>NC_136835.1:1468200-2105289 GCF_951394365.1 Tetrao urogallus | reverse complement strand
CTGCTGCACGAGGTGCTGAGCAAGTTGTGCTTACACCACCCACTGCTAAGGGAGAAGCCATGAAGCTAGGGCTTCCCCAACCCAGAAACAAGCACTGATCCGTATCTGCTGTGCCACACTGCAGCCAAGGAGAGAGCAGGACTGCAGCAACCACACAGCAGGCTCACGTGGCTCAGCCTCCATGCCCAAATCCAGGCAGCCCAAAGCAACCCCAACACTAAAATCCAATGCTGCAGCCATCCACCAAGCCCAAGTCCCAACAGCCTCCCAAACACCAGCTGCATTTGGGGCATTAATAAACCCAGCCAAGCAACCTACAGCTGCCCAGCTCTCTGAGTTCTGCACTGCTGGGCCAAGCAAAGGCTGAGGTGTGATATGAATCACGCCGGGATTCCTCAGCAAAGCCCCATTAATGAAACTGCTCAGATCCATTACAGTTCTTAGCAAGCACTGTAGAGATGAAAGCCTTATTTATGAGTAAGATATATCTGCAGAGGGAGCAATAAACCGCAAAGCAAAGTATGAAGGTTTGCAGCAAATGTAGTAAAGTTTTATACTCCTGGAAACTAGGAATAAAAGAATGAACCATTTAAAACAAAGTGGATGGAAAGGGTTTCCACAGGACTGTAAAACACTCCTACAGTAGTTAATTGCAGCACAGAAACCTCAACCAGAAAGAGAGCTGCTTAAATCTGTCAATGAGTAAAAGAGGAAACAAGGGTGAGAGGTAACAAGCGCACAGGGCAGGGTGAGTCTTGGGGTTGAGACCACACAAGGGGTGAGACCCAAACCTGCTGCCAATAGAACCACCAGCTTTTGTGTCTGCAACTCCAGTGATGCTTATGGGAGAAAGCTACAGAACTGCAGTAGCCCCTGTGTGCGTGAAAGCAGTATGGCAGGTGCTGTTTGGAAGCTTACATCTCAGAAAACAAATACATTTTGCCTTTTAAGAATACAGTTGTCTCCTTTCTCACTTTCCATATCATTCAAATAACTCATTTTCAACAAATACTTGTTCCCCTTCTCTAAAATTATCTGAAACTGAAAACATTTATTTCTGCAGCACTCGCCTTATGCATTTTCCTGCAAACATAACAGAAGAGGACATCTAATTTCATTGCACTTAAGAATTATGTAAAAAAGAGAGAAGAGTGCTTCTACTTTAAGGCTCCCAGAACAAGCAGCATCCATGTAATCATCCAGATACCAGCCCACGCTGAGGTGGGCATCCACTATTGCCATGCCCAGCAGGGATCCCTCTCTCTGACCCCCACTCAGGAACACTCTGATGGCAGCACAGGGAACACAACTCCATAAAGATGCCATTCACACTGAGAAGCAGCTCTGTGCCACACAACACTGCACCTACCTGCTTCCCGAGGGCGAGGATCCACCTGCACTTCATGTGAGGGGGCATCACAGGTGTGCTGCAGCAGGTTTGGCGTTGCAGGGTCTGGATCACCCCCAGGAGCTGCTGAAGCTCAAAGGCAATCCTTAGCTATAGCCTGGGTCTGATCCTGCACTCTGCAGGTGTAACACGAGCTAGCTCAGTTCCAAGTTGGCTCTGACATCACAGCAGCAAGATCCAGATGGAACCGAAACCACAAAAACCCAGAGATGCTGCAGCACCCTGCTTCCCTAACATCCTTTATCACCTCCACAGTGCTGCAGGTGCTCCTTATGGTGCTGATGAACCCAGGATGAAGCACAGCCCTGTCCTATCAGCCTTCTGTTCTTCCCCTCCCTACGCCATTTCTGCAGGAACTTTTTTTTTTTTTTCTTTCCTTCTCAATTTTTCCTCCCTTTAGTGGCAGATATTGTGCGTTATCCAGTAAAGTAACCAGAGAAACACATTCCACTCACCACAGCATAAATATCGAAATGCTGTTTATATCAATCAGAGAAGCACTTAGGTAGAGATGACAATGGAGCCCACAGAGCCCTAATCACATACTTTGATTGAACTAAAAGTACCAGGGAAAATGGAAATCAGATGTCTAGCAATGAGATTTCAATAGAGATGGAAAGCAGGGAGGCAGGAACGCACAGGGAGGCTGCAGACAGTTGCACAGGAGCTGTGCTGGTGAAGAGCTCCAGGAATGAGCCAAAGGAGCAGGAACCTGCCTCTGCCAATCGCAATCTGGTCTTACAGATCTCAGCCCAATATCTTGAAAGGTAATAAATCTAAACTCTGGGCAAGTTCACAAGCACATAGACCTGGCTTTGTTCTCTGTGACCCGCAGCAAGCCTGGGGCTGAGAGGGCAACATCAGTGCACATCTACATCCTCAGTGCTTTCCTTAGGGGCGCAGGCTGCAGCACCACTGGATTTTCATTTTCAGCATTAGATTTACTGCTGGCATCTTCCCTTTGGTGAGAGTGTTCCCCTTGCAGCTGGCACACATACCTGGGGGGATGAGGCAGGGCAGCTGCGTGTTGGCATAGCATGCAGCACTTTCAGTCTTTCCTTGAGCACCCAGAACTGAACAGGAGGCAGAACTCCTCCTCCTTTGGGAACCATTCCTGAGCCCAGGGCCAGGCAGGGGCTGGCTCTGCCCTGCAGCAGCTCAGCTTGAACCCAGACCCCAGGACAGCTGCTCTGGCACAGAAATGCCCTGAGCAGCCCCAGAGCAGCTTGGCAGACCTTAGCTCACAGTGAGGACAGGTACATGTGAGTACCAAGCTAAGGTCTGTGTGCTATAAAAACATGCATCTCTGTTCCCATTTCAGATGGCAGGGAAACAACCTTGGTGTCACCACCACTTATTCTAGTGCACCACAAGCTGTGTATGATGGCAAGGGGGGAACACTTACAGTGTGCAGCATGGGGACATCCCAGTGCAAAGAAGCTCCAAGGGCCAGGAGGAGCACTTGAGAGACCTTTCAGCCCCGGGCTCCACGGAGACACGATGACGGAGCAGCCCATTTAGCGCACTCCTCATCCGAGCTGGCATGATTTTAACACTCATACCTTTGGCAGTTGGTTTCGCATCAGCAGCTCCGGCCACGCACCCGGTTGTGAGAAGCAGGGTTTATGGGGCGAAGTCACCTCGGGATCCTTCGGCCTGAGGGTTCCCAGGTACGTCTGCGTTGCAAAGCCGAACGCCGGCGCGGGTTCCGATGGATGCGGCGCGGGGCGATGCTGACACCGCGCGGCCGCAACAGCGAACGGCGAGGAGCGCGGAGATGTGCGGCACCGGGTGCGGGAGGTGACGGCCCCGCGTAGCTCCACGGGAGGGTGGGGTTGGGTGTCTGGACCGATTTGTTCTCTGAAAGAGCTGTCGGGCCTTGAAACAGGCTGCCCAGGGAGGCGGTGGGGTCACCGTTCCTGGATGTGTTCAGGAAATGTGGGGAGGATGTGCCACTCGAGGCTGAGGTCAGTGAGCACGGTGGGGGTGGGTTTGGGGATCTGAGAGGTGTTTCCCAACTTCATAGATTGATTCTGTGAAGTGATTCCTCATCCTTCCTACAGCTGAGAATACAGCAACCCTCTGCCAGGGCTTTGAATGGCCTCAAAACTTCCTTATTGCAGAATCACAGAATCACAACCTTTCTGGGCAGCAGTTCCAGCACCTCAGCACTCTCATAGTTAAGAACTTCCCCGACATCCAACCTAAATCTTCCCTCCCTCAACATTTCCCCTTGTCCTGCTGTTATCTACCCCTCCAGAGAGTTGATTCCCCTCCTATTTGTAGGCTTCCTTTAGGTACTGAAAGGCTGCAATGAAGTCATCCTGCAGCCTTCTTTTCTCCATGCTTATCATCTCATGACTTGGTTCTGCTATTAAGGTATATTCGGATGCTCTGACGCTGTTTACAAAGCTGTAGGAGTCAGCTGTGCTGATTCACACTGTAATGCTTTATTGCTGTCAATTACTGTAAAGCCATGGACATGCAACTTGCTCCCAGGGATTGTCATTAATTGGAGTCATTTGTAAAGGGGACTGTGTGGCTCAGGGGCTGCTGATGGAATTGCAATAGGAAGTGTTATGGAAGAAGTAAAACAGTGGGGGAAAAGAAAAAAATGGAGAGAGCAACAGAAAACACACAGAATCGTGGAATGGCCTGGGTTGGAAAGGACTACAATGATCATCTGGTTTCAACCCCCTGCTATGTGCACCAACCACCAGTCTAGGCTGCCCAGAGCCACATCCAGCCTGGCCTTGAATGCCTTCACACGTAGGGATATTGGTCATGGGGTTATACTGGTCGTGAATGAGAGTGAAATGCAGCAAGTTTATTTCTTAGGGGGGAAAATTGGGTTGTAAAAGAAAAGCTGTGAAAGCGATGCAGATTTTGAGAATGCTCTCACTGGATCTCTACAAAAAGAGGCCCTTTGCAAATCTATTTCTGCCAGAACAATCCGGCATCAAATAAGAGCGATAGCACATGAAGATGCTGAAAGGCTGAAATGAGTCAAAGATTGCAAGTATCATAAAGGCTTCATGTGACACAACAAGATAAGGGAGGAAATAGAGGGTTTTGTCCACCTCCGCTGGGTTTCCTCTCATTTTCTTGGTAAGAACTTCATAAAAAGCCCCAGAGGAGCTCCTAAGGGCTGTGCTGTAATGTTTGCACCAGTGCAGGCTTTGCGCTGCGCTGGAGAGCTCAGAACCTCTCTGACACTCAGTACTTAATGCTGAGCATGACATAATTGTTTCTATAAAGACCTTTGTGGCTGTCACAGAGGCGCAGTAAATGCAGGGATCCAGCAGCAGCTGACATGTTCTCTGCAAATAACATGGCCAGGTCTTGTAGCGCGGGTGCCTTTAATCGCTGTTTAACTGTTTGAACATCAGCATCGCTGGAGATTTTTATGGTCTGTTTAAAAAGCACAATGATTCCCTTCATGGGGAAGTTTGTAGCTACAATTACCCTTCTGTTGCAACCTGTCAGGAGTAATTGAAAGTCTTTCCCAGCCAGCAAGCTGGGGCATCCTGCTTGCCTTTTGCTCTCTCTGGCAAAAAGCACAGCACCAGCAGCTGGAGCATCCCTGGCAGGTGCTGGTGGAAGCAGTGCAGGTGGAAGCAGTGCAGGCAGTTTCAGGTTGAACATAGCACTGCCAGTGTAAAAGGGTGAGAAAGGATGCTGAAAGAGGTGGCAGCCCGGCTACAGCTCAGTTTATTCAGCTTGTAGCTGCTATTCTTTCTGCTTCTCGCCCTCTCTTTGTACATGTGTCAGTCACAGGTGTTCAATGGCCCTAATGAAAACTGCATGTAGGGATAAGGTGTGCTGTTATTGTATTAGCTGGTGTGACCCATTCTTTTAGGCTCTCCAGTGAAAGAATTGTCATCTGCGATGGCTTTGTCTGACTGATCTCTCTATCATTTGGTGTAATTACAGGCACCCGCTTTCTAGCAGGATAGCAGGGCGTGGAGAATTTTCAAGCATCTACTTTCAATTGAGCAGCCCCATTACCACGGCAGTGAAAAAAGATTGTCATCTGCACGGAGAAGTCATCGAGGCAGCTGAATAACCCAGAAACGTGTGCAATCAGGCGAGAGGGAAGGCTCTGCCAACATGCAATCAGCTCTGAGGCTGCACTGCAGACATAGGACACAGACCATGGGTTCATGAACTGCCTGACATTGCTGGAGCCCCGTGCCTCGCTGGAAGGGAAGCTCAGGGATCTGTAGCCAAAAACAACAACCTGTAAGTGAGGCCAGTAAGCAGCCATGCTTCTTTTTCAGCCTGTGAGCTGGGAAGAGGAAATGACATCACCCAGGAGAAAAAGCAGCAATTTGAGAACTGCTTGCTCTTCTTGTGATGCATTGAAATGGTTTGCCCAAGGAGGTTTTGGATGCCCCATCCCTGGAAGCTTTCAGGGATGCTGGATGTGGCTCTGGGCAGCCTGGGCTGGTGGTTGGTGACCCTGCACGTAGCAGGGGGTTGGAATGAGATGATTATTGTGGTCCTTTTCAACCCAGGCCATTGTATGATTCTTAAGTGTCAGGCAGTGGAAGGCAAGGTTACAAACAGCACTAGGAAAAACGTGCAAAATTTGAAACAGTTTCTCTCGTAGGGCATTTTTTCAAGTAGAGGCCATGCAAGACTGCCACAAGCAAGCAGGTGTCCTTCACCACATCCCACAGCTCTCAACTTGGTTGAGCACAGCAGCAAGTGCAGAACAGCAGCACCCATTTGGAGATGCCCAACCCATGTGTAGAAAGCTAATGATGGTAAAGCTGTCAAACAATTCCAGCCAAACCCAAGGGGACCCAGTAAGGAAAAAAAACACAGAAGAAAGTAAATGAGGCTCCAGGGAAATTAAGCCAAAGTGGAAGTCCTGGCAGAGTAGGGTAATAATTTCCTTTCTGAATGAGTAACTGTTTAGAATTTAACCAGGCGAACACGATTAAACCAAATGAATATAAATTCTAGGTGCGGTAGTAAGTAATGAACTGAAGAAAATGAACAGGGTCCAATTAACAAGAAAATAGGATATGCCATAATGCATTGAAATCTAATGAAAAATGAATGCAGAACTTCCCCTTTCGGCATTTTTTTCCCAGATGGAAAATATCCTTGTTTTACATCCAGCATATTCTAAAATATTCAAGGGATTACAGTTGCTGAGAACTGTACTTACCATACAATCAGGCAACATGGGAAAACACTGGAGAAGTACATTATTTGAAAGATAACTGTCCACAACTCTGCTCAAACATAAAACCAGAAGTTTCATCTTCACATTAAAGTGTAATGCAGCTGCTTAAAGAAGGAATACAAAGCAGCCTGCCTGGGTTAGTGTCATTACAAGAGGCAGTACTTGGGATGGTAGAGGCTATCAGACAGAGTATTGCAGCAATAAAACAGAATGAAGAAATGAAGTGCTCAGTTCTCCAATCAACGCTGTGAGGTTTTTCTCCTTTTATTATTATTAAAGAGAAGAAAACAAAAACAACTATCCTCCATCCTGGAGGCCTGGCTTCACAACAGCTATTTGTAGTCACACTGAAAAGTTTTAAGAAGTTCATCCTACTGCTTGCAGGTGAGCTCTCAAAGTAGCAACCTGTAAAAAGAAAAGGCTGAGAACACAAGGACAAGACACACAAAGCTTCCCATCACAGTTTCTCAACCCTCCAGGAATCAAGACTCATTCCAAGCTTTCCTGCACCTGTATGCCACCCATTTGGTTTATCTTAAAAATCTCTATCCCAGTTTTTAAACTGGGATGTTTGATCAGAACCATCTGATAATTATTTGAAGGCCCCTTATATTAGCATGGAAATGACCTGCCACAGTTGGCTCCAGTGTGCTCAAGCCACCAGCTGGCAGCTGCTGTCATCACTGAGGGCTCCAGGAGCCTCCCCTACTGCACTGAGCAGCTTCACTGAGTGCACTGCCTGCTCCTGAAGCTGCAGCAGCAACTTGCTCGTGCAGCTAAGCAACCACCACTCATAGAACATGGGCAAGGTCATAGAAGGGCTCAAGACCCCTTCATCCCCACCTCCTGCTATGGGCTCATTATCCCCCACCAGCTCAGGCAGCCCAGGGCCCCATCCCACCTAACACTGAGTGCCTGCAGGGATGGGGCACGCACAGTTCTCTGGGCCGCAGTGCCAGCGCCTCGCTGCCCTGTGAAGAAAAAATCCTCTCCTTACATCTAACCCAAACTTCCCCTCTTTTAGTTGAAAGCCATTCCCTCCTGTCCCAGCACTATCTGCCTATGTAAAAACCTCACTCTCCTCCTGCTTAGCAGCTACCTTTAGGCACCAGTAGGCCACGACGAGGCCTCTCCACAGCCTTCCCTTCTCCAAGCTAAATAACTACAGCTCCCTCAGCCTTTCTTCATGAAAAGCGCTTCAGCCCACACACCACCAGGCCACAGCTACCCGGCCCTCAGCGAGACTGCGAGCTCACAGCGCGCTGCGCTGCTGCTTCCTGAGAAACAACCCACCTCACACCACACTGCCACAGCCACCCCCACCCCGCCCGCTACTTCCGCCCGGGCCGCCAGAAGTAGGCGGTGCGCGCACGCGTTCACCACGTGACCTCGCTTCCTTCGGCGCCTGCGCAGGAGCAAACGGCGGCCCCGTTGAGCGCGGGCGGCTCGGCCGCGGAATGGGGGGAACGGCCGCCGAGGCGGATCGGACGCTGTTCGTAGGGAACCTGGACCCCAAGGTCACCGAGGAGCTGATCTTCGAGCTGTTCCATCAGGTAGGGCATGCCGCCCGCTGCGCTTTATACTCAGGCGGGCGGGGCGGGGCCGGGCGGCCGGCCTCCCGGCGCCATAGCGGGGCGGGCCCTGGCTGTGTACGGTGGCTGCGGACGGACAAATTTCTGCCGAGTACGGAGCAGCGCCCCCGCGTGGGCTCCGCATCTCATGTGCGGCCACACACGTCACCTGGGCGGTCCAAAACAAACAGTGGGATCGAGTGCACCCTCAGCAGTTTGCTGGTGACACCGAGCTGAGTGGTGCCAGTGATACGATGCAAGGAAGGGATGTCATCCAGAGGAATACGAGAACAGGGTGGTGAGGCGCTGGCACTGCTGCCCAGAGAGCTGTGGGTGCCCCATCCCTGCAGGCACTCAGGGCCAGGTGGGATGGGACCCTGGGCTGCCTGAGCTGGTGGGGGGCAGCCCTGTCCACGGCCGGGGGTTGGGACCAGATGATCTCCAAGCTGAGCTATTCTGTGAGTCAGATATCACCTGGTGCATTGGTGGGATCTCTCCTGCTGCTCCATTACACGCCGCTTGGTTTAGGTTTTCCTTGTTGGGAAGCTGCTTGATTTGTCCTTTAACATTGCTTTGCTTTATAATTCACAGGCAGGCCCGGTAATTAAAGTTAAGATCCCTAAAGATAAAGATGGTAAACAAAAGCAATTCGCATTTGTGAGTTTCAAGCATGAAGAATCTGTCCCGTATGGAATGAATCTCCTTAATGGGATCAAGCTCTATGGACGGCCCATCAACATCCAGTTCCGCTCAGGTATGCAGAAGCATTCAGTAGCCCTGTTGCTAGATGGAAAGAAAACTGCCACCTCCTTCCTTCCTCCTGATCTGGCAGAGTTACAGTTATTGGCTTATAGCAGCTGTTGCTTGTGCTTCTGTCGCAGTGTTGCTCACCTGCTCCCTGGTGATGCTGCAGAGCAGTGCTGTCCCATAGGGTTGTGCTTTTATCCTCGTGCTTTAGCGGGGGATCTGTCTGCCAGTTTTGGGCATGGGCAGTGCCCAAGCTGAGGCTTTTCTTTGATTTCGTTTGGTTATTTTCTGTACCCTTGAAGGCCCTTCTGAATTATCCTGCTAGTGCTAAACTCTGCATCTGACTCAGGTAAAGAGAGGCATGTTGACCAGAACTGCACAGCCTGATTGCAGCTTCCCCAGCTGGGCATTAAGGCAGTTTACGGTATCTTGTTTTGGAAGCTGGGTTATGTACTTTTGCAGATTGCTGATGATACTTAAGAGCTAATTAATCCCGTGGAAATCTTACAAGTTGGTTTCCTATCCAATTTGCTCCAACCTGTGTTTGCGGATCTCACGTTTCTTCTCAGGGAGCAGCCACGCATCTCAGGACAGTAATTCGTCATGTTTACCACACGGAGCAGCCAGCCTGGGCCCTTCTGGCACACCACATCCAGCCAGCAGGTATGAGGCTGCACCAGTAGTACACTTGCATTGTTGAAGCTGGAAAACGTATTCACACATTTAGCTTTCCTGATTCTCATTCCAAGCACAATTCAGCCTTTCTTCCCTGTAGATTAAGTACTTGCATTATTGTTACCCTCAGCACCCTACATTATTGGTACCTAAAAACCCAATGCAAAAAAGAACAGCATCATCTTGAAAGTGTTTTTTTCAGAAGATCTGTTTCACCAGTGCTTCTGGCCCAAGTGACATTTCTTATTAAAAGGTGTTTTCATACAAGCATAGAAAAGATCTGGTGATGTGAAGCGAGTGCTGCCTCATACCCTGTGCAAGCCTGTCTGCACTTTCTCACAACAGTAGTTAAGGGTAAAGCTTATCTATTTTTCTTTTTCCTAATGGTAGCAACGCGACTACACTGCTAATGCCCCTTAGACTGGCCATAGTCTCGTGTTAGAAACATTTAAGACTAACTTTCCTTATCTTTTTTTCTGCAGACATGACAGGAATACTGATGGTATGGTAGCAGCAGGGTTCTCATCTATGCAGAGGTCTTTGCCACCTCATGACAACCTTCAGAGACAAGCAGGGGTAAGCTGTGCTCTTCTGTTCATGGTGTCTAACCCTGCAGTCACTCACAGCTGATGGATGATGACATGCAGAGGAGTTGTTGCCAATTTTCAGTACTCAGATGTTTCCTGTAATTATTATATTAAATCGCAGGAACATATTTTTGGAGTGTTCAACTGACAGTTGCAGAAGATAGACGGTTCCTTCTGCTGAGCTGTTTAACACTGGGGCAGTCTTTGGGCTTTACAAGTTGAGCTGCAGATAAAGCAGTCAGTAGGAGCCAGTCTGTGTTCAGTCTCCTTTTGTTGGTACATTTCCATTTTCCCTTGCATTTGCAGCTTGATTAACGTCAAAGAGGCTGACAGAGGAGTATGAAATGTGCCGTAGAATAATTTGAGCACCCTGCCAGCAGGAAAGCGCATTGAATCCACCGGGCCTTTTTCCTTCTGTTTTTCAGATGCACAGCGCTGCGTGGCAGCAGTCTCAGCCTGGCTTTGCTGTGCCTGGGTACCAGCACGGCCACTCCCTCGCTCACCCATCAGCCTCCCACATGCTGCGGCGTCCGGACATTGCAGTGCTGCGCAAAAACAGGATGGGCTCCCACCCCTACTACCCAGACAACAGGCATTTGGGCCGAGAACAGCGTGCAGGGGACCGGGGGCCTGACTATGGCAGGGGTAAAAGAGATGGCTATGAAGACAGAGGGCACATCTCTGAGCACCATTACCGGGGGAACAGAGATGAGCCATTCTACGACGATAGGAATCGCAATGCATGGAGCCACGATTACGACAGCAGAAGAGAGAGCTACCGAGAGGGCAGCTGGCGCTTGACGCGGCACTGACACGTGCAGTGGGCTTTAAAGAACTTTATGCAAAAGAAAGATAAATCAAAGTTCCCTTTTAACGTTTGTAAATCTAGTGACGTCGTAATCCTCCAAACCTAGCAGCTTGATTTTAAATGTGTGAACTCTACACCTCAGGGCTTTATGCAAGAAAACAAATGTGCCACAGTTTCAGAGAAAGCATCGTGCATTATAAAGAGTCTGTGTATTTTTGTAGTGCAGCTGAGGGAGGCCTCTCTGTTCCAGGTGTAGCTGCACATCTTTTTAAACAGATTTTAAGTGGTATGATGCTTTGTGGCATCTCAGCGTGTTTTGATACAGAAATGATTCCTTTTGTATACCCCTCATCTCGGAGAAGAATCCTACCAGGTCTCCCTGTGGATAAACCATACTCCTTTTAATGCTGTGTCAGTCTGGTTTCGTTCATTCGACTCACCCATGTTTTATCCTTTGATGGTGTAATTCCTTCACGAAAAGTCCCCGCGGTGGCTGGGAAGCGGAGCCGGGTTGGTTTAACTGCAGCCACGCGGGAACCAGCTGCAGCCTCACGCATTTCCCTAAGGGTAGAAGCGAACAAGATTTTAAGCCGCCCCGTACCTCGCAGCGGAGCCCCCGGTACCCTGAGGGAGGTCCCGCGTCGCGCCCCGCCCCGCCCGCCGCTCCCGGCGCTCCCCGCGGCCCAAACTACGGCTCCCAGCGGCCCTCGCGCTCTCCCCCCGCTCTCGCCCTGGGGCCGCCGCCGTGGGGCATGCCGGGAAATGTAGTGCGGCGGCGGCGCTTTGCGGCCTGGCCGCGATGCTCGGCGGCAGCCGCGGTGGCCTCGGTCGCCTGCGGAGCTGCGCCGGGCGGCTGTGGCGGGGCCGGCGGCGGGCGGCGGCCATGGCCGGAGGCGGCGGCATGGGGCAACGAATGGTCTGGGTGGACCTGGAGGTGCGGGGCGTGTCGGGGTAGGGGGCGAGGGGGTCGAGGGGAGGGCGGCGGGGCGGCCCGCGGAGGGGGAGGGGGGGGGAGGCCGCGATGACGGTGCCGCTCCGCTGTGTGGCAGATGACGGGCCTGGACGTGGAGAAGGACCAGATCCTGGAGATGGCCTGCCTCATCACCGACTCCGACCTCAACGTGCTGGCCGAGGTAAGCGCGGCCGGGTCCGGGGAGCCTCGGCGTCCCCAGGGCGGCGATCCTCGGGATGGGATCCGCTGAGCGTCGCCGTTTTCTTCCCCGCAGGGCCCCAATCTGATCATCAAACAGCCCGACGAGCTGCTGGACGGCATGTCCGAGTGGTGCAAGGAGCACCACGGCAAGGTACGGCCGGGGAACGGCGCAGGTCGGAGTTATGGCTCGTGGCGATCTCAGCTGCAGAGGGAGAAGAGCTGTTCTGAGCCCAAGGGCCGCGCTGTGAGGCTGTTCCCGCAGTCCCACGTGTCGCTCGGGGCACGCTGCAGCCGTGTTTGTGTGTCTGTAACGCTGGGAACTGCTTGGTTGTGGGGTTGGTATCCGGGCTTATTGCTAAAGAAGGGGACAGGCTCTCTGACAGGGTCTGTTGTGGCAGGACGAAAGGAAATGGTTTCTAACTGAAGGAGGGGAGATTTAGATTGGAGATAAGGAAGGTTTGGCAGTGAAGGCGGTGAGGTGCTGGCACAGGTTGCTCAGAGAGGCGGTGGTGCCCCATCCCTGCAGACAGCCAAGGTCAGGCTGGACGGGGCTGTGAGCACTGCTGAGCTGTGGGTGTCCCTGTGCGCTGCAGGGAGCGGCACCAGGCGGCCTTTGAGGATCCCTTCTGACTCAAACCATTCTGTGATTGTAAGTCTGAATAGTGCTCAAAGCTGCTTTCTAACTTGAGAATCGTCAGCAAAGGACAACAGGCAGTGAATGGATCCAGGAGAGGGGCAGAGCAACAGCACACAGAAAGCTGCAGACAGGGTGAGATAAGCCTGGGCGGCTCTGTGAATAGGATCCAGGACTGTGATGCCCGCTGCTAATTGCCACATTCAAAGCATTGTGCCCCTCAGCATGAGATTAAGAAGTTGGATTCAGTTCCCTGCAACTCCTCAGTCAGCCCCTCCTGTCATACCTCCTCTGCATGGCGTGAAATAAGCACAGAACAGCTCTTACAGAGAAGAGCAGGACCTGCTGCAAAGCCCCAGCTAACAGTAGCTACAAAGTTGGCAAAGAATAGTCCAGAGCTGGCAAAAAGCAAACTTATCAGTGAAAATTAAGGCACTTGTATAACTAAACAGACTGATTAACTGTGTTTTTGCCTGTCCCCCTCAGCGTTGTAAGCCTAGTTTTATTTTTTTTTTTCCACTGAAAACTTAACTTTTGCAAGAATAGATTATTTTTTGGTTCTTTTAGTCACCAAGGAAAACTTCTTCCTTGCCCTTAGCAAGAAAGTGAATGGATTTTCAAATCCTTGATTACAAATTTAAATTCAAGGCAGTTTTCAATTAAGTGCTGAAGTTTTAAGACACTCACAACCCCTCCCCCCTCCCCCCTTTAGCATCTTACTCTCCCTAGGAAGGATTAGCAAGGGTTTGGAAAATGAATATTAATTTACTGTGATGGGAGCTTTTCCCCTTCTGCAGTTGAGGACACAAACTCAACTTCAGCTCACAAGTGAATTGAAGATGGTAGCGTACGTTATCGCTGCTCCTGAGGAGCTACTTATTTTTAATTGACTAAGAAAAGAGAAGCAATTAGAATATAGATGAAAATGCAGCCACATAATGAATTTTTTAACCACCACTTGGATCTGTCAAGTAGATTTTTGCGGCACAGTCACGGAAATATATAGCATAGCCAGATGGAAATAAATCACTGAGAACACTTAGAGCAGATTTGACATTTAACTATTGGAAAAAAAAAAAAGAAAAAAAAAGCAGCAAGGAGCTTTTCTGATTTATAGGAATCTTGATAAACACTTAAGCCAGGATTCTGATTATTTCTGTTTATTTATACATACTGCTCTATGCTGGGGAGGCGAATGCCTCTCGTTAGGCAGAAATATAATACTCTCCTGGATCATGTACATGCAGGTGTGTAAATGAGGCTTGCATAATGGCTCAGTAATTGAGAGTAACGCCCCAGAAGGTTCAGCAACAGAGAGGAAACTCAGAGGAACGTCGCTGTCATTAGGAAAGTTCTGTGGTCACCTTCACTTGTGATGGTTTGCACGTCTTGAAGAGGTGCCCTAAAGATATCCAGAGTGAACAAAGGCGATCGGACCTGCCAGAATATTATCAAACACAATGTGAATTTGTCCTCTTACCTCATCCGGCTGTGCTGGGAGCAAGCAGCGCACGTCTGCCTGATCTTTTGCTGCTGAGCATTTCTAGAAATATCTGTGAAGATAATGTCTGTCTCGTTTCTGACGGATGGCTCTTTCTTGCAGTCTGGCCTTACTAAGGCTGTGAAGGAGAGTAAAATTTCACTGCAGCAGGCGGAGTATGAGTTTCTGTCCTTTGTACGACAACAGACGCCCCCCGGTCTCTGTCCTCTTGCAGGTAAAATGGGTTCTTTCTTAACAATAGTAATAATGTCATCCCTCCTGCAGTTCCCAGCTGGATGCTGAAAGGCCGGTTGATGCACATGGCAGGGATGCTTTGGTTTTCTGCGCAGAGATCTAGCGTGCAAATCAAAATCTGCAAGTGGAGAAAGGTTTAGTAATGGCATCATCTATTCCATGGGTTCCCTAAAGCAGGCGTTGCACGTCGTTACTGCAGGAAGCTGAAAGTTCTTTTGAGCATTAATGATTCATTGTACAGTTATAATTGGGAAGGGCAACTTAACGGCCGATAGCAACTGTAAAAATCTGAACTGTAAACTGAACAGCATCTTTCCTTCAAACCAAGTATCAAACACGAACCTTCCAGTTGTCCTGTTACCTGGCATTGCACTCGGGACGTTTACATACGGCCTTGGGATTCTGCCTACATGAAATTAATACCGATGCCTCTTTTCGCTCGGTGGAAAACCCGATTCTTGTGTAATGCTTTGATACTTATCTGTGTGACAGAAATTGTAGTAACTGAAGAATTAATATAGGGATTATGTGTTTAAGCCATGTGTGATCCTGAAATGAGAATCTGACAAACCTTTACAATCATATTTGCTAGAAAATGAGATATATGAGCTGCTTGTGAATAGCTTTTCATACCCTATGATCTTTCCCAAGCTCGCTCAGCCTGTTTCTAGTTTAGATGCTCATAGTAGCTTTGCAGTGCCTTTGAAGAAGTGTCTTGTTCTGTGTCTTTGTAGGTAACTCTGTTCATGCAGATAAGAAGTTTCTTGACAAGTACATGCCTCAGTTCATGCGGCATCTTCATTACAGGATCATTGATGTGAGCACCGTCAAAGAACTTTGCAGGTAAATATTCTCCAAATTGAATATCTCTATAGAAGATAATCTAGGGGAGCCTGCGGCGTGGCACTGACATGCACCTTTTTAAAACAAGGCTGAAGGCTGCTGGCAGACGGCTGTGCAACGCACGGCCATCTCGTTCTTTCATATCTTCCTCTCTTCTGTTCAGGCTGATGGACAGAATGAGCCATAAACAACTCAGAGTGGGGTCCTCTGGTGTTTGTAGCGCTTGGGTTCACAGGGTTGTGCCTTCCCTGTGTGCCAGTTTAACTTCTGAGCTTCTTTCACCAATTGTAACAAACCCAAAGCAGCCCCTGGGCATGTTACTGAATCCCAATTTCCTTTTAAAGTGAGGTTTCTTTCCACTTACAGACGCTGGTATCCAGAAGAATATGAATTTGCACCAAAGAAAGCAGCTTCTCACAGGTGAGGTTCCTACTTTTATCTCTAACAAAGCACGGCTTGTCACGCAGGAACCATGCGCCTCATGGGCAGAATGTAGAGCTGTGTGCTTCCTTTGATTTCCAGTCATGTTTGTTCTAATGAAAAAGGCAGCAGAGGTGGTACGATTGTGCACCCTGTCACACAGTTTGTATTCTCCAGCCAAAAGCCTGGGTAGTGTAAGGAAAGGAATTACAAAAATACAGAGAATCAAAAACGTCCTTATCTGTTCTCGTTCCATGTGTTTACTATTCAAGCCACAATGCTTGTTTGGCAGTGTGGATACATCTATCACTTCTTAGGCATCACGGTGAGAAACCACATGAAAAAGCTAGCTGAACGGGGCTTCTTTTCTGTCCTTGAATTGGGCAAAAGTTGTTCATAGATACTCTAAAATTGGAAGACTGCACATAGGGAGATAAGAGTTCTGTTCCTGGCTATTTCCTGAGTTTGTAATATGTCAGAGCTTGTTCTCCTTTCTGTGAAAGGGTTTCATTTTGAGTTTCGCTCCTGCCAGCATCTGAGGCATCCTTAAAAGATGGGCTTGCTTTGAGGTTTTTGAAGGAAATATTCTATGTAGTACTGACACGTAACTTCTAGAATGCTACATTTGCTAATATTGCGAGCTCTTCTGAATAGAGATTGTGGGTCTTGTGTAAAACTTGGGATCCATAGGCTTTGTTAAGTCCATATGCACAATGAGTGTATCCATTTTGCTCTTTCATCTGCTCAGACTAAAGTTGCACACCCATGCCCTGGAACACCTACCCTGCCTTTTTGTAGGTGTTATTTGGTACGTGCAGCTCTGACTTTTCCTAAATTGCAGTGAAAGGAAGTAGCTGCATCTTTACCTCTTTGTTTTGAGGTGGCTTTGCTAGGCAGGAGAGCAGGCTGTGGTGGGAGTCACAGGTAGGTGTGCTGCACAGTGAAAACCTGCAGTAAGATTGCTAGTACTGCACAGACTCACAGGCAGAGCACAGTAACAAAAGGCACTGGGTCCAGACAAGTCAGTCACCTGTGCTGATGGAGAAAGCAGATGAGTGGCCAAAGCAGGAGCTGCAAACAGGTCTCTTGAGCCCTTGTCTCTTTGTCGTCTTGGATCGATGGTGAATTGCTTTTAATAGTTGAAGCTGTAGAACCTGCTGGCTTTTGAGAGCTTCCATGTCCCACAGTGACATGAACTAATAAGCTGTACATTACTCTCTGGTATGCCAGCCTTGGTAGACTTTTATTGCTTTCCAAGTACCTAAGAATAGCGAGGCTTGTGTTTATTTCTGACAGATTTGTGATCCATGCATGTCAGAGTTTTATTTCTTTATTTCTTGCCTGGAATTTTTTAGAAGCATTAGAATCTAGATGTAGCTGGAGACGTGTGCAGGCATTTTGAAACTCTCCTTAATTCTCTTTCAGAGCGCTTGATGACATCAGGGAAAGCATCAAAGAACTTCAGTTCTACAGAGATAGCATCTTCAAGAGGAAAACGGATGAAAAGAAAAGGAAACTAATAGAGAATGGAGAAAGTGATAAAACTTCCAGCTGATTGCTCACCTTACCAGGCCATCCCATAGCATATACTAGACGAATCTCCAGGTTCTTTTCTGTTTGCCAGTCTTTTGAGATGCTGCACCCTTATGTTACCTTGTTTCTTAACAGTTGATCAAATGCAGATGGAAGTCCAAGTCACTGCTTCTTTTCTGTTTGAGTAACAAATCTACACACTCAAATCTCAACAGCTTCCTTGTTTATACGTAATAGGTAAAATCTGCTGTTTGATATTCCTCTTCCTCTGGTTTTAGATGCAGTCTTTCACTACACAATAAAAACAGTTCTGTTGAAGGATTTCTTCATGCAGTCTTCCTTTTATGTTAGATGTATGTTCTTAAAATACTCTGCTCTATAACAGAACTGCCATGTACTTCCCAATTCTTAAGGCAGATCACGTGGCAAGGTGGGTCACCGCGTGCAGCAGGGACAATAACATCCCAAAATGCAAAGGCACGAGCATCGAGATTGAAGGAAAAAAAATCTATTGCTGATTATTGGGCAAAACCACAAAAGTAATTGAATCTTTCTGCGTCTGCACGTCCTGATGTTTGCTGCATTGGTAATTACTTCATGTAGCAGCTTCTAAGGAGAAAGTACTGCAGAGCTTTACCAACATTAAGCTCTTTGCTAATGAAAATAGCAGTGGGGAAGGGTCTGAAGTGCTGGCCCAGAACTGTGGTGATGTCTGAATCTGTCCCCTGCTAGCTTGTTGATTCATGAGAGATGTATTCATTTTCTTTGATCGCACGTTCACGGGCTGTGATTATGGGCTGTCTTTGCTCTGAATTAAATCTGGTTCCACAGCAAGCAAAAATCTGGAGTTCTTCAATATGAGAGATCAAAGCATTTAAGTGTTAATGGCAAAAGAAACAAAGAATAAATATTTAAATGTTTAAAAGTAGCGCGGTTGTGCCACGAATAAAAGCAGCAATTAAACTGTGCAGCTGCTTTTTCTGTGCTGGGTGCTTGACTGAAGAATCGATTCAAGTCTCCTCTCTCAGCTCATGGCTTCTACTTTCAAAGCTTGTTTCAGGTTTTCAGATCTATATTACAGTGCACTGTAGTAATTGGCACAGAACCTCTCTATTGTGCAACGAAATCTCAAGTCAGTTGCAGGTGAGCACTGGGAAGCACTGGGGCACACACTAGCACTAGTGATGCCATTCCTTCTCAGGTCCACATCCACAGTTTTCATCAGCACTTGTTGAAATCTTCAGAAAAGGGACTGGTGGGCTTCTCAGTCTTCTGTTGAGGGATCAGATGGTTCTCCTGCTTTTTATTTGCTGGTGATGTTTTGCTGCCTGGTGAGCACCAGGGTTCCTCGGCCTCCCAGGACATCCTCACACTCTGTGGCTGCACCTCCCCGTGCCCTTGTACTGATTTCTCATTTCCTGATGTGTTTTCTTTGTTTTTCCCCTTTTCACTTCCATTTACAGTGCCTAATATTACCACGACTCCCTTGGCAGTGTGAATGAATAGGTTAAAAGCTTGCTAAACAGCGTACAGGCTTTACTTGAAGTGCATGAGGAGTCACACTGATTTAATGGGAGTGTTATGCGCTCATTGAACCATTTTGTGCATTCGTTTTTTAGGATGGAGCTCTAATTGATGGGGAGGAACACCCACAGCACAGCGTGTTACAGCATTGGTGTGAGTGCAGCTCGGCTCAAACCAGCAGAACCCATTTGTTTTCAAATAGACAGAATTATTAAGGTTAGAAAAGATCTCCAAGGTCACCGAGCCCAATCCCAACCCAACCACGCCGTGCCACTAAACCCGAGTGCAACATGTCCACGGTTCTGGAGCACTTCCAGGGACAGTGACTCCAAATGCATATTCAGGTCTCCTGTTCTACATGAACTCATCACATACGGAAAGGGCAGCCTGTGAACCAAACACCCTTCAGCTTACGTGGGCTTACAATGATAGTGGCTGGCGCTTGGAAGGTGTGCAGGGTGCCATGGTCCATCTCACACGTGCTCACACTGCTCCCTGCTTTCAACTCCCACCATCCACATCAGTGCAGCTTTTCACAGCATCACAGCTGTTGGCCAAATCCTAATCGAGGAGCCATTATCAGCAACAGGCAAGCAAGCAAGATACATCCCAGGGTCAGCCTGTGGGCCTGGCTAGGAGGAAAACCACACACTGTGCAAACGGAGCACATTTGAGCTAAATGCATGGCAGAAAGCAAGAAGCACACAGCCCCTCGCTGATCCTGGAGTGGTTTTCCAGAGATCTCCATTTTGCTGTTGCAACATGGCCCAGTACTGCAGTGTGTGGTGATAGGCTGCTACCCAAAACAGCACGAGAGGGGAAGATTATCACGTTTACTGTCCCACACAGAATGAAAACCTGTTGCTTTTCTGCTCCCACTGTACAGGCAGCATGTTTTAACACATTGGCCTTCTGTGACAAGATCACGTCCTGAGCCATCTGAATATACAAATGCCCTTTCATACATGGTAGACCTATTATAACAACACAGATATCTCCTATGTACTCCTCACTTGAGTTAAACACAACTGTCTGCTGATTCCACACCGATACACCTTCCTGACTCACTAACATCAACAGGCTTTGTTTGCTTGCTGTTCCCACTGTGTGGACACTCTGGCAGTGTCCAGAGCAGCTCCAGGAAACCCCTTGTACATCCCAATGCTGCATCCCTGCTCCTGTGCTCCTCCAGCACCAGTGGGGCAGAGGGCAGTCCCAGAGGTGCCAGCAGCGCCCCTTCTCCTGCACCAAACTGGGATGTGGAGCAGAGCTAAAAGCAGACAGGCAGAGGAATGGTTCACCAGCCTGCTGGGTGCTCACACTCCCCATTTTTCCCTCCATTGACTTATTTGCTCAACTTAAAGGCAGAAAGAAAAAAAAAGAAGAAGAAAAAAGAGAAAGCTGTTCTTGCCAGTTTTCCTGCAGGGACTCTAATCCTGCTCCTGGTGGCAACAAACCACACAAAATGCTGATTCTCAGCAAAGAAAAAAGTCTCTCCCTCACATTCAATACCTCCGCAGCTTTGAGGTGCTGCTGCAGCCGCCGGCTTCAACAGGGAGGAATTTAACCTGAAGCTACAATTCAGAAATAAAACACCTTCAATAAACAGCATGAAAACCCTCCACAAGCAGCAACCCGTAGTGATGCTCTGCCCTGAGAGGCGTTGTGTGCCTGGAGCGAGGAGCTCAGGGCTTTGGGGTGGGGTGGGCATGCTTCATCCCAGCCCTACTGCAATGATCCAGGCGCAGTGGTTCCCCAGCTCTCTGCCCCACATCTCCCTCGCTGCCCACCAGCATAAAGGTCCTCCGCGGCGCTGGGAGAGCAAAGGAGAAACCACCGCTCTGCCCTCATCAAACAGAGCCGACTTAAAAGCACAAGATCTGCTGCTAAAGCCTTTGATTCAGCCAGAAATGTAGCCTTAAGTGCGAATGAATAAATAGCAGCTTGAGAGCCAGAGCTGCCATTTTCCCTTGTAGAGCCTAAGGGTGAGATTAGAGCGAGGTCCCAACCTTTCTGGGTCGGAGGCTGTGCCTCCTTCCTGGAACGATCCAGCTCTCACCAAAGCCAAGGACACAATCCATATGTTCTCCTGTAGCAACAAGATTTGCTTCGAAGCACTTTGACGTTTCTATGGTCACCTGGTAAACCGGAGTGCAAGCGGTGCGAGAGCTAATTATAATGGAAGTGAATATTTATGGGCTCCGGGGCTAAGAGGGGCCGCTCCGATAGTCTAATCTGATTTACTGCTTAACATATGTCAGAATATCGCACCCCTCAGTCCTTTGGTGGAGGGAGTTACTCATCTTATCCATAATTTAACACTACAGAGTCCAATCGTGCACTTGAATTAAAGCTTATCTTCTAGGAACCCATCCAATCTCCACTCAAAGACAGCAAGCGATGGCAAATTCATCATTTCCTTTGTTAAAGTGCTCCAGAGTTTAATTACTCTCATTGTTAGGAAGGTGTGTGGCATTTCCACGCTGCGTTTCCCTGGCTCAGTTTTCCCACTGGTTGTTGGGTCCCTGTTAACCCAAAGCTCCCTCCATGCCACACGCATTCTCCAAAGAACGTCACAGGCTCCACACACTCACCTTGATGCAGTAGCAGAAGTGCTGCTCCATCAGCACTATTTTTACAGAATCAGCTTGTTTCCACACAATCTGTGCCTTATTACAACCTGTGTGTTTACTCATCCCTGGGAATATTTTTTAAATTATCACCACCAAACGAACTTGTATTTCTATCTCTGGAATCTATTAAGCGCTAAGTTCTCACTGCAGAGGTTTCAGCAGGAGACGACTGACCACAATTTGCCACTGATTCTGAATGGAGAATGAACGCCTTCAAATGCTGAGGTTGGACAGGACCAAAGCAGCTCACCCTGGGACAGCCCAGCTAGGAGATCCACCAGTCCATAAAACAGAAGGGCATAAAAGAACACAGGGCGTATACGCATCCCTATTTCCTTTTTATGATCACTATTAATAATAATGACCATCCAACACTTTTCAATCGCCCTTATTACTCCAACACCTGCTCTCCTAACCGTTGCAATCGTTGCTATCTGAAAGAGGCAGTTAAAATGGTTAATGATGCAAATAAATGAGTCTTTCAAACGT
Organism: Tetrao urogallus; assembly: GCF_951394365.1. Lineage (NCBI taxonomy): Eukaryota > Metazoa > Chordata > Aves > Galliformes > Phasianidae > Tetrao > Tetrao urogallus. The sequence goes on along the minus strand of NC_136835.1, from coordinate 2,083,332 downwards.
CTCTCCCCTTCCTCGCCTGTTCCTCAGTGACTCCCAGGCAATGCAACTCTGCTTGTTAAATCCCCAGCACAGTGGACCAAGAGGACCATCCTCACCACTGCCATCACCACAGGGTAGGGACTGCACCCCTCCCACTCCCTTTCCAGAGATCCAGATCCCAGTGACAACCCCATGCTGCTGCACAGTGCTCTGTCTTTGATTTCCACTTTGTTATTTCCCCCCTCACTTTGAATTCCCTTTATTTTATTTCTTTTTTTTGGCGACCTACTTCTCCTTCTTTTCATATTTTATTCTATTTTAAGAGGCTTTTATTTTTCTCAAAACTTTCTCTTTTTTTTTTTAAGGAAAATATGCCATCTGTGTTTATACATTTTTAAATATTGTTTATTCTTGCTTCTGAAGTAACCGTGGTGTATAAAGGATTCTCATTTCAATTTCCCCTATTATGCAACAGCTTTCCTGTTTTTAAACACCAGCATCTTCTTGAGGTTCAGATTTAGCACCGATTCATTATGTGTCTTGGTAAACCACAGATAAAATCCCAACAAAGCTCTCCATCCTTCAGTGGGGCCAATCCCTATAGCCCTACAGGGCTGGGGGAGCCCTGTGATAGCCAGCAATCTAGAAACACCCAGTATCAAACACAACATCGGCTTCAAACGAGGCAACAGCAGCATCCGCTGGAGCACCCTAACAACATTTGTTGCTCTCACAGTCATCGTTCTCCTATTGGACACGGATATCTCCACGCATACGATAGAAGGGAATTTCATGACCCCTCCCTGCCCACACCTGAGCAAGAGCTGCCTTCCTTTTGCGAATGCCACCGTTGGTTTCGACGGCGTTATTTACTTGAATGGTTATTTATGTGCAGGGCACTTGGAAAGCTCAATCAATGGAGCACTTATGATTGCAGAGGTTTTTTGAATAATAAAACAACGCTCTGCGCTCGCGCTCTCGTTATTTATTTAATCAAAACGCCTTCTGAAAAATTACCAACTGATTGAAACAGCCTTGCTTGTAAATGACCAACAAATGAGATACAACCAAATCTTGTACGAGCTGCCATTAAGGGATCTCTCTACCAGAGGGCTGTCGGCATCTCGTGTCCATCCAGGAACCGACGTTAGCGTTAAATCACCCAAGCACAAATGAAGGCATGGAAAGGAGCTGAAATGAGGGTGTGTGCTGTTCCTGCCCTTCCCTGCTCTTTGGTGCCGTGTGGAAGTTGAATCACGCGGCGCTCCTTGCAGAAGCCCAACACTTCAGTGCAGAGCTCTTTTGTAGAGATGATAGGAAGCGCCATCAAACATTCCTTTTCATCTTTCTCTCTCATTTCTTTAAAAGGCAAATGGGACGCAAATGACATAATATATAATGCATCCCTTTGGTTCCTGCCAATGTACTTTCGGTGTAAGAAATGATAACGATTTCTGTTTGTTTGCTTCCAAGTGAATTCAGAAGAGTCCATCTATGTCTTTGCTTGGGGACACAAAATGCAAAATGAAGACCCTGTCCAGCAGTGCTGGACCACGGGCATTAAATCACACCAAAATCACCCGCTGTTCCAGTCAGAACAAATCTGTATCTGCCCTTCACTGACTGCAGCTGAGCTTTCTTTCAGAGAATCACAGCCCACAGAAGGCCCTGTGCTGCCACATTGGCATTCCAGCCCAAGTGCAGAGCCCTGGATGTGGCAGTATGAGAATCAGCTTCGTTTTGGATGCGGTATTTAAAAAAAATAAATAAATTACTTGAAGGCAAATACAGAGCGCGTCTGGGTTTTTCAATTTAATTTAATAAATTATCTTGGCTGCAGTAATTATTTATTTGAAATAGGAATTTGGTGAGTGGCCTCAAGTCCTTTTAATACCGCATTAATAAAGTAACCACGGATTACTGATACAATTCTAAAGGAAGTTTTTTAAAAAAATGCTTTTTCTGTTGAAGCTTTAAAGCTGTCCTTGCCCTGAATATGCAATTGTTCCACTGGAAGCACCCACCCTTCACATCACTGAAAGGTGCAAGCAGAAGTATGACCCTGCTCTTTAGACAAGCAAGCAGGTTAGCAATTAGGAACAGTTTCATCTCCAAAAGAGTGGTCAGCATTGGCTGCATAGGGAGGTTGGGGGAGGGCCACCATCCATGGAGCTGCTCCAAAACCATGGGGATGTGGCACTCGGGTACACGGTCAGTGGGGATGGTGGGATGAGTTGGGGTTGGATTTGGGGATCTTAGAGTTGTTCTCCACCCCGAATGGTTCATGACTCAAACAGAAGACAAACGGCAAGGAGCAGAGGGCACTCAGGAGCTCCCATTAACAGCACGTATCGATCATCACATTCAATTAGGCAGGCGTTGCCCAAACCACGCTGGCTCCAGAAAACACCTGGAGGGAGGAATGCCTCCTCCCTGCTCATGTCAAGGAACGCAGGCCAAAAATTGCTATCCATCAGCATTGCTTTCATTGCATTTAGAGTGAAAAGTCTCTTTTCACCACCGTCCTCCAGCCCAACAAAGGAAGAAATGAAGACTACAAAGGGTGTTTTTTTCCTGTTAGCTTTCATTTTTGCCCCTTTAGCCCTACTCCTCTCCTTCATGCGGCAACTCACTGTTGTAAATGGAAGGAAGGTTGAGAGAAAGGAAGTAGGAAAAAGAAAATTCTTTCAGTGTTTGGGGAAGCACCGGTCATAAGTACATCAATTTTTAGAGAATGGTTTTGACCTTTTTTTTTTTTTTTTTTTTTTGCTGCCAGCTCTCAGAGCAGCAGCGCTCTGGGCAGGGATGTTAATGGCGCAGATGATGGAAAGATTTGAACCAGCAGAAAGCTGGTGCTGGCCACCAGCAGATAACCAGGGACAGCAGGAGGTCAGGGCAGCGCCGTGCGGGCATCCATCACCCAGGCACGGTGACAGGGCACTGATAAGCTCCTGTCCCCCTCTCACTGTGGAACAAAACCCTTCTCTGCCTGCTGGTGATGCTCTGGGTTTTTCTGCTGTGTGGGCTTTCCATCAGAGGGCACAGAGAAACTCCCACATGGGGGAGAAGAGAAGAGGGTGGGAAAACAGCCTTCAGCTGTCCAGGGATGTGCCTCACTGGGATGAAGCAGCGCTGCTCCCGCGTGTGTTGGGACAACGTCACTGTTCAGGTTCTGTTGCAAATATTTACTTTTTATATCACAAACCGCATGCAAAGAATAAGAGCTTCATTTTGCTTTTCAAAGCAGAGGAATGGCACAAATCAATATATACACCAGGTGGCCAAAGCCTGAAAACTAAGAGAGAAACTGCAGGTGTCGTCGTCAGACAGAAGCAGAAAAACGTTTGTGTTTTGACTCCACGCTGCAGATAGCACTTGTGTGATTTCCCTCTGAATTCCCTGTTTCCCCTGCTCGACAGGCCCCCAGGCTCCCACTCCAGCTCATCTCCTTTTTTATTTGCTTCTGTGCTTGGAACAAATATTTTATGTGTGTTTATACAACATTTTTTTATGATCCAGTCTGCCACTGGATTTCCAGAGTAAATGAAATATGGCACAGCAGTCATGTACCAGGGTGAAAACCGTTTAATATGTTTGTAAATCCACCTCCTTGGACAGAAAGTCATATAAATATAGTTAACAGCACATTAAAATCTGTTTACTGCACAAGGCAAGTTTGTTTTCCAGTTCACTGTTCAGAAAAAGCATCCCTGCAGCTGAAGGCAGCACAGTGCCATGACTTCTTCATTTGGGAGCCCTGCTCCAACACAAGGCACTTGAGCTTCCCATGGCAGCAGGCAGTTATCTGCCCATCCATCCACTCCTCATCACTTCTAACTGCCCTCCTGCATCCCTCTCAGCCCTCCATCCTTCCACACTGTGCTATTGGGGTGCAACCCAAAGACAGGCGCAAATCAGGGGTAATATTTCCCAGGGCACTGAAGCAAATGGAGAGAGAACCAGACCTGTGCACATCTCACTTTTGCTTTGCTCAAGGCTGCCCCACTCCAATTTTCTGTCCCCTCCAAGAAATTCCTGTGACCCTTTTCCCCTTGTCTCCCACACTCAGCCCTGCATGATGCACACCCACAACCTGCAGCATCGGACTCAGAAATGGCAAACCCCGAGCAAAATCCTTGCTGTGACACTGGGGATGCAGCTGTATGGTTGCAGCCTTGCTCTGGGCACTGCTGCCCACCAGCTTTGGCCACCGCTGTGCAGATAAACAAAGGCTGCAGAAAAGGCTTGAGATTGGCCGCAGAGAACCTGGAATATAAAACCCTCAGGTTTCCCCCCTCCTCCTGCTGCTGTTGATGATAGCCTTTTACTGGAATAACTCACTGATGCTGACAGATAAGCTTTTAGGCTAGTGAAATCTCAGTGACACTTTAAGTGCCCTAAATGACAAAACAAGGACGTGCAAAATTATCCTGCCCATCCTTGATAAAACACACTTGTCAGGCACTCGGATGCTGTTCCAGATGCACAGCCCTGGCCAGGATGAACCAGCCCTGCCCTGTGTGACCGCAGCACGGCCACGTCTGGACCCTGCCCTTGTCCCCAAGCCTGAAGACCATAAGGAGGACCCCTAGTCCCAGAGATGGGCAGGGAGCTGGCATGGAGAGAACACAAACTCCTCGCAGGCTACAGTTCTGCAGGTCCCGATGGGAAAGCCTCCATTAACCGGTCATCAGATCGAATTAAACTCCCACGACATGGACTCTGCTGATGAGCGGTACCAGTTGTCACCAATTAAAATGAGAAAGATTCACAAGTGCCCTGATGTTTTGTCCTTGCAGAGGAAGAGAATGTGAGAACAGAAGAAAGTGAGAAGTACAAAAAATGGGCAAGCAGTGAGCCCCCATGTCTGCTGGGCAAACAGATGACTGCCCCCAGGTTATCCATTGCCCAGGGACCAGTGCAGACCTGCGGGGCTGCAGCCCCACAACCCATCCACTAACACAGCCACAGCCAAGGAAAACACAGCCTGATGTCACCAAGGCTCTCCATGCAGAGAGCAGGAGATGGAGGCTCTCTCTGGCATCAGGGACCCATTGCTTATGCCAGGCAGAGCTGCCTCTCTGCTCTGTTTCCCGAGTGATGGATGAGAACAAAATGGCTATAAATTGCCGGGTACCGAAGCAATGTTTTATCTGTTGTGCTGAAGGAGCCACGAGCAGTGGGCTCTGAGCTGCGTGCAGGGCACTGGCTGTCAGTCATGTGTCAAGTGGCATCGCGAGGGAGAGGTGATGGAGATCAGCACCGAGTGCCAGGGGAGACAGATGGGCGCCCGCCTGGGCACGATAAAAACACGGACAACTCCCAGTGCCCTGCTGTATCCATCCCCAAACGCTTTGGTTGCTGTTAGTTATGCAGAGATTGCAGCTGGATACCCTCAGCTGTTTGAGGAGATCACTGGGCTCCATCCATCCATCCCAACACGTGGTCAGCAGTGGATGGAAAGGAATCAATGGGTGTCGGCAGCAAGATAGACCGTTGTTTACCGTGGAAATCCCTTTTTTCCAGAGAACCACCCGTCACCATTCCCTGCCGGCTCCGCCTCCCCCAGCCATTCCCTATCGCTCCGGGCACGGAGCTTCTCTGCTTAGCCCAATACAACTCGATTTCGGCCCCGGGGCTCTGCGCTAGCACCGAGCACGGCCGATGTCTTGCGGGAAATAAATTGACCGATGCAAATGCAAAACCGCTTCCCGCACGGGGCAGCTCCTCTGGGGGAGTCCCGGGACCGGCAGGCAGCACTGCGGGCTCCTCACCACCGCAATGAACCCTGCAAGAACCTCGGCAGAGGCTGAGACACGCCCGAGCTGAAGGCCTTCCCCCCCCCTGTTTCCCTACTTGAGAACAAAGCTGTTTAAAGATGTTTTGAATTCCTCCTCAAATACACTTGCAATGCCATGGAGACCGATGCTTTTGAATGCTGGTCCCCAAACCTTCCCTGCGCTCCAAAGGTAAAAAGCAAAAGGTATTCTGCTCGTTTTGCAGAGTGCTTATTTGGCATTTTATCACAGAATGTTTTACTTCCTTGATAAATCTATGGGGTGGGTGGGGGTTTCCCTCAATCAAAAATTCTACTACGAGAAAAAACATTCACATCTGGAGACTTTTTCCCCCTAAAGATATCAGAGACAAGAGCCTGAGCTGAGGCCACAAACCCCAGTCAGCCCAGGTGCTCTGAGTCGTGCTCCTGGAGCTCCCATTTCCATCATGGTCTCCATAGCAAGGCTGTCCCCACAGCACAGCTCACACTAAAGCCCACAGAACACCTGTAACAGCACACGCCTTCAGCTGAGGCACTGCTCCATATGTATACAGCCCATTCTTTTACTGTAAGGCCAGCGGTTGCACAATGAACAGACTGACAGCTACAGGAGAGCAAACAACAACAGGGATTGTCTACGTGCATCAGGCTGCAAGAAGGACATCCACTCCCAGGCTGCTTTAATCTGGTGTAACGCCTTCCTGCTCTGCAAACAACACCTCTTCTCTGCAGAACAGCGTTCGGAAATAAAGGCAGGGTGGGAGAAGCAGCCCTGCAGCCTCCTCCTTCCTGACCACTGCTCTCCTCCCACACTGTGCTCTTTTGCAGCGAACTCGAATCAATGCCAGAGTTTCTCCCCCATCCTGCTCTCCAGGGGATGAAATCACGCAACTCCGGTGCCCGGTGCAGAATTGCTTCCCATGGAAAAGACTTGAGAGACTTTCCACGGCCCCTGGCCCCAGTGGTGCTGGGCACAATGCAGGAGCAGTGCCTGCCCTCAGCTCTGGGCACAGCGGGGAGGAGAGCGCTCACCAAACTTTGCAGAAGGGAAATGAAGCGCAGAGATTAAGTGACCTGCTGAGGGTCACACAGGGAATTGGTGGCAGAGCTCAGAACGGAGCCGGGATCTCCAGGGTCTGACCGCATGATACTTCTTTCTCTTTCCCTTTAGATAGCTGAGTTAAAAATAAAACCACGATTCCTTTCTGCTTAGCAGAAATGTGACTTCCCAGCAGAGGAGTAGGTTCTGTTAACTGCTGGACTGCAGCATCACTGCAACGCTGCCTGCTTCTCTGCAGCACTCCCATGCTGCGTGTTCTAAGGGATGCGCGTGTGTGAGTGGATGTTCCTAACTAAGAGTACATACATTAATTAGGTTACTTGCCATTTTCCTCCCCATAATTAATACAGAACCTCTTCACAGACCCCTTTGAAGTGAACCTCTGTTGGTTAAGAGAAACTTTCCATTGCCAGGCAGCGCTCTGCAGCAGCTGCTCGCATTGTTCGCTTCAGCTGGAATAAAACTCCATCTGATAACGAAAGGGAAAAAGGCTTCCACGTCTGTGTGCTGTCACACAGGCAGTGTTTGGGATACAGGGAGTGGGCTGCCGGCCTCCATACAGCGCAGAGATGGGAAGAATCAGATGGTGATGGCTTTGATTGCTCTGTTTAATCCATTCTGCTCCAGACGGACAAGGGCTCCCTTTGGGGACAGCTTGTGGCGAGATGCAACTTCACACTGACATTGTTTGTTAAAGAAAAAATAGGTTTTGATTGCTGTGGGCCCAATTAAATACTCTTCGATGTGCAAGGGTGGGTAGGTGTTGCGTGTACCACTGCCTCCTCTGGGATAAAGCATTCCATGCAGAAAAAACAAAAAACCCTTCTGGGGGCTTTGTGTTTAGTGGTACCTCCCCCATCAGCTGCAGCTGTGTCAGATCTCATTGCAAACAGGCGTGCACGCCTGGACACGAGCTTGTTTGTGGGGCAGATGCCAACCCCTTTTTTGGATGGGATGTGTCTGAATTGATATCTGCAACAAACCTTCAAATAAACCCAGAGGACTGGAGAACAGCTGGTGGAAGGCTCCTGTGCTTCGCCTGCTGCTTATTCAGACAATTTGTATCAGCTCATCGTCCCCCAGAGTTTTCCAACCTGTTGTGTCCTTCTGTTTTCTCTTGTTTGCTAACTAAGATCTTTGGGGCAGGAGCTGTCTTTTTTTTTTTTTTTTTTTTTTTTGGCCAGGGCTGCACAGCTGGGAGCCTGCAGCACAGCCACGCACTCAGACAAGGGAAAGCTGAAGGACAAAGATACAGCTTAGCACTGACCATCCTGCATTCCCACACAGAATGAGCTGACTGTGACGGCACAGGCCAATAACACAAAGATACGAGTGTGTACGGAGGGGAAACACAAGCAGGACCCCCTTCTCCCCCCCAACCTTTGCTCGGTTGGCAGCTCCCATCAATGCTCTGCCCGCACCGCTCAGATGCTGCGCTGTGCACGGAACCCATCGACAGGTCTGCATGAAAAATACATGAGCAGTGCACTGACAGGCCGTACGATCTCAGCCGCAATCAGGGCTCCGAACCGCCCTGCGTTCCCCCTACTCGAGCTCCCAGACCCCGAGGGCTGCTCCCTCCCCATCCCTCCGAGCCGCTGCTGTTACTGCAGTCGGTCTTGAGGTGTCTCCCGACGACAAAGAGCTGCGAGCAGGGAACGTGGGGGGGAGGGAGAGGGGGTGGTGGTGAGGGGAAGCAGCTCCGAGGCTTTGCAGCAGCCATAGCGCTGGAGCACGGCGCAGAACCCTCGAACTGCTATTTTAAGAACGCAACGCTGCTGCGGGCAGAGGGAGGTGTTCAAGGTGCGGGTAGAGCCCCTCCGCCTTGTTTCCGAACTGGGGGAGAATCTCCTGCCGAAAGGAGCGTGGTTTTGTCCCACGTTTGCGGCCGTGGCACGTGGCGTTGGGGATGGCATCCCACCCGACCTGCGCTGGGTGCTTGCAGTTCTGCCAGCTGCCTTCTCTCCCACCCAATGCAGCAGCACACAGCTGCTGGGTGCCCTCTGCAGCCTATAAGCTCTATAAGCTCTCCGTGCCCCGTCCGCAGCACGGGGACCGTTCTGCAAACACAGGAGCACCTCCAGGACCTGCTGGCAGCTCCTCCTGCCCTGTAGGGATGGAGCAGACAGGGCTCAGGGAGACAGAGAGCCGCACTGGAGCCATTTGTTATGGGACCGTGCATCTCAGCATGCAGGCATTCATCTCCCACGCTTTCTAAAATAAATACATCACCTCCAGCTTCTTGTCTCTGTCCTCCTGCACTGTACCTAAGCAGTGCCTGGTGCCCTTCTCTTCCCCGTTCTCCCTGCAGGGAGCTGGCTGAGAAATTCACATGTACCTCTTCTTGATAAGAGGGGATTCCCTCCATTTGCACACTCACAGCTATCAAGAGTGCAAAAACCCACATGCAATGCCCAGCCAGCATGGGCAGGACCTGCTGACAAGCCAAGCCTAAACCTCTGCAGTGATGTCCCCTAAGAAAAGTGCTTCAGATGTAATCCTGTCTGTAACTCGACGCTCACACCCACAAGAATCCACCTCGTCAAATATCACAGCCGGCTTTTAAAAGATCTGTGCAATTTTCTAATCATCAATAATAGGAGTAGATAAACGGGGGGCTAATCAAATCACCCGCTTTGGAACAAAAGGTTATCAGGGATAAAAAAAAAAAAAAAGAGAGAGAGAGAGATGAGCAGAAATGTATTCCTTTCATGTACAGCTTCACAGAATGAGGCGGGCGTGCTCCGTGTGTGTTTGATGGGCTTGGAGCAGGGATGCTGCTCTACTGTGCCTGACTGCACCAAGAGCCCCAAATGCTTTGCAGGGCACTGCTACTAACAAGAGAGTGTGGCCAGCTGGGGGGGAGGCTGATGCCTGCATCTGCTTCCCAGGGGCACAGTTCTCCTTATCCCTATGGGTGAAAGCTCAGCCAACACCACCACCACATCCCGTAGCATCCTGCTCTGCGCCCGCTGTACGCTTTCCAATGAGCTCCAATGAGGTCTTTCTAGAAAGATCTGCTCTCTCTAATGAATAAGCTTGAATTTCAGAAAGCACAACATGTTTTGGGACTATTATTTCCCTTTCCCAGGGGAACAAAGTCCCTTGGCCTGGGGTCTTTGCCGTGTCCTCTTCTGTTTGTTCTAATTGCCCTGAGATGCTCTACCTGGAGTGAGCCTTAGTACGTAATTATATACCATTAGCAATGAGAAAAACATGACAACTGCTTTGGATAATCACACAGAGCACAATTTCTGCTAGTCTCCTAGATACCACAGACACATAAGTATTGGTCTCATTTTTTACAAGAGAATATTTTGGAAGAATTACTTAAAGCCAGAAATAAAAGCTGCAGACACACAACCCTGTTTTCACAGCGCTCAAACAAAAGCCAAAGGGAAAATTCACTACAAATCCCAACCAACTGCCAGGATTTCTGTTCTTCCTAACTAAAAGCAGAGTTAACCTAGCAATAGCAAAGGCAGCCTTCAGAGAATGCCTTTTGCTCTCTGCCTGTCCCCTGGGCATCATGGCACTGCGCTATGGGGGGTGGTTCCCTCGAGAGGCAGAGCCCCAAGGGCTGCAATGGAGGGCAGAGGAAGGATGGGTTTGATGGGAAATCTGCCTTTCGGTCAGAAAATGCTCACTGTTCAGCAAAATCTGGTAGAGTGTTGCAATGCCATGGAAAACAATTTCAAGTTTATTTCCAATTCAAGCAAAATATGTTGCTCAACTCACAGAGACAGGATAAAAATTAGAAGCGTATGTTGTTCCCAGATTTTTTGATAATGTAATTAGCTTCCCTCACATAAATTACCCTTGGCTCAGGGCATTTCTGCGACATGGCTGTGGCCAGACCGAGCCCCTTACAACCTCCCAAACACACAATTAACTCGCCTTGCTTTCCCCACCACCTAGCACCAGATGCTCCAGAACAAGCACTGGGATCTTCAGGACACAAGAGAGCATTTTGACCATTCATTCTGCATAAGACACACAGGCCCCAAACCCAGACACGTCTGCACTGAGCCCTGAGGCTTCTGCCTGAGTTATGGCAGATCTCTCAAACTGAGATCTAGTGCTGATTTACAGACTTCAGGAAGCTGCACTGCCATCCCTGGGTAAACTGCTCTCATGTTTTATGACCTCGCTGCTAAGAGTTTGCACTGTGTTTCTAGCCTGGATTCGTCTAGGCTCTGTTCCTGACTGTTACATATAATTTTGCCTTTTCCCATTCTGTTAAAGAGCCATCTGCTGTCAGAAGTCTCCTTCTCCTTTTGATAGCTGTAGAAAATGCAGGAGATCCCTTTGTGAAACATTACAGTGCACCTTGCCCCTTGCTTTACTTTGCTTCTTCCAAGACGTTTTTCAGCACAGAAAGGCTCTGATGAGCACAGAGCTATTTATCACTTCTTCCTGGAAACAATCACCACCACTCTGCCATGCAAAAGTTGCAGAGGGCAAGTGAAGATCCTTCTCCTAAAGCTCCATGCTACAAAACGCATTGGAGGCCGCTAGAAGGACATTGCCTGCTCACCACAGGCTGCTTTCATAGAACAGCTCAGGTTGGAGGGGACCCTAAGCCCACCCGGTGCCACCTCCCACCATGGGCTGCCCAGGGCCCAATCCCTCCCGGCCTCAAGCACCTGCATGGGTGGGGATGCTGCTTTGATAGGGGATTGTGGCACAGGAGCAGGGTCTGCATGCTGCCATCCATCCCCATGTACACCCACTGCTTTTCCTTTCCCCCGCCCTGCCACACGTCTTCCAACTTCTCTCCTTTGCAGTATTTTTCAGACTGAAGGATGACACTGTCAACCAGTCCCCGGTGAATAAAAAAAGCAAACAAGGTGTTGAGAGCCCCAAGGACAAGGCTGGCTGCTGCCAAGGTCACCTGCATGAAGATATTCATCTTCATTCCTCACCATCACCATGCAGCCCCAGTGAGCTGCCTTGGAGAACTGAGCCATTTCCGGGCTGTGCATTTTTAAAGGATGAGGGAGCACAGAATGGTTCAATAGAAGATTGCTTCGTAAGACAATGGCTGAGCTGATAATGCCAGCTCAAGTCATACCACTGGGGACCTCTTACAATTTTAAGATCCAATCAACTTTAAAATATTACTGCCTCAGACAGGCTGCGAGTCCTGGAATAGAAAACAAGTGATCCTGTTTTATTTACAGGAAAAAAGCATGTTCTTCCTTTCCTTACCCATGTATTGAAATATTAATAGCGTTTGTGTGTTGCTGTGTCAACACCACATTACCAGAGCTCCATCTACACAACTTCTGCTAACAACACTTAATGCCTTGCTCTGAACTGCACGCGAGGAGGGCAACAAGAGCAAGGACAAAGGGGCTCCAGGGGAAGCTGCAACCAAACCCGTCTGCACCCTGTTCCCTCTGTCCTCCCAAAAGCCTTTTTCACTGCCTGAATTACCATTTGATCACAGGAGAGCAAAGCCCTGCTTGCAGAAGTTTGGCTTAGGAATAACCATGCAGTATCAACCCCTGTTTTGTATCTCTACCGCGTTGTGATGAAATTGCCCTTATGCTGCCTATCTGTTGCAGTGGTGTTCTACAGCACAGGAAGCTCTTTGCAATGTGTCTGCGCGCTGCATCCCTCTGTTTCTATCTGGAAAGTGCTTATATGACACATCATTATTCTGCCTTACCCAGTTGCCACAGTGTGATGACTGCATTATATATTTTATCATAAAAACAATAGCAACTACTACAAAAGTTTCTTAATAAAACCCGCTCCTCTCGCTGGTGCAGAGCGCGAGTTAAGCGCTGTGCAACATCAAGCAATTTGTGGCTCGCGCACACACCGTCATGCAAACGTCCCCAAAGTGCCCCATGAAAAATTCAATAACATCAATAAAGTCAACAGACAATAACAAGCAGCCTGGCTCAGCCGTGAGGTAGGTTTGGAGGGAAACACCTCGGCTGCCTTCAAGCAGGCTTAGGGAGAGCAGCAGCCCCACAGCGGGATGAGGAGGTTGTGCATCCTACCATGAGAAGCATGCTATAGGGAAGGTGATCAAGTAGCACATGGAAAAGAGCATTGCCCCATGCCCAGAGCTGCGTTTTGCTGCCTGGCACCTGCAGCAGCTCTTGCCTTTGACATTAGGCACTGCAGAGGACATGAGGGTCCCTCACCCCAACCCATGGGTGTCAATGCCAGGCTGAGTGCATCCCACGCTGCCCACCTTTCAGCACCCAATCACGCCCTGCTGTGCTCCTGCCTTCCTTATGTATCACTCATCCATCCCCGCGATTCAAATTCGTCCTCCTTTATGAAGAATTAACTTGTTTGAGCTGATTTATGAAGACTGGCAGGCACCTGTACTGAAGCAACGCTCTAATACGTTCATCATGAAGTCCTGTAGTTATTCCTAAAAGAGCTCATGTTAATGCGTCACATTAAAATTCATACTTTATTTCGACATAACTAAATGTCTCCCTGCAATCTTTAAAATCTGCCCTTCAGAACCTGGATTTTTTTTCTTTTTGGTTGGAGATTGAAGCTACGAAGGTGACAGCTCCACGTAAACAAGCGATGGCATTGGCAGGCGCTCGCAGGTCGTGCGTGTGCCATGTGTTATACGCTTGGGTTTGACTGACAGCCAGGACTTGTCTTGTCAAATTACATCTTCAGTCAAATGTGACTAACTTTTGCGAACGTAGATAACAAAATGATTTTGCTTTAAAAATAAATAAATAATAATAATTTATATATAACCTCTTCTAATTCAACTTTTGCTAACGGGAGCCAGATTTCACCAAAAAGAAAGAAGAAAAAGAGGTGTTAGTTTTTACGTTCTTCTGAAAGACTTCTCAATTTGCTCCTGGTGAATTGAATCTGAGTCCATGAGTGAGCCGAAGGAGCGGCTTCAAGGGAGCCTTTCATGTGCACAAGCTCGGGGAGGAAGTAATCGCCATGAAAGCAGAGCTATAGGGGGTAAAGTCTTGAATAGTTTGGTGGGAATATTTTTCTCCTCTCTCAATTCAGGCATATTTCATTCCTTTAAGTCCCCGGTAGCAGCGAATCCACTGGAACCCATTGAATTTGGCACCAATTCTGTGCAAAACTTAATTGGCCTGAGTTCACTCAAATTACCCGGTAGAAAAGCCCAGCACCGCATCTCCCCATTCCCTGCTCGCTTCTGTGTTTTCTCCACGCGTTTCCCTTTGAATACCAAATGCACACCTGACTGCCGGCCAGATTGTGCTTTTGGTCTGGTGAGGGCTGCGGGAGGTGTCTGAAGCCCTGCCCAGGAGAAGAAAGCTTCTCGTGAGCCCCGAGCAGAGCCAGCTGGGTCCCCACACCCCTGGGGGAACATTCCTTCTCACTGTCCTCTCTGTGTTTCCCTCACTTTTCAAGGCCATACTGAAAATCTATCAATGCACGTACCAGGAAGGCAACACAATTGCTTTTCTGGCATGGCATCAGCTCCTGCACTGTGCTTTCTCCATTCTCCTGCACAGCCCCGCATCTGACTTCCAGCACGCTCCGTGGGTCATAATTGACCACTTATAGCCTTAGCTACAGTATTAATTTACAAGGGCTGCAATCAGTTGCGTTCCGTGCTCTCAGATGTGGAGAAAGAAAGAACAAGAAAAGGAGTGGGAAAGTTAATCAGAATTTTTTTTGCCTGTCACTGTGTCTCTGCAGCAGAAAAATGCCATCCTTCTCCTGCTGTTTGTTAGGAGCGGGCTGCTTCATGAGAAGCACTCGAGACACAAAGGCAGACAGTTCCAGCTCCAAGCATAGCCACCCCAGTTGGGGAGATGGGCAGGCTTTGCTGCATGCCAGAACTGAGCATCATTGCTTTTAGCTGTGCTCAAGGAGTGTGATGCTCCCGGGGCCAAGACATAAGGGCAGGGCTAAGCAGAGGCCTCCCCTTCTGGTGGCCACTGGTCACCACGAGTGCAAGCGGATGTCTTCATCATGCTCCTGTGCCTGGATTTGCTCCAAAGCAGACTGAAGACCATGGAAATCTTTCCATTAAGTCCGCTGGGCTTTGAGCCAAACTGCACTGCATTAAACGCCTGGGACACGAGACAGAAAGATGGACAGAAAAACAGAACAGAGTGCCTGCGGGAATCCCATACAAATGCACAAGCAGTTCCTCCTGGCATCCAGGAGGACATTGCCATGGCTGCTGGCAGGGGTCTCTGTGCCGGAGGAAGTACCAGAGACATTCCCAAGGAAGCATCAAGGCATGCAGTCAGCCCACACTCCATCCCAGCACTGGGAGAAACTCCCAGCTCTGCAAGGTCGGGTCAGGACATGATGGATGGGATGGAGGCCCCATTGCCAGCTCCACTGCCTGGCCAGGCACTGGCAGCACCCATGGCAGTGGGAGAAGGGAACGCAGCTGGCACAGGCAATGCTGGCTGCCTCGGGATGTCAGCTCCGCACAGTGCTTGTCCTCACGTTTGTTTATTTTCACAGGAAAGAACAGAAAATGACAGCTAATAAACTGCCTGCCAGCGACCTCCTTCTCCCCTGTCCTTTGAAGCTAAACTAACTGTTGGCTTTGAACCCCCCTCTATTTATTAGGTGGAGCAAAGCTTATGTACTTCTTGGTTGCCATAAATTGTAGCGTCTGAGAGAAAGGGAAAAAAAGAAAGATAATGCGACGTGCCCTCCCAACTAACTTAGCTAATTAAAGCACCTCTGAACTGTTCCCAACTATTCCTACGTTATGACAACGTGAATGGCACATTCCAGTGAAACTATTAAATTTATATCGTGCAGATAAAATTCAAATGAGACAATTATTACTTTGTAATAGTGGTTGAGCCACTGTCTTGCGCCAAGCCTGAACAATGCTTTATTCACAGCCCAGGGATGGACTTCTCAAACAACACATAACCTCCACCACCAACTCATGTGAAAGCCCTGACAAAAGGCACTCCAACTATTTTTTCCAGTTATTGAGATTTTTTAATTGCTTCAGGCAGATATCTAAAAGGATCTGCTTTTTAGACCTGTTGTTAGAGGCCCTTCTCTTCATTCTAAGTTTGGCAACAAGCCTGTCCCTTAAAGATTCAAAGACTTTTGAACCTCTGCAATGCATTTTCATTGTATCTACTCAAGACGCCCTTGCTTTTAAACCTGTTTCCAATATCAGAAAAGGAAAATTTATTTCCTTTGTCATATTTCTTTTTTAAAGACCGAAGACAACATTTTCCAGTAGGCAGGGTAGAATTGTCCCTGGGTAGAATTCTGCTCTTTATCCCACTTCTGAGGAAGGAATTGATAACGTGCTCATCCATCAAGGATTTGAGAGCAACTCCACCTTCCTCTAGAGCAGAATAAAAATGTCACTGGCTGGCACTTAGCAAGTATCCTCCATTTACTTTCTATTACCCTTACGACAAAGAGAGTGATCCTTTAAGACATCCTAAAGGAAGAGGAATCCCTATGAGCCTAGGTCATTTCTCCTTCTGCCACGCTCATGCCACGACACCTACAACGCACATCAAATACATCTCCACTGGATTTTTCCACTAGGTTACAGCGAGCGGTAGCAAATCTTCAGACTGTGACATTACAGCACGTAAAATGGGAATTGATTGTCATGGCAAGAATAATATTCATTGCGCAGGTTCGCGTGCTCTTGCAATTAAGTTATGAAACACAATGGGCGTCGTGAGGATTAGGTGGACTTTGCAAGAGCCGCTCTTTCTTTTTGCTGAGCATTTTTTATTGTCTTTAGCTAAAATAACCTTTTGGAAACTGGAAGCAACCTCCTCCCCCTCAGCCCTCCAGTCACTGCTGTCCTCTGCTGAACATTGATTTTCCCACTACTCCTCATTTTTCCTGCAACTTGAAATGAACCCGGCTTTATATTTCTGCAGACACGGTAAGAAAAGAGATAGTAAAGTCAGAGAGTTCTATGAGTCTGTGAGGTCAGGCAGGTCCAGCTTTCAGGAGTCCTTAAAAGAAGCTTAAAGACTGAGCATCCTCGGCAGTTTAGATTTAAGACACTAAAAGCTGAACAAGGAAAAAAAAAAAAAAAAAAAAGAAGGCTTCATATTTTTCTTATAAATACTCAGAGCAGAATAAGGAAGTCCCTTTTCCACTGCTTTCCTGTGGTCTCTGGGTGGGGCGTTTGGGAAGGCTCTCTCTCAGGTTCACAGGAAGAAAGAGCTTTTGTGCCACACATGCTAACAAAAACTCATCAAAAAACCTGCAATTAGCGATGGTATTATTTCTGTAGAATGGATCTCACGTTGAAAACGTGGAGGGCAATCGTGTGACATATCAGTGCAAAGGCTAAAAACAGGGGAGCGCACAGGCAGCTGCACACCTCCGGTGCTGCAAGGAGGCTCTACCTGCTCCCTCTCCATCTTCCAGCAGTCATTGAGGGAAACCGAGATCACGGAGCCCTTTGATCCTCACTCCTCCTCTGCTCTGGGGTAATTGCTATGCTCATCACAGAGAGAGGCATGCCAGGAAGGATAACACAAACCTCACAAAGCAACTGCACCAGCCTGGTGGTTAGCATCAAAGAGGTGTAATCACAGGTTTCATCGGTTATCTGCAAGTGACACCCACCAGTGCCGCAGTAATTCTTACGGGATGTGCATTCCAGGCTCAAATCATGGAGCTGGGGCCCTCTAAGTGCCATAAATCAGAGCCAGGGTCCTATGGATGGATATACCCCGATGGGGCGGTGATTCGCAGCGCACTGGGCAGCTCGTGCTTTGTAGCATCTCATCAAGGAGAGGTCATCCAGCACAGAACACCATACCTGAGCAGGGTGTGGGCCATCCACATTGCCCCTTGAGATGACCTGCTCTCCTAAAAAACAGATGAGCACCACGCAGCATATTGATGTGATCCTGGGGGAAGCGGTCCCAGAGTGCATCGCTCCCCTCTAAACGGTGCTTTCAGATCATCCCCCCGAGATAAATGGTGCCATACAGATTAATTCCTATCTAAGCACAGCGCTGCACATTCATCTTATCCCCTGAGATACATCATCTGCAAAGCGGAAAGTCCCAAGTAAGCCAGCCACAGCATTTTCACACTATCCCCTAGGATGTACAGACCCATAAAGGGACTTTCCTTGTTCCTTTCTTACAGAAATGCCCTGCAGACACCAGCTGAAACAGTCCAGGAGATTAACACTCAGGCTGCTCTAGCACCGTGGGCTGCTGTCCCTGCGTGCTTAGGAAGATTTGTGAGCAAAGAGAAGAGAAGAATAACCACAAAACGACAACAAGATACCCTCTGCAACAAAACTGAGCCCACTAGAAAGCAGAGATAAGACAGGCTGTCTGCAACAGCTGTGCTTTAACTCTGTGCATGCAGGTCGGCTGCATCCTGGACTTCAGAGCTGCAAATACTTTGGTTCACCTTATGCAGTGAGTGCTGTTGTTCCCATGCCAAGGGTTGGCATTGCAAAGCCTGTAGTTAAGTGGCATTGGAGACAACAGAACCAGCCCCCAACAGATCATCTCCTTGAAGATGTTCCAAGCGTGCCCTATGAGAGATTTATTTGAACCTCTTTGATTGTGGGTGGGGAGGGGGTGCTGAGAACAGGAGGGCTGGTTCCATGGGGCCGCTTTACTGCCTGGGTTTGTCAGCTGGCCGAGTTAATCCATTATTTGTGGATTATATCTTACTGACAGGTGGTCGCCATTTGCAACTGTATGACTAATTAGCTGCGAGACCCCTGGAGCTTTTTGTCTGGCTGCTTTTTTTTAATCATTATTCCATCTAAACGAACAACTTGCCTTAAATAAGACAGGATGAGAGCTTTCGCTCAAAACACAAATGAAAGAGCAAGCTGGAGAAGACTTTACATGGCTGAGATCCCTGGATAACTCTGCATACATTCCAATGCACGCACATATTTATATAGGTGTTTATATTTATAGTGGCCTCTCTGCCTCAGATCCCAGGTGATGCCCGAAGCAAGGACTCTGAAATTTGATAAGCGATGCTATAAAGCAGAAACTCCAAAGAAAAGAAAAGAAGAAAGCCTGTCCTCGTGCAACTTTGCCTGCAGCTCTGGATCTCGCAAAGACTGAATTCAGTGATAAGTTATGCTACGGAGAAACGTCTCTCCAGCTTCTCTATTTACAGGTAAAGATTATTTGGAGAGGAATCAGACGGCACTCTGCATGTTTATATTGATGCTTGTCGTGGTGGTGCCATGAGGCCTCTGATGCTGAGCAGCCCCTCTCAGCCCCCATCCTAGGAGCACGATGGAGGTGCTGCTTATGGCACTGGCAGCCAGCAGTTATTGCAATAGGTACAGCTCACAGCCCTGTGCGTCCCAGCTTTGGTTAAAAGCACAGCCTACCCAGCTTTTATAGGACTGTCTGCTTCATGCCTTGAATTGTAAATTTTCCCCCAAAACATAAAAGTTTTAAAAAAAAAAAACAACAGAGAATATAGATATACTACTGCAGGATGAGAGCTCACCCTAAAAAATTACATACAACTATAAAGGGATTTAACTCCGGACTTGAATGATTAATTTCATGGCTCAGTTTTTCTTCTCCAACCATCCTTCTCCTTATGGGAGGGGGACGGCTGGAGGAAAACAAACCCTTTCAGTTCAGATCTTCCTGGGTAACGCTCACACAAATGTAATCGTTAGTGAACAGCGTCGGAGATGCAGCACTACAGAACACGACATTTCTGAATATCAAACAGGGAGCGGAGGGGGGCTTCAGAGATCAGACTCTGTTCTGATCTGGCTTGGATCTCTTCGTTTTAATGTCTTAATTGAAATGCTACTTGAAAGCCTCCTGCTCTCTTCTTAACACAAGGATGGGAGATAAACCTGCGTGCTTGTCCAGAATGCCTAAACAAATGGTAATAAAGCAAAAGTGTTGTTTTGCTCAAAATTCAAGTTCCTTACAAGAAAACCCATCTCTGTGCCCCACATGTTGAGTATCACGGGGAGGGCACAGACACGCCGATTGAGAGCAGAGCTGTTACTGCTTCTCCGACTGGGGCTTTTCCAGTGGAAGGGAGAGACGAGGTGAAGAAGAGATGGGTGAGCATAGGATGCAGAGCCTGCAGTCACAGTACTGGCACAGCACAGCACTCACTGTGTCCCTTTCCCTCCTGCTCCCTTCAGCGCTTTTAAAAATAGTTTAAATAAGAGAAACCAAACACAGGGAAAGAGGGTTTCAAGGATCTGTGAGTCTAGCAAAGGTAAACAGAGAGCATATATATTTAATAAGGAGTAATCCCATATCACACCGCTCAGCCTCACAGCAAACAGATGTAGCAATTTGCCAAGCCCCTCTGAATGCCGCCTGCTCTGCTCCTCTCTGATCTGCCACTCAGTTCAGTTCAAGAGACCAGAAGAGATTGAAGATAAGTATTGATTTTGGAGAGAATGAAGTTTCCAGGCCTTATTTTCAAGGTACACCTGGGACGCACATCACAGCTGGGGCAGCGTTGCCCAGGGGAGCCCATAGCAGAACATTGATGGGAATGTGGGAGCCCCTGCCCCACCTGCACCCACACTGCTGGGCTGCCCCACTCTCCCCACAGTCTTCATTTGTGAGTGGCAGGAGGCAAAAAACCAACAAGTAAAACAAAACAAACAAACAGAAAAATCACCGAGGCCAAACTGATGAGGTGGTAATTACATTTTGCAACGTCTGCTGCTTGCTATCATTTGTTTTGTTATTTCTATTAAAAAAAAATAATTGGAATACGTGGAATTTTTGCTGTCTGGTGCTTGCTGAGCTCTCTTGAACAATCTGACAGCCTCCTGCCCATCAGCAGCTGGCAAAGCAAGGAGAGATGCTGATGCACATCACACCAGTGCACCCCAAACAGGCTTTCTCTTTCCAGACATGAATCATAGAATCATTAAGGTTGGAAAAAACCACTGAAGATCATCTGTCCAACCAACCACCTATACTGCCCACTAACCACATCCCTAACTACCACATCTACACGTCTCTTGAACACTGGATGCTTAACAGGAAACTAGTGATGCTCAAAAAAATCACCCTGCAGCATCCTTGCCCTTCAGATTGCTTAATGCTCAAACACTGCAGCCTTTAACGTGTCATAGAGCTGCTCATTTGCCTGCAAGGAAATGGAGAACCTCTGAGAATGTTCCTTTTAAAATGACAACAACCAAAGATCGCGACTCCTCTACTTCAGCCCCTTGGCTGCTCGTGTGGTGCAGCCCACCAGGAAGCAATGAAATGCAAAAGCACTGATGCACCAACACCCAAAATCTTTCATCTTGCCCAGCTCTGGTCTGGCAGGACTCACTGCAGAGCTGTGGATGCTGTTGTTAGGGGAGCTGAAAAGTGAGCACGGTATCAAAGCCCACACCCACTTCCCTTGCTTATTCCTTTATTTTGGGTGCAGCAGACAAAGTGTTTGTTCATTTAGGTACAGCAGCACTTATAAACAAATGAGGTGTTAAAAGGAGCAGGGTAAAATGTGGGGCTTTCATCTGAAGGCTGCAGTGTGGCTTTGATAGGACTCAGAGAAAAGCTCTTTTCTCAGGAGGATAATAATTATTTTTTTGCTTTGAGAAGTCCAGTTGTCTTCACAGGCTTTCTTTCCACCCCTCCCCTACCTCCTCAGATTTCTACTTCAAAAAAAAAAAAAGAAAAAAAAAAAAAAGAAAAAAAGGGGGTGGAAGGGGGGGGAGATCCAAATAGCATCATTTTGTTGATCAAAACCCTGTGCTAAATGATGGCCTAGATGAAGAAATCAGATTTGAGCTTTTCATTATCACTAGATGAAAACAACACCTAACTCAGCCTTCACAGACAGGATGACTGCAGCGGGGCTGTGGTTGTGTGGTACCCTTGTCCTTGGCTGGTGTTTGTGGATATCAGGTTCCTGATGGACCTGGCTTTCAAACCAGCTATGATTTGGGACAGTCCTGTGGCTCCTGTCCCCTCCTTCCCTTTGCATGAGGCTAAAGGGGCTTCCCCATGAGCACAAGGTCTCCGTGATGCCAATTCCCTGCTCCACAAGGTTTTTCCCAAGCACCCGTGTACGGATGCATACGTGCCTACAGGCACAGAGCACTATTCCACATGCCCAGCCCACCTCACCCCTGCATTTTCAATCGGCACCTATCATAAATCCTTTCATTAATCTTATTACTTAAAACAACAACAAAAAAACACAAAAAAAAAAAAACCAAAAAACCCACACTTTTCTCTATCTAAGCTAGATTTGCCTTCCACCATTACCGAGGTAGTTATATTTTACACGAGAAGGAGTTGTATGCCCATTTCTGGCCTTCTGCATAGTTAGAGAAAGCCATATTATCTAGCTGTGGGCACAGACATTTAGAAGAAAATGCTTTTCTTTCATCTGTCCAAGTAAACCTCTTCCTAACACTTGTATGTCAGATTGCTGCCAATTTCCACAGCAGAAATGTCATGGTTTGGAGGGGAAGGCAATAGTTACTAAAAGATACTCATAACATGTAAAATGAAGCCTTTTTTATTACTCTTTTCCCCTCCCACCTCAGGCTGTGCATCTTTCAGTGTGCTGCTCTACATTACTCGAGAACCAGCCGCATCCTGCCCAGGTGTCAGGTTCTGCTGCCAACTGTGCGTAATGCTCGTCTAATAATACTCCAAGGTTGGGGGAAATGGCCCTGGGGTGCTGGTTGATGGTTGGCTGCTCAGGGAAGTGGTGGAGTCACCATCCCTGGAGGTGGTGAAACCATCCAGAAACGTTTAGACGTGGTACCAAGGGACGCAGTTTGGTGGGAATACCATCATGTTTGGAGGTAGGAAGACAATCGGAGCGGATGACCTCGGAGATCTATTCCGACCTTGGTGATTCTATGATTCTAAGGTTGGAAAGCAAATCTAAGACCACCAAGTCCAACTGCCAACCCATTCCCACCGCCACCCCATTCCCAGCACGCCTGCTAAACTGTGTCCCTCAGAACCACATCTGCACGGTTCCTGATCACCTCCAGTGATGGTGACTCCACCGCTTCCCTGATCCAAGACAGGATGCTGTTGGCCTTCTTGGCCTCCTGGACACACTGCTGGCTCACATCCAGCCAGCTGCTGACTGACATCCTCAGATCTTTTTTCCCTGCCCATCCTGTAAAGTCGCATGCGCTTATTGTGACCCAAGGGCAGCACCTAACATTTGGTATTGTAGAATCACGTACAGTTGGCTTCAGCCCGCTGCTCCAGCCTTCCTCCAAGCACAGGTCTCATAGTTTTCCCCTTGGTGCCATTCAGAACCTCTGTCCTTCAGGACATAGTGGGCACTAGGCTGCAGAAAGAACATTTCCAGCTCATCCTTACGTGCCAGCGTGTTGCCACATGTATGTTATGAAAAATTACCTGCTGCTTGGAGTGCTCGGCAATACAATAAGCTTCACATCAACATTAATGAACCCCTGTCTCTCCTGTGAGAGAAAGCTAATGTAATAACAACGTTATATTCAGCAAACAAATGCTTGAGACCATTTTTTAAGCACCAGACAGTAAACAGGACCTAAAATATCCTCATGAATTACAAGAGTCTAAAATCCTCTACTGAGAAATTAATTTAATAGCAGTAAATACTGGAGCAATTTCCCCCGTGTGAAATGCCACTGCAATGCTCAGTTAAAAGCTTCATTTAAATGGCACGTGGGCACTTGCATAGGGATGTAAACATATTTCATCACAGAATGGTGTTTTAGATACGCCGCAGAGGAAGAAGGGGCAGGGGATGCACCTTGCTCCATAGAGTGATGCACACAGCAAAGTGCAATGGTCACCGAATGAAGGGCAAGGAAGTCTGCAAAGCAAGCAGTCATCAGCTCCCATTGTCTGAACCGAAGTGGGACAACGATGCTGTGCTTTTAATTCTTGGTGGCCAATTTGCACTGAGATTTCATGCTTCTCTGCCAACAGACGTGGCATAAAGCAGAGAACAACAGAGAGATAGATAGGGGAAGTGAGAAGAATTTCAAAGTCTAAGGAACAAACCGCAAGCTGATGGATGTTCTTAAAGCTCAGCCTCTCTGGCTAGAAAATGGACGTTGCTGTTCAGAAGCAACTTTCATCTGGCCGCAGAAGAAGGGGAAAGCAGCACGAGGATTGTTAATTTCAATTGATTTTTTGATAAGGTTTCATATCCTGAAGGGGCTTCATATCTGAGAAGTGACATCTGCCGAGATCACCAATCAGTGTCTGAATTCTCCTGAACGTAATTAGATCTGAGAGAGGATAGAGGAGCTGGTGTGGTGGCCTTTAGGGAGGAAATGGTCTTTGAAAAGAATTATGTTAATCAGACTAGCCTTCTCCCCGCATCTGTTCTGCTGTTATTCTGGGTAAAATTAATAGGTCTAAGGAAAGATCTGATCATAATGACAATCTGGTCTTCACAGCAGGAGATTTTATAAAGGAGTTGAACTGTGCCTCATTGAAAACACTTAAAGTAATTAGTTACAGGGCTACTCACTTTCTTTCCTTTTTAATAATAATAATGGTTATTAATGTTTACAAATTACAACGACTCACTGGAAATGAAAGGACGTCTGGAATGGTTACCCGGGGAAAGCAGGCGCTCGCATCCTCGCTCCCTGGGAGACAGATTTTCTCTCACCCAGCTCAAGTAGCCACTGGAAACAACCTCTCCTTGCAAGGCTACAGGCACGTTGAGCCCGAGCACTTATAGATATAAATCAGTTCGTAATTATAAATCTAATTATTCCGATTGAAAAGAATAAAGCAGGAGCTGTTTGCCTGGAGGGTTTGAGTCCTTAAAATACTCTGCCAGAGGAAGGGCTGAGCTTCAAAGGAGTGGCCCCAAAGGTAACCAGAAGCAAAGCACTGCCATCCCACTGCATTCCTCCCACTGCGCCACGGGGCACAGGGGTGCAACTCTAGGGTGTGTGATGGCACACCAATGGGAACGGTTGTTGGGATGAATCTCTGCCAACTGTGCCTCCCTTGGAAATCCTTCAGGGACCTCAGGGTCTAAGGATGGAGTCTGGCTCCAGGGAGCTGTTGTGAGGGGCTGGCACTGCTGCCCAGAGAGCTGTGGGTGCCCCATCCCTGCAGGCATGCAAGGCCAGGTGTGGTGGGGCCCCGGGCAGCCTGAGCTGGTGGGGGGCAGCCCTGCCCATGGCTGGGGGTGGCACTGGGTGGGATTTGAGCCCCTCTCCAATCTGAGCTGGTCTATGGCTCTATGATGGAGCAGTCACTGTGGAGTATGATGCACCTCAGGGGAAAATGAAGCCTCACAAACATAACACATAGGAAAGGTGAAGAGAGAACTCTGTAATTTATAAATACGTAGAAGAAGCTGAAATCAACCTGAACTTTAGGAAAGAAGAGAAAAGATAATTAAAATATAAATAGACATGTTTGTTTCAAAGATTTATGGCAAGCGCTTGGCTCAGTCTGAAGATTAATCAGGCAGGTATAATTATGTCTTTGCACCAGAAAAAAAAAAAATAGTTAAAACTCCTCCCCACCCCAAACATTCATGAAGAAATGGAGAAAGGAGACAGACGATGTTCCTCCAGTCACCAAACTGGGAATGAGGCCCGTTTCTGAGCCCTGGCCGCAGCCTGGGCTCCCCACATGCCCAATTCTTGTGTAAAAAGACAATGACACCGGAATGGCCACGGGGGTGAAAACAAAGGAGAACCAGGTGTTCCCTGTGAGGACCTTCAGTTTGTTGCATTAGGTGTGTTAATTCAGATCCAAACCATCGAGCAGTGCACAAGGGATGATGGCTGCAGCTCGGGGCTGTACTGCCCTACAATGGAGAGAGCTTCCCTCAGCCCCAACCCCTCCTCGCTGCCCTCTCCCTGTTCTCCCCTCTGATCTGAGCTATATCTGAGCACCAGGCGGATGCTCCTGCTCGCTGGTGCTGTTGGTGTCACAGCACATTTCCTTGCCCTGAGCCCCAAGTCCCCAGCGATGCTGCTGTTGCATCAAGCAGAAAGCACCGAGACCCCGACGTGGCAACAGCAGCTGCACCCTGCAGCGGTGACCGCTTCTCTGCTGACAAGGGGGAAAAACTCATCTTGACTTGTTTTCACTGGGGACTTCATGGAGAAAAAAAAAAAAAAATCAGTAGAGGAGGGCTCGGGGGGGCATTTGGAAAGCTATGCTGTGCTTGTGGGGCTGCAACGAACATCTTGCTGCTAAGTAACAAAATCACAGTTTGTCCCAAAAGGAAGAGGGTAAAGCCCAGCAATAAAAGCTTGCACAAACACCAGCATCTCGGTTTGCTCGTTGCCTGCTCTTCACTCCCACAGCTGGCATCTATGAGGGATTCTCCTCTCCAGCACACAGCACTGTGGGATGGAGCAGAGAGTGGGGCTGGGATGGGGCATGGGGATCCCTGGCCCTGCTGGGGTGCAGATATGGGACATGGGCTGCAGGGGGAACGCTTATACAGCTCTGCAATTTCAGTGCTGCGAACACAACATATTTTCCCAGCACTTAAATCACTCCAGAAATAGGCAAAGGCTTTCTTTCTGCTTCTTTTTAATTAACCTCTTTCTATTCCCAAGAGGAAAACCCTTTTATCCTTGTATGTTTGACACTGCCCTAATTTCACCGTTTGCTTATAATAGCCTGGATGCATCCCAATAAAGGAAATATTATAGCTGAAGCTGGTGGCACTGCCTAATGTCAAAGCAGCTCATCGCTTCCCATTACAAACCCATTTTCAATCATTTACAACATTGCCAAACTAACTGTCTGGGCTGAAATGTTACACAGGAGGGCTAAGTTCAACTTAAGAAAAGCACTCACATTTGCAGAGTGTTGGATTCCACAACATTTCTGTTGCACAGGGCTATGGCAATATATGTTTATAGTACAGCGCATATATTTAAAGCCATTTTTTTCCCCTCCTGTGTGTGCTGTCTGAAGCTTGAGACAGCAGCATGGGGAGGAATTCAACCCAAACAAAGATCATTGGAGCTCAGGAGCACAGTGCGTCTCTCACTGTTTGTTTATTTACTGTTGTAAAGCCTCCAAATGCTGCTGCACCGTAAACAATGCCTGCTGGGAAGTGCCGTGCCACATCCAACCCACACGAAACTGTGGCAGCTCTCACCATACTCGTTAGCTCATTACGAGCCCACCCTTCACTCTCAGGTAGTGTTTCACAGGCAGAGCCAGGAAGCAGGCACTGCTCTCAACCCCTGTCCTGGCCATGAATCCCAATGCCTCGCCCTCCTCCTTTGCCGCATGCCACTAAAGCCATACCACGGTGCTTTGGTCTAATCCCACGAGGGGCAGCAGGTGATGCTGCACAAGGTATTATTTCCCACACGCCCCCAACCAAGCAAAAGCCCCACAGGTGGTATTGTGTCTTACGGAATGTTCAAGTGCAGCGTAGCAGCACAGAGATCTCACCTGGATCATGTGTGCCATCTTACAAAGTAATAAATAATCAATAGTCCCTGGAAGCATTCAAGGCCAGGCTGGATGGGGCCCTGGGCAACCTGGTCTGATGGTTGGCAACCCTGCATGTAGCAGGGGTTTGGAACGAGATGATCCTTGGGTCCCTTCCAACCCAAGCCATTCTATGAATGGATGCACAGCACCTTTGCCGTTAATTAAAAAAAATAATAAATACAATGCCCTGAACATTACTTCTCGCCCTCCCACATATGGAGCAGCTGTCAGCAGCCGTCCTCAGCTCTCCTCCCCGCACACCCCTGTGCCAATGTGGCCCTCCAGCCTGGCAGGGAGGGCTGCAGCCTCTGCATTCCATCTCCTCCTTCAGCCAGAAGAGCCTCCGTGGTATTTTGGACTCACATTAGAGCAATTTGGTAAGAAGGATGTTAACAGTGGGGGCAGGTGAGGTCAGGTAAGCAGAGCGGCTCATGCGTTGCCATGGCGTTTGTTGGATTAGACACCAAAGAGGGAGCAGCGGTTAAATGAGCTGACTCCAATAAGCCTGTACAGGGTCAGCACGCCTCCATCCCCTGCCCTAAGGCACTGTCACCCCGCAGTGGAACCCAGCTGGCATAGGGCTGGCTGCTCCCTTTGCTTTCTGCCCATAAAGAATGAGTTCATCGCCTTCATCCCATTGCCTCTTTCTACTGAATTTCCCTTACGGTGTCACCCAAAGCCCCAGTACCACCTCCCAGCCCCCTGTTCCCTATAAGGCAGCCTGCACACCAATCCATATCTCTGTCCTCTCACTTCGGGATGCTTCTTGGGGCCAGTCATCACATCTGGCCATTTGGGAAGCCACTGTTCATCCTCCCTGCTCCCTTTTCTCGTGCCTCTGCAAATCCCCTAAGGACATTTCAAGGCATAATTATTGTGCTAAATATTACGGCCAGAGCTTGTCTGACCACCTCATAATCCTGTGGGTGCTGTTCAGTGAAGCTTCCCATAACCCCATTATATCTCCAGGCTCTTGGGATGACTGGAGCAGAGGGGGAGGAGTTGGGATAATGGTGTAGCAGCACAGCCTCACATCCCTCCCCAGGAAAGGATGGAGTGGCCCAGCCAGCGAAAGAGATTGATCTGTGGGGAACTTCGCGTGCATATGTCAAACCATGTGTGACGAGCACCAAGATTTGTTTGACATCTCTTTCCCAGCAAGGTCAAGTTATGCTTTGCAGCTGCTGACTCAGGCAGCTGGGTGCTGCCTGCCCAGAGGAGGAATCACTGTGGGGACAAAGCCTTGCTCCCTGCAAGTTCCAGCCCAGCACACTTCTATTTGCCAATATAGGCATTTTCCCCCCCCACCTCTTCCCTCATCATTTACCCATGCAGCAGCATTTGCTGAGAGTTGTGATAGTTTTCCGCATGAAGCCCTCCAGAATAAGACATCAGAGAGCTGTTTGCCAACAGGAGACATAAAAGGAGGAAACTCCATGCGAGCAGCAAACAGATTTACAGCCTCAGCGTTGCTCTCCACGAGCTGTGCTCTCCATCGAGGTGCCTCACAGCTGTTGGGTTCCCTATTTACTGTTGGGTTCCACGTCCCCGAGGCAGCACTCCATCACAGGGCAGTGAGCGCGCTGCTCATCTCCGTGCCAGCTGGGAGATGGTTCTGCTCCTAACGTTATTTACATGTTATAGGCAAAACTCTGACCCTGGACTTCTTTATTTTAAAGCTTATCCGTTGTGTGTTCTCTCCTGATAGCAATCAATCAAGAGAAAGGCAGTCTATTGGGAGAGGGGCATTTCTTAATGCAGCCTCAGTGCCAAAGATGAAGTGGTGAACCAGCAGGTTCCCAATCCACCCCATCCTCCAGCAACTAAAAGCAGAGTCCAGGGAGAAGAAGAAACTGAACCTGTCCCTGTGCCCAGCAAGCCTGGGGCATTTCCATATTTTTCATAGCCCTCATGCTTTCTGTACACTTCCCTATTCAACATTCATCAAGCAAGAGCAGTGTGAGAGCACATATGCACCCCCACTGTGCAAAACTCAAGAGATGAGCAAACAGAAAGCTGGAAGTCAGGTTATTTTTTTTTTTTTTGTACACAGGAATCAAAAAGAACATGCCATCATCGTGTACCAAGCTAAGCCAGAGAGCCTTAAGTGCGGTACATCAAGTGTTTTATTTAGTGTATCTGGAGAGAGAACAACTAAAATAACTGAGTTCAGGGATAAGGCCAAGATTCCTGCGGATTCAGAGAGCTGAAGCTATCAATACAAGAGCTCAGAGTGATTTTCATGAATCAGACTAGCAATGTCAGATCCTCTCCTCTCAGTTGGAAGGAGAGGGCTGGGAATGATTTTCCCTTTCCCTAAATGATTCTCCATCTCCCGATGAGCCTCTGCCCCCTCACCCTCAGCAGCCGCACTGCCCCTTCTCCATTGGAGCTGCAGAAGGATGGGGCCACAGCCACCAGCCTCCAGCATCCCCAAGGCCAAGGGCTTTCTGTGATGGAGCGCCAGAGCCCCACAGCCAACCTGAGCACCAAACCCTGGTGCACACGCAGAGGAAGGACTATTCCCACCCATCCTCAGGACCACACATGGACCTGCAGTGGCTGAGAAAAGGCATCACCTCACCTCCTTTTTATCACAGCACTGGGCTTCAGACATACTAATCTGTCATTGTCTTTTCTGCTTTGATCTCTGAGCAAACCTCAGAGCCATTATGTCTTCGCAAGGAGAAGAACAGAAACACTCCAGGCTACCGAGGTAGATTTTTGCTTTATTGGGCTTTTTCTTCTCTGTAAGGATGCAGGAAAACAAAGTTAGATATAAAATCCCCTAAATTATTTGAAGAATAAAAAGGCCTCAGCGCATGCCAGGCAGGCGTTAGGGGGGTGGTAGGAAGAGCCAGCTAAAAAGCTACTGCTGAGCATATTAAAGAATGGCATTATCAAGTGGAACAGACAAGACATGTATATAATGCGTAAGTAGTGTTTGCTGCTTCTCCAAACAACTCATAGATCACCGGGACACCAGCTCCTAGGAAGAGCAAAGAGAAAAGAGAGGAATGTGTGATAGCATCAGAGGAGACGTGTCTGGTGCCGAGAAGCAGCACAAGGCTTATCAAAGCCTGGATCTAGATGCGGTGTGGTGATGCTCACTGACTGCTGGAATAAGCAATCAGACCCCATGGATCAGTGCTGTGCAACCAGCAGAGCTTCCCCCAAACCCACCGAGCTGCAGTGGGTAGTAGTAGTAGTAGTAATAGTGGGGAGCTGCGAGGAGATGTGTGCCAACAACCCAACCTCACTCAGTGCAATGCCTCAGTATCCCCCAGACACTGTGGGTGCCGGTTCAAGTACGAGCCAACAAAATGGGCTGATGGAAATCCACTTAGGTGAAGCATAGAAGGGATTAAAATTCATTAATGCCCTACAGATTTAAACACTAACGAGAGCCCGAGATGCGAATTGCCACGTTCACCTGGGCCTTGCAGCTCTTTCCTACCTCACAGCATTGTTGTCGCTGTTCCAAGCCAGCACTTCTTAATATGCGATGACAGCAGCAGCGCTGACCCCAGACAATGAATAGGGCCTAATAGTTAAGCATTAATCTGCCAAAAGAATGACCTTCAACCACTAAAGAAGGGATGTTTTTAAAAACTCGTAAGTGTGAGGAAGGTTCATTTGCTTTCTCATTTAGCATATTAAAAGGATATTATTGCTACAAATAAGAAATCTAAATGAGCCCCCAGTTGCAGCTTTGGATAACACTTCAGATTAAAGGTGCAGGGCAATGATTAACATGCAGCGTATAAACCATTTATCGTTCATAAACAAGGCAAGACACATTTTCTTTTATGATAAGTGATGGAAGGCCTGTAGTGAAGCTGCACAGAGACAAAGGAGTAATACAAAGAAGTATTGGGGAAAGCACCATGGAGCTGGGGGGCAATGGGGCTGCCAGTCCTGGTGAGATATAGATGCAGGCGGAGGGGGAAAACCATGGGACCAGCACGTCCCTGCAGTAGGGCAGAGCACTATAGGGCTGGTTGGGTTTTGCTGAGCAGCTTCCTTCTATGCTAATCCAGGCAGCAGATCTGGAAGTTCTGACCTGGCAGAGATGGGGGCTATGGCCAACACAGCCCTATCTGCATGTGCCAGCAGCACTGGAAAGCTGCCTCGTTCCTTCTACCTTCGTTAGGTTGTTGTTTTTTTTTTTTTCCTCCTCCTTGCGAATTTGCAAAACCCTCTTTGCCAGAAAGCCTGAGTTGTGTGACTTTCATATCTCACCTTCTAAATAGATTTGTCAGCCATGCTCTAGCTATGACAGCTCCCGACTCCCGCTCCCCAGATTTTGGAAAGCATAAAAACAGCTAAGGGCAAAAACTCACAAGTCAACGTAGAGTTGTGAATCCTTCCTCCATGCTATTTTTTGCGACAGAGGAGGGAGAGAAAAGGAGACAGAAAAGGTCTCACTAACACAACCTCGCAGAGAAACGAGATGCTTATTATTGCTGGTTTCCAGATGAATGTTTTCAGACCTCCTGTGCTTGCTTAAGCACATCTGATTAAAGGTCGGCAGGAAGGGAGAGCCGAGGTCCCCTCTCAGACTGCTGTCCCCGGTTCTGAGCCGTTCAGGACCGCTCTGGCTCCGCTCCTTCCTCCTCCATTCGAATGCAAGGATGGGAAAGAGCCTTGGAAAGCATCTAGGGCGGAGAAATCAGTCACTTTAATTACCCACTTACACTGTATTTATCTCAATGAAAGGTCCCTTGCTCCTTTTGTCACTGACTGGCAGGGTGAGCCGAAGGAATGAGGATGATCTATGCTTATTTATTTATTTCACAGCACTGCCACAGGAAGCAGAGCCACCCCTGAGCTCCGACTGCGGCTCAGGAGATCACAAATCCTGCTCATCCCTCCCGGATGATGACAGCAAAGCAAAAGGGATCTCTAGTTCCCACTCTCCAGCATGGACCAGGTTTCCCACCTGGCCTTTAGCTCAGCATTGTCAGCCCCAAGGCAAGACTGCAGGGAAAGTCCTTCCTTACCTCGAAACTGGACTTAGCCAAACAGGATAGATGCAGAGCAACCCTCTTGCTCCTAATCCAGCTCACTACATCTCTCTGAAGATTTGTTTTTTTGCTCTCTGTGTTTTCCAGCTATCGCTTGGCTCCAACCCTCGTGCATTGGCACATCACTACCCTCTTTTTGTCGCTGCTTGGAAGGTGCCCAGTGTGGGCCCCATCACATAACAGAGGCAGGAAGACGAGGGGCAGAACCCAGCTCTGACTGCCGCTCATCCCCAGCAGCAGGCTCTGTGCACCAAATGCTGCTGAGTTCACCACCTGCATGCTGATGATACACATCCGTCACCTTTGGTTTCTCATTGTTTTTCACCATGAGAACCAATTGCCACCACTACACAGCCACCAGCCCTCTGCACTGACCCATCGCAGATTCAGGAGCACCACAAGTTGGGACTGTATGCACACATGCCAGAATTGCTAACTCCAGAGGACCTCCAGAAATGCTAGCGATGCAGGGAGCGAGGATAAATCCTCCTTTGGGAAACCACTACTCCAACTGAATGAAAAATCTGCAAAAAGCATGAAGGTTTTGCCCCCACACAAAGCCGCAAAGGAACCAAAAACTATTCTCAGAAGGTTTTCAGAGTGCCAGTATTATAAATAAATCATCAGTCCACTCCTAGGCATGACTTGCATACAGCCTGGTCAGGTTGGGAAACCCTACTCTGTCCCCTCACTGACAGCAACATGCACCCACCCCAGCCTTCAGCATCACACCAAGCTGCACCCTGCTGCCTCCCTTATGGGGATTGGGAACATGGCCCTGGCCTGCTGCAGGAACCCAGTACCAGGATGAGCACGTTTCCCTTTGCAGAGCAGCAAGCAAGAAGGAGCAGCGCACAGACAGCAGGCGATGAGCAGCAGAAAGGAGGGGAAAGCAGAGGGCAGGGAGGGCAGTGAGGCTCTTTCTCAGTCCCCGGAGTGCTGCTGTCTGTGGCAGCCCCAGCACGGAGAAGCACTTTCTGCTGTGACAGGGTTTTTTCTGTGATTGACCCCAATTATAGAAGTCAGACCACACGGGCTGGGTGCGTCACTCATGTCAGGCAGGCAGCTGCTCAGTGCCTGGAAACTCAGCTACCCAAATACATGTGAAATGAAGGGCACTGACTGCAGCAGGACCTGGGAAAGGGCTGGCTGTGTGCATAGGGTACATGCAGCATCTCAGCAGAGGCCAATGCTGAGCCCTGCCCATGCCCCACTACTCCAACCACCCCCACCTGCAGGTTCCTGGAGCTGCCATACAGAACATGCCTGTTTCAAGTTTTTCCCATTAATT
Organism: Tetrao urogallus; assembly: GCF_951394365.1. Taxonomy (NCBI): domain Eukaryota; kingdom Metazoa; phylum Chordata; class Aves; order Galliformes; family Phasianidae; genus Tetrao; species Tetrao urogallus. The sequence goes on along the minus strand of NC_136835.1, from coordinate 2,049,788 downwards.
TAACGCACTTGGATTGTTTTCACCATGACCTCACAAAAGCAGGACATCAGAGGCATAGAAAAGTAACATTCAGAGCAATTAGAGACCCTGCAGGCTGCTCAGACCTGGATGTCCTGCACAGTCCAGCTCATGCTGTGCATCACAAGAGACCCAATACCATCACCCCATTATTGGATGAGGAGTATAGCCTACTACCAGCAGCACACCTACACTTCTTTAAAGCATGGGATGGTGAAAAGAAGTAGAACAGTATGTTGTCCACTCCCCCTACCCCCTAAGCTTTTATTTTCAGACGTTCAATACAGCTGAGCCATTTAGGAGCACAGGTTATGCAGGAGGTCAGTGTGTTTCCCAGAGACCTGGCTTACAGATGCAGAAGGGCTGTTTGTATGGAGAGAGTTCCCAGGCCACCACCAAGAGTCATCCAAAACAAGCATCTCCAAACAACTGCCTCAAACAGCCACCTGCCCAGACAATATTTATCAACAGTCCTAAACTAACTGCTCTGCAGCATACCATAATGCTGTAATAGGCCAAACCCAGCGCACTCACAAGCAAATCAATCTGTTTCTGCAAACATTTAAGTGCAACAGCGTGTCACTCTGCCTAGCAAATTGCTTCATAAACACTGGGGGATAAATCATTTTCTCAGCTTTGATCCCAGCATTTCACAGTAGCTACTTGCCCTTCAATGGGCAAACACATTATAAACCAGAGAGATTTCCATAACAGCCACACGACCAACTCTTGAAGTGCTGTAGGGCCCTTCCATCTGCCCAGCTGGAGGAAGAGCCCCCGGACATCAGGAGACAGGCAACAAACATTCAGCTCCACATGAAACACACTTCTAGTCTGGCCCTCAAGTTTTTAAGCAAGGTCAACAGCAAACAGTTTCTGTGTGCACAGATACCAGAAACACGCTTTTAAATCACCAAGAAAACAACATTTCTGCTGTATAAATGGGAAATAAAACCAAAGAGACTCACCCAAATCCACAGGGAAGGCTAGAGAAAGGCACCATGTTGCATGCAGCTCTAAAGGAAAGCTCCATGAGCTGCATGGCACCAGGAACAGAAGACAGCATGAGCTTCACCTGCCCCCAATATGGCATCCCCATTACTCCCTTCGTTTGCCCCTCATTACTCACCCTCAGGCACCTGGGGTCCCATTCTCTCCCTCACAGTACCCAAGGATAAGCAGCTGAACAACCATCCTCCCCTCCCTTTCCTCCTCATCCTTCTCACCTTTTCCCACTCCGTAATACTTTCCCGTGTCACCCTGCTTCATTGGTATTTTCTGTAAAACAGAAATTATACTCTGCTAAAAGACACTTTTTTTATTATTATTTCATTCTGCTGTTATTAATACCTGATTTGATTCCATTTGTTCCATTTTACAGCTTGTCTCCTGCAATTGCCTGGCTTTAGAAACAGTTTTATCTGAGCAGGTGAGGCAGATTATAAATAAATGTGGTATTGCACCTTGTATTTTAAGCAAATTTGAGACTTTCCTGATTAGGTGCCTTGCACGGGAGAGCCTTGTTCAGTCAGATAATTGCAACCTCCATTCTTTATCCTCTCCTTTTGTTCTCTTCCCCCTTTGGCTAAGCTGCAATCTTGCACGAGAACATCAGCAGACAAAACCCCTTGAAAATAACTCTCCAGAAGAAATCTAATTTACTTTTTAATCTGGTTCGGAAATTTGCCAACAAAATTTCCACTGACAAGCACAGCCATTTATTACTACTTATCATACAGGCTGGATTTTCACTCCTGATTTGGATAATGTCGTGGGGACTGCGAGAGTGTACGTGTGAAGAGATGAAGGAGAAATCTTTTGATATATTATTTATTTGATACAATCTTTCCCTGATCAGATCAGTAAGCAGAGGACAAAGCTGCGACCTTATCCATTTCAACTGCTTATGTTATGAAGCACCAAGTGTGTGTACTTTCATTTCACTTATTTTGTTCGTTCTTTTAACGTTTATTTTCATATAAGTATAAACACAGACATGTGCTTATGTACGTATGCAACATTCCTGCTGGGGAAGAGAATTCATAGCATTTGTTTCCCCACGAAGACCCTCTGGACAAAGAGGATTTGATTACATTTGTGATTCAGGAAGTGTCTTTTCAATGGAAACACATGGAGAGGGCATTGCATGAGTGGTCAGTGCTGAGTGCATTGCTCATTGAGACCATTACAGGGCTCATTTAACGACGTGGCTAATAAGCATCCACCACAAAGGCCAGGTGTATGTTCCATGCTTCATCTTTCTGGGCTAGGCAGAGAAAGAGCAAGCATATGCTTGAATATATAGTGCCTGTAGTTTGCAGTTAAATTACTCAGACTGAAGTTCACGAGGTCTACAGCAATCCTGGCTCTGCTCTAAGGTCTCTTTTATAAAGGAGAGAAATAGTATCGATGCCCTGCGCTCCTACTCCTGGTCTGTCTGTCAATGGAATCCTTTTCCCCCATTTTCACTGGTCTCATCAGCAGGTGCTGCAAGTCAGGATCTTTCTTCTTGCACTGAGAAGTTTTGCACAATGGCTGTGGCTTCCCGCTTAGCCCCTACATCCAGCCATTACTCTGGCTTTGTTAATTAGGAGGATGCTCTGGTCAGACCTAACTCACACGCTGAAGTTTCTGCATAAAAGTTTCTCTCCCTCTCTCTTTTGCTTTTCAGAACTATGCCTCCTGTGGGAAGTGTAAATATAGAAAGATGACAACATGTGCATTAATGCTCGTTAGAATGTCATCATTATATTCTGCAAAGTGTCTGCTGAAGGGATCCCTAAAGGACACTTAGAAATGAAGCAGCTGCTCCGGATTTGTTCCAGCTCACATCTCGAAGAAAATGACATTGAGATAAATACAGCATTGTGAGCATCTTCTGAGCAGAAGGAGAAACAAGAGAGGGGAGGATCTCCCTTTATAACAGTCCCAAAGCAGGACCAAGGCACGCTCAGAACTTCCTCACTCTCTGCCTATTTAACATTAATCCCATCCTGCAACGTCCAATGGTTGGGGTGGTACTGAGGCAGCTCTCACCCACCTACATAGGGGTGAACATAGAGAAGGAGAAACCCGGAAAAATTAAAGTGCTTTCTGTGGAATACACCTCCGACTTCGTTATCTTTGGCCATAAGCTTTTCTCCTGCTGTCAAAACTAACAAGACACTGGCATGGAGCGGAGCGTTAGTTGCAAGAAAACATTGTGCTCTATTTCTTTCCAAACCTTTCAAGGTTTTGGAACTCCAGCCAAAAAGGCTCGAGCTTCACATTTATAGAAACACTGTAAGACATCAGAGCCTGTGGGATTTTGTGTGCTTTGCAAAAAATAAAGGGAAGAAATAAAAATCTAAAAGATAGCATATACATGACCAAACTCTCATGTATTTTAAGCTAGATTTTCATCTGGTGTGAACCCAGCAGAACAATGGTGCTCACTTTACCAAAACAAGCTCGTTTGTACAAAAACTTTGAGATGACAATACTTACAAATGAGCCTGAAAATCCCTCGGCCCTTTGGATGGTGCTGCCTTTGTATGCACAATGCCATGAGAAGGGAACTCAGAGGGCGGTGTGTGTGTGATCATCCCCCCCCTCCTGTTTGCATTCACAGAGAGAACCTTGAAATAACAACGCAAACAGTCCCAAGGGCACTTACAGCAGAAAAGAGAAAGGTTAAGAACTGTGACTGACCATGAGAAGATCCAGGCTCTCACATTACCCAGCTCGCTTCTGCTGTACTAATGCCTGGCAAATAAAGGAAGGAAAAAAAAAAAAACAAAACCAACACACATTTTCTTCAATTTCCCCATCTCCTAAGAACCCATATCATGTCAAGTATCAAAGTCACAAAGCAGAGTTTTTCTATTCAAAAATAACAAATAGGTCATTTTCCTGGAGCGGCGTTATTGAAGCTCCCAGAGGGAGGGGCAGCCCCTCTCGTGGATGACAGAACCATCTTTTCCACTGGTAGGCATGGAGCGAGGGAGACAGGAAAGATCAAGCGACACGAGAAGCATTATCAGCCATTAGGAACCATTTCTCATTCTGTGCTGGTACTGAAATGATGCTTCAGCATGCCATTAAATGGGGAGAGATATATGCTGCAGAAATGGGAAAAGGAGACGGGGTCCCCAAGGCAACAGATGATCCGAGCGTCCTTTTTGCTAAACCAAACAACTAATGCGGCTCCTGAATATGTGGTCCTATTCCAATGGGTTGAATTGCCTCCTGAGCCTCCAGATTTGTTTTCTCATCCATACAAAGAGAACAGAGAATTCTTTGCTGCTTCTTCAGAACAGCAGCGTGGAGTTTTTGGGCACAGATTAAGCAGCCAATGTGTTCCCTGCCACAGGTGGATGCATCTCAGTAATAGGATCGCCCTACTTCTCTGAGAGATGCGCTTTATTTTCAATTTTTAATTGCAAAATCTTGACGTGAGGTGGTCACACAATAGATGCACTGAGATTGCAAAGTGCCCACAAACGTCCTTTAGCTGAATGACAAGCACACGCGCTCTGTTCCATTATTATTTACCACTGAAGCCTGGAAACTACATTCTAAATCCCATAAAGCCGTGTTCAGATTTAGCACTTTCTCATCTGCACAATCTTTTGCTGGCAGATCCTATTAGCAGCGTGCCTTCTTTTGGGACATTTTTTTCTCCAAATAAAATTATCCGTAAGTCTCTATCTTGCTAGCACCACCCCCTTCAGGATGTTAGTAAATACATCACATTCTCTATCTGCATTTGGTTTGAAGAGTTCTAGCCCAATGAATTGATTTCTTTACCTTATCTGACAAAAAAATTGATCTGCTTCGAAAATATCCTTCCATTTCCTCATGCCATTGGCTGTCAAACTCCTTAACGACTTGCAAATCGCCCTGTTGAATATGGTTTGTTAAATACGTGTGTCTGAAGGATGTGCGCGCTGCAAAACTGTGCAGCTCTGAGGGATGAGGGTGAAAAAATTCTCAGGAAATGTTTTCCTGGCCAAAAAAATCATACATTTTGATCAAGCCGCGTTGCACTAAAACCACATGAATTTACATTCTGCTTTGGAGGAGTGTGGACCAGTGCACATGGCTGGTTTTGGCTTAGCAAACAGCCTGACGTGGAGCAGAGAGAGCTGATTTGTGGCTGTAAGCAAAGGGGGTAGAAAGGGCTGAAAGAAGAATGGAATAAAGGAAAGAGAACGGAAGAAAGGAATGAGAACAGTGAGGTCTTTGAAGGAAGAAGAAGGGATGCAGATTAGGGAGGAGAAAAGGAAATTAAAGAGCATCATCATTAATGCATCTTACTCAGGAAGAAACAGCCAGCCAAAGGGACCATTATTTCCTCCCTCTACATCAAGTAAACAATTCCCTTTAATTAGAAAACATGTATTTTGGACACATCCCCAATAGCCTGCCCTTGAAAAGGACTGAGCTCCAGAGGAAGTTACAGGAACGACAGCCACCAAAACACAGTGAGAAGAGAGGAGAGGAGAAGCCCTGCCAGGATCTGGGCTTGCTCTGCTCTGGCAGCATTGCATCAGTCATTGGGACAGGCTGGAAGTATTATGCTGAGGCTTTGAGATTGTAGAGTGCTGCATTGCAACTTGGGATGCAGGTAGCCCTATTTGTTAAGAAACGAGCTGCACTCACAGGAAAAACGTGTATTGTAGAATGGCTCAGGTTGGAGGGGAGCTCAAAGCCCACCCCTGGCCATGGGCAGGGCTGCCCCCCTCCAGCTCAGGCTGCCCAGGGCCCCATCCCACCTGGCCTTGAGTGCTTGCAGGGATGGGGCACCCACAGCTCTCTGGGCAATGTGTGTATCATATCCAGTGATTATTTCCATCTATGTACTTACAGATATGTTGTAACATCTCACCAAGCAAAGGCTCATACATCACACATATATCTCATATCATACGTATATCATATGTGTCATATATATAACATATCATATATCATAACCGGCACTGGAGATATTTCCCTGAAAGTGAAGGGCATCTCAACAGGCTGCTAAGGGTCCAGAAAGCATTGGCATGATTTCTCATTCTCAGGATGTGAGTGGGTACAAAGGCTTCCTGCCCCCAGCATGCAATATGCAGTATTTGCAAGCATGGGGCAGACATTCAGAGCAACTTCCTCACACTGAAATCTGCCTTTGTTCCAAGTTAGAAATCAAATATTTCAAAATCCCTTGTGGAAAAGAAAATAAAATTTACCCTTCCAACAGACACTTCCCAGTGATCAAAACATTGGAGTTTCCTGGTTGACACACAACATTTAACACATTTCAAGTGAAAAATCTATTTCTCAATGAAATATTGCCGTGCTGTTATCTGGCACTGGTGAAACATTTCAACGCTGCTGGAACATTTTGTATCATAGAATCATAGGAGGGGTTGGGTTGGAAGGGACCTTTAAGATCACTGAGTTCCAACCCCTTGCTATAGACAGGGATACCTTCCTCTAGATCAGGTTGCTTACAGACCCATCCATCTTAGCCTTGAATGCTTCCAGGGAGGGGCATTCACAGCCTCACTGGGCAACCTGTTCCAGTGTCCCTTTTCATTTCTTGCTTACACTGAAATGATCAAAAATGGCTTTTAAGAACAAAACAAAACAAAATAGATGTGTATTTTTGAGCAACATCATGTTCCTGGAGAGAATGGCGTTGCAGCAAAGCTGTCTGTCCAGCTGCACCTGGAGGTCCCTTTGCACCCAGCACCCCTCCTCCTGGGAGTCCTCCTGGGCACAGCTCATGTCACATAGATGCCAAGTATGGAGTGACAGCTCGTCACTGCCTGAGTGACAGGCAGCCCAGCACTTAACAGCTCAAAGAAATACAGGGATGCAGCAAGTGGCATGCTGCATGAGAGCTGACATCCAGCTAACCCAGCTCACCGTCTGCAGCAGCAGGCGGGGAAGCTGAGCAACAGGCACAGAGCTGCTGCTGTCAGGGCTGAGGGTGACGTCCCACAGTTGTTTGTGCAGATACACGGAGGATCAGGTCAGTTCGTGTAGGGAACAACACAGGAACAGGGGTGGAAACAACAAGCTTGTCAAGCTCTGTGATTATTAGCAACAAGAAGCACATTTCTAGCTCCTCAATTTTGGAGACATACCTGACATGTTGCTATTAGCATCACTCACTTTTATTGTGCCTGGGCTCCTTTGTGCTTGAGGCCATCCAGAACGAGAAGACAAATCCTTGCATCAAAACCACCTTGGGTGAGGGCCAGGAGGGCTGTGGGGATTCAGCTTGGCTGCCTCTGCCCATTCTGCATCAAAGCCCAAACCCTGCTATTCTGATACCTTGCTCTCAACTCTGCCTTGTAAGTCCAACAAGAAGAGGATTTACACACATGCAGTTCTAACCTGTTGGTCTGAGAGCTCAGCCAGGCAAAGGCACCCACACTGCAGAGGCAGCAGCAAGGAGCCAGCCAGATTCAGCATCTCCAGATTGATGGTCATACTTCTGCTCAGAACACACGGCCAGAGACAGGGGAGCTCTGGCAGCTTCCAGGAAAACCAAAGGTCCCAACCTTTCACACCATTGCTTCCTCCCCATCCAGACTCTGATGTTATTTGGATGGAAATGAAACAGAGCAATTTTATATTAAGTACAGCAGCAATAAAATAATAACAATAGATGCCCTTTCACCTCTGCAGCCCAGTGTCTTACCCATGCAGGAGGAGGTTCCCCCCCACCCTCCTGTACAATAGCTGAATGTGATTAATCACCCAAGTTCTCTTAACTGTATCTTGGTTAAGATACAAGAAGTCTGTCCAGATAGGGATTCTGATGGAAACAATCCCTGTTTGATGGCAAGGAACTACTTTAAATGAAACAAACTGAAATAAAAACAGATGAAAGATGTAATCTGATGTGCTTTGCTTCATACCTATGCTGGGTTAAGTGTGCGTATGTCGTTATTAACAGCACAGCTGACAAACAGTGACTTGTTAAGCTGCAGTAACTGGATGGTGCATCTGAGACTTAAAAGCATAAACAGAGATTCACACCAGCTTTCCTGAAATGAACGTAAGCCTCTGTATAGATAAGGCCTCATTTTCCATACTCGTTAGCTTTATATATTGCTGACAAATCAGATTTCCCTGCACAGGAGCAGTGCAGTGACTGCTGGTCCTACTACAAATGACTGCCAGCAAAAGGACAACCTACTGAACATTTTTCTGTTGGTCTTTTTTTAATTTTTTTTTTTTTTTTTTTTGTTAAAGCACGTTTGGCTCAGCATTACCATGCCACATCTGCGCAACTCTCCGAGTTGCTGTAATTTCTTTTTAGTTCAATTATTTCTGCACCATACTGTTTGCAACAGCTGAAGCCAACAGTGCTGTTCAGCATATTATGTACTCTGTGTCAATGCACCATGAAATATTAAGACTACAATAGGTCTGAAGTCACAGAATCATAATCCTTTAATAGCGTATTTCATTTTTGCTGCTGGAGGATGGCATAATATTTCTATTTTTAAGCAAATGGCATTCATTCTAATGAAGCAGGGGCTCATCTTGATACCATTGCAGCCAAAAGACTTTTTTTTGCACTGTTTTTGAAACTCATGGTTATGCAAGGGGGGAGTCACTGAGCACCTGGAACAGGGGAGACTGAGACTGGATGTAAGGAAGAAGGTTTGGCAGTGAGGGCGGTGAGGTGCTGGCACAGGTTGCCCAGAGAGGCGGTGGTGCCCCGTCCCTGCAGACAGCCAAGGTCAGGCTGGACGGGGCTGTGAGCACTGCTGAGCTGTGGGTGTCCCTGTGCGCTGCAGGGAGCGGCACCAGGCGGCCTTCCAGCTCCCTTCCAACCCAAACCCTTCCATCATTCTAACTTTCCGCACTATTTAACCATACTGACAAACCTGGCTTTACGCGTTTTACAGACAGGCATGGGAGCACTGTTTAGAGGAATGAGACTTGTACATCTTTTTCAGACATGAAACAATCACGTCCATCCCCAGCTACGATCTCATACATACATACATACATACGTATGCACATGTGTAAAATAAAATCAAGAGCAGTGCACGCACCCCTAAGAGCATCACACATCCGCACAGTGGTGGGGCTCATCCCCCAGGCACCCTGCATGCAGCACGGCTGGCAGCCCTGCACCTCATTGCCTGGCAACAGGTACAGAACAGTACATCAGGCAGAGAAAATGTCACTCTGCAGGGATCCTTCATCTCCTGAGACGCGTTATTTCTCTCAGCTCCTCTGTCTGGGTGTCAGGGAAGGCAGGAGGCAGCTCTGCCGCCTGTGTGGCTGATCAGTGGGGTCTGCCACCTTCCAGGACAAGTATGCTATCAGCACGCACTCTTGAGTGAAAATAGTGCGACTTAAAAATATAAATGCGAAATGAACCGAAACAGCATTTGTGAAAAGGAGAGCGAGGTGTTTTCCCACAGCCAGCATCCCTGGTAAACCCCTTTTTAGGGACAGCCATTCAGCATCTCGAGGGATGCACAATTGCACATTTTTTTTTTTCTTAATAAAAGGGGCTTTTTTAAAAAAAGCCTTCTTGCAAATTTGCATATTTCTCCTCCTCTCCTTCCACAGTTAACCTCGTGGAATATAATAAATATTTCACTTTCAAATCTAGATTCATTAAAGGATGCCCAGGGGGGAGAAATAATAAGGTCTCACTTTACAGCCCAAATAAAACACAGAAAGATACGGCCTATAATGTATATTTCAGGCTTTAGGTTGAGATAATTCATACATCACTCCCAGTTAAGAAACAGAGATGGTGCTGAGTCAGCACATTGCCTGAGAAATATCTTCTCATGGTATTTTACACCTTCTGCTCAGGACTCGGGGAAGCAGCCACCCCTATCTGGTGGGCAGAGATGCCCTCCTCCCTCCCAGCACTGCACGGAGGAAAAGAGACAACAGACGCCCACCAGCTTCTTTTTCCTGCTATGTTTTCTTACTCAAGGTGTATTTTTTGCTAAGGCTGCAGAGCTGAGTGAGCTGCTGAGCGGGACAGGAGCGTGCCCATGACAGGCTGCAGAGTGCTCATTTATCATAAGAGCGATTTCCCTACTAATAAAGTGACCTTGTGTAAATAGCTCAACTTTTCAAAGCTATCACATCGTTAGTATAGGACACACGTTGATAGATAGAGACCACATGGACTGCTGATCCAGGATGAACTACCACAGCCAGAGAGTTATTTTTGACTCGGCTGAATCACTCCATCACTTGGAGGCAGGAGGTGTCAGTGAGCAATATGTGTGGTAAAGGAACATTTTCACCCATTGCCAACAGTGCAGAGGGAGGCAGCACTGCTAGGACTCTCTGCGGTTGTCCTCTGCAATGGAGTCCACCAAAGCTATGCCCAAAGATGCCAACATCTGCAATCAGTGCCTGCTCAGCATGCTAAGACATGCACTAAAAAGCTCATATGCTGGAGAGCCCCTGTTTTCCATTATGTTTTCCAGAGTGCTGTGTGACAAAGCCCTGTGGCATCAGAGGGTCTGAAACCAAAAAACCCAGAAAGCAGAAGGAAATGGCTGTAAGGGCAAAGCCAGTGCTTAGCTCAGCATTGTTGCAGAAAAAAAACCAAACAACCCACAGTGTTGTCCACAGAAGTGCCTTAAAAATGCCAATGGGAAGCACTGAGTGGGGAGGAGCAGGGGAAGGGACGAGCAGTGCGTTGCTCTGCAAGGAGAACACCGGTGGCCTTGAGGTGGTTCTTACTCTCACGTCTCCTCTATACTCCTGGCTAATCCAGTCATCTATTATTTATGTGTAGCCTAATTAAGGTTGTGAGTAGCTTGATCTTTGTTTACCTACGTATACAACGGAAGATTGCCAAGATTAAATAAAATTATCTGCAGGCAGGCAGGCAGAGCCAGCTGAGCAGTGCTGGGAGGATGCTGCAGGGCTGTTGAGCTGCCCCACGCCATTTCGGATGGCAATCACGTCGGGTATTGCATCATACACCAGTGTTGCCAATTCAAGCTTATCTAATAAAGATTCAGATAAACCAGACCAAACAAAACCCAGTGAAGTCTGAAACTCGCTAATCGAATTTGATTAGCTCTCTTCAGTCTCTGCTTTTACCCTTTACTTGTTAAACCTGAGCATTCCTTCTCGTTTCAGTGCTGGGCCTGTGCATTAATGAACTGCACAAGGGGTGGGAGAGAGAAAAATACATGTAATCACTGCATTGAAGACATTAGAAGTAAGATGTTTTGCATCAAGATGTATCCTCTCCCAGCCCATCTCAGCACTAGGACAGGTGTGGGTGTTTGTTGGAAGGCTGCAGAATGTGGGTCTACTGGAAGCTATGGGTTCATGGAGCAGCACGTGAGCAACGAGGAAACAGATGAAGTATCTGGAAGGCAGAAAGAAGGCAGGAAAATGAACAGGGGTGTCCTGGATCGTTGCAGGGAGCGGGTCCAGATGGCCTTGAGGGTCCCTTCCATCTCAAACCATTCTATGATCTCTTAATGTCAATTCCCATTTACTCAGCTACTTGGTCTTAAAGGAGACTATGGGTAATGTTGCTTTTTCTGAGCATCACAGACGAAGCGTGCTCATAAAATCACACACATTATGATTTTTATACTTAACAAGCTGTATCACTTCTTTCCTCCCATCAAACCTATGGCAGGAACAGATCCCACAAGCTGAAGCAGATAACAAGACTATTACATTCTCAATGTGCACTGCCACCCTACGTGTTTCCAACACTCACCAAATGGATCTGCTTGGACCCATTTTAAATATAAATATTGTTAGGTTCTGTGTTAAATGTGTATGCGATGCATTTTATGAAACCTTTAGCAAATTCTGTGCAAAAGAATATGTTTTCCCATATGGGCTGCTTAAAGAAAGGCAGATGTGAAGTAATCCAAATCCTTCGCATGCTGCTTCTTCCTTTCCTTTCCTTTTGGCAAACTATTTCAGGCAAAGACAAATATTGTATCAAAGAGTTATGGAAATAAACACGACTACAGCTCAGGGGCATAAGTAAATTTCTGGAATATTTTCTGAGTGCAATTAATAGGTAATGTTGCAGGGGGGAAGAAAAAAAAAAAAGCACCAAAAAATGTGCCTGAGGAAGCTAATTTCATTGTGCAGGCTGTGCTCTGGGAACCAGGGAGTGGGAGCTGCGCTAAGCAACATTAGTCAGGACAGAGTCATAATAGGCTGCAGGAAAAGATGGAGCAAACCAAGGCAGAAGTTCAAGGCAGATTGCTTAATGCTTGCAGGGTGAGTTGGAGCCAGCGTGACTGCTGAAAGTCAGAGAGAAAGACCCCATGCAAGGGATAGGGGCATCATCCCCCCGGCACGCACCGGCAGAGGATGGAAAGCAACATCTGGAGGCTGCAACATTTGTTCTGGACCCTGCTCACATGAATGATGCGCTAAGACAATTTTCTGCCTTATCATAAATTCTGCAGACTCATGAACTTTACAGTCTATGGAGCGCGCGCTATATGGGAACTACTTATCTTGTGCTGAAAGCAATATAAAAACAGATGGCAAAGATTGTATCCAGAGATAAATCAGCAGTGCTTCTGCCACTCTGCCCACGGACGTCTCCAATGCAGCAGGACTCCCTGATAGGCACACAGTGAGGACAACCAAACCTCAGCAAGGGCTCTGCAGTGGTTGAGGTGCATTGCTCTTAGAGCAGAAACATCCATAGGGGGTGCGTGGCATGGAAGGGACTGCAGCAGAAGAGTAAACACATGGACCTCATCAGCACTTCTCTCAATAATGCACGTTCTTGCAAGAAAAAATGAAATAAATATATTGTTCATCTGCCAGGCTACTCAGCTCATTAATAACCTGCAAACATTAAACCAGATGTTGTGTTTTATCGCTCAACTCAGATCATTATGACTTTATTTCTGATGGGCTCTGAATAAATGAAATGCAGTTATAAAGGTTATTTAACTATTAAAACAACTATTAATTAAAGTTTGCCAGGTCTTGGGGGCTCCGAGGACAAGCAGCAGCTAGGTAAATGTCAGTTATTATTTAATAAGTCATTGTTATTGAAATATGCAGCGCGTGAGCTGCGTTCCCAGAAGGAGCTGGGATCTAGCTGGTCCCCACTATAAATATTTTGCACAGTGTTCGTGGTGTGGGTGGAAGGTAGAGGGGTTCAGCATCAGGCCTGGTGCCATGGTGCACCAGGAGCAGCACAGCAGCTGCCGCAGGGTTGGCTTTGTCTGTGCCTCGTAGGGGATGAGGAAGGCAATAAATCACCGTCGCAACAGCTCCAACCTCATCCAGGATTTCTAGAAATGCTTCTAATGCCAATAATTAACAGAAATAATGCTGAATAAGCCTCCAACGTGTAGGAGCTTGAAAAGCAAAGCAGTTCAGCGAGCTGGAACCCTGGAGAAAGAAATATGGAGCTGCTCTTGCATATTATTCTGTAATTAGGGCCTGCTGCAGCGTCGTCTCCATCGCCCCGCATCATGGAGTGCACCCAATCCTGTGCGTGTTTTTCCCCTTCAGTGATAGGAATCAAGGGGAGCAGACACCTCGGAAGCCCTGGTTCTGTACACTAAATGACAATAAAACAATAATTGGATCTCTTTAGGTGGGAGGGAGGGGAAGAGAGAGGGAGAGAGGGATGAATATGGAGCAGAGAACCCAAGCATTAAATCAGGGGATGAAATGCCAGCCAATGTTTTTTTAAAAACAAACCAAGGAAATGAAAGGGCTGCAAGCAACTGCCATACAGAGACAATAATCACTAATCAAGTCAAAGTTTCATTCTAATCAGTTCAGTTGTTAAGGGGAAAAAATAGAGCAATGGTTGGGCTTGAAGAATTACCATTCATTACTGTCTCACGCCTGAAGATTCCATCATCAGAGCTCAGTCCCAGGCTCATTAGGGCCCTGCTCAGCTCACCCAGCCCCTCCTGCTGGGATTGGGCTGGAGGGGAAGGGGAGGGTGGGGAGACTGCAGGATCACAGCCTCTCATGCCAGGAAGGGAGATGGATGATCCTCACACCTCAAGGTGGCGGGGCAGGCAGAAGCAGACCCCAGGCACTGTCACTTCACAGCAGAATGGTTTTCCTGACTTTCAGAAGGACCCTGAACTGGCCATACTTTGGCCACTGAAGTCCAGGCTGGGCAGAAGAACGGGCAGCGAATTAGGAATATATTTCCCAATGTCTTCCTGTTGTCTGCCTCAGTTTTTTAGCAGTCCCATTTAAGGTCTTTACTCCAGTAAATCCATGTTCGTTTAACAAGAAATGTGGGTGCTTTCACTACTGAATCTCAAATCTTGCAAACTCAACTGTAAACCTGAAAAAAGAACTTCAACTCTGCCCTTCTTTTCAAAAATGGCCATTAACAGTATAGACCAGTGCATGAAAGGGGTCTGGCTAATGGAAAGACTTTTTCTTCCTACAAAATGATAGAGGCATAAACCAAGGGAGAAGACATAAATACAGTGGCAAAGCTGCAGCCTGTCCCTGTACTGCTGGATTGCTCCAAACGCCCGCAGAGTGCTGTGCAAACAGCAAGGGTATGGTTTTCAAAACCACTTTGGCACTGTGACTGCCTCTGTTGAAGGCCGTGCAAGCTTTGTCATCAGTTTGAAGGGGAGGAAAGCTAATCCAACTGAGAGTGCTTTTTAACATATTAATCCTGTCCTGTCCCATGAGCAACGTCCCAGCAATTATCTCCGCTGCACAGGCGGTGATGGGGGCAGGGAGGTTTGCCCACGGAGGGAAGGGAATCATTTTTTGAGTTGTAATTTTAGTACAAATCATTTCAACCCTCAGCTCTGCGCTTGGAGTAGCATCTGTGCCATGTTTGATGGCAAAAAATGATATTGACAGGATGAGAGTGCTTCCTTGAAACAAAGGTTGGTGAGAAGACAGCGATAATGATCCTGATCTCATTCTCATCACTATAAATGCAGTGTAAATTCCTTCAGATCTGTGCTGGTCCAGCTGAGACTGGGGCCTCTGCTATGGCCAGAGGTCACCAGCTGGGCCAAGAGCCCTTGGGTCCTCTGTTGGATGGGATGCAGCAGTACAACATCCTTCCTAGCCCCAGGCTGGGGGGAGAAACTAAAATGCAGGCTGGGCACGTGATTCTGGCAGAGGGGAAGCAGAACCAGAGGAGGGCAAAGAAACAACAAGAAGGTGGTGAAAGAGCAAATACAGGAAAAAAAGGGAGAGAAAGGGTGAAAGGAACAAGATGAAAATGGTGTTGTATGTGCTGACAGCTATCAGTGCGCAGTAAATTGAGTTGTTTCAGCTCAATATCAGGTACATATCTGCCCTGATTATGACACTGCATTTCCAAACCAAAAGAACTAACTCGAATGATTGCCTGTGCGGGTGGAGGAGGCTCTGCACGGCGCTGGCGAGCAGCCCTGGACCGAAGCACAGTCTGTTCCAAAAGGAATTTTGCTGGTTGATTTATAATTTTATCAAGTCCAAGAGGATGCGGGAAGCCCTGCAGGACTTGGCATACTAATGACTCTGTAGACTGTAAGAGTTTGCCTCGGTTGCTTTTAAACACTGTCCCTTTACCCAAACCCCTAAGGCTGAGCTGTAAGTACACAATTTTCAGCGTTCAGCTCTGTCTTTGGGGCAAGCTTTACTCCCTTTGATGCTGCATGGAAACAAGATGCAGTTCCATAACGACGTGGTTAAGTCAGACCCAACGACTGAAAGTGCTTTTCATCTCTTCTTGCTATGAAGATGTGCAGACCTGTGCTAAGGGTAGGGCTCTCCTCTCAGCATCGCCCCTGGCTCTCCTGCCAATTCACTGCGTCTCCTGAGAGGAGTCGCACAATTTCCCTGTGCCTCTATCTGCACACTGGGGTGTAATTATTACCTGCAAGGATATGGCTTTTAATAACACAGATTAACTTTGAAGTTTTTAGCTGAAAGGGATAAAGCTCCCTCATCACCCCGGTTGTATGCTGAAGAATGAGAGGAAGTTCAAATCACTGTAACTTGTTGGATGGTTCCTAATGAGGTGTCCATGCTCTGGAAAGCAAAATTCCCAAATCGCAGTGCAAAAGCCCAGGCTGGGCTAAGTGCCATCACAAGGGGTGCAGCAGGGCAGCATTGGGACACAACACCAAGATGGCAAAGGGGTCTGGAAATCACATGTATGCACATGAGAGCTTGCCCCTCTTCTTTCCTGCTGGCCCCCTAACACAACAGTCTGCTTGAGAATGCAGAGGGCAAGATTTGGATGTGGTTTGATTTATAAGAAAGAAAAGAAATGATTATGCTCTCTGTGATTTACCTTCTCTGTGTTTTACAACCAGAATAAATTGCAATTCTGAATGTTGCTCTAGAATTATTAGTTATTGGGGGGGGGAGAAGCAGTGCCATGAATCTTGCAAGCGGGTAGCTTATCCCTGTGGCACATTTGAGACACAGTGGACTGCAGGTTTAATTGGGGGCACTGCGGTTTTGGGAGGGAGGAGAGGGGCAATGTCACAGGTTGTGAGCATTGAGGGAAGCGGAGTTCAAGTCAGGCAAACTGAGACTTGGTCCACCTGCTGCATTTCTCCAGCTTGCCAGACCGCAGGAGGGCATTTTGTCCTTCTACTTCCTTCCATCTTTCTTCTCCTGTTTATTTATACCAGAACGTAGACACCAGTGGGGGAGAATTTGTAGTCAGGCAAATCACTCTGGCCCAAGGCCAGACCTTGCTCACGGTTTGGTAATCTATGGACTGGACTCAGAGGAGATTTGTACCAGGAGATGCCCTGGAATTACTGCATTTCTTTCAGCAACCCCATTGAGTGCACAGCTAAAGGAATGCACACACCAAGGAAGCCAAACTGTCAGTAACCACTGAACACAGTCCACACGCAGCACTGCACCCCAAACCCATGTTGCACCCCCAAAGGCACCCACTGCTCCCAGCATCCCACCCCACACCTTCCAGTCCTGGCTGCTTAAAGGAGCATGATGCAAAAACTCTTGTAACAGTTATGTATGAAATCAGGGAAATGCATTCTGGTGCCCTACGAGCGCAAGGTTTGCATTTTATCCTGATGAACAAAGGTTCATTTCCTTTATGCAATTTATCTTATGCAGAGATACTCAGAAAATAACCCAAAGTCTTTATGACAAAGGTGCTGTGGAGTGCCGCATGCTGAACTTTGAGACCAATAAGGTATCTTCCAATCTATTTTTCTATGACTTCTGCCAAGCACTTTGAAATCAGTAATAACTTGTTGCAGGGAATTTCACAGAGCAATTATATTTTATTCAGAGAATTATTACTATCATTTTTTATTTCTTCTGAATCTCCTTTTTGAGGTAAATCAGTCAGAACCCAGCACACATTTCTGGGTGAGAATAAGCCATTGCGTTGAAGTATTAGATTTCTAGTTTTTTTCCCACTTGCCATTTGCACCAAAGAGTACTGAATATCTTGTCTTTTCAGACTACAGGGCAGGGATTTTCTCTGACATAAGCATATAGATGCTTCCTAATTTTATAGTGGGCATCATTTTACAGCGGTCAAGCAACATCATCTACAAACCAGTGCTTCTTCAGCAGGCTTTGCTATATACCCTTTCCATTTCTCTACGGTCTTCAAACTTGCCTGTACTAACAGATGTTCACCATTTACAACTGTAGAGCAGCCCTAGTGTAAACCCCAGAGGCATGCTACCTCTAATCATCCCCAGCCACAATTTCTCTGCTATTCTCCTTGCTGCAACAGCCTACAAAGGCACAGTGAAAGCAGCATCCCAACAGAGGGCCCTTCCTCCAGGCTCAGCAAAAACAACACCAAGGCAAATAGCTGCAGCCCTTATAAAACACTTCTGCAACAGAACCCAGCAGAAAAACACAGAGCTTTGAAACACAAGAGACAACACAAAGCATCGCAGGCTTTCATGAACTCATCATTAACGGTTGCAGCATTGCTACCCTGATTGCAAAGGGCAGAACAGGCTCAGCAAACACAGCTGCTGCTGGAGCAGAGGCACTGCAGCAAGGAGATGGCCCTGCAGCCTGCATCCCAATGGGGCAGAAGGACCAACAACAGGACAACCAACACATGGCAGGGGGTGCTCTCAGCATGTGACACCAGGAACCCACTCTGTCTGCTCTTACCTGGACCAGCAGCACCTCCAGCCACACCACCATCCAGATTTCCACCCATGGGCTCAGAGCTTTGAGTGAGGTCTGAGTGCTCGCAGCTGGTGCCCCACACCTGGCCATGATCACACCTGAATGAAGACAGTCCTGCAGCACCCTAACTGAAAAGCCCCCAAAAATCCAAGGAGTGGACCTTTGAGTTCCTAAGGCTCTGCTTTTTGGCTTGGGTCTGTGGAGTGGTAAAAAAAAAAGTTCTGTGATAAATAAGTGATAATTTCCAGTAATTATTTTATCAAATTCCCTGTTTCGGTGCCTGAGCAGTCATGGACTGACCACAGTTTTCTCCAACAATTAGCTCCTTCCCACTGCTGCTGGCTTTGTGCATCATTTTGGAGCTGTCCTGAGCTCAAAATAGGGTGTTTAATTGTGCTGACCATTCACATGGCATTGCTTTTATTTCTTGACCAGTTCAGCAGAACTAAGATTCATTTTGCAACCCAGTTAATGAAGGCTACACCTTTATAGGGGTTTTTAATGGCTTTTCCATGCACAGACCTCAGCACAAGCACTACGTGCTATAGCCAGTGCTGAGAGCTCTCTGCTCACCAGGATGATAGGAGATGGCTCTGCAGCTCTCAAATGTCCTCATGATGCAGTGACAGAAGCACAGGTCACAGCTACCACCGAATCACCCTTCCACTCCTGTTTTTGACATTCCTACTGAGCTAGATAAGTCTCATCTGATGCAGGACAGCCCAGATATCTACTCCATAGCCCAACAAAAGGCTGCAAGGTTTGAAGACATTGCAGGATAAGATGAACGCACCAACTGGCCACAGTTGGAATTGTTGTAAATGAAGGTATGTGTCAGCCCAGCTGAAGCAAGACTGAAGCATACAGCATCCACAAAGAGCACAGCCCACTCCCCAGCTCCCTGCCCTCCTACTCTGGGCTCTCCTGCAGCACTACGTGGGCACATGGAGCTGTCGTAGGTGGTTGTATCATTGCTGTGTGTACTGCAAAGGAAAGGGGGAGCAAAAAAAGTCACCGGAGGAGAGGAAGTAATTAATGCAAATCCCTGAGCTGGATCAATGCAGATATTGAGGCTTTTACAGTCTCCCCAGAAGGTAGAAGCACTCAGTGCCTTGCTTATTTCAAGAGTTCACAGCTCACAAAAGCTCCTGGAATGCTATAAACGCTTCCTGAGGTGCAGAGAGGGACGATGCGGGCACTTTGTGCCAGGGCTCAGGCACAGAGAGGGGAGCAGGCGCTGCTCCCAAACACCTCCCTCTGTCACTGCAGCTCTGCTCACAGCCGCTCGGGGACCAACTGCGTGACAGCTGCGACAACAGCAGCAGAACCCTCTCGACGTGCAACACCCCCAGAAGCTGTCAGCACACGAGGGACGCCGAACTCCAGCTGCGTGCCAGTGACTCATGCACTGATAGGAAAAAAATATATTGTTTTCCCTTTTATGTGACGATGACAGTCAGGAGAGTGATGTAGAAGTGATGGGTGAGCTTGTGTGCTTGGTTCTGTGTGTTATCTCCCAGGCTGAGAGCAGCCAGTTCACACACTGAAGAACAGAGGGGCTCTCCAAAAACCAGCACCTGAGTTACTGGAGGTGTGGAAGTTCAAGTCGCTGTCTCTATTGCCACCCAAAGCTGCCTTTGGAATGCCCTGGTGCAAGCCAAGTGCCAGCCCTGCATCCTTCCCAGGCTCTCTGCCTCTGCCCCACCACCTGCTGCAATTCACAGATGTTTAAGCTTCTTCACTGGAAGCCCATCAGGATCCTCCTCTGTCAAAGTCAAGTGTGTTTAATTAAGACAATCCAATCCAGGCTGGGACTGGTCAAGTTCTCCCCAAAGGTACACAATGGAGTTAGCAATGTTTTCACAGGAATTAAATTTATAATACAATAGACAATAATAAAGCGGGCTTTGTACATGCCATTGCAGCTACCTTTTTTGCATACAATTGAATAAATTACCTTTTGTTATGAAACATTAATCCTCTTTGCTAAATGGCATAATTCCCCCCTCGGATGCATTGCAAACGCAGGAGTGCCCTCGGAGCAGGCTGACAGCCACCCTCACTCACATTGCAATTACCAAAGGAGCACACGAGAGTGTACCCTACAAGGGGACAGCAAGGCTGCTGGTCACGTCCTGAGCTCCAAGAGGGGCACACCTTGACCTTCCCAGGGCAGAGAGTTGGAGGAGAGCTCAACATCTGACAAACACACACACCAACATCCAGCGCTGGTTGGAAGGAATGCTCCACAAATCTCTGTACAAAGCGACAGCTCTGACAAAATGAAAGCGAGTATCAGGTTCAGATCTGCACTTAAAACAATCCAGAGACCCATTAGTATTCATCCTGCGCGATCCAGATGGAGTAATAGCAGCTTTATGAATAAAATTAAAATCAGAGAGCTGATGCTGCCTCGCACTTAGCAAGAGGCTGCAGAGCGAAGACCCCATTATAAGTGGTGATGACTGATGCTTCTGCTCTCCATCCCCCTTGGAGGGACTGGCCTGCCCCCAGAGTGGGTATTTTGGGGCTGCAGGGAGTGGGGCAGGAGCTCTGCACATCCCATGTCCTTGGTATGCATCTGGCCCTGGGAGTGGGGCTGCAGCTTCCCAAGAAGCCCAGCATCCTGTGGAGAGAACAAGGGGATAACAGAAACTCTCTCTGAGCAGCAAGCGGGCCAGATCTATAATGTTTTTAACCAGGTTGCAAGTTTCAGACTATAGTTCATTAATTCAGAACGATAAAATTGATATTCTCTCTCCCCCTGTCAATGGGATCGAAGGGTCTCTCCGTGTCTCCTAATGCTGCCATTGTATTCCAATAGAACCCACTGCGTCTGCAGCAGCAGATCATTGTTTCCCTGAGAGACGTGTTGGAGATACCGGTAACCAAACTACCTGCATCCTTCGTCAGTCACCTGGAGGTTATTTCTGTTGCCTTTCCATTTCCTTCCCTGACAGCCCATGGTGTTTCCAGCCTGTCTGCCGAGGAAATGAATTGGAGGGGAAACTGCTGTGCAAGGAGTCTCTTCTTTGATTTTAATGACACGGTGGCTATGTTATTCAAAACACCTTTTTTTGCCAAGAGTCCCTAAGCACTATTATTCATGGCTGCTTATGAAACCCCTCATTAGCTCAAGAAGCTAATTGTTGTTGTTGAAAAAATGAGCAGCGAATCTTCAGGTCTGGCGCTCTGCCACCGCAGGAACCTGTGCTTATTTATTGCGAGGGTTGACATCTTCTTTTACAGTCAGAAAAATAATCCCCAACAAACCCACATTTTTCCCTGTGCTACAAGTTGTCTTCCCTTTTTTTTTCTTTCTTGCATGATTTCAGTGTGCGAGAGCACTTAGGACTGCTGGTGGATCCCCGGTGGTTCTTCATGACTCATTTCAGATAAACTCTTCTGGACAACACAGCAAGATCATCTCTGAATAGCCAATACTAGCGGATAAGTTACAGAACCATAGGATCATTACGGTTGAAAAAGACCACTAAGATTATCTAGTCCAACATCAGCCCATCACACCATGCCCACTAAGCCGTGTCACTCACTGTGACATCTACCCTTCAACGTTCCACAACAAAGAACCAACAGAGGTACACAGAGCTCCAGTAACTGGAATTTAGACAAAGTCGGACAAAATTCAGACAAAATAAGAAAATGACAGATGTAAGAAAAACGTGATGGTGCATTCCACATTCGTTGCCCATCACTGCATCTGCTGGCCCTAAGGATGAGCGAATAGGGCAAAAACCAGGCACTGGCATTTCAGCTCAGGCAGTCACTGGATTTCCACTGAAAGACCATCCTTAGCTAAATTTCCTGTTCTGTCAGCAGTGCATTGCTGGCTCTTGTCTGTGCTCCAAATGTCTTTACATGAAGGCATTCTGATCCTTCAGAAGTGACATGGGAAACCATTAAATGTAGAAAAATGTAAGGCAAAATCCCCGAACTCCCAAACATCAGAATTACTCTTTTTTCTATGGGTAGATGAATGGGAAAATCTGCAGTGACGTGACCTACCAAAGAAGGTAATCAGAAAAGCACGATGTACTGCCATAGCCCTGTGATCCTCACAAACTCCTTGCTCACGGTTACAACAGGTAGCAAAAATCCTCAGGTTTAGTGGGTCAGACAAAAGTCCTTATTTCTGGCTTATTTCTTAGAGCATCCCTTCACTCAGAGCCTTCAGTTTTACTTTTCTTGAACATTACCTGGGACAAAACCGTGGAAGAAGTCTGAACAGCAAAGAGAATGGCGGCCACGAGACAGCAGTTATTGACAGCTGGATTAGATGACCTTAGAGATCTCTTCCTGCCTTAATGATTCTATGATTGCTTCCCTCATTTCGATACCTCAGTGGTATCAATTCAACTCCCATCCATGCAATATGAGAAGGGACAAGAACAATGCTGGACAGCCCTCCCTTACATCCCCCACACATCTCAAGGAGCATCACTTGGGGTCAGAAGAGGCAGCCAACCCGATACTAGTTAATAAATTGTCCCTCCTATCTGGCTGCTGGGAGAAATGAGGCTTCAGTCAGGAGGAAATTATTTTGCTGGTATTGTTTTGCTAACAATAGCAATTCTTGCTTCTGAGAATGCTATTTTGCTTAATACCTTTTTTCTGTAGAGTGGTAACATGTGACAGAGTAATAGCCCTGGGAGCAACACGGAGGGGTCTGCCTTGTGACAAGGAAGAAAGACAACTGCTTCCATCAGAAAAGAGAAGGAAAATAAGTGCTAAGAAAATAAGTGTTCTACGTTAGGATCCCTCGACAACGTAAGGTTTTAATCTTTGGGATTAAATGGTGTTTTGATTTCTAACTGCAGAATAAACGTATTTGCAGGAGGGAAAAAAAAAAAAAAAAAGCCTGTTTTGTTCTCTGGAAAAAGAAATGGCAGCCTGGCCCAGCCAACGTGGTGATGTTTGAAATAAAGTGCAAATGTGTTTTCAAAAGGAGAAGTTATCTGTTGGAGAAGGCAGTAGAGCAAAGTCCACAGCCCAGTGCAGAATGGGAGGATGGACCCTTCAGCCCCCACTTCCCAAAGAAATTGGTTTCCAAAACTCATCCAAAAACCCAACAAATCCAATTATTCATTAACGTTTGGGTTTGTTTTCGTTTTTCGGAAAGCATGGTTGTATTCTGGGCACAAAGTGTTTATGCTGATGAATTATTCAAGTTCTGTAAAACTAGACATCATTATTTTCATGTGAGATAAAGCAGCGCTTGCACATATACATGGATGTAGATACAATGCAGGCTTTACCAAGAATTGTAATGCTTTCTACTCTCAAAAAACAAAACAAAACAAAAAACAACCCGAAAACCAACAACTGAGATACGATGCTCTGCGCTTTCCCTTTTTATTCGAAGGGAAAAGAAACAAACACTGAGCCCTGCTGTATGTGCTCATTATGAGACGCCGGTGTATCCCACAGAGTCACCTGATGGTCACTGACCCCTTGTCCCCCCTCATCAGCAACCATAAATAACAAACCGGTAGAGAGTGCTGTGGAAGCAGCAGAGGGAGGAGAGAATGAGCTGCCCAAGGCTTCTCCTAGCTCTTCCACTGTGATGTGCACTGAGGCTTTTTCTCTCTCTTCCTTCATAAGCAACCTCACCGCAGCAAGCCCACACGCACATCTGCAGCTCCCTTAGCAACCTGACAAATGAACTATGGGCATATGCAGTGCTATGAGCAAACCACCTCTGATAACAAACCAGCACGGAGCACCCGCAGCCCTACAGGGACAAGCCAGTGCTCGCTGCAGTGCTGCCAGCAATGCTGATTGAGCCAGCTGCAGTGCCAAGAGCCTCCCTACGAGAGCCAACCTGCATGGCCACAGGGAGAAAAGCACCCAGCAAACCCCTCTCACAACCTCCCGCTTCCACCTTGCAGGCAGCCATGCTGCTAGTCAGAGGGCTAAGCTTCATAATAGCAAGAAAAAACAGAAGGCTTCTCATCAAGAGCATAAAGCAAAGAGCTTATTTTAAAAAAATCATAAGAAATCCTTTCGCTGAAGTCCTTTTCCCCTCTTCTTGGGAGTGATGGAGGGGGCCTGCATTCCTATTGATCTGACCTGCAACACCCCTAGCACAGCTTGTTAAAAAAAAGAAAAACATTGTTGAGCAACACAACATCTTGTTAACTTTGTAAGGCAGGGCAGCTTTCCTCCTTCCCAGCAATCACCCAGGCACTGCCTGCTTAAATAGAGCCGAGCAGTATTGCTCTTAATAGGGTTATTAATAACTGTCACATTCCAAGAAGGTGAAATAATGTGCTTTCTTTCTTTCATAGATTAAAACAAACCTGTAGGGAATTGTCTGAGTCCTCCTGCCCCCACCCTTTTGTATCCTTAAGCCAGTGCAGAACAGTGAAGCAATACAGCAGCAAAATGCTTCATTAACATGATATATTTAAAGGGAAATGTTCGCCAAGGACCAGCTTTTATACATGAGCCTCCACATCCTTCCCTACCACTTATGCCCCCATTGGTTATTTTCTCCACGAAGGAAGTGATAAAAATTGCCAGGACCACTGTCAAAGCAATTAATTTGTATTAGTAAACTAAGCAGGAAGAGAGCCGGTCTTCAGGCAAATCTGTATTCAGGAAAGACTCTTTTCAAAGAACACAACCTATTAGCTTCCTCTGTGATTAAACATTGCCATTAAGATTCCTTACAGGGTTGGGGAGCGGGCGAGAAGAAGCTGCCCCAAGTTCAACGGGCACAGATCTCCATTCACACCCATCCACACAACACAACAGCTTTGGTCAGAGCACACAGTATGACACGTTCCAGAGGTGCTTTCATGACTACAAGTTCACTGACCACCACCGTTCTTAAATTTGGGGTGGCCATGTTGAGCTGCCTTAACCAGAACCCACATTTTCCAAAGAGACTCAACATCCAGACAACTGCTCTTTAATGGTGCCTCAACTTTTGCTCTACAAAAAAAAAAAAAAAAAAAAAAAGAGCACTTTGCTGCTTTACTGTAGTTACATCTTTAGGCCTAAATATAACTAAGAGCCAGGGGGAGGAGAGCATCTTTAGGATTGTTCGACTGCAGGCAAAAATCTCAATCCTTACATGTTAATTTAAAGTTTGAGGGTTTTTATCTGGATGCTGCTGAGACAGACGTAGCTATGAGTAAATATGTCAAAATAATCTATCAAGGGGAAATCTGGTCCCTGAGCTGTTCAATGAAAGAGGTAAATTACACAAAGATTATTGCTTGATTTGCTTGATTTCCAAAATATATTCTAAAAAAAAGAAGAAGAAAAAAAAAAGAGATAAAAAAGGAGAATAGGACAAAATTGGGGGCTCTTTGTCAACTCTCAGATCCCATTTCTTTATTGCTCTGAGATAAGTGTGGACACATTGCTAACTGCAGCTCGCACCCTTTTTCACCCAAAGTGGAAGTAGGAGAATGGCTTAGAGCTCCAAGTTGTGCCACAACCTGGCAGTATTTCATCACTACTGCTGCTGTTGCCCAATGACTGTGTGCTGTGGAGTGCTGAAGATCTCCCTTCCAGACTCAGTTCCCAGCCAGAAGGAAGTGAGGAAGAAAGTAGTTGTCTCTTCTGCACAGTGAGAAACATGGCCCAGCCATACTCAGTGTACACAGAGACAGGAAGGATGGGGGGAAAAAAAGGAATAAAGAAGTACAGACACAGGATCATGGAATGGTTTGGGTTGGAAGGGAGCTGAAGGCCGCCTGGTGCCGCTCCCTGCAGCGCACAGGGACACCCACAGCTCAGCAGTGCTCACAGCCCCGTCCAGCCTGACCTTGGCTGTCTGCAGGGACGGGGCACCACCGCCTCTCTGGGCAACCTGTGCCAGCGCCTCACCGCCCTCACTGCCAAACCTTCTTCCTTACATCCAGTCTCAATCACCCCTCTTTGAGTTTGAAGCCATTTCCCCCAGTTCTATCACAACAGACGAAGCCTCAGCATTTAATTAACAAGCAAACAAAAGTATTTTTTTAGGGATGAAAGGCTCCTCTGTGGCTGTCATCGCTTTTTATTAGCATACCACTGCCTTGAACTTGAAACACTAAGTGGGAGCAAAGGGCTGCAGACTCTGCTCATCTCAGCTTGGCCAAAGAAAGGCTCTCAGAGTTACCCATCCCATATGAGATGCCCAAAGCAGATGTGTCAGCCCCATTCCCTGATCACTCTGCACCCACACCACCCACCTGCTGCTCCAGCCCCTGGGCTCCATCCTGAGCTCGGCTCTGCAGCTGAACCACATTGCACACGGAGCTTGGATGGGAGCTATCCTCCCTGCCAGAAGGCTATTACTCACTAATAGAAGTGCTGCATTAATCCTTTTAATAAAGAAAAAGCCTTGTCTTAAAAAGAAAAAGAAAAAAAAAATCTAACTGAATAGTTTTCCCCTTGAGGCTTATCAGTGCTTCATTTTCCATCACAAAAATAACGTACTGTAAAAGACTGATTAGTCAACTGATAATTGAGTTCTTAAATGTCAAAAACAATATAGTATGAATATTCAACAGATCATGCCACTGAAACTTACCTGTTCAATCAACAATGACTAACATTTTTTATCTCCATTGTTCTTTGCCAGGTATTATGTTAATTTCACTTTTCTGAGGTGCTGAACAAGGTTCTCTTAAAACATATTGTCTTGCAGGTTAATGCATAACGGGCTGCTTAAAAGAAAACTGTTTGGAAGTCGTGCCTGATTTATATCCCTTTGCATTAGCTTCATCTCGCAGTTCAGGTAAAGGGGCAATTGAAACAAAATTGCACTGAAACAGATATAGTTAATACTTCCAAGGAGAAGAATATTCAGCATGTAGGTTATAAGGAAAGAAAAAGAAAAAAAAAAAGTGATATTCTCCTGCTTTAGAGGTTAAATGCAGCCCAAGGTTCAAGGTCACAGCACATTTCAGACATCATTTAATTTAACATAGGCCAAATGTAATTAAGAGAAATGTATGTGGCTTTTAAACAGATGCAGAGCGTTATCAGAGCAGCCCCAGCAGCTGGAAGGTCCTCCATGGGGAGGAGATGTGGGTGGGAGCAGCAGGATGCCATGTTCTGCCCACGTCCACTTGGAAACCTGCTTGCTTTCAGAAGGCTGCTCCTGCAGGCAGGACGTTCATTCACTCGTGGTCATCAGGGAGCAGAGCTCCGTTCCTCAGAGCTGCATGCATGTTCCACGGGAGCCAGCAAACACAACTAGACATTGGTCTTAAAAGAGGAAAGGAAAAAGAAAAGGGCCACGGAAAGGAAGCAGCAATGTGGTGTAAAACCATGGGAAAGAAATGAGGGAGAAAAAGGAATGAAATAAGGATGGGGCACTTCATGTTGGCCTTCAACAAGTACCTCCAGCATTCCGTTGGGCAGCAGATGAACTGGAGAAGTTTCAGAGTGAGAATGGTTTGGAAACCATCAGTAAATGTGGGTTGTAACAACAACAACAAAAAAAGGGAGGTTTCAACTGCAGGGTGTTTTTCAACTAAGATACAATTTTTGTGACAAATCTGCTAGAGATAAGGCATCAAAATGCTCTTAGAAATTCCACCAAACATCTCTTCTCAAGTACCAGTATGACCAGACCCCTATCTCCTGGAATGCATGGGATTATAGACTCACCAAGGTTGGAAAAGACCTCCAAGGTCATCCAGTCCAACCATTCACCTACCACCAGTATTTCCCAACTAAACCATATCCCTCAGTACCACATCTGAACATCTCTTGAACACCAGGACACATTGCCCCCACGTGCAAGGAATGGGTCTCACGGGAGCTGTGCGCTGCAGCCCTATTTCCACATCAAAATCATTCTGATTTTCTACAGAAACTCTGACATTTCGGGGAAAAACATCCTCATTTTCCAGCTCGCTCTCATTATAGACCACAAGTGTTTAAATCACTTGAAATTAATGTGGACAAAGACCTCAGTGGTAGACTGCACAGAAACACTTCTGCACTAGCTGTAGATAATCAGGTGACAAGCTGAACCTCCCCTCTCATTGTTTGCCTCCATTGTTTCATTTCATATTTTTCCACAGTTCAAAATCTGAATATATTTACCCATTCCCTTCATCTTTCCCTCTTCAGATTTTCTTTGCCGTTTAGCTTCAAAGAATGTACCTTGCAGGAACGAGTATTTCTGGAAATAGCAGAGGAGCTTGAGGATCATTGCAGTCATGCCATAGGGCACCATTAAATAAAGCAACCTTCTCTGTCACCATAATCATGATGGAACGACTCGGATGGAAAACAAACCACAGCTGCACGCGCGGTGGCTGCAAGCATCAAATCTCCAAAGGCTTCTTCAAAATAAGGGCAGATATATCACAGCAAGGAACAAAACGTCTCAGTGCTTGTTGGGAACCATTATTTTTGCTGAGCCCCAGCAGGAGGTCATTCTGCTGCTCAGGATAATTTGCACCCAGACCCTTCTCCGGCACAGTGCATTTAAAGACTGAAGGATTACATCTTCCTAAGCATGTTTTTAATTAACACACAAATGTGTCATCCTAAAAGGGAGCTCAGAAGCCTGGCTCTCAGTTACCCCAAACCAGATTTATGGGCTCTATGTGAAGTGGTTAGCAAAGACATTTAAAAACAATTAGGCTCTTGAAGAGGCAGATCCAAGCAGCCCAGGCTGCTCTCATTATGCTGGAGAACGGGAAAATAAAGCCATTAGGTTCACCAGACAACTAGGTTATTTGTACTATTTTTTTTAATGATTAGTTTCTTTAATATTGCCTTCTGCCTGCAGTGGGAGAAACTCTCTTGTGCGCTCTTGCACACCGAGTCACTGATGGATGAAGCTCCCATGTGACCAACCCAATCCATTTTTAATGCTTCACGATGCTATTGAAATGAATAAAAAGGCAATTAGCATTTTCCTTCCGCAAAGCATCAGATGCCATTGAGCACCGAGGTGCCGCCAGGAGCAGGAGCAGGGAGGAAGGCCAGGGGATGCTGCAGGGCTGCTCACTTGGATTTAAATACAGCCCCGCCACCAAGTTTCACTTCTGATGCATCTTCTATACTTTTGCTTTGCATCTTTCAGAGATTGCAGAGAAACAGGCTTGGGTGGCCCAAAGATTGGGGCACACGACTCTGAAGCTGGATGCACTACGGTGGAATGCCAGCCTGTTTGGGTGTCCTTGGTGCAGACCATCATGCCTGACTTGCCCCCAGAAGCTCCGCCAAGCTGAGGCTTGTTTGTATCCAGTGCTGCAAGCAGGACGTGATAAAGTCCTTGGCTTATAGCACTGCAAGAGCCCAAAAGGCAGCTCTAAAATTTCAGTTCTGGGGGAAAACTAGAAATGTGGAGCATTTTGCCTCCTCCATTCTCGTTATAGCCCTTCCCTAAGAGGCACAGGTAGAGTGTAGGCTGAACCTCAGGGTCAGGGAGCAGCGACATCCTGCAGATCGCTGAGTCTGGGTCTCCTCCTTCACTCTGATGCGAGCCAGAAGCTGGGATCTATGGGGTGGAAGGACAGTCTGCCTTTCTTTATTGCCATCACTGAAAAAGAATCCATCTATAGAAATGGAATATAAAAGATCTTTTAAATGGCATTAATATTCCAACTGAGAGAAGTCAGAAACTGGGGGAGGAATTTCTCCCCCTCTTTTCAGGATTGCCCTCTCTCACAGAACGCTGCACATTGTTGCAGATATTGCACTGCCACTCAATCAGTTCCCGCAGATTTTGGGGAAAAGAGAGAACTTTTCACTTCCATACCAGGGTGAGGAAAGGTGACCTTACACACACACTTCCATTAATCACCATCATGCCTTTCATTTGCTGCCTGGACCAGTATCCATAATTATACTAACATATTTTTCACGAGTACAATGGGAAAATGTTTCAGAGCAGCAGAGCTGCAACGGGGAAAAATTAACCACCTTCCTCGTACTGAGACATAATGGTTGTTTATTCCTCTTGGCGGCACGGTAATTCTCCACAGAGCTGCCCAGAACAGAAGTAATATACAGTGTGAGGAAGGGGTGGCAGAATCCACCCCGTAAATGCGAGCTATTAGGTTAATTCCTTTCCTTTCTTTATTCAGGCTCTGCAATGACAGCCGGCTATTTTACCAGGCTTCCTTCCAGGCCACAGTAGCTGCAGGAGGGACAGGGCACAATCTAAAATAATTTAAGAGAAGTGTATCTCTATGCAGCTCCTGCAAACGGGAGCTGGCCTCCTTGCAAACACCTGCGTGCTGTCTGCTCCTTGCATTCTTTTTGGATGAAACTCTCCAAAAGCCACTGGGCAACAATCACGTGCTGGTAAGAAGTTCTATACGCTCATCCATGAAGCACATTTCAATTACAAAGGCAATTGAAATTTTAATTAGTAGCATCACAGAAGTGTTTCTAACTCAGTCAACTATGTTAAAAAAAAAAACCAACAAAAAACAACACACAAACAAAATAAAAGCCTGCATCACTCCAACAGATACCACCACACAAAGCCAGGAAAGGGCAGCATTTTTTATAGAAGATTGGTTTCCGAACTTGGGAGCAAAGAGTAACTCAATCAGCAATGATTGCCACCTAGCAAAACTGTGCAGGTCTTGCATCCTCAGGGGCCAGAGCTGCGTGTCCCCTGTAGGAGCACAGGCACCTTCCAGCCATCCCCTTTGGCTCCCCATTGAAGTTGGCACATCGCACCATCCAGGCTCACCAATGCTCTCTTGTTTGCAAGCACATCTCTATTCTGCCTGCTTTGATTTTGCTCGATTTATTTATTTTGCCCGGATATTTCATCGATCGACTCACCCCAGGTTCTTTTCAACACTCTCTATTGACATAATGGGAGCTCTGCATTTGTTTTCGCCTTCCGCAGGTCTGTGCGTTGCCACATTTGTACCACAGGAAGCAGAAAACTAGTTTAACATCTCATTTATTTCATAGATGAGAAAGTAATTCCCTGCTGAATGATTGTCCTGAACCAACAATTCAGAAAGCAGGAATTTACAGTGCCTGCCAGAGACGAGAGTGCATTACTGTAGTGCTGTTATATAATGGAGCTGAAATATGTTTTTTTCCCCTCCTGTTAGCCTGAAGAGAAAAGCCATTAAATATGATTAAGGTTAAGAGATTGCTAAAATCACAAACAGCCGCCATTCAATTATTTTGCTCTATAAAATGCAACACAGATTGGAGTTATTTCTCCGAAATGTGTTTTTAGAAAATAACATAACACAACTAATGTGGTTTGATGTAGCAAATCAGGTTTCAGATACTTTTCGTAATGCAAAACCAAAAGGTTGATGATTTAACCCAAAGTTTGCAACTTGGAGTCGTCAGGTGCTCGTCACACAAAGGAGAGGGGGGGAAAGATCCATCACCCAGCGAACACCCTGCAGAGTCACCCAAAGCTGTGGAGTCAGTCAGTTTTAATGCCCATTGAAGGAGAAGTCGGAAACACACACCAGCTTGGCCTAACTGTCACACATTCTCTCTGGGGAGTAAATCTCTCAAATAGCTCCCGTGATTTTTAACACGACCTCCGGCAAGTGCTAAGGATTCATCTGGGCTAGGAGAGAAACACCAAGAGCTCATCAGATGGCCACGGGGTTTCCCTGTAGGCTGTGGTCACTGGGAGAGTGGGCTGCGTGCTGGTTGCTCTGCTTGCACTGGTACTTAATGCTTGTTGAGCAGCAAGCTGGCTAACTGCGCTCAAATGTATTTTCTGACAGCTGTACAAGGAGCTGAAATAATTGGAAGGCTGGAAAAATATCCATATGTGGCTGTATTAATGGCTGGAGTCTGGTGGTTATTACGGTTAATAAAATGTGAGGAATTGCATTATTCTGCTGAAAGAAACACAAAGCTTTCGGGGTCCCCTGAGGCAAAGTCTGAAGCCAGTTCCATGAGTGAAGTGGAAGGGAGCTCAGCACAGGGCTCAGTCCCTCATCTCGGCTCTAGCAGCTCTCGCAGGGCAGGGCAAGCAATTTGGATGGCCATCAAACACGTCAGGAGGATTTGTCGCTTTACAGGTGCTTATTTCTCACCTGTTGCCATTGGCATCCCTGCAGATTTCACAGGCTTCCACTATGGTTACCGGGAGAACCAAAGAAGAGAGCGTGGTGACAACAAAAACTTTTCCCTCAACACATGCACGAATTGCAAAGGGTTAACGGGTGAGCAATAGATCATTTGATGAATAACTGCGTGATTGGAGCACAACAGATCAATAATTTCTTATAACCATGCCCGTAATTCATTCCATGAATGTGTTACAGTTATCTAACACGTATCCTCTTACATCTCACAAAAACAACTCGTTCATTTATTGACATAAGGCAAACCAAAGTACAACAGAGGAAATAAACAAAGGACATTTCTGGACCTATGCAAAGGATCAGATCAGAAAACGAGTTTATGCAAAGAAACCAGAAAATGGCTCAAAATACAGGCTCCCCAACACACCTGGGAGATGAATAATCTGATCCTGAATCACAGAATTACTGATGGCTAGGGAGATACACCCCTGGTAGTAAAGATAATAATGCTCCTTGTACGGCACACAAATCACAGCCCATCATCAGAACTGCTGGGCTGCTGCTCCTTAAATCACGGCCGTGCATCTCATCGTGCTGTGTACGTTCGGCAGCATCCCCCTGGTACAAGGGGTTGGGCTGCCCATTGCTGCTGGGACAGCACAGCTGCAGAGCAGGGGTTTGCTCACCATACAAGCAGAGGACACCAGGTTCACAAGGCTGCTGCCCACTGTGCAGCTCATCCCAGTGCTCTGGTAACACTGATATCCAGTTTTCAAGACCACCGACTTTCTCTCTTTCATGCCTGTAGCACTGTGATGCCCACAGAGGTTTACCCAGGCCAATGGATGCTACACAGATCGCCCCATGCCCACCATTGTAAGAAAGCAGAGACAGGTTCTGAAAGCAGCTGTATCTCCTTCCTTTGCTAACTACCCAAGCAGCTATTCCATGCACATGAAACAGTAGATAACTCTTTATCTGACAGGTAATTAGTGGCAGAAAAAAAAATCAAATTAAAAACAGAGACCATATTAATAACGGCGCACGAGCGCAAATTTGTCTGGAGATGCACAATGAATTACTTCAATTTAAAAAAAAAACAACAAAGCACAACACTCTGTTTTCTCTGTGGATGCGGGAGGATACATCTTCATTCCTGCTCTCATCTGTGAGCCAGGTTCCTAGCAGCAGCCAGCCCTGCCCTCCTGTCCCATTCACAGTGCCACATCCGTAGCCAGATCACAACCATGGCTGCGTGCATCACCAATGCACGTGGTCAGCATCATTTGGTGAACCTGGAACACAGGCCTAGCTAATTAACGGTCTAACACCTGCAGTCAGGAGCTGGATTGGAGCTGGGCTGAGTCCTGGCACAGTGCATTTAGAGCCAATATTGTGGAGCAGGTTTGTGGCAGGGCAACAATTGCTCCTCACTGGAGTGGCAGAAACAAGGCAGGAGCACAGGGTGGTCACCTCCTTTTCCTTCAAGGCTCATTGCATTTCAGTTTAATACGAAGTGTTGAGTTTCAAGGACATGACCAGTAATACCTACATCATTAAAAGCACTCTGTGGTGGGCTATAGGCTGAAAGAAGGGAGTCCAAATGGAGGGGTCAGGCACTGTCCTGCAGAATGAGCCCTGCCTGCCAGCAGCATTCCTGCCTAGCACTCTCCTTGCTTGCCTCTCTCCCAGGCTTTGGGACAGGGTTAGGTGTATCCTGTACCTGTGAGGTGCAGTGCAAACAACTTGAGGAGGGCGTTCAGACCACGCTGGTGCAATCTGCACATTGTTATTATCCTCTGCAGTGCTCTCTCATACAGAACTGTAATTTTGGTTCTTTGTTTTCTTTCCCTCCAAGAGGAGAGGAGAAAGCAGCTGGAACAGCAGAGCTCACCTTTGGCCATGGCGTATACTGCAATACAAAGAAATGCCACAGTGCACTTCCCCTGACAAATGGTTCCGAACAAAGAAACCAGAATGGATACACAGCTCAGGAGTGACACGGGGACCTGCAGCACAGTACTGGGAGGGCAGTCCTACAGCAACGTGAGGGTCTCTGCTCCACTCCTGGCGAGCTGAGCTCTCCTGCAGCAGCCAGGAGCTGCAGCCACACAGCCTGCAAGTGATTTCTGCTTGGTTTGTGCAGTCTGCAAAGCCTTGTCTGATGCAGGCAAGAAAGAAAAAAGAACACCAAAGAGATCACAGCAAAAAAACCAGGAGATTCCAAAACCAGAAATTACCCACAAAACCACAGGAGGAATAGAAATATAGAACCAAGCTGCCCCTTGGCAACAGCAAGGCCCTAGGGAAGGCTGCAAGACCTGGAAGTGGGGCTGGGAATGGTGGCAGAGGTGTGGTTGTCAGGCAACACCACCCCGTCCAGCTGCTGATTGCTTCAGCATCTCTTTGCAAAGCGTTTGAACCTTTTGCACGAATCTTTAACCAGATCCCATTGCACTTTTTGCAGCAGCTCTACCCAATGGGGAAAGTTCCTCTGGATGGGAGAACTGTGCCCTCAGCCAAAGCCTAACCACAGCCCAGCACTCTGGGGATGCTCAGAAGCTTTGTGCCCAGTTTGTTCCAAGCCCCCACACCTCCAGGCATGGCCTGTGCCAGGCTGGGTGCCACCCAACAGGCGATGCTGGGAGCAGATGGGGAGGAGCACCCTGCAGGTCAGGGCTCTCCAAAAGACAGAGCACAAAGTCTAGAGAAGCAGCTAGCTTTCATTCTTACCCTGAGGCCTCCTGGCTTATGGATAAAGCCACTACTTTAGAATGAGGCTTCAGCCTGATTCCCATCAAAGGCTCTGGTCACTGTGTGTTTGCTTAACACCAGACCTTTCAGCACCATCAATTTTAACAGGGCTTGACAGATTCGGGATTAAACACAGGAGCCAGACAAATCCATACTTTTATAGGAGACTATGGTGGATGTGACAGGACAAGCAGGACTAAGAAAAGGAAATATTGAGGGGGAAAAAAGGAAAAAGGGAAAAGAAAGAGACA
Source organism: Tetrao urogallus (assembly GCF_951394365.1). Classification (NCBI taxonomy): domain Eukaryota; kingdom Metazoa; phylum Chordata; class Aves; order Galliformes; family Phasianidae; genus Tetrao; species Tetrao urogallus. Next base: position 2,014,645 of record NC_136835.1, on the reverse strand, counting down.
CCAAACCCACCTGTTTGCTCACCCTCCTGGTGCAAGCACCCACTGTGCCCCTACCTGCTCTCTGCCAGCATCCATACGACCCCATGCAGCCTCCCAGGTACTGAGACACAGGCAATAAACCCCCCAGCTTCACTCTTCACAGCAATTGCTCCATCTCCATGCACACAGCTGACAACACAAAATAATTAGCAAGGCTTGCCAGCTGACGAGGCTTGCAGAGGCAGCTCAGGAACGTCAGGGTGGAAGGTTTGTTCTCATTTATTTTTATAAACAATCTGATTTTATCAAACACTGTTCTGCCACAGCCCAACACAAAGCTCAGAGCAAGCACGTTGCACTGGGAGATCTCCATCCTTCCATGACAACCTTACAGATAGAGGCATGGCCCCGCAGTGAGGAGCACAGGAGGAGGACTGAAAACCACCTGCATCCATCTAATGAAAGTTTCTTAATATTTTCTGGGAAGTTTTCAAATCAACAGTTCTGTGTTTGTTTGTTTTTAAGCTTTTTGTCTCAACACCCATTCTCTGGGCTATCAACACAGAAAATGGTTTCATCTGGAGACTGCTGAAAATGGACACACAGTCGTGAAACTTCATAAAACAAAATTAAATGAAAACCTTAATGAAACCAGGCACAGGGCTAACAGTTCTCATTTCGACAGACGGAAAGAAACATCAGCCCAGCAAATCCTGAGTTAGACTCTGAGCCCTAAAAGTAAATCAAATCAATGCAACCCTCCAGCATTGCGCCTGCGGTGCTGAGGCTCGCACTGCCCATGGCTATCAGCCCTGCTCAGAGCAGACACAGCCCTGCCCCGAACTGAACAAACACAGCTCCTCCAGCTGAGCTGGGACCAATGCTGCAGCACACCAGTGAGACTTTCCCAGTGTAGCTAGATTATTCATGCAAATCCCCAAAATGCTTTTGCAGCATAAGCAACGGTCCCACTGCTGCAGAGAAGCCTGCTCTTGGTTATTTGGCAGCTCTTCCTGTGCCTGGTGCTTTCTGTATTGTAAGAAATCCCCTTTGGGGCAAAGCAAAAACTCAGCTGTCTTTCATTATTTGCAACTGGCTGCTCACGCTCCTGGCTCTGGTGGCGGCTGCTGTTTTTCAGCAGTGCAGAGCCGCTTGCTTTCCCCTCCCATCGCTCCGTGCTCACTCCCAGCAGCAGTTCTGCACTGCATTGCCCAGCCCAACCCACTGCCCACCACCACCACCTTTGAGCTGGCAGTGATTTCTGCTCTTTCATTAAGCACAAACTCCTGGCTGCACGCCGACCTGCGGTGCCGATGCCACACTCAGCACCAGGGCTGCAGAGCCACCATGCCCTGCACTCAGCCTGCAGGGCTGCACACGCACCATCCAGCACGCTACATCCAGCTTCAGGCAGCACCAACAGAGCACAAACCTCACTGTTCACCTCTTGCCCTTTGCATGAGGTCCCCCAGTCCTCCCCAGCTGCTTTCCTTTAGCACCTAGCAGCTTTCCTGGGAGCACCAGAGCTCATCGGCAGCCCAAAGTCTTGCACCCACACAGACACCCCCAGGTACCTTGGGGAGGTGCAAGAGAGGTTGAGGTACAGCCAGAGAAAACAACAGGACCATGGTAGGGTGAATTTATCAGTGCCTGTAAACAAGGGTGTCCGTTCAGAGAGAACATTGGAGCCCCATCTAGTAACTGATAGTGATTAGTATTTAATTACTGGAAATTAATTGATTTAGAGAGAGACGCAGTCACTTTATATACGGCGTTTTTATGAACTAACCATGGTTTACTAAGTAATTTCCAAGTCATATTTATTAGCATTGCTTAAATCTAAGCAAACAAGTTATTTTTGTTTTCGTTGTGGGAATAATTAAGAGTTACTGTGTGTTTTGTTTAAGGGAATTTCCACCCCCAGCTGCAGTGTGGAGCATCTCCCCTCCCTCCACCACATACTGAAGCCTACAGGGATGGGGCAGCTCACTCACTGCCAGCACCCATGGATGCCCCCCAGCCATGGCTTCCCATGGGCAGCACTTGCCCCAGGTGCTGCTGGAGGAGCAGCCACTCTCCACATCCCCTCCCCATCATGCAAAGAAAATCTGAAGGAATTTTTTTTAATTTTTTGTTTTGTTTTGTTCGGTCTCACGATTAAAAATGGCTCTGCAATGCTTTATGCATGCATCTGTTATGCTAAAATAACCATCCTTTCTAACCATGCCCACCTGCTGTCTTTTTCAATTTTAAGTATTTCTAAGTAGCAATCAAATCAGTATAATTTGTTCTTTATCTCAGAAAAACCATTGTGAAAGAAAAATGTGACCATTATGTTACATCAGGGAAAAATACAAGCCCTTTATTTTCAGCCTTCTCTACATTCTATCAGATCTCCCAGTCGTCATTACTCCAGTTGTATTTAATACTGCTCAAACAAACGGAGCTTTCTTTAATCACCACCACCTTTCTCCCTTTCCTTTAACCCACCCTTCCCCAAGGTTAAGGCTTTTTCAGTTGGTTCTTTTTCTTTTTTTTTTTTGTTAATTTCAATACACAAATAGTTGTATTACGACTACGTTAAGGGTTTCCAGGAGACGGCTCTGTGGCTTCGTTTCAGGCTCTCACTATCAGCAGCATTAACATCAGCTGCTATTGTGTGAGGATCACGTTGCTGGATCCTAGAAGCGGGACGCACCCGAGGTGCTCACCACCCACCGGCTGTTCCAGGGAGATCAAAACAAAGCTGGGCAAATATTGACTTTATAATCAATTGCAAGATTAGGACTGACTGCTGAAATGCACCGGGCTTGGTGTAAAAACATTCAATTCCATAACTTTCAATAAAGCCTGCAAATGAGAGGTCAATGATAAATTATTATTTATAGACTTGGTGCAAACATAAGGACTGCGATTCCTTTATAGCTTAGATTAATGCCTTCACATAAGTGCTGTTTGCAATGCAAGCATTAGGGCAGGCTTTAGGAAGACATTTCTTTGATTTAAATAATGGGGCAGTGGAGCTTTTCATCCATGAAAGAACTACTCACACATAGAGCAGAGTAGATAATTCTCAACAATCTGATTATTTTTTTTATTTTTTTTTTTTGCACATTTTCAGCCCAATGGATAACCCCGTGCTTATTTAGATTTCTTTCAGTTTATTGATTATTCAAATGTCTTCCTATCTTCAGCACCTCCACAGATGGCTCTGAGCATGCTGAGCATGTTTGGGAATGTGGCTCTTTGGCAAGGGATACTGCATTGAAGCCAAGTCACCCCTTGCTCAACAAATGCCCTTCCAGAGCATGCAGCAGGTCTGACATGCTGAGAGCAACACAGCTGGAGCCAGCGCTCACAGAGCAGAGTGGCAACAATCTGTTTTGCCCCCTATGCTAAACACGTGTCCAGGGAAGTGGTGCAGACACCGTCCCTGGAGGCATCCCCAAAACATGGAGATGTGGCACTTGGGGACATGGTTAATGGGCACAGCAAGGGTGGGCTGGGGTTGGACTTGGTGATGTTAGGTGTTTTCTAACCTTAACAAAGATCACCAAGTCTGCAGCCCCAGGAACTTGGGGCAGCATTAGTAGGGATTCACTGTACCTCAGCCAAGTGTGAGCACAGCTCCTCCAAACCAAAACCAAGGCAGTCTCTCCCCAGGCTGCCTGAGAGACCAAGCACACCCATTATCCTACCTGCATACCCATCACACCAAAAGTACACGCTGCTCCCTTTCCTTCTTCCCCCATCTCCCAAAAGCCAATTCTGAAAGTAAAAGCCTTTTTTTTTTTTTTTCCCCCCTGGAAAATCCTCCATTATACAGAGCTCCCCTCCCTCTCAGGAGCACAACATTATCGCCCTTTAAGTGAGCTGAGAGCACATCTTCCATAGATGAAAAGAATGGCCCACAAGGTTCAGATCATTAAACAGTAATCCAGGGCTTGGGGTTAAGCACTTCTATTTAACAGTGTGCTCCTGCTGCCAGCTCTTCAGCCTGCCTAAGAACAGGCCCTGCTCACAGAGGTGGGGATGTTCTGCTGGTGTCGGTGGGGCAGCTCTGTTTGGCACTGGCACTCCTGGAAGGGCTGGGGACAACTCTGCCATTCTGTTCAGGTTTAGAGAAACATTACTTTTGGCTTTGGCTGGGAAAGAAGGCATTGCAGCTTGCTCCAGGCTCTGCTTGTTTTGGAAAGCCACCACTCAGCCGAAAGTCATCCAACAGCATGAGATATGCTTTCCACGACACCGAGCATCTGAACTCAGACTCACTTCAGGAAACATCACCTCAGCCCAGAGATTTCCAAACCCGGAGTCAGGCTGTTTGTGTCTGCAGCTGCCGAAGCAGCCACACTGGGTCTCTGCAAATGCACAGCACTGCTTGGAGCTGGTGGCACGGCTTTCCCGACCCTCTCTGCCCATGGCACTTACCCAACCCACTCACTGTTGGGTTCCCAGCCCAGAATCTCTGCACATGTTCTTATACCCAGCTCGGCTACACTTTGCAGATTCTCGTTTCCATAAATAAAAATTAAACAAACACTTAACGAGCATCATGCATATTAATACCCTCCAGGTGAAGGTTAGCACGAGCCGTGATTGTAGCAAATCCGCATTTGATTAGATTGACTTGGAAACAGAGGAGATAAACAACCCACAAAAACCCCCAAATTATCGTAAATTATTCTTTTGACCTCTGCAAGTTCCTCAGTTTTATGCAACTTAACAGCCTGCTCCATACAACGGGGCTCTTTCCTACTCATTGTGCCTCAAAGCCACAGGTGCTGGTGTTTTAGGGTGACTGTTCCTTTCTCCTCTCAAGTCACTAACCACGTGTGCAGGATGGCATCTGTCTAACAACTCATTGCTTTCAACTCTGCCATCTAATAAAGAGCTCCTTGGGAAAGCAAGAGACTCATTACTCGTTCCTCCTTCTAAGTCCCAGGTGAGAACTCAGAGCTGCTGGATGAGCAGGAGGTGTCAGGGATGGAGTACCTGGGATCTGACACCAAAGCTGCCTTCCTGAGCAAATTAAGCCAGGTTTATTTTTAACTGGCAGCTGAAGGCTGGCTTGGGAAGACGCAGCAGGAGAGCCCCGGCTCTCACCTCGGCTGAGCTTTCAATTTAAAATAATGTGAACGCTGCAATTATCAGTGGGCCTGACGAGCCGGCAGCCTCGGGCCAGCCGCGGGGAAGCGTGGGCAGATTGGCACACCTGCAGCGACCACAGCAGGAATTCATCCCCTCAATCCAACACAACTGCTGCTGCCTGGGTGCTGCGGTCATCGGTTCCAACGCTCCTGGTCCAGTTGAAGCCAGAAGGACTTTCTTTCCATAAAAAGCCAACAGCTGGTTAATAAATACTGATGAAGGCAACGTAGAAGTGTCTAACCTCCGAGCCGAGGTTCTCCACGGGGTCCCTGCTCTGCATCTCGACACAAGGTGCCATCACTGTAACGCTTCCAAGTAGATGAGCCATTATTATTCATTCATTTCCTGTTTGTGGTGACAATGTTAATCACAGCGGTCTCTGGGAGAAGGATGCTAATGAAGATATGATGTGGGCAGAGGAGTCCTGAGCCAATTTTGGAGCCATTTCTCAATTCATTAGCATGCTGTCATGGCAAGGGGCAGCTGCGGAGACCCGCGTTCCCACCTTTCACCAAGACATGACAGGATAATAAAGCAACACTCTTCTCAGTCCTGGGGAAAAGCTGGAAGTGTTCCTTGAGCTCAAGGGTTGTTACAACAAGTCCCTAAAACCAACAACAAAACACCATAACAAAACCCAAGCACCCAGATGAGCAACAGAAACCATGTGCTAACCCAGGTGTCTCAGCACCTCTGGCTGTGCTCTTCTCCTCCTGCTCTGCTACTTCATACCCTATGCCCACGCTGCACTATGAGGCCATACAAGGAGCCATCTTCACCATTGTCCCTCATTAAGCAGCACAGGGATTCAGTCTCTTGCTATCCCAAGCAAGGTGGAAGAATCAAGCTTGTTCCCCTCTAGTTTCTTGCTCGCCCACAGGAAGGTTGACCAGACACACATCTCAGCACCAAGCACGGCTCTACCCGCAGCAGGGAACAAGTAATTGCACAGAACAAGCTGAGAAATCTGTGTGGGTGTCCAAACACAGGACAGATCCAGGGAGCTGACACGTGGGACAGCTTGTGGCAGTGGCTGATGCCCTTGCACTGTCACCAACTCTTTATTCACCAGCAAAGACACACAAAAGTGAGCAGGCAGCGATTCGGAACAGAAGAACCTTGAACCTGCCAAGGGGACTTGTCTGTGCTGTGTGTCATCTCAGTATTTTGTATTAGTCACCCTACACAGTAAAAAAGAATATATGATCAATGCCTTTTTTTTTTTTTTTTTTCTTTTAAATTAGTGTGATTAAGTATTCCATGCCTCAGAAACTCTGGGCGACCAAGAGCACCCAGCCTTCTTACAGTATTTCACAGTCTGCATCTACGTGAGCAAACACAGTCCTCCAAACAACCCGATGGCCCCCAGAGTTAATGGGATAATAGATACACCAGATTTTATTTTTAATGTAACTGCAAGCATCCCACTTTGCTGTGCTCGGGTTTTTTCCTTCGATCATCATATCTAAATTCAACTTTTACATTCTGACGGGGTGCCATATGTTCAAAGACTCAGATGAGCCTTGGAAACTAAACCAGTGGGGATGCATTTTTTTGCTGATTGCCATTCTCCCGACAGTGGTTTCAGCATCCAGCCAGGAAATAACAACAGTGCAATGAGGGATCACAGGCTACAGACCTGTGGACAGCAAACAGCTGGCACCATTCGTAAAATGCAACCAATCCACCTGCAAAATTGTTTGTCCAATGGATATACCTATAAACCGAGCAAACAACTACATTTGCAGACATTAGTAAGGAGTAATCTCCTTTTCAGTGAGGGCTTATTTTCACCTAGCTCCACTGACCCTTTGCAGGAGGAGGGGATGAGTCACTTTTCAATAGCTGCTACAGAACCAAGGTGCAAATCCTCCTCCAACAGGGGTTTTTGGAGACTTCGAGAGGCTGCCACAATCAGGGAGATAACTTCAGGCTGTAGAAAGCAGGTAAGGTCTGATAGGGCAATGTCACAGGTGACCGCAAGATGCTCACAAGCATGAGATGCAAAAAGGTAGATGGAAGGTCCTGAAACGTAGGAGTTTCTGGTGTCCAAAAGAAATCACGCTGTTAGTTGTCCTACCAATGGGTTGAAAAGGTTCCCTCAAAATATGCTCAGTTATGGGGTCCCCAACACAAGGGCACTTCTGTGGCAGATCAAGACAGGAAAGTGCTGGCACTGTCCAGACAGCACCGCACATTTCTCCTGGAGATCTCACACTTCTATTATTAAATTTCACTCCTTCTCTCTTGGATACAGCTTCGTTTCTCTTTCAGCCCGAGCTGCAACACAATATAATTTGAGCTGTGAAAATGCAGTCAGCACATCTCGCCGCTGTTGCCTGAACCATCTATGATTTTGTCAGCTCTCCATGCTTGACAGAGTTTCCTGATGTTAAATAGGTTTTGCAGATGAGTGGGGGCAAGCTACTAGGATAAGAAATCATAGAAGGGAGAAGACAGAGCAAGATGTGAAGCAAGCAAGAAAGCAAGCAGAGCACTGGGAATACACAGCAATGCAGAGCCCTGCATGGAGACCCAGCCCTGTGCACCAGTGAGAAATCCAACAAGAATGGAGGCATGAGGAGGAAGATTCTTGAATCGTAGAGTGGTGGAGGTCTGCTGGTTGGACTCCTCATCAAGGATACTGCCCAGCTGTTTCTAACTTACATCAGAGCATATTTAATGTCTGAGAGCAGCACGCAGTGCTCCACTAATGCTCCATCAGCCTAGCAAATCGCAGCAGCTTTCCAATCTTTATTTTTTCCCCTGTTAAATCTAGGAGGGAAAAATATACCAACTGTATTTGATAGGAGTTAGTTCCCCTAGAGAGGACTGTGGGAATAAGGATTTTAATGAAGGAGCACACACACAACTCCCATTCCTTGTTTATCTTCTTCGTATTTTAAGCAAGGGTAGAAGAAAACAGAGCAATATTTGGCTGAATTCCCCACGTCTGTCAAAAACCAACAATTCATAAATATTTAATTATGCCTATCTATCACCTGCTAGTGTTTGGGGTTTCCAGGAGTCAGGGAATCATTGCTGGCTTATTCAGGCAGCTCAACAATAAGCACATGCTGAAGTTCAGCCTTTCTTGTATTACTGCCCCACAGACCCAAATTGCTCTCAAGAAGCTGGGGATGCTGGGGATTTAGGATGGAAGGGGGCTAAGAGTTGCATTTTGAGCTATCTACCAGCATCAGAGAGGCAATGGTGCCCCGTCCCTGCAGACAGCCAAGGTCAGGCTGGACGGGGCTGTGAGCACTGCTGGAGCTATGGGTATCCCTGTGCACTGCAGGCAGCCTTTGAGGGTCCCTTCCAACCCAAGCCATTCTGTGATCAGTGCTATCTCTATGCGGAAACTGAGTCACAAGAGGGACATTGCAGTGTTTCCATGGCAGCCACAGCCATAAATCAGAAATGGCCTGAAAGGACCTGCAGAGGACCTTTGACACACAGGCAGAGGATCTCAAAGGGCCTGAGGTATCCCAGCCCTCCCTTTCTGCCTGCTGTCTCACCTCTACCAACATGCCTTCATGCTTTAGTGCGCCAAAGGGAGACTTCGCAGGTCCATGCTCCTCAAACAGTATCTGGTTGGCTGTGTGATTTGATATAGCTTGCTCCTACCAGCTGTTTTACAGCCTCCCTCATTAAAACGCCAGCAGGGAATGCAAAGAAACTCATTTTTCCTTCAATCCTAACATAAAGCAGGTGAGGACAAAGCCTCAGTCTCCATTTACATCTCTGGGAAAGAGGGCTTTGCTTTTAGCCAGACCAAGCCATCGTTCAGCAAGTCAGGACAACTCCTTTCTACCTCCTGCCCACGGAGACCAGACTGAAGGAGCATCCTTGCTGCATCCCGACTGCTTGCACCCAGAGATTGGAAGATCTCAGCATACTGATGCACGTTCCTCCTTAATGCTCAAAAAAACCCCACTCTCTGGCCCTGCCCTCCTCCTGCCAGGCAGAGCAGTACAATGCTCAGGTTGTTTTTTCCATGTACTTTAGAAGACCCTGCTCTTACATTTAATTAAACGTATCTACATAGAAATGAAATTAATTAATTCTTCTACCCAAGAGCCCTCTCATTGTATTCACTTAAATGAGAGTTTTTTTAAATGTTGTCTCCACCAAATCCAGGCCGGTTCTCTCCAGACAACACTCAGACCACTGTTTCAGCTCATGCTGTGACACCCAGACCCTCTTAAAACACAGCGAGGTGTGTGAGGCCAGCCCACTGCCTGCTTTGGAGGAGACAGCACAAAGCTCAGAACACAAACGAGCCAACTTTGTGCATCTCAGACCTTGCAGAGAGGAACCCGCATCAGCTGGGACACAGCGAGCTTCCACTGCCAGGCCAACATGCTTAACCTGCCATCAGTGCAACCACGGGGATGTCGTGTGTTTGAAGTTCTGCAAGGTCAGAAGGCTGCAGCAAGCAGGCGGGTGAGGATGTGGACCTGAAGCACAAGGAAAGAGCTACAAAAGGCTTCAAAGCTTGGCTCCAAGCCCTGCAGGGGGAATGCTTTAACCGGGATGGGGCTGCTTTGCCAGAGTGCTGCAAAAGCAGTGGCAGAGCACAGCACAGCTGCACCCTATGCTAGCAGTGCCCCACTGCTAAGAGCAATGCAAATCAGTGAACCAACAGCCTGGAAAATGCCTGCTTTTCAAACTGCCATTTTCCCCAAGATCCTAGGCCATTTCTCCATGCAGGTCAATCGCAAAGACATTCAGCAGTGACAGCTGACAGGAGGACTCAGCGTTTAACCCTCCAAAATGAAAGGAACGGAACAAAGCAGAAGAACAAGCTCTCCACAATTGGACAAGGAGGATGCAGAGAGGTGACCTAAAACAACGCTATGAGAATGGACCTGGCTATTACACACGAGGGTTAGTGCACTGCATGCTCAAGCCCTCGCTCTTTTTTTCTGTCCAACTCTTCATCTAGCAGAGGAAATATCTTCCTTCTAATTTAATTTCGGGTCGAGGCGAGGGCACTTTGCACTCCTGATGGAGCACTGCCTCCTGCAGAAAATGAAGCAGGAGGAAAGTTGTTTGTGCTATGGAGAGTATGGAGGCAAGGGGCAGCCCTCAGCAGGAGCTGGTCTGTGGGCTTCCTCATTACTTGGGGCAGGGCCAGCAGTTTCACTGGGGCAGTTTCACTGCTGGGCTTTATTCTGTGCTCTGTTCTGGATGCTTGGGAGCCATGGAAGAGAGGAAGAATGGGGATGGCACTGTAGTGTGATCTCCCTTTCCTCCCACCTGATTGATCCATTTTGGTTTCCTGCAAGCTGCATATCTTCCCATTGACACACAAGCTCCAGCCTCCTGCAGCCAGAGTTTAATTGATGGGGGAATGAGAGATTTCTCCTCCCAAACAACGAGCTTCTCAGCCCATTCCAGCAGTACACCAATTAGACTATTTACATTTTCAGTTAAGTACAAGCCACCTAGAGATTCCCCAAGGCTCATAAAGATGATCAGGGCAATCTTGACTATGAGATTTGTATTAAAAATAGGGATCTGAAGTTTGCTGGCTGAAGGAATGGGGCTGCTCATGGCACACAGGTAGTACCCAACCCAGCTCAGGTAGCAACACAGAATTGGACACATCTTTCATTAGGCTTAATTAATGGCTCCCCCCTGCTCCCTGTGTATGTACTGTATCATAGAATCATAGAATGGCCTGGGTTGAAAAGGACAACAATGATCATCTTGTTCCAACCCCCTGCTGTGTGCAGGTCACCAGCCAGCAGACCAGGCTGCCCAGAGCCACATCCAGCCTGGCCTTGAATGCCTCCAGGGATGGGGCATCCACAGCCTCCTTGGGCAATCTGTTCCAGTGCATCACTGCATCACTACCTTCTGTGTGAAAAACTTCCTAATATCCAACCTAAACCTCCCCTGTCTCAGTTTAAAACCATTCCCCCTTGTCCTATCACTATCAACCCACATAAACAGCCATTCCCCCTCCTGTTTATACTCTCCCTTCAAGTACTGGAAGGCCACAATGACATCTCCCCACAGCCTGTATGCAGATGGAGAGGTAAACACCAGTCCTCCTCACTGATGTCTTCCACTGCCACCAATTTCTGAGCATCTCAGCAACAACCAAAACTTCTGGAAAGCATCCTCCAGACCCCAGCTTCCTCACCCAACCCCTCTTTGCTAAGAGGCACATACATCCATACACCCACACGCTACAGCATGCAGACCAACACAGTGCACACTGCAGTGGTTACCATCAGAGAGTAGCAGTGCCTCACTCTGCCAGGCCACTCTTTTATCAACTCCACGTCCTGTGCAGGAGTCACAAAGCTGAGGTCCGGTTGGCTGTGACCTTGCCTGGAGCCTGCTCTCCCCTTCCCAACAGCCTGACATCTCCCCAGGGCTGCAGCCATTCACGGCAGCACATCAGCATTGCTCTTCCCTGGGGCGGTTTGTATTTCACCTGAGTTTCCTACAATAAATCCTTATCGAGAGCGCCCGTGGCGAGCCTATGGTGGCTTCGTTCCTCCTTATTAGCCCTGTGCAGATTAGCTCTTTGCAGTGCTTAGCCAGTTTGTACAGATTTCTGATAAACGTTTTGACAGATTTTCCTGACTTTGGGGAAAAAACAACAATAATAACAACAACAAAAAAAAACCCACAACAGCAAGGAGAAGAAAAAGAGAATCTTTGCCTTTCCACACTTCAGATACTGTTTAAGACATGAAATATTCATCATTTGTCTACACGTCGGGTCTACAAACCAGTAAGCACTTCTGTATCACCAAATAACTCCCAGCCATCCCTTCCCAGTCCCTGGGTCTCCATCACTGTACTGTATCAGCTCCCAGGATGTGGAGGAATGTCCTGCACAGGAGGACCTGAGGCCACACGGGGGATCCTAAGCACGACTTGGGATGCCCAGGGAGCACTTTGCTCCTTCAGATCTCTGCCTCTGCAGCTCCTACAGTAAATTCAGTGGATCACCTTTACCTTCAGTGCTGCCTCTCCCCTGGAATGCTAATCTTTTATTCATCGCCACTCTAAGCGAAAGCTTTCTAGATAGCGGAGAAGGCACTGAGAGCAAAGGGTATTTTGCCTTTGAGGCAGGTATTGGGAATTTAAGGCTCTGAACTTTCTTTGGGGGACGCAGAGTCCCTGTATGACACCCACAACCTTGTACAGATGGGACCCCCCCAGCAGCCATGTGGGTTTTGACCTTAATCTTCCCCTACACCCTGACCTCCTCCTGCAAGAGCCATGGTTATGCAAACAGAGCAGTGCTTCCACCCCACTGCAATCTTCCCTTCCTCTCCAGATAGCTGGGGATGGAAATTTCCACCATCCCCTCATGCAACCATTTACTTTCTGCCAGATTTATCTTCCTGCTATTAGCCTTCAGAGCTCTGATTTGTTTGCCTGTCATTTGGACAAATGTTGACAGGGAGAAACAAGTGGGGCTTTTTTCCCCACCCCTTCCTTTTTTTTTAAAATTTAATTTTATTTTTTTATTTCCCCCTTCCCTTCCATGGAATCCAGCCCAAGAGCATCAAGGAAAAAGGATGAAGAAGTGACCCATAAAATAAATACAAGGCTTACAGTTTCTGATAAAGATTAAATATTGTAGGAGTCATTTCAAATGACGAGATAAAAGCTAGGGGAAAGAACAGCCTCAGACCTCAATAGGGCTGGAGAAAAATAAAGAAGCATACAGACACATACACAGGAAAGATGTCTTATAAATTTTATGGGGAGTTTGATAATCTGAATATATTTTGCTCCAAGCAGACCGTTCTCACACAAGTGCATCTCAAACACATTGCTGAGAAATCCTAGGAGAAGAGCAGCAGGAAAGCTGAGCACCCAAATGTGTTATGCTGACCTGGGAGCTGGCAGCTCTCTGCCCATTCAGCCTCAGCCCAGTGCTGACCCACAGCTCCCAGAACCACAGGGGATGGAAGCAGCCCCAGAGCAGTGCCCTCATTTTGCCCATTTCTGCATAAGCAAAGAGACAACCCTCAGAAAAACAAGAATAAAAACACTTTCAGGGCTGAGTGTCTTCAGTCCTTCAAACCTCACAGCCATAAGAAAATGTGATTTTCATTCTGTTCTAATTCAAGTCTCCCAGAAGGAGAAAGACACTGACCTAACTGATAAAAACAAAAAGAACTTCCACAGCTGTCCTCAGAGATTCCATCTCTCAGCTCACTTTCCTTTGCATTTCTGTGCACTAAAGCACTCCAGCAACACAGCTAGAGAACTGGAGGGTCACCAGGCTCCTTCAGGTTTAATTTCTCCCCCTACTTAGAAGCTTCCTGAACATTCATGTAAATCCCAGGCTGCTCCCATACGCTACCCCACAGCCCAGGCAGGCTGACAGCACAGCGCTGCCCACTACAATAATATGTGTGAGCACAGTGCTCAGACACCCCAGCAGCACACAAAACTCAGGTTTCACAGAAAAAATAAAGCCTACACAGGATACCCACAGCCCATGAAAAAAGCACAACCAGCTGCATCTCACAGTCCTCCTTACCTGCTGAGTTCAATCCTGAATGGACACAACACCAGTGCAGGACAGGAACGTGTTGTTCCTACCAGGGAACACCACTTTCTGCCCTCCAGCCCTGTGCAGCAGGTGGGGTGTGATGGGCACTGAGTATCCCCAGGTGTGGCAGGGAAGTGGCTGCACATGGGACAGGACAGGCAGGGCAGGAGCACAGAAAACAGCTGCATCCCTAGCGCATGGGGTCTGCCACATTGGTGGGGATATTTGGGGGTGACAGCAGGGAGTAGGGGAAGGGTGGGCAGGGACAGCACCCAGCTGTATGCTGAGAGCAGCTTGGAGGAACCCATGTTCCCTGCTGTCCTGTTGATGTGCCTCATGGCATGCACATCCCTGGGCGAGGAGGGCTGTGGGCGCTGAGCAGCCCGTGCCCCATTGCTATCAATGTGGCACCAGCAAACAGGTGGGCTCCTGAAACATGGAGGGGTTTGCTTGGACAGCAGTGCTGGCAAATCTCTGCTCTTCAGTGTGCTCCTCACTCACTCCCTCCCTCCTTCCCAAGGATCAGGTGCAGTCTGTCCAAGCAGACATCCAATTGGGCAAGCACGAGGCAGAGCATTCAAACGGTGGCACAGAGAGAATTGAAGCCACGCTCGGCAGCAAATTAGACATTTAAAAACTGAGGAGAGTGACTGCTGAAGATTAAATGCATTATAGATTTGCTGGAGGAGAGGCGAGTGAAAGCAAAGGTGGATCATTGACACCCCTCAGGCAGCAGGCTGAAGGTTTGTTTATGTACTGGCGTGTAATCAAGGAGGAATGAATGCAAGACACGGGGCCTTAATTTTTCATTGGCAATCAAGGCCACGTACACCTTTCCTCAGTCACAGACAAACACGTCTTTGCTCCTGCTCAGCACAGTGCTGCCCAGAGAAGGGAACATCAGCAGGGCCAGGAGTGCTTCCTGAGGCTGCAAAGCCTTGTGTGTGTAGTGTGGCTGTGCTGGGCTCGTTGTAAGGTATCTGTGTGTGTTAATGCAGTGAGCAGCCTGCAAAATGTGAGAGCCTGGCGTGTGGGATTGGTATGTGTTGGAAGCAACAGGATGAGGTTGGACACAAGCTTTTGCTGGCATTCCAGGGATGCTCTGTCAGCTCCTGAAGTAAGGAGATAAGTGGCTGAGCCGCTTCTGGTTCTTAAGAATGAGGCAGAGCACCTGGATCCTGTCTGCTTTTCATTCAGTGAGAAAGGTGAAGTATCAAACCCAGCCTGCAGGAAGAAGAGAGAAGCGGGGAGTGCAGCAGAGCTGCCTTCACACCAAGTGGGGCCAGCCCAGGGTGAGCTGCATGCCCCAGCAAAGCCATGCAACCATTAAGGTTAGAAAAGACCACCAAGTCCAACCTCAACCCGTCCCCACTGCGCCCACTGACCCTCAGTGCCACATCTCCACGGTTTTGGAACACCTCCAGGGACGTTGACCACCCCCCCCCACCTTCCTGGGCAGTTTGTGCTAATGCCCTACTGCTCTTTTGGAGAAGAAATTTTTCCTAATATTTAACCTGAAATAGGAGCAGCCCCGAATGCCCAGCATGCATTACAAAGCCAGAGGAATCCCCCTCATCCCAAAGGATGCTGAGGGCATACGAGTGGGACTTGGAGGAAAGGCAAAGGACAACACCAGTGCTAGCAGGACATGAAGCAAATCTTTATTTAAGCCGTTCAGAGGAAAATGGGATTTGCAGAAAGCAACGGTGGTTACAGCGGAGCGCTCCAAGCAGGCAGCAGATCCCTGCAATAGCCCTGTTCTTAGCGAGTGCTGAGAGTCTCAGCATCGTTTTAAACACCAGGGACTCCTTCCCTCTTTGTACTGGGATAAATGCTCCTTATTTCAGAGGGAGCGGTTGGAAGCAGAACAGACAGCTGCAGCCCAGCAGAGTACAGAGGGGAGCGGGGGCTCCAGGCAAGGACCCCAGCAGCAGTGTGTGGGGAACAGAGGGGCACGGGCAGGAGGGGCTGCATGTGGCACAGTCCTGGGATGGGAGGAAGCCCCGTGCGGGGCCGTGCGCACGCCCTCCTCTGAAGGAGCACAGTTCTCTTTGTAGCCCGAGGTCAGAGTTGCCCCCAAACCAAACTCGGGCTGATAGATCTGCCTGATAGATCTGCCTGCCTTTGATTTTCCCCCATTGCTGGCTGAGGAACTGCTGAATGTATCCAGCCTTGTCCTTTCTATCTATATCCTGTATTCCTATTGTGCCCATGCTACTCTACATCTATTACTTAGAGTGCTCTGGCTCTGCAAAACAGGATAAGAGACAGGAGGGAGGCACAGGGCTGTGCAGCAGGTAGGCAGAGACGTACAGCTTAAAGCAGGTATTCATACAATCACAGAATCATGAAGGCTGGGAAGGACCTCTAAGATCATCCAGTCCAACCATTCACCTACTGCCAGTATTGCCCACTAATCCACATCCCTCAGTACTACATCTATCCTTTCCTTAAACACTTCCAGTGATGGTGACTCCACCACTATTATTAATGTATTAATGCAGCTGGGCCCAATGTATTCACATTTTCCAGGAAAAGCCTTCAGCATACAATAGGAAATGCCTCTATCACTGTTTCTTGAAATAGGAAAAGCCAGTTTAAACTTTTATTGGCCATTAAACTTAAATTATTTTCTCTGTTGCACTAATTCAGATGTTAAACTATTAGCCTGAGCATGGCTTTTTAGTTGGGATTTGTTTTCTCCCATTGCTGAAGTTACCCAGATACGTGGGGTTCATTTAAAATCAGAGGAGGATAATGTGTGCAAGGGAGATAATCTTCTGCAAATGGCTGGTAAATTGGAACCACCAGAATTATGGGCTTGTTCAGTGTGGAGGACTGAATTGCTGTGCCCAGGCTCACAGGACTCATGTACGACTCACTTCCATGAGTGTACTGTAGATGTTGTGTCTGTGCTGTGTTTGCAGCCCTGCATTGCCTTGCATTGCCTTGCACTGGCCTGCAGTGATCTGTATTGCTGTGCATTGCCCTGCATTACCTTGTATTGCCCTATATTGCCTTTTATTGCTCTGCATTGCCTCTCGTTGCTCTGCATTGTCCAAGACTGCCTTCCATTGCCGTGCATTGCTCTGCATCGCCCTGCGTCACCCTGCACTGCTTTGCACTGCCCTCCATTACTCTGTGTCACTCTGCATTGCTTTGCATCGCCCTGCATCGCCCTTCATTGCTCCACATCACCCCGCATCACTCTGCCTTGCCCAGCATTGCCCTACATTGCTTTGCGTTGCTCTGCCTTGCCCCGTGCTGCCTGCACAGCACAGCTCTTGGCGTGATCAATGCGTTGAGGAGCAGATGTGATCCCGTGTGGCATACCAGGAGCCACTGCCTGCAAAATGTGATTGGATCTTCAGAAAAACCTATTAGTCTGGTGTCAGGACTTCTGATGATAACTGACTGGCCGGTTTGGATCAACGCTGTGGACTTGGACAGTTGCACCTCACCCCAGCTCTCCACCTTTTTTTTTTTTTTTTAACACAAGAGTATTTCAATCACTGAGCTCAGAATTCAGGTGCATTTTACCCGATATAATTTAAAGTGTCAGTTATCGCTCCTTACTTCATGTAGCACGAGCTGCCTTGACTTCCAGAAATACCAGCCTGGCAGAAAAGGCAGTAATTATACAATCAGAAGTTAAAATAATTCCTTTTTGTACTTAGTTAAAAAATAATCATCATCATCATAATAAAGAATTGTATTTCTTACCTAATAATATAATCGTGCAATTAGTTCCAAATTACTTACACAACTTGTAAAGATGTTAAGTTCAGGGCAAACATTACACTTTTAGTTTAAGTAATGATCATTTTCTTCAATTTCATGAAATGTCCTTCGGTCCTTTTAATTAAAACCACTCACCAGCAGCGGGCTCACAGCCCAAGGGGAGCATTGCTGGAGCCAGCTCCCAGGGCTGTTAGATTGGGAGCCTCTCATTTCTGCATGCTATTCATTCCATCTTTATCAGCAGTGCTTTTGTTTTGGTGCTTGAAGAGTTAATGAAGAGCATTGCCCCGTTAACCCGTGGGGCTGTTTGGAAAACCTGGGGCTGTGAGGGCTTTCTAGGAGCCAAGATGCCTGGATGTTCAGTGACAAAGAGCGTTGGCTTATGATGGCCAAGGAAAGAAGGGGGGGATGTTGGGTGCACAAAACGGGCAGCATGGAAAATTGCTGCTGCTTCTTAGATCTCAGCAAATGCAATCAGAGAGGTTTCTCGGTGGATTTCCTTCTCTGCATGGCTCTAAATGGCCAGACAAAGGCACAATGCAGTCACTTGCTGGATAACTTCAAGAGATTGGATGTTGACACAAGTCTACTGGAGTCATCTAAGAGTGTGGATTAAGCTCTGGTTGTCCCAGGCAGACCTCCCTATTCCCCGGGACGTAATGAAGTATAAATAAGAATCTTTTGAAGTTACAGCGAAGTAAATCTGTGATCATTTCAAGCAGCGCTTTATTTGGGTTTCTTTTTCCAAACAGATGGATGCTGCAGCCTGAAATTGCCAAGATTAAAGGGAGCAGTGGTTTAATACACATGACTGGGGAAATAGCTGGGCTATTTGAGGAGCTGAATCCAAAGTCTTGGCAAAGGCTCTGCTCAACATTCACAGAAGGTAAACAGCCTGAGAGCAAAGCAACTGCGTCTCCTGCCCAGCACAGAGGCGCTGGCAAACGCAAGAATAATGAGAAATGTCCCGATTTGGGGCATGGCATGAATGAGCCACACATGTCCATAAATAAATCATGAACTCTGCAACAGGCAGCTTATTTGCTCTCACAAAAGCCGGGGCTGGCAGCATTTTCACTGAGCGATGTTCACAACTGGGTTCTTAATAGGCTATTAACGCTCAATCAAACTTCTATCAGTTTTAACTCCAGAAGCTGAGACGTGGCCATAACCACGCGGCCCCATCCCTTCCCTGTCTCCCGCAGCAGCTTTGCCTCATGCTGGCTTTGCTGTTCCCCACATCCCTCTCTGTGCTTACTGAGTTCTTAAAAATGACCACAACGAGCAGCAGGGCTGTGCTTCAAGGCGGACGCAGCGTTAATCACAGCCCAGCGCCCTCAGGGCTGAGTGGCAAAGAGCAAATACAGTGGGGACGATGGAGAACCTCTCCCCATTGCAGCACGTGGGCATTTTGTGGCGGAGCAAGAGCAGAACAAATCAGCTTCTGGTGTTCATGAGGTACTCACGTATAGGTGCATGTGGATGTGTGCCACGCAGATAAATGTTACCAGCACTGAGAGGTGCCATGTGCATGTGCAGCAGGTGGGCACCACCCTCCTCCCTGCAGATGTGAGAGCCACAGAATGTCCCAAAACAATCATAGAAAGATAGAACGGCCTGGCTTGAAAGGGGTCTTAAAGATCATCCAGTTTCAATTCCCTATTATGGGCAGGATTACTAACCAGTAGACCAGGCTGAAGGATCATTGAGTCAAACTCCTGGCTCCACAGCAGAGTATGCTGCTGTTTTTCTATTCTTTCCTTAGATTTCAGTGCAAAGACACGTAGACTGTCTCAGAATGGAAAGGTCTACCTAGTTTCATTGCACCTGCAGTGGTAGGCAAGACAGAAGTTTTTCACGTGTTACCTTACCCATCTGCAGATACAGACTGATGTATTGCTTCCCAGCTTATTTATTAGGACAGCGTGTTTACCATTTAGCTTGTTATCTCTCGTGTCCCAACACAGTAAAAGGCAGGGGCATTGAAATTAGATGGTGTTGGAGGTCCCTTCCAACCCAAGCCACTCTACAGTCTTGTGATTCTATCAAATACTTCCCTGATGAGATTCTCAGTCTGTCAAAAAGAAAGAAAATCATTGTAACCTGTTCCATAAAATAGGTACCACATTTTTAAGATGTGAAGTATTCTGGAATAACAGTTATTACGCCTTTGTACTTTTTCCACCACACCCAGAAATAGTCAGGAGTGAAAGCACTCTCCCGTTACTTTTTGTATAGATTTCTACTTTCAGCCATAAAAGGCTCTTTTTGCAGATTGCACTGCTTATTAACGGATCCACAGGGGCTGGGGCAGATGGAAGAGGTCAGGCCATGTTAACACGTTCACTGCTTCATTCCTTGGGCCTCGGCAGCTCAGCCCAGCAATGCGCATCTGCCGCAGGGAGGGACTGCATCTGGCTCCAGAACTGCCCCACTCCCCCAGCCGTTGTTCTCTGCAGGCAAAATACAGGCGATGCCATTGCCGAATACAGCTAAAATTCATGAGATAACAGCGTTGCTGTGATTTGCTATTCCTCCCAGTCTTTATAGTGTTTTAATGGATTTATTCTCCGCGACGGAGGACTCTCCAGACAGGGTGGCACTGGAAGATGATGAGCTGTCAGCGCTGAGCTCCTTCCCTCGGCAGCTGGGCACACGTTAGGTATCTCCACGCCGATGGGCTCGCCATCAAACATCTCCTCCTGCCTGCCAAGGAGCAGCGCGGCACCAACGCGACGAGATGCACACAGTGCAGCTCTTTGGATGTGGTTTGCATGTGAGCACTCCGCCGTGGTGCCTCCGCCGGCCCACAGCGCGCTTTCAACTCCTCGTCGTTGGAAGCGGTGCCAAGCGCTGGCTGCGCTCTGCACATTTCTCTCGCGCTGCCTTCTCTCGCTCCTTAAATTATTATCTCTCTCCCAGCGGAATAAAGATTCCCGAATTTTTCTTTCACCTGTTCTATTGACATTGTGCCAGACAGAAACGCTGCTGCCTGAATGGTAATGACCAGAAAGCGTTCAAAGAGAGGGGAGCGAGGAACAGGTGGGGAAGGAATTCAATCGCTCATCAACTCCGTAACCTTGTTTCTGACACCACGAGCGTGTGCTGCAGTTGGTTTTGGCTTTAAGGGGGAAAGAAGCACCGCAAGCCAGCTTCAGACTTGTGATTCTAACATCTCTTATAAATGGAAATAATTAGACAATAACCACGCTAATGATCAAAGAACATATGTTCATGCTCATTTCATATAAGGTGAGGAATTACTCCCTTTTCTGGCTTGCCCTGAAGCTTTTTTGGACTAGATGATCTTATAGGTCGTTTCCAACCTTGTGATTCTATGATTCTTTTTGCTCAGTGTCAGAACGTCTGTAGGAAAAACATTACTTGAAGAGGTGGATTCAACTTGGAAGCACTGAACAGCAGCCTTGGTACGCCAAGGCTGGCTATGGAAAGCTTCTTGCAAGCACATTTGTTGTATGCATAGACATTAAGATGAAATATCTCTCTGTAATATCTATTCAGTGGAAAACAATGGTGAAAATAATCAGAATTGAGCCTGGAATTGGGATAGGGTGGAGAAAACCACATATCCCAACACTCCCCCACTGTTACAGGATTGAAATACCCATCTGCTATTAAAAGCTTGTGCACTGGGCTGCCCAACACTAGCTCTGGAAGATTGAAATATCAGTTACAGATCAATTTTCTCCTCAAATAAACACTAATGCAGGATAAACAGTATTAGAAGATGCAATCGTAACATTGCTGACTGCGGGCTGGACTTCCCGCTGCTCGCAGCAAGTTTAAGCCTAGAGATTAATTAACCTGAGAAGCTATCACTTAGGGAAGATTTAAAGCTCTTGCATCAGGAATATGAGCAGAGGAGAAGCCGTGCGTGCAGGAAGGCAGCGGAGACTGAAGGAGGTGAACACGCTTTGATTTTCCCATGGTTCCCTTTTGTTCTGCTCAGCAGCAGCTCTGGCTTTAGGGATCAGGTGTGTGAGTTGGGGTGAACCGCCCTCCACGGCCAGCATCATGCTCACAGGTCTTCTCCCAGTTCTGGACCTCAGTTTTGCTGGCAGTGCCCCATTTTGGTGTGGACTTATCTCTTCCCCAGGTTGCCACCTGGCACTCGCCTGTGTTCTGCTCAGTCCTTTCCTTCTCTGTCTTATGAACTGAGTTGCTGTTGTTCACAGAGTGCTGTGCATTGGGAAGCAGGTGCTTCATAAAGAACCAATGGCTGTGCAACTCTGCTCAAGGAATGAAGTGCCACAGGGGTTACACACTGGTTCTGAACATCCAAGTGTCACTAAAAGACAACACCCTGTATCAGGGCTGGAAATCTGAACTCGCACCAGAGCTGAATTTCCAGCTCCTTTTTCTTCCCATGGGATTTACAGCAAGCTCCGCTTGCTCTGAATGTGTGATCTGCAAAGAATCATAAAGGTTGGAAAGGACCTCTAAGATCATCCAGTCCAACTGTCCACCTACCACCAATACTGCCCGCTGACCACATCCCTTGGTGCCACGTCTCCACATTTCTTGAACACTTCCAGGGACGGTGACCCCACCACCATCCTGGGCAGCTCCATTCCAGTGCCCAACCACTCCTTGGGAGATGAAGTTTTTCCTCATATCCAACCTGTCCCTCCCGTAAGGTCTCCCCAAGACCCATCTCAGCACCACATCATGGAGTGCTCCTCTAGGCTTTCAGGAATAAAACTTTAATTTTGAGAACAGCTAGAAATCTCCCAAGGCAACAAAACCTTTCGTGTTTGCATTGGCTGTCCCAACAGACGTTGCCATGTCCCTCCCACCACTGAAATGCTCTGCACTGCCAACAGGCACTGCACTGCTGAGCACAGGTGTGTGCACAATGTGCCAAGTGCTTCCCACCAGGGACTGTCCTCCCCCACCCAGGAGCCAAACAAAGCAAGGCAACCTTATTACAGTGCTCAGCAACCAGCACGTTGTGCTGAAACTCTAATTAAATACTCGAGATAGCCATCTTTCTTTAAAAACAAAACAAAGCTAAACAAAGCAATGCAGCAAACCAACCAGTGATCTTTTAAATGTCAGATATCAGTTTCATACAGCAACTGGAAGTGCTCAGTCCAGGCACTTCCAGCAGCTTTTTCCTCCTTCTCATTTGGCCCTTTAGGAAGTACTGCTCAAACTGCTACAATGGACTGACACGTGCCAATGTTCCCTTGCAGAATTGGGTGAGTTTGTGACAAAATGGTGCTGGGAGAAGGCAAAGCACTGCTCTGACCTATGGCTCTCCAACTGTTGGTCCTCTCCCAGAGGGGAGCTGAGCTGCAGCACTGCTCTTGTGGATTCAGCAGCCTGGGGAAATGCATCAGAGATTTCCCAACAGAGCCAACCTCTTTTAGAGAGCAAGGCTCCCTTCTCAGACTTGAAGGAGATACTGGAAGGCAGCATCAGCAAAGGCATGGAGGTGCCCCAAATCCTAAAACAGGTGATACAGAATCATAGAATCCCAACCAGGAAGGGACACATAAGGACCAGAGTCCTGGCTCTGTGCAAGACCACCCAAAAATCAGACCTAATTTACCAGCACCAACCTTCCCTTCCCATGCAATGCAGAGCTCTGTCTGCTACCTGCTGAGCAGCAAAGAGTGCAGGATGAGAGGCAAAGGTAGTTTTGTAACATTAATTTTTTTTTTATTAAGAAGACAGATATTTTATAGTACTTTTTTTTCTTTGTAAAAATGGTATACATGAACCGATACAAAATGTGAATGGGAACAGATGGATATGTATTTTTCTTACATTGTAACATCTTCCATGGACACCTTAAAACAGAACTGGCCTAAGGGGAAAAAATAAAAAGGCTGGGTGAATAAAGAACAAGGCTGTTTAGCATCAGTCACGCTTCCTTCATTTGTAATTCTCCTTTAAACGTGTTTGTTCTTTCTTCACACTTAAAAATCCTAATGACCTAAAGCTGTACAAAGTAATACTCAACAATACATTTCAAACAGTGCACTGTATACTGAAGAAAAAATACATAAACCAATATACAACTAAAATTCGTAATTTCCTGTTTTTTTTTTTGTTTTTTGTTTTTTTTTTAATTATTATTATTATCATTCTGTTTTTTTTTTCCAATGTGTGGGGCCGAAATTTTTGCAATCTACCTGAGACGGAAAACACCAATCAAAACACATGAACCTGAGACATGTCAACATTTTAAGTCAAAGTTACATCGGTAACACTGCACTACTGTACACTTCCAAAACAAAGATGGGCTGTCCAAAAACAGGATGCCAATTCTGTGACCGACGAGTAAAAAAGCTCCCCCACCCCCCCCGAACTCTACATGCTGAATGCTTCTCACCATGGTGTGGTTTGGCAATGGTGCTGAAGGCTCAGAAAAGAGCTGCGCTCGACGAAATTTGCTCAGGAGGGGAAAAAAAAAAAAGCTATTCCTGTGAGTTTCTTCTTCTTGTATTAAGGGAAAAGACCGACTGCTACGGAACGGACTTGTTTGTTTTCATGCCATCCCATTCCCAACAGATCCTGCGTTACAATGGTTCTGCCAAAAACAATTAAAAACAAACAAACAGAAAAAAAAAAAAACCAACAAACCACACGGAAAGATGACCCCCCCTCCCAGCCCCCTAAAAAAAACCCCACCTGACGCTAAGATTAATGTTACCCTTAAATAAATCAGCATACACGTTCCACATAAACACAGTAAAAAAAAAAAAAGGTACCTCTCTACATCCAAGGTAATTCACCAAATTCAGGTAGGATTCCCATAGCGCCTTCTCGTTGTGATTTGCTATCTGTCACCAATCTATAATCTACCTAAATTCTCCTTTTTACCTATGGCTTTAATAAGTCAGTTAGCACTGTAATTTTTTAACGCAAATTCCCACTTTTTATCCATCAGATCAAAACAAAACAAAATAAAAGGCAGTTGCACCTGTCCAGCCGCCCCAGGGCTCGGACCTGACACGGTGTGGGACGCAGCGATGGCTTTGGGGTTGGAGACACATGGGCCATCCCAGTGGGATGAGCACCCAACCCCACACCCACCCTGATGCCTTCCAAGCATCACACCAGTGGAGGGGGACAGAACCACAGAGCTGCACACTCGCAGCCTTTGGCAATCTGGGAGGGCTTTTCCTGTGCTAGCAGATCGGGGAGAAGCCAGGACAGAGAGCAGTTTGCAACATTATCCGAGCAGAAATCCTGCCCTAAACCCTTTGTGGGGCAGATCCTGCACTCCAGAGCCGCCGGGGGCTGCAGGACACCTGGCTGGGAGCAGAGCCTGGGTGCGGATGGATGCACCGCGGACGGGCAGCACCTTTTCTGAGTTGCGGGCTATTTTCTAGTCTCCATCAATCTAAAGCATTTGGAACACGGGCAGCCACAAACAGGTTCTCGTTTGTTTGTTTATCCAAGCCTTTACGACAATAGAGAAAATGGAATATGGGTACAGCGAATTGCAAACTATGAAATCTAAAATGTGCTGGTTCTCCTCCGATGAAACCGAGTTTTGAACAGAAAACAGTGAAGATAAAAAGAAGGAAAAAACACCTTGAAAGAAACCAACCTATTCCAAGGGGTCCCAGCAGGCAACTCCAGAAACAGAGGACAAAAGGGGAAACAAAGAACCACAGAAACCCGAAGGGAACTAACGCACAGAAGCCCCTCTTCTTCCCAGCCTCCTCCCAAACCCAAACAAACAGAAATAAAACAAGGCACAGAATCTTCTGCAAATGACTTCACTAAACTAAACCCAAGCCGGACTTGGCCAAAAAAACAAAACCCAAACGAACTGAGGTGTCGAACAGCAGAGTGTACTTTACGAAGAATATTTTTACACAGCAAATCCCAGACCCTCCCAGTCTCACAGCTCTCCACCCATTTGCGTTTCTCTTTAAAAAAGACACAAGCTGGTTGCAACTTCCAATATCACTGTCTCTTTATCGTTTAAATAGGGCCAGTAACCGTCCACGGTTGGACACCTCATTGAAACCAAGGCTGTTCTAGATGAAGTACTCTTTCTTTTCTTCGGAGTTGTTTTGTCCTCCTTCTGCATTGATGATAGCTGTGTCTGCGTCGGCTGCATCGTCCGCTCCTTTGGCTTCATGAGTGAAATATGTACCTGCAAAGGAAGTGGTATGCTGTGTGACATGGCAAGAGCCAGCAACAAAGCCACGAGCAGGATGGGCAATCGACACCACCAGAAAGAAAGAGCCCGAGAGTAAGTCCCAGAGCACCACAAACCCCAGCACATGGAGCAGAGGTTTCCACAGTCCTGCCTGAGACAGCCCACCGTGCAACTCCTGTTTGCTTCCAACACTCGGAAGCTTTTCCAAATGCTCTCAGTGAAGCTGGTAAACATAAATCCTTCGGTGCAATCACAGGGGCTGGAGTGGTCACAGCACTGCACGTGGGCTCGGCCTCACAGACCCATCATGTTACAAAAAATCCACCTGGCACATATGCACCACCCCAGGTCAATGAGGTTTTGTAGCCAGACCTCCAAATTTCAGCTCTAACTTGTGTACCGAGCACACTCAGCACAGCACACTGGTTGCCTGCCACAGCTTTCCTCGTGTAAAAGAGAAGAGATGCTCTTCTAAAGCACCCAGAGGACCAAAACACCACGCGGAAGCTGAAGCACGTGCCAAGTCCGTTCATTTTCCAGTTGCAGTCTTTGTCTTACCTTTATGTCTCGCAAAATATCGCCCTAAAATGATGAGCAGGCAAAGCATGGCAAATACAACCACGGCCACGACACCACCGACGACTGCATGGTCCACGCTCCTTATTGCCCCTTCCTCACCTGCACGAGAATCTGTTGAGATTAGAAGAGCAGTAAGAATTGGGGACTTACTACGAGACAACGTGAAGGTTTTGGTTGCAGCCGCCCTCCGGTTTGGAAAAGCCACCCTTCTGCTTTCCAAAGGAGAAGGGATAAAGCGTGGAGCTATCCAGACAGATGAGTTCAGGGTGAACTGATCTGGCCGATACCTCGCCAGGTGCCTCCCGCTACAAGCAGCAGCACTACCACTACTGGTGGACAGCTGGGACAGGGAAAGGAAGAGAAGAGATGTGGAATCATCGGTGGGCATGAGTTTTTGGAGGTTCCCCTAGGATACTCCCCAAACTCCAGTCTTCCTTATGGGCAGAGGGCACAACAAGTAGCGGTACAATGTGGCAATGTGAATCGTTAGCTCTGGAGAGACATCATTAACAAGTGCCCCGGTGAAAACACTTTAACATCAGCCCAAAAAGAAACAATCAACCGAGCTCTGTAAATGCATCTACAGCCATCATCTCCCCCAATAAGAACTCAAAATTACATAATTAAGCATGACCTTTTCTGTTCATTACAGCTCACGACATCCGGAGACACAAAACTCTTAATCCCGACTATAAAAACCTCTTCAAAAGCAGATAGTGAGCAATAATTGTGCATCGCCTCCAACTGCTTTATTTTATTTATTTAACTCCTCACCATGCAATTAGTTTTCTTTTATAAGCATCTCTCCCTTAGGATGCCATCACCGGGAGAGGAATGACTTATTTGGCTGAGGAACAACTCCAAAACGAACCCGGAATGAGCTATGGCCATGTAAAATGAATGTATAGCAGTGTAAACAATTTTAATTTAAGAACGCAGCTACATCAACCCTCGCTGCAATTCTAATGGCAACTGAGATTTATAACGTAGTAAAAAACAATTATTCTCCCGTTGATTAATACATTAACATTTTGGAATAGAAGCTAAACCATTGTCTCTCTTTTTTTTTTTTTATTGAGTCAAGCGCGACACCTCCATTAAAATGATTTACTGGCCATACCTTACAATTTAAGCACAGCAGCAACAGAAACGGTAAAAATCTTTTAACTTTACATGATTTGTGAAGTCATATGTGAAGGATTTACCATTTAGATCTTTCACTACAAGAAGCACATGGCCTATAAATCTGCCCTGCGTGCAGCTGCCCAGGCACCTAAGAGAAATGCATTTTACCAGGAAGACTGAGAGTGCAAATTCAAGTCAATTTTTAAGAAAGATTTATCCCGGTCTCTCTCCAAAGAACAGAGCAAATCTCTGAAGCCTCCACCTCTAATAATATTTGAAGTTTATCGATCAAGCGTACAGATCCGTGACAGCTAAAGGTAATGGTGCTCTTTTGAGCTGAAACCTGATACAATGCTCTCAAGCAGAAGCCCAGGATTTACGCTCTCTATTGATATTTCCAATTCTGTTCTAAGATGAAGCACTAAGGGATGCAAGTAAATAACTCGTGACTGGGAGCGCTGTATAGCACGCTTTAATTAAAACAATTTAAGAAAAAACCTTGGAGTATTTCTTCAACTTTTCGAAGCAGCAGCTTTGGCACACGCAATGGTTTGATGCTGCCAGGCTCTGGTGCACGTTGGGGGATAAAACAAAGAACAGCCCACGAGCATCACGAAGGGAGAACCCCCTTCCAGGAACTCACCTAATGAGCTCAACTCAACGGGACAAAAAAGACACTGCTGTAAACCGTATGGCTTTTGCTTCCACACAACCCAAAGCCAGGTCACTTAGCAGTGGGAGGAGCAAGCCAGGATGCATGTTAAAGCCTGGTGTTCAGCAAAGAGAACACATGCCACGGGCCAGTTATTGCACAGGAATTCACCATCAGAATAAAAATGAGACCCAGAGAACCCAAACACAAAAATTCTCCCTTACACTGTAATGCCAAAGTGCACTCAAAGGATAAAACTTAATTGTGAAACCACCCAGAATACACTTCATTGGTGGAAAAGCCCTATGCACAGCTCTGTGAGAATTAACACATCTTGAACTGTCAGCAGCTCCATGTCCAAGGGGAAGTGCTGCCTTTGAGGTCAATGCTTCCCAGCTTTCTGGTGAAGACAAATAACAATAAGCATTTAGGAACGTGGTGAACGTCCTGGAGCCCCGACTGAAGGATTTCTACTTGCTGTGGCAAGCTGCCAGAACAAACCGCCTCTAAAAAAGGACATTTTTTCTTCCTTTTTTTTTATTTTAAATCATCTTCAGTAGGAACAAACTGTGTCGTGAGCACTTCCCAGCATTTGCTGCTTTGGCAAGAAGCAGGATATCCCTGCTCGCTGATGGGAATGATGCCCGGGGTGGTGCAGCACCATGCCAAGCAGACCACCCCGCTTGGGCAGGGATGCTGCTGCAACGGCAACCAGGTAAAACCAAAGCCTGGGGTGTGCTGGGGCCACTGCAGCTTCAGAGAAGAATCATTGTGTCAGGTACATGGCTAAATACCTTCTTCATCAAGGTTAGCTCTGAAGGATGTAGCCAACCCCACAGTGGCTGCAAACCATGCGATACCCAACCGTGCAGCCGCTGATGGTGCACTTCTGACTTTAAAGATATCTTTATATTTACATATTAATTACCCAAGGAATGGCTCTTGGTGTCTAATTGCGAATGTGCTGGACAAAACAGGCAGGAGCTCTGTTTAAAAATAAATGCACCGCATTTAGAAGCACTACAACCCCTGCACTTACTGGAATTAACTCCTCTTCCTGTCCTTCCTACGTTGCATCGATTTGCTCTCTGAAGGAACCACTTGCAAATTAAAATAGCACAAAAATCAGATTTTTCAAAGCGGAAGCCCTCTCGCCAAATTGTTTCTCCTTTTTAAACAGGGAAGAAGGCACAAGGCAGTAGAAAGTCATCAGTCTGCATCTTCTAGGGCTCACAGGGGTTCCTACTGCCTTTACTTTGGGGTGCTGCCCAGCAGAAATAATCCCAGGTGGCAGATTATTTCCTATTGAATGAGCATCAGTAATGGATGCCACTCATTATTTCCTCGGTAACACAGTGTTGAGACTTCGGAGTGGGGAATCATTCCCAAATTTGTGACAAGAAAGACAAACTTGACCTTAAAAACCAGAATCTGCTTTAAAATGCTGTCTCCGATTCACAAAAGCTATTCCCGCTTCATATCTATGATTAAAAAAAGAAATCACAACTTTATTACTGAAGAGGGAACAGACGAGATGGCAGGAACTGACAAAATGCCACATTATTTGCTAATCCTAATATGTTATTCTTCCTTAAGATTTGCTTTTCTCAGCACCAATTCAATTATAGATGCTACAAATCCTTCTGACATTTAATTCCCTCTTGTCAGAGAGTAGTAAATGTATACATGCAGAGCTTTCCCATTAAGATGTTAATATATATTGGAGCACGCTGGCCTTTAAATCCAATAGTCAGAATGTTTCTACGATGGCTTTGTTTCTTGTTTTGCTTGTGTTTTCTTAGTGTGGAAGGGGGGAGGGATGCAGGGAGGGATAGAAGGAGTCAGCACAGAGACACTGCTGCATGTTGGGGACAACATGCACAACTATTCTGCTACTCCACAGCTACGTTGCACCTCAGCTGGACCCCGTTTCAGAGGGTGGTGCTTTGATGTGATCCAAATAGGGCGGATTATATCAAAGCACTTTAAAGGAAAACTGCAGTGATAATGGCACCGTCTGCTTACGGTAAGTCAATATATGCAGGGAAAAAAATCAATTTTTTTGTTTTAAACTACTGCGTTGAGAAGAGGACGACTGTGCCCTGCCATATTTTTACCTGATGTAGCAGCGAACTTCTCAGCATGAGATGCAGCACAATATACAGCAGCAGAGAGCACTGCAGTCCCATTTAAAATTGCGGCCGATAAACTTTGGGAGCTTTTAAACGAGGTTTTGTTCATTATTTTAACCAAGCACCACTTTAATTGACAACAATAAATGACAGCACTCCCAACGAGAGTCCTGAAGTTTTCCTTTAAACAGAAAGTGTGATTTGTTCAGACACTACACAGAGAAAGACATTTTGTGACTGGTTCCTACTCCACTCCATACTAACTCCCTTAGCATTAAATACACAGAGTCCTAAGCAAGCATCCAGCACTTGGCAGCACACCCATGGTGCTCTGCTCACTTTTCTCCTGGCTTGAGGACAAACCCATGCAGGTGGCAAAACTGACAACTCGTCAGCCCCAGTATCTGAGCATGGAAAGTGACTCAGGTAACGAGGAACCCATAGGAGACACTGATGTTAATTATCTCTCATATGAATATTCTCAGCTGAGATCCCTATTTTAAGCCAGACGAATCTTCGTTATGTGACTTACGATTAGTAGGATTTTTTATTATTATTATTTTTTAAGTAAGTGTTAATAATAATCTCAAATTCTCTTAGCATTTTTGCAGTAGTAATTGCTTAAAAATAGATCACTTACTGCAGCCTCGGGAGCATGGAAAAAAAAAAGCTGGCAGATTTTAATAGTAATATCCTCATAATGTGGGTCAAGCTCTTACAGCAAGGTTTAGCTTACGGAAAGCTTTTCTCCTCCCAGCTACTCAATGAATAGGCTCCAATCAATTCTGGTTTTAATGAGGCTTTGAGATATGCATATTTATATATACACACATATACGCATATATGAATGTATACGCCAGCTCTTCTTTTTAAGTGATAGCATCTCAAGATTAAAAGAAAGGACCAGATTGGACCTGACTGACTTTACTAGCTGGTTTTTAATTACATATCAATCACATCTGAGTTAAAAGCTTCAGAGCTATTAGGAACAAATCATTTTATTTAGCTGAAAAACTCCAGAGCGACTTCACGCCAGTCCTCACTTTCTGGTATTGCTTTTACCTTGAGCAGCATGGCTCACTGTTTTACCCCACGTGCTCCAGCACTGCTTCTGATTAAGGCTCCATTTCTTTAAATACCAGTGACATGAAATAACCAAAGCTTTAGGAGATATTACCCGTCATGGAATCACAAAGGCTGGAAAAGACTTGTAAGGTCATCTAGTCCAACCATCCACCTACCGCCACTATTGCCACACGTCCCCCAGTACTGCACCTACCCCTTCCTTAAACACCTCTGGGGACAGTGACTCCACCACTTCCTTAGCCAATTCTGGCTGAGTTCTGATCTACAGCTCCACTTTGTGACATCTGAACAGCTCTGAACTTTTTTTCTGCAGCCATTTGTGCTATTAAAGCAGAAAACGGATGGAGTTCTTTTCACAAGCACGTAGCACAGATAGGAATTCTGGCATATTTTGACTTATTCCTGCACTCACACAAAAATTTCTCTTTTATTTCTTGGTGAAAATTAATTTCAAGCTGTGGACACTGGAGAACATGGGTTTAATTTGTGTGCACACACGTATGCGTATACACAGCGGCTCCACTGACAGCTACCCTGCTTCCCAGATGCAATAAATGCATCGTGATGGGGAAAACCTAAATCCACTTCTTTCAAGAGTTCCCAACTCATCAATCTTTTTTTCCTCTTGTTAAAGTTTTGCCTATTATGCAGTTAAAACACCAAAATGATGCAAGTCTCCACACTTCCCTCATGGTCATGAGTTAGGTGCAATGACTTTACCTCGCTGGATGAACCAACTATTCCCCTTTCCTAAGAGGTCAGAAACCAGGTTGGTGCTGACATTTTCCCACTGGCTGCTCTTTTGACAAATTGCTGGTGAATCCTTTTGGAGAACCACGTTTTTGACATCAAGGAACATCACTAAAACGTGGGGCAGCCGTTGGGGTGTCGGTGGGCAGAGCAGGGAGAACAGGGTGTCTTCAGTTCAGAACCACTGGAAAATAATCATCAGTGCTCATCTACCAGCTGGGAGACAGTAATCACTGCCTGCACAGCAGGATGAGCAATAATATTATTCATTGCTATAGTCCAGCATTAAGTGTGCTGCTCCTACCCCTACTCTAATTTATTGATGGACTGTTAAAGAGTAGTGTCAACCTGTTCGTCGTATCGTAATTGAATTTGGTCTAATTTAAGCTGGAGAAATTCAAGGAGTTCATCCTTCTTCAATCAATAAGCTTCTCTTCAGTGACCCATTTTAAGCTCGCTTCATAAAAAAGAATGCATTTTGTTTTAATAAATTTAATCACTATGACAGCTGCTCAATGTTTATTGGTTGTTTCTTCAGACTTCCCTCCGCTAGAAAATGGAGCGACACTTACAATCAATAGTAATTGATTAATCAGCAACCCCTTGAACAAAGGTGCTAATCAGGTTTTGATTAGTTAATCAAACCAGATGTAAAGGCTACACGGGTCTTTCTTGATTGTTCAGTGTTTTACAAGATGTGTATCAACACTGCTGAGACAAACAAGAAGACCATAATGCACCTGAGGGGCCCGAAAATACAGATGTACGGAATTAGATTAACTGGATTACTGCAATCATCACACACAGCAGCATATATATTTATGTGCGTGCGTACGTATATACACACACCAATACAAAGCAGTTTGGACTCGTCACTCACAGCACTGCAGGAATTGTCTCTGTAACACTACAGGGCTGAAAAAACGCTGCAGTAGAATCAGAAGTCAATCTGTGCTGCGGAAGTGTGAGACAAACGCCTCTGTCCCGTACATCCTACGTTAGGAGCACAGCTCTGAGAGGCACAGACACACACAAGTGAACGCGGCACTGGGAACTAGCTACCTGGATGCAAGGCAATAGATGCATTACTTATTTGTACAGTTGGCAGAGCCTCCGTTGAAGCATTTAGCAGGACGCCAGTACCTGAAACGAACAGCACACTGAGCAAACACTGCAGCGGGAGCAGCACATTCAGTTTATACCACATTTCGACAGCCCGGCGGGCTGAGCACGCACCTCTGCGGGATGGGCTTCGGCTCAGCACTCACCTGTGCTGCCCTCTGAGCTGCAGCCACCAATCCAAAACGGGATCCTATGTCAGTTTCTCGGGAATCTGGGCATGAGTTATGTGATGGAAGGCAGAGACTTGGTCAGAGCAGCGAGCAGTGCTGGGCTGCCACTCTGTTTTCCAGTAATATTGGTATGTTTGACTTGGGAGAGCCATCCTTTGGTTGTACACAAATAACTTAAGATTGCAACAAGCAAAAAAAACCACCCAAGTTCTTGGGGGAAAAAACCATCAGCAGTCAAAATTGATGCTCCAAAATGGGTGTCTGTTAGTGTACAAAGGTGCTCGCTCACCTGCTTGCTGCTCGCACTGCGTTGTGAGAAGCCCATGGGAAATACGGACTTAAATTTCAAATTGACAAAAAGAACAAAAATATGAAGCGTATCAGCAGTCAACACATCCACAGCTCTCTGAGAAAAGTGGATGTGTCACTGCAAAGTGAGTGCATGAGTGAATGAGGGCACAGGGAGGGTACGGCGGAGACAGGCAGCGCAGACCCAACTTGTGCTGCAGCCAAAGGGAGGCAGTGCTGCTAGCAGACACCCATTTTGAGGAATTCCTCTGTTGATTTAATTCCCATCCTTCTGTTTGTTCACCAAAATATGTGTTTTCTTTAAGGAAAAAAAGAAAAGAAAAAATAAAGAAAAAAAAAAGAGTATCAGAGCAAAACAGTTATTTTCCACCCACACAGTGATATTTAACAGACACCTAGTGCTTCTTACCTATGAGATCTGGCCCAGGCCTGCAATAATAATTATTAGTATTGCTCAGGTGTTAGAATACATATCGAGTTAATCAATCATTTCTAACCTCTTGGCCAAAGCATCCTTATAGTGGCTTACAGGAAGAGAAGCTGTTAGTTTCATTGCAGAAAAGCATTTTATGGAAAAAGACTGAGGTCTCAGGGCTTTGGTACCCAGCGTTAGGTTTTTAAACTGCAGAACAACACAGTGGTGGACCAAAGCCAACCGGTGCACCTCATGGTAGAGACCTGCTGGGATGGGGACCAGGCACCGGTGCTTTCCGTGCTCCACCGCTTCCCAGAGGAGAGCCTGCCAAACCATGGAGATCAGAGGTTCAGACTGTGCTACGGCGCTCATTTTGCATACACCCATTGCCCCAGGTCACCCACTGAGAATGCTTTTGCTTATTCGTTAAGAATTTGCAAGGATCAACCATAAAGATGCATCCATGCAGCTTTCAGTTGCCTGTGGGTTAAAAAAAAAAAAAGGTTTGAATTGTTGGCTTTGTCTTTGCTGATGAAACCAGGACCTCCTCTTGATTCCCAATCTGACACTCCCCTTCCAAGAAATGAGCGGGCAGCCTCCATTTAGTGCCGGCTGCACTTTGCAAAGACAGTTTCACACATTACAGCAGAGTTGAGTGTTTTCCAAACATTAAATTCCAACTCAACAGGCCTCCAAATTAGCATTCGAAAAGCTCCTGCATGCCACAGAGGGCAGCGGGCCTGGCAGCCAGCCTGAAAGGTGACCCCGTCTTCCTCCCATCCCTTTTCACTCCTTTCACAAAATGGTGCCAATGCCAAAAAATAGGGAGGGAAAACCCAACAGACAGCAGTGTGCTTCTGATCTGTGGGACTCCGTGTGCCATTAATTGCTACACCACAGCGACTATACAATGCAAAATGGCCAAGACGCAGAAATCAACGTGGAACCGGTATCTAGTGTAGAACAGCAGTGCTTTACCTAGTGCTAGCCCTTACCTGAGAGATCCCCATAGTCCAGCTCCTCTGCGGAATTTGGCAACTGAGTAAAGCCTTACAAGCAAAAACAAACTCATTTTTCTTTGTATTCCTCAAGTGACAATAAACAACACACTTAAGAACCGAGGGTGAATTTCTTGGGGAGGGGAAACAAATGAGTCAATCACTTGCCATCTTCTGCTGGTCTGAGCAGAGTAAGTAACTTGTATTTCGGGATTCCAATCATTTACTTTATTACTGACAGACTGGCAGAAACATTCCTCAGTCTACACTGTTAACACATGGAACATGGAGGTGAACCAAAGTCACTCATTCATAACAGCATGCAGAAACCCCCAGACTCAGCCTTTGACTCATCAAATAGGGGCAATTTCCCAATTAATTCTGGTTTGATTTGGGTTACGTAAACGTTTTGATGTCAATTTTTCTTCCAATTTTCCACTGAAATTCAGTGGGTTTGGGCAACGTAGACAAGTACGGAAATTTATGAATTCAAGAATATCGTGGAGCACATTTCAAAACTGAAAGGCATCGTAGATGCAGACTGCAGGCTGTACCTTCTGTTAAAAATAAAAAAAAAAAGGACAAAAATATTTTAGTCTCCCAGTTTTTAATGCATTTCTGGGGGAAAAAAAAAGCATCTATCCTCAAAGCTGATCAAGACAAACTCTTGTGACCACAAACTATCAGCACCGGAACAATTCCAGCATGAGCTGACCAAACCCTGATGCGTTTGGTGAGACTGAACACAGCAGAAGGAGGGTGAGCTCTCAATAACCACTGGGTGCCTTGACATGTGCTCCGTACTCACCCACGTTCTGCAAAATGGGTCCAGTGAACGCTAATGGGTGCTGCTTTGAGTTCTGGTTTTATTTGTGGTATGGGATAACCTTGTTCAAGAGCAAGGCAAATGCCTCGTGGAGCCTCAATACGCTCCTGGAAAATGCTGGAGGAAGTTATTTGTGCTTCCAGGGGCTTTGGAGCCTGGAGGAGCAGCAATCCTCCATCCCCATCTCTTTCTTACACATGGGGGAGGAGTGAGCAACAGTAGCTCAAGATGGATTTTTGCAGGGCAAAGGCTTCCTTGTAAAAAACAAAGGTGTTAATACTGTACACTCAATGTGAACACTTGTGCCCTGTTGGAAAGCTACAAGCAATACGTATAGCTCATTAAAAAAGACATCCTTCTTTAGCAATAGAGTTTAAAGTATATCATCTTGAAGCTATAGCCTGAATGATCTTCTAAAGAGGGAAGCCGCTCAGATTAATGGCAAGAAATTCGGTTTTGCAACGCTGCTGAATTCCAGGGAGCCACCTGTTTTTACTGTAATCTATAAAAATAATCAGAGTGGAGCACAGAAGCACTGGACATGCAAACCTGTGCTCTGAGCAAGAGCCATTCAGCTCTTCTGCTTTCAGAACTGCTCCTGTGTATTCTTCCCTCTCACTTACAGGGAACTACGTTTCCTCTTAATGGAAAAACAAGGGCAATGTTCCATTTTTAATGAAGCAAAAGAAGACATAAACATTTGGCAGTTCGGTTTCTACCTGCACCTGAAACTGCCACCAAAAGGTATTAGAACGCTCCATGGGGGATTTCAGACCTGTGGTAAATCATTTCTTGATTTTCCTCCTTAAAACTTTCACATCCACGATCAAAGTCCTTTATTTCCTCTTCTGATCAGGACGCACTTGGCGTCCGCTGCAGCTTCTTTTAGACAGACTTTCCTGATGAAGAACACATCTGAAAAAGGTGCAACCTGAGAGCTGGTTTGTATCTCCTGCAGCCTGGTGCAGGCGTCAGGCCAATTAAATGGACATTTTTTGGCAGGCTTATTGAGAACGCAATGCTTTGTCCTTCTTCACGGGGTACCTCTGATTTTTAAGCAAAATCTAAGTTCTCCTTTGTATCAAACTGTAAATAACCAATTCCAGATTCTGTTTCATGTGGAGAATTTTACGAGACTGAAGAGGAATCTTAACATGCGTGTGGATCTTTGTGATGTTTTATTCAATTGCCCCAAGGATTAGGTCTGTATTTAGAAACCTATTTACTCTCAGTTGCACTTTTAAGTAGGGCATTTTTAAAAAGGAAGGCAAAAAAAGGGGGTTGGACAGCCAGAGCTGCTCGATAACGCTCACGCAGAAAGCACTGGGGCTTTATTTTTTCCTTGTATGCTGTTTAATTTGGCAAGATGTGCAAACTGAGGAGAGCTCTGGCATGGCTGAGCTTTTGGCTGCAGCTTCAGACAAGCCAAACTCATTTCAGAGACTGAGCACAACTGGAAAAAGCAACAAGAGCTTAATACAGCAGTGTTAAATATTCCCATTCAAAACCTTGCTAAGACCAAAAATTCATATGGGCCTTCAGGGAAGTATTTTCATCTCAGAAAATAATTTATCTGCTCTGTTTTGGACAATGTGTTTTCCTGCCACTCCTCACTCACATCCGGGATCTTCTCACAATGCTACCCTACACTCCAGACTTTGTGCTCTGCCTGCTTCAGGAAAGACTTTTTTTCACCCTATCTTCTCATTAATTAGTTTATGCAGACGTTCTGCCTGTGCTCTGGGTGCAGCACACACAGGTGCCCCAGTACCTGCCATGAACATAGGGAGCACAGCTCACTGCAATGGGCATTGGCTGCATTCTTCAAAAATCACAAAGAAGTTCGTTAAAGCTCTTTGCCTATAATAGGAAGGGGTCAAAACTCGAGGGGAAAAAATGCAACGTGTGTTACTTTTGCTGTAGCAAAAGAACACGGTGTACGAGGTCATGGCTGCTTGTAGGCACTCTACTGGTACAGGAGGCAAAAAGAGAGCTGGGGAATCTCACACAAAAGAGGGCAGCAACCTCAGAGGGCTGAGCTCCACAGCCTGCAAAGGAGGAATCACGTCTGGGAAGCAGCAAATCTGCATTAGGACCTTTGGAGGGGAGCGGGACAGGAGGGAAGAAAGGGAACGTGTTTAAAAAAAAAAAAAAAAAAAAAAGAACAAAAAAACAACAATAACTGATTTTCCCAATTCAGGGCTGGCAGACTTCCAGAGCTACTGCCACACCAATGCCTGCCCTCGATTTGCCTGCATGTAGGCTGGGAGCTGCGAATTCGTGGTGCGCCGGTGCGTCAGCCCACTGGCACCCTGACACGTGAAGTGCAAAAGAGAAGGGAAGGAGGGTTTACGCTCAGTAACCCCGTGTAGTGCAGTGCAGCAGAAGCACAAGCCTTCCTGCCGGCCATGACCATGCTGTTATTGGAGTTCTGGCAATGAACAGTGCAGAGAAAGGAGAAAGTGCATCAGAAAATTTACAGTTAAGCTCTCATTTTCAAACAGAAGAAGAGTTAACAATGTTCGTGCTTTTAAGTCACTCATGCATTGCTGCTGTTAACTCCATTCCATCAGAGAACAGGAATGGCAGGGGTTTTGCTACCGCTTTCACATGCATACACATACAGGACTCCTTTTCCCCCCAGTCCTCTAGGATACACTCCAAAAAATGAAACGACTCAAAATTCCTTTCCCAGATTGAAGTATTGTGCTGGTTCCATACTACCCTTACATTTCATTTTCTTTTCTATCAATCTTTCTGGGTTTGGTTGTTGGACTTTTTTTTTGTTGTTGTTGTTGATTTTTTCTTCCCCCAATTCATTTGAAATCGTTTTTGGAGAAAATCCATTTGGCTTTAGTTCATGCCCATGCATTTCTAGTCATTCACATACATGCTCACTCCGATTGGACATTGGTAAGAACAAATGGCCAACGTACATAAACACCTGGTATACCCATACACACTCCAGCAACACAAGCTTGGAAAGAAATCCCAGAGTCTTCACAGGAAAAGAACCCAAGGGGGCAAAGGCAGTGAAGTTTAGTACAAAACAGGTTAGATTTTTAAGGCAGGAAAGTTTGCCAGAGCTAACTTGCTTCGGGTTGCTTGTCATTTCAGCTGTCAGTCTCATACAGAAGCAGTCCTCTCTCGTAGAGGTTATATGAAGAAGGGCTCTGTCCTTCTTCAAATAAAAAGCATTATTTGTATGGCTATGACAAGTAAGAGACGAAAGCCACCAGGATTTGTGCTTAAGAACCAGGTGGGCACTCTGGTGGGGAGCACTTTGCTCTGGCAGCCCCTGCCCCATGCCGGGTCTGTGCCCAGTGCATGGTGATGGCCAAAAGCTGATGGCAAAACCCACTGCACAGCCCCAAGAGCAGAAGAGTCAATGAAGTAACATTCACCGAGTGCTTACGCACACCAGCCACCATTAATTCCTATCGTTGTGGAAAACAGTCCCACCTACACGAAAAGTGCTAAATGGTTAACCTGTGTTTTCCTGCAATTTTATTCATACTTTATCATCAATTACCAAGAACTACCAAGTTCTTTTTTTAAGCTGTTACTTAATTAAACCATACTCATTGTCTTTTTCAATGCCTCCAAAAGCCTTGAAGGCTTTTCCCCTAGGGTAATGATGGGGTGATTAACGTTTTGCCTTCATCTGACTTTCATGGGCCTTAGGGTAGCACGTGATGAGATGTCACTTGGGACTCCTATTACCTTGCTATGACTTCCATGGCTGTAGCTACAAACTCATGATGTCGAACCCCAACATTAAAAACAACTGGGAGATCAGCAACGTACAGAAAACAGAAGCAAGCTTGAATGCTTTTGTTTTTTACATAAGGTGGAAAAATGTATCCATGTAGGCAAGCTATTTGGAACAAAAACTGCTTTCCCCTCAATTTGATGTGGGGCACCACTATGATTACTACTTAGACTCAGCTCTACGCAGTCCTCCATCCACACAATAGTGCCCAAGATGTGTCTTGTTGGGAGGAGGCAAGAAGATAAAGTTGTTCAGCACCACAGACTTTTGGCTTCCACCATTTCACGTCAGCAACAGAAACAGTCGATTTGCAAACGATAAGAAAACAGCAAACACAAATATGGTTCAGTCAATTAAAATCGTCAGAGGTTTTGATTCTTCAGCTGAAAAGCGAGCTTGTGCCAAAAAACTGTATGCTCAACTTTCAGTCTGAAGTGACTGTTTAGGCTTACTTTGAAAATGTAGGAAGCTAAGGAAGCTGTCAAGCTGTTAGCTAGACTTCCCTGAGCAGATGAGAAGGGTTAGTTTGCTAGACTGCTATGCTGATAAGAAAGTGTTGCTATTTGTTTGTAAAATTTCCTTCTGCAGTGTAATAACGAAAACTTCCCTCCTGATCTCTGAGGTGAGGGGCTCAGCTGCTGAGCACCCGCAGAACACCAAGCATGGTGCTCAGCTTGGGTGCAGCTCCTGGAGGCCGTTTCTTATGGACTTGAAATAGAAGAAAAATGCCGAAAATTTCACGCATGGCTTAAAAAAATAATTTCAGTTCCTATTTTCTCAAGCCAGGTTTCATTTTAGAGTCCAAAACGATGACCTCAGTAATCAAGAGTACTGAAAAAAGGTCACTTGCTCCCTCTGTGCTCCTCTTTCACGTGTGTCATTTCTACTGCGTTTGGGAATCAGTGCTGGCCTGGAACCGTTATGAAACTCACAACTGAAATGACAAGACTAGACAGACTTTCAAGCCTTAAAAACGATGAGATATTTATGAGATCAGTTCACTTGAAACGTGGTTTTCCCTTGAAGACTGCATTTTCCTTTTTTTTTTTTTTTCTTTTTCCTTCCCCTTCCCAGGCTTGTCTTGCCACTCAGCAGTGCTGAGAAATAAGATAAACAGGAATGTGATACCAACCGTGAACTGCTGGTTCTGTCGTCGCCGTTGTGTCTACACACGGGAACAGAGGATTGGAGGAAGGGAAGAAACAGGAGGAACAGCATGCAAAAAAAGGGAAAATGGAAAAAATGGAACAGATAATATATGAGCAAGCTTTCAAAGAACATTGCGTGACAAGCAATAATAAAATGAAAGGCAAAAAGCATTTGAAGTGAGTTGCACTGTTTAGAAGACATGCCTCGAGTTCAAAAGCTATGAGCCTGAGGAAAACAGTAAATTTGTCTTTTTTTTTTTTTTCCTGGACCTTGCCAGAACAATTACTGGTGGTTGCAAAGTCAGGGGAACATGAGATGGGGAGAACACCAACACCAACTCTTCTGTTGGTAAGTACCAAAACAGAAGCTCAGGAGCAGCACACAGAGTTAACACTTGGAATACAGATTATATGCATTCAAACGTTGCCTGCCCCAAAATCCCCCCTCCAGCCTCCAAGTCTGGGCACCCAGTGGGGGCAGAGAATGTTTCAGTTTCTTCTCCTCCTTCACGCAACGCAGGGCACTTCCAAGCATCCTAAAAACCCCTGAGTCCAGGCCATATTTACAGCTAGCAAACAAAAAGCATCTCGTAGCACACTACGCATGTACATGGCCTCTTTGCATTGGATCAGATGCAGCACCCTTTCAGTGCAAAGCATGCTGTCCCGGAATGCAGGTAGATAGCACCCATTCCTATACTGTGAAACACATTCTGGAGTTGACTTTAACTGGGTCACAACCTGCAAAGATCATTTTTACTGTGGTTAAGAGATTATTATGCTGTAATATATTTAAGCTTTTTGGTGGTTGTTAGTCTGAAGCTTACTTTACTCCACTGACATTGCAAGTCATGGGAAATGTCTTGGAAGTGCTACCTTGCCAACTGGGTTTCATCCCTTCATAGGTGTTTGAAATGTACAATTTTAGAGACTGACCCAAATTCAGAAGATTTTCTAGAGAACTCCATCCTGACAGTGCCCTGTGTTATTTCAGCTACCACTGCGTCTGAATCACATTTCAGTCACGTTATCTGGAGTCCTGGCTTATTTAGCTACCTTGTAACTCAGTTTTCATCTAGTCCTACACATTCTTCTCTTCTTTGATGGAACGTACACAGACAGACCTGTTGGCTGCTTGCTTTAAAGGGATGATTCTTCAGGACATAACCAGAACCTTGCAAATACCTACCAAGCCAACAGTAAAACCCAGATGTGGTCATCCACAGCAAAGATGGGGCTTCACAGGACTCCACTTGGTTTGATGCAGGCAACGTTTAAATGAACAAAATCATGTAGAGAAGCACTCTACCACGTGTGTTTCTGTGAACTAGCCTGGAACTTCAGTTTTGTACCAACAATAGACAATTCACATCGGCATTTCCCCTAATTAACATGCTGTCTGGAGAACCCTGGGAAGGGCAGCCTTCCTGCACATTCAGAAGCAGCAGTGGAAAAATGAGGACTCGTTCCTTTTTTAACTTAGCTGAGGACAGCCCTAGTCTGGTTTTCTGAAGCACCAGTGAGGACAAGAGTCATACAAGGTATACACAATGCTCACAGATACAAGGTCTACATGCTTTAATTATCAGAGCAAAACAAATAAACCCTGCACAATTTAACAAACTACACCAAGATTTGCATAACAGATTATCAAGCTGTCATTAGCCTGTTTCCACTGCCAACATAGACTGTTCTCATCTTGGCAATCAAATCTAACACACACTTAAATATGCTAGCACTTGTTCTCCTGCTGGGAACTCTGGTGGAGGCTGCAAGGGAAGCCTTCCAAAGCACAGATGAGAACAAGAGTGGGATTCTTCCTTGTTTTCGAGTTGCAATCCCCAAATAATGCCTCATTTTAACCAAGCAAATGGTGAAGGGGAAAATGGTG
Organism: Tetrao urogallus; assembly: GCF_951394365.1. Lineage (NCBI taxonomy): Eukaryota > Metazoa > Chordata > Aves > Galliformes > Phasianidae > Tetrao > Tetrao urogallus. Next base: position 1,972,117 of record NC_136835.1, on the reverse strand, counting down.
GTGAAGGTGAAGGGGGAAGTTGCGTTTAGAAAGGATTATAAAACTGAGTATTAATTCCTGAGATAGCATCTTGGCATCTATAAATAGTCTCAATTTACTGTCTTCCTGAAACAAAAAGGTTATGTCAGTTTTTACACTTAATAGAAAATCTGCTGAAAGCAAACTTGTGTTCACGTGCTGGAAGAGATATTAGTCAAGAAGGAGTGCAAAGTGGACAGTGCATCTCGCTTCCCCATCTGGGGACAGAGACCAACAGGTTACAAAAAATAAAGTTCTCAAGCAGTTGTAAGTGCGAACAAATATCCAAGTCAAACAAGATGTTGGCTGCAGCTGGAATGACAAAGTTATGATTAGCAAATGGTTTGGATGATTGCAATAGGGAACACAGACCAGATAAAGTTTAGCATGAGTTGTCTGATGTCCATTTCAATCCCAGAGTCTTCTTTAAGAAGGACTGCACATACACAGTGCTCCAAAGGAATAATCTCACGTTAAAACAAAGCAAATACCCCCCAACACACACACGCTACTACAGGGGTTGCATTGCAAAGGAGAGAAAAATTGTCATTGTTGCTTTGGTATGAAATTAATGAATACACACAAATCTGTGCGTGCGCCAAGCTCCACCGCTGCTCTGCCTTATGTGAGAAGGAACATTCCAGACCCTGCAGTGCTGCTGCTAAGACAGCCTGAATTTTAAGACAGATAGGCTAACCTGAGACCAGCTTTTTCAAATTCAAGTTACGTGCCATTCACCGTTACTTCATTTTCAAGAATAGCCATCTTTATGTGCCAGACCAGACATGCAGACCTCTGCAGATCAGACTTCTGCCCCACACCGTGGATAAAAAACCATCTCCCCTCTCCTCCTCTGACATGGAGTGACAACAACGTATGCGGTGCGATTCTGACTTTGCTGAGCTTTAGCAAAGCCAGCCCCGAACTGACAGGTGTGAACTGCACAAAGGTGATGCTTATCATTTCAAATGAGCTGGTGCTGCACGAGGGCTGCTTTACAAGACGTGGCAAAGCAAAGCAGAGAGGATGAAGAAAAGCAGAGAGACAAAGAGGCTCCATCCACTTAGGCACTTTTCACCTTAAGGTAAAGATGACACGGACAAGGCTTCTTTTCCTGATTTCTACCAGGAAGACTCAACAAAATTTGCTGTACGAAGAGTAAAAACAACAGAACGGTCCTTTAAAGTCTGCCTGTACAGAAATTCATTAGAGGACTGAATCGTAATTACACAGGTAACCCAAGAAAGGAACTGTGGGCCTCCACAAAGCTCTGCGTTTCTCTTCTTAACAACCTCTTTTTAGTATTGGCACTAAGAACAGATTCCACCACGGCCAGACCCTGAGTGAATGAAGACAGTAACATACATTGTGCTGTGATACGGATGGAGTCATCTGCCAAATAAGAACACTCAAGCATGATCCAACTTTTAGGCACTCACCACTTTGTTAAGGGCTGTGCAGCCGCACACACACACACGCATAGAGATGCACACATTCATAAAATTACTGCATGAAGGCATCTGGGCAACATTTAGTTGAGTTATGAGCTCCACTGTTATGCCTTCTCATTTTTTCAAATGGATTCTCTCCAACTTACAACTGTTCACTGAGTGTGACGGACTGGACCCTTTCAACCAGCCCATAATTAGTCCACAGCCTCCAACACAATGAGGGAAATTAAAATCCTCGCAGCAAAATTGAATTCACAAAACTTGAAGGCTTATTTGCTTTCTTCCGTGAGAACCGTAGTGCTACAGCCTAAAGCACGCTGCTATTGCAAAGAGCATCACAGCAGCACCGACCCAAAGTAATGGCAGAATGCACCTTTCATACAGAACTCTTATTAAAAATCTTCAAGAGGCATTAATAATTACAGGGACCCACTCCATGCAGTGCTTTTTAAATTGATTCCTTAACCAAATGCAGGCTGAGCACCCACTTGCAGAGCGTTCATCCTTTCTGATTTTCTATGCTGTTTCACATTGAGTGACCAGGATTTTTTCACATTCCCGTTTTCACAGCAGTATCACAAGATTCCTGCTTCATTTCAAAGCTTTAAGGCAAGTAAAAACAAACAAACCTATGCAAACCTTCTGAATGATCGCCAACCCCTGTTAAATGCTAACAGCCATATTGTAGTTCAGTCACACTGTGGGACAGTGAGGGGCAAAAGAAGCCCCAGATCATCCCCCAGTGTGCAAACCCACAGCGATCCTTCCCATCTCCAACACTCCTCTGAAGGATGGATGAAAACCTACTTTGTGGTACGATCCTATATGAAGAGCCTCTGTAAAGCAATTTCAGCTTGTGCTGAAAGCATTTGTGCACGGGCATGTTGCAATGCACCCCAGAGACAGTTTGATTTGCAGACCAGATGTTTCACAAAAATAATCACAATCTGTATGGAAGCTGTGTGTGACAAGAACAAAAATACTCCTAAATTAGTGCTGCAGCTCAGACTACGCCTTTGCACGTCTTCTGTCGAGATCTACAAGGGTTTGGTTCTTATTTCAATCCCTAAATGCAGCGTAAGGGAAAACCACACCTAGACACCATTTTGGGGGAAGGCCAACACCGGTTCTTTGGGAACTGCAAGTGCCTGTGTGCAGATTGCTGCAGCCACACAAAGGCTGTGCAAACACCTCCACCAAGAACCAAGACAAGCAACCATACCTGATGAGGTATCAAGCCTGAGAAGTGTGTGGGTACTTCAGGAATCCCCATGTTGCCTCTTCACCTTCCACCAACCCACTGCAAGGTAACTGGTGCAAAGAATGACTTCTTGCATTCTTCCCACCTGCCCTCTTTTCGGATTGCTGTTGGAATAAATCCTACCCAGCAGCTTTTCTTCCACACAGTCAACGATAATCAGAAAAAAAAAACCCCACAAACAAACAACTTCTGCTGAGGATTAAATCGGCCTGTTGCACATTTTAGGGCGGTTTTGTGCATGTGACCGCATGGTGTGAAAACGCATCGTGTTGTTTCCCTCTCAATATTTTCAGATATCTACACATTATTATTTCTTAGGTCACTGAAATGGGACAAAACCACCTGTTCTGCATGGATCATACAGAGCTGGCATCTCCACAGCTCTTGCCCAGCAGGGACAAAGCAACCTCTGCCCCCATTCACAGCCATAGTGCAATGCATGGCCCCTCAGGGAGAAGGGAGAGCTCAGCCAGCCCCTTTACTGCACATCCTAAGGGATTTTGTTTTAACATAGTGTTTTAAACTGCACTATGGACATGTAATAATTGTGAAACCTGCCAGCTTGGCACTGCTGCAAGGTGGACAGCCGGGGTTTTGCAGCATCAGCAGCACCCAGTGCAAGGCTTGAAACAGTGGTGACGTGCGTGTGTTGCACCTCCAGGTCTCTAGTGAAACATTTGCCAAGACACCTGCAAGATTTACATGCAGACAATGTGTGATAAGTGCATATTTGTATGTACAGGTAATTCTGTAGATCCTGGGCTATGCAGGTGTGTGTGCTAAGCAAGTCCAGAAGGCAGCAAAACAATGCTGGAAATAGCAAGCTGAAGCACTCCATTCTACGTTCTGCCCAAAGATGAGGGCTTTGCTATTATTAAGAACCTTTATCTCCCAGGAAACAACAGCTGTCCAATACCAGCATTTCAAGTAACGTCTGTAGGGCTAATTCAAATTATGCGGTTTGCTCTGCTGTATCATATTGTACATCTTAATGAACAAAGCCACAAGGACAATTTGAACTGATAAAAAAAAGGGCCTGCCAGCGATAACAGCTGAAACACCAAAGGATGGTCAGAATATCAATGCAGTTGGAGGATATGCTAAAAAGATCAAACTGTCACACAAGAAATCTTTTCAAGCACCTACACTGATGCAAAGCAACAGTGGCAGAGGAAAAGCTTTAAAGGTCGTGCTGTTTTGGAAACTTCACCACTGTTCTGCTTTCCTTTCTCCTGGAAAAAAGAAGTATGTTAGCTTTGCAAAGTTTAGCTGTGATCTTCCCCCAAAACCTCCACGCTGTAAAACCACTTTATCAGCTCAGCATGCCTTTGTAGGTCAAGTCTACAGCAATGCTGAGATGGGATTTTGATTTGTCCAGCAGGAGCAGCTGCTAAATGGACCCTGTGCTCTACACAGGGACCTCAGGGGGCTGGGGAGGGATTCTGGGCACAGCAGGGAGCTCACTGAACCCCAGGGCTGGGGAATAACGACCACATTACACCACATACCTACATACTGCATTACCTGTCCTCTCCTATTTGATGTATCTGCTGCTCCGGCTCGTATTTGCTGAGCAGTGTCTATCATCACTCAAAGATAAACTCTTTGAGGCAGAATTGCATTTCCCTGTCATGTCTGAACACAGCTCGACTAGAAATACTGTATGTAAGCAAGTACAAAAGATGCCTGTCGTTGGAAGCTGCTCAAAATGAGTAACTTACCATGCATGCGGAGTAGCAAATGCAGCCCTTTGAGATTGTTCTGTTAGATAGCTTCAGCAGGGAAAAATGAACCCAGAACAGGTTATCTCCAATAACTCAAAAGGATAACTCCATGAAAACGTTCTATGGGCAGCTCGCCCACAAACACAAGCTTTGGATGCAGAAAGGCCTCTCTTCTTCCACCCCCTGCCTTCCTCTTTTCCGTTTTGATTAGACCAAAAAACTCTTTGTGGTTTCAGGGGACACAGGCTAGGCCAGAAATATACCAGAAATAAGGGGAAAATGGTGAAAAAGAACAGATTGGAAATCCTCCTCCCCCTAAGGAAATGCTGCCAGCTTGGCTGGAAGACTGCTTGCACCTATTGCCTGCAGGTGGAAACCAGACACGTTCCTTCCTGCTAAAAAAGCCATTATGCCACAGCAGAAGAATCTTTCGACATTTTGGTGATGATGGGAATTAAGTTATCAATTGTCCCTTGAGGCTTTAAAAAGTGTTTCAACACTGCTATGCTATGTAATTCTAAAGATTATGTTAATTTGACCTGATTTATTTTTTTTTCCCCCCCAAAAATCATTGTTCAATGCAGAAAGTTCATTTCCGTGGTTTCCTACTGCCTGGTTCTGGACTAACGAAGAGGCAGAAGTCTGGGATCACTTACATTCCCAGGGTGCACACACAGACATGCCACCTGGTTAACACACATACAGAAAACATACATATGCACGTTTATGCACAAAGAAGTGAGGCCAAACCTTAGCTCTTCTTTGTGAGAAAAGCAACCCATGTGGGCAGAACACGCGAAGATCCACATCAGGAAGGCTCTACGTCAGAAATAATACAGAAATCTCTCTTATCAGTTTCATCAAGAAACGTGTAGATGTGGTACTAAGGGATATGGTTAGTGGGAAATATTGGTGGTAGGTGGATGGTTGGGCTGGATGATCTCAGGGGTCCTTTCCAAGTTTGGGGATTCTATGATTCTTGTTAGGAAGAACTGTTGGTATCCGTGGACTATATTGCATTTTCATTACATTTCTAGCATCCTGAGCATAGAATCATAGTTGGAAGGGACTTAAGAGGTCATCTACTCCAACTCCCCTGCAATGGACAGGGACATGGACAGTAGCTCAAAACCAGTACAGAAAGGCATCAAAGAGGCAATGGAAACCTGTCTGGGTTTTGTAAGTAGGAGGACAGCAAACTGGTACATTCTCCAGCATTGAAAATAAGGATGTGAGCAAAGCATAGGGCAGTCGTGCTCCTGACACCACAGCACTTCCACAATTCTGCCTGCAAAGGAAACGAAGCACTGGCAGCCAATGAGCCCTAGCACACACTGCAGCACTGTTCCATTGAGTCACACTTCCTTACAGCACAACAACCTCAGAAGGCGTAGTGCTGAGTGGGTTTGGGGAAATTGTTCTGGTGGAAAGTTACCCAGGAGGAACAGTTGGGCAATGTCACATCCAAAGGCCCTCGCTTCCTGAAAGACCGTGGTTAACATGGAGCCAATTCTTTTTGGGAACCAGAACCCACGCTGCTAAGCTCGACAGGGTTAGAGAGGCTTCAGCCTCCATGGAGGCACATGTCCAGGTTGTCTGATGGCTGGGAGATGTGAGCTGGTGACAACTCACCCCCCAGCACAGGGGAGCATCATGCTGGCAGCTCCTCAAGGGCTGAGGGAATCCCGTGATCCTCACATGTCTGAAGAAGGACCGCGAGCTCAGTTTATGTTAGGAGGGCTAAGGTTTGAATGCTGGATGAGAAACATTAGATGGGGAAGCAGGCTAGAGAAGAAAGAGTGAGAATTATTCAAAGAGAAAACGGAATTTCCTCACATTTTAAGGCAGTGATTACAGCAGAAGAGCAAGCAACAACACTGCTGTTTATTATTAACAATCACTGCTACGGAGTTTGAAATTGCAGGTGAGGTTGGCATGCACTGTTACAGTCCTCAGGTGATCCCTGAAATGACAGGCTGACTGTAATTCAGTTCCAGGGAAAAGGACAATGGTTAATGTTAGCAGGCACTGACATAAACATAATGGGGTCAATCAAGCATCAGGACAGATTCTTCCTTTTAGCCTTCTATAATTCACAAATTACTGCAAAACAAAAGAAAACTGAACGCATGTTGGTTTGCACTGAGACACACTGGACCAAGTTTTCTCTGCAAAGGGCTTTTAGGGAGACTTTGAAATAATAAAGTTTGAAGCCTATTCTGAAACGAAAATTGGTTAAGAGATTAAAAACAGAGAACTGAAATAAAGTGACTACATCATAAAATGGGGAAGCGTCCTCAAGCATCCGAACCTTGGGTGCTGGAGTTTGGGATCATTAATAACCACCTGGAAAGAGGAAGACAGAAAATGGCAAAGTCCAGACAACACAATGACATATGAAAGACAGCGCACAGACAGCGCGTATTAAGGCACATTGGAAGACTTGCTTGTCCATGCTAGTGGAGCCTGATTTGATTGTAAAAACCTCAGGAAGGAAAAAAAGCCACAAGATGCCCTGAACAGCACTGTTAGAGTCAAAGTCATCAAAGCAGATAAATGCGAAGGTATTTACAAAGGGTTTACAGCAACAATAAACGTTACGCCATTCGCTACTCAACGGCCCATTCTCACCTTCTGCTTGTCACTTCTACCTCAAGAAACAAATAAATAAAAAAGCAAAAGCAAAAGCAGCAGTTGAAATAGAAAACATCAGGGAAAACAAAAATGGCGATGCGAATGAATGCAGCAAAATAAGAAAGGGCTTTGGTTATGGGTGGAGAGAATCGGGTCTAGTGAGGAAGAATGATGGATGTGTGTAAAATAGAGGGGTTTGGTGATCAGCTGGTTGGTTTTGTTCATCTTTTCTTACCAGACAGGCAAAAAACTCAACGTTCTTAAAGCCAGCTCCTCAAAAAGGCTCCGACAGAGACTTTTTGACTCAATAAAAAATGCCTGGTGGGATTCATTTTTTGTGGGAGAGCGAGGAACGCAGCTTAATACAGAAATAGACGAAACACCGATGCATGACAGAAAGCATCTCCAGTCACATTAGGTGAATTAAATCACTCAAGACCATACTTTACGCTTCCAAGTAATTAAGTGCTCAGAAATTGGTACTGATGGGGTCGAGGGTAAAACGATTCCAAGTACAAACCTAGTTCTAAGGCTGTTTACATCCTGCATTTGGAAGTACCCAGTATGAGCCACCAGTAACTGAATCAAAAGCTCTTTCTGCCATGGCGATTTCCATGCTTCAGAAACACCTGCAGTCAAGATGCCCCAACTTCTTCAACTGCCAGATTAGGACTCACACAGTGGGTGCATTTGAGAAAAAAAAAAATAAAATGGAAATCAAGTGATTGGTTTGTTGTTTTTCCCCAGGCTTCAAGCTCTGCTTACATACATAAAAGACAATAAACATTCAGGACATTTCCAATGGTTATGAAGGTACCATACCTGTGATGGTGGTAGGGATGGTGGTGGTAGTGGTGGTGGTTGTTGTGGGAGGAGGGATAGTTGTGGGGGGATCTGGATAAAATATAAAAAGGAAAATAATAAAAAAGCAAATTAAGAAAAAACAAGCAGAACACAACAGCGATCAATAATGATCAGAGAAAAAACAAGGACGCTAAGAAGCAGCATGGCTCTTGGGTGCCCTTCCTCCTCTAAAACCAGGTGGGGAACTTCCAGCTGGCTTTAAAGACCAAGGGCCAGATCCTCAGCAGCTGGACGTCACCTCCAGCTCGATCCCCATCGAGGGAGCTACGTGTGGACAGTCCAGATGGAGAACCTGGCCCAGAAACTCTCCCCCCTTTTTGCCTCTTACAACGCTCAACAAAATAAAATAAAAAAAAAAAACGAACAAATAAAACCCAGCATAAATTAGTCAATGAGAGAGAGAGAAAAATGGAATGGGAAAGCTGTAAGAAAAATAAACTGCACACTTTCCACAACAAAAAAGAACAGTTTACATGTACAAAGAAAGACACAGTGGTGCTTTGTTGTTTGTCTACATATACATCTGAAATCCAGGTGGGAGGTTTGTGTGAGGGGCCCTGCTGTGCTTAACAGACTAAATATCAACAGCACACGAATATATCTCACTTTTTTTTCCAGGGCTGTTAACTTCACTCTATTCTTCCTCTATGAATACACGTCAGCAGGATGTTAAAAACTACTTCAAAGATAGTAATAAATACAAAGAAATGAAAACATCATTACTGAATATCCATTTCACCGAGATCTTTTCATAAAAATGTCAGTATTTCTCTGACAGTTTTATTTTAACACTCTTGTTTTGGCTCGTAGCGCACTGTTAATGAGAAACACAGATACGGAGATGCTTCTCTTTGTAACTAATAACCACTTCTCACAGACACTTGACCTGCTCAGAATCAAATGCTGCCGCTCTTCCCAGTAGTTATATTACGTACGTGGGCACATCCTCATCAAAACTATTGGGCAGGAGGAGGAAGATATGAGAAGATGTGAAAGAAAAAAATATGTATCAATGCCCAGATGATCAAACTGAATGTGCTAAGTAGTTGGGAAGACTTTGAACTACGGTTTCGTTCCGCAATAATAGAGCATGAAACATTTCATAGGCTTTTGATTTTAGGTTTTCTCTATAGCACGTCAGCTTTCCATCACTAACACATCTGCTACTCTTTTATCTCCAAGAAAGCTCTCAGATTCCCTAATTAATACATCTGAACTTTAATTATGTGCTGCACCTTTATTGTATTCTGCACAACTTCCTGAAAGTTAAGAGACATTACCTTGGAATTCGCTCCACTGTGGAGACAGCTAAAGACATTGGCCATATATGCTGAGAACCATTTTGTCCTTCTCCTACATTCCAAGCTACCCAGTCCCTACGCTTACGCTGGAGAACCTTCTCACTCTTCTGCCCAAGATGCTGTCACGTCTCCATAGGATTGAAGGAAGAATCACCCTGCCCTTCCAGCAAGCCAGCAGCGGTGGCTGAACCCAGCTCATCTCCCAAACTGCACTGGGGACGATGCTGTGTGGCAGGCTCTCCCTTAATAAATGCAAGAAATGATTGTGTGCTAATTGTGCCAGAAGCTTCTAGAAGATGCAGCTGCCCATAGGGAGGAAAAGCGTGAAAGGAATGTGTGTCAATGCAATTAGATATCTTTACACTATGTGTGCAACAGAGGAAGGTGTGCAAAGCACTGATCAGCAGCCACTCTTTTGCAAACCCAGGCTGCTGGCGATCATTTGCACTTGATACCTTTGAAATGTAGGTGTGTTCGTTTGGTGTGGAGACTAAATCAGCCCTACCTGTCCTGGAGTGCATCCCCCACAAAGGGGATGGGAGCTGGGTGCTGAGTCCCAGGGGGCAAGCAGTGAGCACATCTTCCTGCTGGCTTTCACACTACTCCAACAGAGGCATACAGACTCCATAGCCTATATATTATTCACTGTCTTCCAGGGGGGAGAGGTGCCAAATGCAGCAAAGTCTGGAGAAGTGCATGCTTTCCATTGACACGTGGAGGGAGGCCAGCAGCTTCTCTCCAAGCTCACCACAGCAATACTAGATTCCTTTAGGTTTCCTTAAGGTTCTATGCTAGAGGGCTTCAGATGATGATCACAGCCCAATCACTTCCGTTACAACAGCAGCTCTGGATTTCTCCCATCTAAAGTCAGGGCTGAAGGAGTTCTTTATGTTGTTCAGAGTGCTGAGTCGTAGCGGGGCACAGCCAAACATGCAGCAACAGGATGTGGTGGGATGAGAAACCATTACTTGGCTGTGAGTTCCTGACAAACCATGAGAAGCCTTCCTACATGCTACAGCATCTGATGGATAGCTGAACTCTGCAGTCCACAAGTTAATGCCCCCTGGGAACGGCACCATCTTTACTGTTATTTGGAACTTAACTCTCAGAGAGGGAAAGCACTGCACACTGGAGTCTTTCAGAGCTACAGACACCAGAAAACTACCTGCATGCTGGAGTATAGGAGTTCAATTTCAGCACAGAGCTATTAGGTTTGATATAGGCTTCGATCTCTGGGCAGGTTTCTAAAACTGGACCTACAACTGGTCCCATGCCAGTGGTGATGCTGGGTTCCGCACTAATTACTGGCATCAGAGAGAATACAAGAGAATTTGGGCTGCGGAGCTTCCAGAAGCTGTTGCACAGCATGAACTTCAAACCAAAGCATGTTACTGTCCCATCCGAATATCAGGCAATACCCACCACAAGCTCAGCTCCACCATTCAGTAACCACTCTAACAGCTAAGGTTCACATATGCAGCCCAGGGGAATTCTTTGTAATTAAAGTAGGGGATCACTCTTCGAGTGCCTTCTGAATCTCCATTATATGCAACACCTCGTGACAGGAGTACAACAAGGTTTAGAGCAATGGCAAAATAATGTAGAGGAACTGAGGAATTAAAGTAGGTACTTAATAGCACTTTAAAGAGAGGCTGAGACATGTTTTAGTGTCTGCTCAGCAGCCACGGATAGGCTTAGGACATCTCATTTCTTCCATTTATTTACTGGTTTGCAATTACTGGGGGATGCTGGCTGACTCTTCAGTCATTTAACTCGCTAATAAAAGACTGGGGGAAAAAAACCAACCCTGAAGACACTGAAAAAACGTATTACAAAAAGGAAAAAGGAATCATCAGAGAAGTCCTGCCAGGCTAGAGAACTTCCCAGTTCTCCCCATGCCTCTGTTCCAGCTTTGTTTCAGGCCTCATCTGACAGCACGTGCCTCGGTGAGCCCCCAACAACAGCTCCAGGGAAAGGAAGCGAATGGCTCTGCACCTGACGCACAACACCGAGAGTCACAGAAGCAAAAGAAATGCTTTTCCAGCCCCTAGCCCACCCCGGTATCTGGTAGGTGTGTTGGGAGCTATCTGTCATCCTTCCAGGAAGCAAAAAAAAAAGTTAACTTCTTTCAAAGCTTTCCGAGAGCAGCATGTTGCAATTACGTGTAAATGAGTCTAGAAGAACGGTGGTTGTTCTCACGTACCGTATACAAACAGCATGTAATCCGCATGTGATTTCCCCACCGCGTTTGAAGCCTCACAGCGGTATGTACCATTATCTGTTTTGTTTAGGTTACTAATGAGAAGGTTTGAACCAGACACTACAACGTGTTGAGGCATCTCATCATCTACTCTTAACCACCTCATGTCCGTAGGCCTACAGAGGAGGGAGAAAAAGAAATAAGCACATTACTATTTTCCTATGGTAAAGATGGCATCTTCAATAGTTCATCCACAGACAGAAAGCCCAAAACCAAGAAAAACTGTAAAGAAATAACACATGCTTTTTTGCACTACTCAAGCCCAGATGCTGTCGGGCTTCCTCAATTTAAATTTATATTAACCCCACAGGAAACTGTATCCAGACCTTAAATTTTCTGAAGACACTAATGCAAGCAGGAAGAAAGTTCATTAGTGGTTAATCAGTACATCTGAAATCTTTGAGGCCTATGGACTACATGTGCATCCATAGGGTGCTGAGTGCAGATCTGGACATGTGACAGAACAAGTACATTTGCATCAAGTTTGAACCATTTCACAAAGAGACGTGATAGACTTATTTACTTCAATTTTGGCTCTGCTGCTCAGTGATAGCATTTTAGCTGCTAGCAAACAGGAGCACCTTTCTTCTCTCCCCAGTTCTGCTTCTCCCATTGGCAGCCTGCTTCCTGCAACCTTTTACTTAATGGAACCAAAATGAGCATCACGTTTGGATAATTTAGGGAATGAAATTAGCATGTTTTGTTAGAGCTGGTAAAGCCAGTAAGGAAAACAAATGCTGCAGGGCTTGGGGAGTTGTTATTATTATTATTATTACTATGAAAATCTTTGAACAGCAGTAAGGACAGATCAGCTACTCCTCTGAGACAGCCCATACCAGCAAGAAAAACATAGAGAAGCTTTCAGAATGACTAAACACTGAGCTCTGAATAAGGGGAGGTTTAAACAATAACACACTCTTCAGACTGCCTATTTCCAAAAGCAAAGTCTACAGGTTGTATTTTGCTGGGAGCTAATGCTGTTGAAGGTACCAAAAGAGCTCAGGCTTATGGCAGACTGCTGTAGTGAAGTCAAAGCTCTTCAACTCTCAGCATCCCAGCCACTCGACTGGAATGGCTGCAAAATTCAATAAAACCCTTCGGTTCTCAGCTGCCTCATAGAAAACTGACATCTGATTTCAGACAAAGGCTTGGCGCGCTCTTCCTTGCTTTGCTCCATCCCTGGAGGCACTCAAGGCCAGAGTAGATGGGGCTCTGGGCAGCCTGATTCAGTGGGTAGCAAGCCTGCCCATGGCTGGGGCTTGGAACAAAAATGATAAAGTCCCCCTCCAGCCTAAGCCCTTCTATGGTCCTACAATTGCCACCCGTGGCAGGATGGACACTCACTGCAGAGCACACCACTAATACACCCATAACCGTGCAACAGCAGCTCTCACGAGAGCTGTAGCTGCAGTTCTACCTCAGTGTTAGGGGAAAGGTTTCTGATGCTCCTAGCTACCATTTTCCAAGAGCTATCAGCAATTTTGGAGCCCCAAGGCCTCACACGCTGTATGTGCTACACAGCAGCCTGTTTCTCTAAGAACTGAATATCCTAAAAGTGACAGTTTCACCATCTTCCTACTTTTGTCATTGAGTTTTCTTGTGTTTTTCCTTCCGACTGTCTTATCTTGGGCAATAACAAAAGAGAAATTTCTACATTCTGGCTGTGTTTTTCCCTGAGCTTCCCCGCTAGCCTAATGTTCATGATGCAAAATATTGCAGAGAAATGCTTTTGTCTAACTGAAGAAACATCTCTGTTCATCCTAAACTGCTGCAAAGAGCTAAACACAGTATTTTTTTACTGTATATTTTCTTATGCTTCGAGAGACACGGGTGAAATGACTACATAAGTAAATTCCTAGCACATTACTAGCATCACCATAACATTAAGTGGCATAGCGCCTGGGAGAGGTGTCTGTCTTAGTTAATGTGTGTATGCCTTATTCATAGCCTGAAAAACAAAAAAAAAAGTAAGGAAGCCTATTCATCAAATTCCCAGATGATAGCAAATGGGAGGAACTGCTGTTACCCCTGAGAGGAGAAATGCAAAGGGGCTTTGACAGATTCTGAACGGGGAGTAGGGGGATGTGCCAGCCTCTAAAGTACAGGGAAGGAGGAATAAACAAAATCACCTAGGTGAGGTAGGAGACTACTGTGGAGGATGACAGTATCACAAGCCTTCTTGCTTCTGAGCTGCATAGACCCTTCCTGTCCCTGCCCACAGAAGCAGAACTGTCAAACTGGATGACTTCAAGTTAGACTACACCTGCAGTACTCTTCAGTTCTGGGCACGCTACCAAGGAGACGCTGACAGATTTCAGGGATGTTTGCAGAAATCTCATGGACATGATGAAAATAAAAAAGGATAGTAAATACTTGACAGCCATAAATCCAAGTGGAAGAGGAAGTATTAAAAACAACAACCAAAAAAAGTCAACGAAATTGAAATTAGAACAACAATGGAAGTGTGGAAAAAAATGTACCCTCCCTCGTCAGGAATTTCCTGATGCATTAATCTCTTAAACAATATAAGAAAGCCTCAAGGGCATGGCAGAAGGAGAAAGGATAAAACTTGCATTTCATAGAAACAACACAGGTCACCAAAAATCGAGAATTATCATACAGTCAATACAAACAGAAAGACAGATTGCCTTACCTTACAGATCCATTCCACTTTTACAAGTGCTCAATTCTTTGGGCCATTCATACTTCTGCATACTTGCACCTTATTAGGATTCAACACACAGGCCACTGACCTTGCTTTTGCAGATTAATTGCAACCAATTGCCACCTACGCCATTCCCTGGGGAAGAGATGTATGGCTGCACAGTACCTGTGCTACTGCCTGTCCTTTCTGCACCAGAGGGCTTGCTCCTCTCCTGGGAGCTCTAACAGCAAGAGTTCCTCAGTCTCTTTTTTATATATATATATATACATAGGAATAAATGCAAATCAAAATAGATGTCTTCATTTGAATTAATTTAGATCTGTGGGAGAAGTTGCCCAGAGAGGCGGTGGTGCCCCGTCCCTGCAGACAGCCAAGGTCAGGCTGGACGGGGCTGTGAGCACTGCTGAGCTGTGGGTGTCCCTGTGCGCTGCAGGGAGCGGCACCAGGCGGCCCTTGATGCTCCCTTCCAACCCAAACTGTTCTGGGAACCTACGACTGGGCAGCACGAATGCTGGTGCAGAAAGGATCTCTCCACTCTTTCATTCTATCGCATCGTCTTCGCAGCAGAGAATGGCGTATTCAATTTCTGCAATAGCAAAGGAGGCCGAAAAAGCCCAGCACGTTTCTGGGGCACAGCTCCATCACTGCCTGGTGCATCCTTGGGCAGTTCCCAACTTACTGTGGTTTTCCAAAAGCTGCGCACGTCAGTTCGAGCGGCTCCCCTTCTCTCGTGAGGCCTTGCACTGGGTAATTCTGAGAAACCCGCACTTGAGGCTTATCTGCGTGACAAAAACATCATTTCATAAATTTCCTCGTCAGACAGAATCCCATTTCTACGCACCCAACACCAAAAGACAGTCATCACCACCGCTCCTTTTGGCCCCCTCTATGCCACTCGTCTAATCAGAACTTGCTATTTGCTTCAAGACGGAGTGATGAGCAATGGGAAACGTGAGCAGATAGGAGATCTGCACTGACTTGAGCACCACCGTTCCCCAGGAAAGGCATTTTGCTGCACCAGAGTTTATCTCTGAACTCACTCAAGCTAAAAGGAACTCATTTGCCTTCATGCTAAGGTGAAACCGGTGATATCTGCGGTGCTCAGAATTGATATGTTTTATCGTGTATCATATATTACTGTATGACAACACCTTGTGTCCACGCATATTAATACGTCGGGGCTTTACAAGAGATGCTTGTTAGAAACACAAAAAGGCATCACAGCCACCGCTGCTTTTGTTTGAACAACCCAAGATTTTCGTTAGTCGAAATGAAGCTCTTCTAAATCCTAAAATAAACACAGAGAATTAAAGCATTCACAGTGAGGCAGCCAGCTCAAACACGCTGTAGCAAAACCCTGCAGGAAAAATAAAACCCACAAAAACAACCACAACACACCGGAGCCCGTGATTAAAAAATTCATTGCCTCCTATAACTGAAAAGCAGATTAAGAATGCAATCTGAGCTGTAGCTAAACTGCTATCAATGTTATCAGTGCTACAGATGCCATTAGGCCATGTGTATCTTTCAGGAATTTACTCAACTGTAAGAAATGAAGGAAGGCAAAAAATAAATCAGTATGCATAAAGGTTGAAACAATTCAAACATTTCTCTTTCCTTTGAGAGTTCACTGCTACCAAAAGTATCAGCTTGCTGTATTTTATTAATTGTGTTTAACTCATTAACGTGCTTCCTATGGAATAATAGAGATTAGGAAAAAAAATGCAAGTCAGGATTTGACCAATTTAAACTCTCCTAATTTTCAGTAATGGAATAAGCTACACCAGTAAATCCTCTCCTGAGACGATGCACCACAAACATTTTACAAACGAATCCCATTACAGACGCTTCCTGTGGCCACGAAACCAAGCAGTGTCTGCACACAGGTTACGGTGTCATGGATGTGTGTGAGCTGCAGAGTCCCAGCTCCAGTGGAAACACGAGGCTGAAGGATGCCTTAAACACAAGCTGACCCCCAGTGGGTGATGCTAAGGTAACTAAGGGCTAATGCCAGAACAAGCCTGGTTGGATGAGACACTCTTAGAGGTCTTTCCCAACCATCATGATTCTATGAAAGAGGAGAAAAGCTTCTGAGCCCTGTTTACAGGGGAAAATGGAGACCATCTTGCATGGCCTCTTCTGCTGCTCCAATGAGACAAATTTCCCTATTTCTAATGAGATGCTTAACAGCTGTCAATTACTTATGGCAATCAAGAGGAATACACTGAAGGCTCGTTGTACTGAGAATGAACTGCAAACTAAGTAGGCTCTCCCAAAACTACAAGAGCCGAGCCCTTCCATTCCAGCTTCTCGCCCCACAGCCTCCATTACTCAAATGAAAGAAGCGAAGTGAATCTACACCACTTGGATTTGCACACTGTAGGGATGGGGAAGAGAGTTTGAGGCTGGAGCTGAGGAAGAAGGTTTGGCAGTGAGGGCGGTGAGGCGCTGGCACAGGTTGCCCAGAGAGGCGGTGGTGCCCCGTCCCTGCAGACAGCCAAGGTCAGGCTGGACGGGGCTGTGAGCACTGCTGAGCTGTGGGTGTCCCTGTGCGCTGCAGGGAGCGGCACCAGGCGGCCTTCAGCTCCCTTCCAACCCAAACCATTCTGTGATTCTATGTCACACACACAGTATAAATCTGGACTTCATTAACACACAGTTGCACTTGAGAAGACAACAACGTTCCCAATAGAGTTATCACAGTGATTGTCTCCTCTAAGCAGGACTCATCAACAAGCAAGTAATTACAGAAGGCACTTATGGAAATGGGAAGTGCTTCAAAATGCTGAAAGATGGCTGGTCACTCCAGAGAACTGACATTTCAATTAGGTACGAAGTACACAGGGAAAATTCCACCTGCTCTGACCAAGAATTTGGGGCAGACTGTCTTTTTTCTTTTATCTTTTTTTTTTAAGGACATAAATAATCTTTAATTTTGCTGCTCAGTTGAAGTCGGTACCTTTCGTCTTCAGATTATGGATTCTTAAGTAAAGCTGTCTAAAATGCCAGATCCTGAGCTCAGATCCTACCTGGAATTGTGGCATTTAGCAACCAACACCAGCATGATATTTTTCAAGGTCTGTACCAATGGTTTGCCACCTATTAACCACTTCATTAAAAAGGCCACGTTCCAGTAGTGACATCTGTGGTAGTACAATGTGGGGCAATGACCATCTCAGATGGAAGTCCAGGGCATAAGCAACAGCAGAAGAACTTTTACTACCAAGTGCATTCCAATGCCTGATATCCTCAACTTGGAACTTCATAACATCATGTTGCCTGATTACTGCACAAAAATAAATGCTTGCATCTATGCTTCTGAGCCACAATACACTCCACTGGCAGCCAATTAGATGAAACAACCTCAAGCTATTTCCTAGTATGCCTATTTCTAGTGGCTTAAAAAAAAAAAGAAACCCTAGTAATTTAATAAGGCACCTTTATTAAGCTAAATTCATTCAAAACCTACGAGTGATATACAAGGTTAAATACCAGTAGTCTAAAGGTTACACTGTAGCAGCAACCAATTTGAAAAACTTATTACAAAACCATTCTGCATTTGATGAGATTTCTTTTACAACACACGCATTGTGTGCCTCAAAGACAACTGAAAAGCAGCCTTCAGAGAGGCGACAGCAAGCCCTGCTCCTTGCCTGGCCTGTCAATTATGGCATGCATGAGGCCAAACCTCTCAGCCTCCCACATTCCTGAAAGCAACCAGGAAAGGAAAAATAATACAATCATAGAATCATTAAGGATGGAAAAGACCTCTAAGATCATCAACTCTACCCATCCACCAATACTGCCCATTAAATCACGTCCCTATGTGCTACATCTGCCCTTTCCTTGAACACCTCCAGAGATGCTGATTCCACCACCTCCCTGCACAGCCTGTGCCAATGCTCAACTGCTGTTTGAGAGAAGAAATTCTTCCTAATATGCAACCTGTACTCACGTTATATGTACCTGTACCCATAGCTCTTGCGCTATCAGTCCCTCACGGTAGAGTTGGACTAAGGCTCTTCCTGCGTGTATCGCCCATGCCTGTCAAGTTCCTCCACAATTGATCCAATCTTCCAGCAGGATTTCTATGAAGTCTACACACCAGGATGTGTGCAAGACTCCAGGATTGGATACACTAACACTAGTAGAGAAAAACCATCACCTCAGCTCCAGCTCCTTGCCTCATGCACACAGGGAAGCGCTGGTTTCTCTACGGAAAGCTTCTGCTGCAGCATTCCAACCATTCCATTTGCCAAGATGCAGCTCCACTTCTGTGAAGAAGGGATACGGGCTGCACCCACTTTCCAGAGTTTTAAAACGCTGTGGTTCAAAAATTACCCAGACCCTCAAGTCATTCTGCATACGCCTTGACTCTTCGTCTTATTAACTGTTAGGCAGTTTTGTGCCATCAGCAAAGATTATTAACAGCGACTTTTTTGATTATTATTTTTTTTTAAAGAACTTCTAAATGAGTCACGGGAGCACTGAAGAGCATCAGGCTAAGCACCCAGGCCAGTGCATTTACTCTAAAAATACCATCACTTGCTGATTACTCCCTAATGACTATTCTTTGAGATCTGCCAGTTAGTGATTTCTTAATCCACTTAAATGTGCGCTCCATCGATTATGCTTAGATCTCATTAATCAGTCAGGATATCATGTTATACAGAGTTCAGTGTCTTACAAAAACCTAAGCCCGTTATTTCTACCCATTTACTTTCATCAGGCAGACCTATGATCTCAAAGACAGAAACGAGCTCGTCGTCTCAGGAAGTGACACCGGACTGATTGGGACAGCCTGATCCCAGCACAGCCCAACGCTAGCTCTGCTGTGTGGCTCTGGGACATCAGGGCTGGCCACAGCCTTTGTGCCATCCCCTCAGGGCTCCTCCGGTCAACAGGTACGTCCATTTCAAGAAACATGGAGATACAGCACTGAGGGACATGGCTAGTGGGCAAGATTGGTAGTAGGTGGAAGGTTAGCTGATCTTAGAGGTCTTTTCCAACCTCAATGACTCTTTGATTCTATTAGTGCCTTCAGCGTAACGTTACCAACTGGAGGAAGGCAGCCAAGTTTTGCTGAGAACATTTATCTCGTTTGTAAGAGGACTAAACCCAACGGCAGCACGACAGGAGGCAGCACTCCCCTCTGCAGGCAGTAAGTGCTGCATGGTAACAGCATGGGTTTCTCCAACTGCCAAGCCCGTGGTTGAATTCCCACACACTGCAGCCCACAAGGATGCTAATGCATATTAGATGTGACTCCTACATGGAAATATGACCTGAAATAAAAGGATGGTTTACTTGGGAAATGCAAGGAGGCAGGTGAATGATGGTTATGCTCTTGCCCTCATGTCTCCCCCATGAAACACATTCAGAATACTCTTAACGAGGAAAACGTGTGCAGTAAATTTAAGTGTGTGGCTGCACCCAGTAATTCCACTGCTACGAGCTGCAAAACATAAACGACATCACACTTGAGGTGGATGTTCTTTGGGGCCGTGCCAGTCATCTCCGAGTTGAATCATCACACTCCAGCAGCTCCTGGTCCTCCAGCAATCTCAGAGTGATACGGCTCCTGCGACGCAGCAATCTGTCCACTCTAAGCACAAAAAACTGCACTGAAACAGTCATTAATACCACAGTTAAAACATTCTGGAAAACATTTCTTCAGCAGGAGAGACATTTCTCTGAACTCAGCCGACTCCCAGGGCTCACCAACCACCAAGAGTGACAAAGCAGCCAACCCTCCCTGGCCCACACCATCACCAAATTGCAGCTGAACACGTACATCATTAAGTAATGATGTGACAATAATGGTCAGCTCCTCCGTGGCAGACAAGGACGGGTTTCGTATCACCAGACTGTTTGCCAACTGAGAAAATTACAAAATGGATTCTTTCAATGATTCAGCTGAAAATTCTCTTGCCTGCACTGTAAAATTAGGCAGCGAATCCAAGTTTTAAAATCCATTTGGTGATTACTGAATTAATTCTCCAAGTGCGCCTCTTTGCAGAAATGATGACAGATGGTGTTCTCAGGAGATGGATCCTGCAGGTCAAGCAGAGTTTTTGCCCACTTTAGGTAATTCTGGCTTCAGAATCACCCGAAATACAATCTAGTGCCCATCTGAAGAAAGATGGTTATTTTTCAGAGATCCTCAGCTCTGCTTTGTTCTGTGTCCCAAACCAACAAGCTGCATTGTCTATAGAAATAGCAGTAATAAACCATTCTCAGAATCTGTCTCCTGGCAGTTTCTATATCTCACAGCGCTCACACGCTAGGGAACGTTCAGCAGGAATACATCTTTCAGTATTAAAACAAGTCAGAGATGTTGACAGCCATACACAGGTAGAGATGAACTGTCGCCTCAATCCAACATCAAGCAGATTTGCTTATCAAGAATGAAGTTAGAGAGAGCACAGACCTGGCAAACCAGGGCTTTCACCTCACTTTGGTAGGGGCAGAGTCACCTCTAACATCAGTAGCCAGGACTTGGCTCTTAGGGACTGCACCCCAACTGAACTCCGTGCTCAGGCATACCCAGGGGAACAGGAAGGTGTGTTGTACCTAAAACATCCCTATGCCCAATATTTAGCTGCATGCTCCTGCTGAATACTTCCAAAGCACAACGTCCAGGCTGTGCTGCGTGCTTTTCATTCCCAACAACACTCCTCTGAGAAAACCTTATTAATGAGCTTGCAAACGAGCACCCAACTGGGAAATGTCACAAACAAGAGTGGCTAATGCCCCAGAAAATCAAATAACTGAACACTTGGCTGATTGTGTGTGCTTTTCATATTTCTAAAAAAGGAGAGGGGGAAAAAAAAAAGAAAAGAAAGCTTTAAATCAAAGTTTCTGAAGAGGTCAACACCTCACTGAACAAAACAACTCATTATTCATTTTAAGAAACCTCCAGATGATAAATTACATTGATGTTAATCACTTCACTGCATACTATGCAGTTAATATTTTGTACTCGATAAAAATATAAGGATTACTGAAGATGTGACAGCATACATATATGGTTGATTTTTAACATAATTGGGTGCAAAGCATTCTCCCATCGTAACAGCAGGGGCCGTAACAGATTCCTTTGGTGCATATTTTAGATGTACACTTATAGCTATTAAAAAAAAAGTGGAATACACTACTCATTATAACTTCAGAAAGAGAGGAAGAGAAGAGAAGAGAAGAGAAGAGAAGAGAAGAGAAGAGAAGAGAAGAGAAGAGAAGAGAAGAGAAGAGAAGAGAAGAGAAGAGAGAAGAGAAGAGAAGAGAAGAGAAGAGAAGAGAAGAGAAGAGAAGAGAGAGAAGAGAAGAGAGAGAAGAGAAGAGAAGAGGTCAAATCAGGACTTCCACACTTTCATTTCCAGTATCGCATAATGACATAAAGAAAAGTACCACAAAAGCTGAACCTAAATGTTTCAGATTATCTGGTTCCATTTAATTCCTTAATGATATTTTAATGTGTTTTGGTGCTTCATTTCCTTTCTAAAATTACGCTCAACACCCTGGTCTTCCACCCCTCATTGAATGATCTGAATCACAAAAGGAAAGCAACTTGAGCCCAACAACATATATTTCCAAGCCAGCACCACACAACATATTGCAGCCATCCACTGCACAGGGCTGTGTGCTCACTGGCTATTAATCAAGCATGAAATTCCATTGTTACTGTGAGTACACGGCGCTATCTGTCAAACTCTGTTTGCTTTTAAAAAGCATTACCAGGAGATTTTCATAAATATTACAGAATGCTTGTTTGCAGAGATTTCTTTTTAATAACACACTCTGCGTTCATGGGGAAGCATTTATCTCAAAGCTTCACAAAGGGCCAGGCTGTGCCACATTACATATGCAATAAATAGCTTACTCCCTGAGTAGGACAAGTTAATACTCAGCATGAATACATCTTAGTCATCACTCTGCTGACTACAGCAAAACATCCCCACCCCACAACCCACTACATGCACTGCTCAGATTCGGGTGAAGCTGCTATTCATTTTTTTCAACTTTGCTTATGGTACAGTAATGAATTACCAGAATGTACTATGGACCCTTATCAGATCATGCAACAGTTTAATTATTTTGCCAGAGGAGGAGCAAAACAGCCCTTCCTATCTCTCAGGTTACAAAGAAAACAACTGTGCGTGTCCTTAAAGATTCTACATGCTCAGCACTGGAAGAGTCACTTAGAAATAAGCAAGCAGAGAAGAGGACAACAAGAAGACAAATCACACCGCGGATAGAGAACAACTGCCTTGTTAAATGATGGCTACGGTGACACCAGGTTTAGTGCTGCACACGCACGGGGTGCTCCAAGGTTCAACATTATCACAAACCCCACACATTAACTCTGCAGAGTCTGAAATCACCGTGCCCGTCTCCCTTCATGAGCACTGTCTGCTCCTCTGTGGTTCAGGACAACTGGAGCAACTGCAGCCTGGGGTGCAGCCAAGGGCCAGCCTGAAATATGCTCCTGAAGTTACCCAGAAACCCTGAAGTTGGCAATTTCCTTTGAACTACATTGCAGGCGAAAATGTTGAAATGAATTGCTTTCAGAACACAGTGAAGGAGGTCACTTCACAGACTTCCATTTTTGCACCAGTTTTGTTGGCTTTTTTTCCCCTTTCTTCGCCAAGAAGAGCATTTCAATTAAACAGATGCTTATTTCAGCAACGCCTCCAAACGCACCAAAACAAGAACGAGCATCCCCGATCTTCAGTGACACCTCAAGGTCCCTGAACCATATTTGGCATGCTTCTCCTTAAGAAAACTACTTGAGAAAGAGAAAAATGTGATGTTTTGGACGTAGAATAAAAACACTGGAGGGAGAAAGGACTGCAACCTTCCTACTGGGCTGCAATGGAGCCGGACCCGCACCCTGCTCCCATCTCTGCTCTGCTTCCTCCATTTGGAAGCATCACAAAGGCACTGTTCCCACAAGGAGCACATGAGCAACAGCAGAAATAACCTTCTCTTGAAAAATGGCTGAGCTGTGTGGGAGTGTGACCTCTGAAAATACCTTTTTTAATTTTTTTTTTTCATTTCAACATTATACAACCAGCACTGAGTTCACTGCCTGTTCCCTTTTGCAGGCTGCGCTTTGAGGAGTTTCCATGAGGACAAACACCCCCCCCACCACAAAACATGTTATTTCTGCTGTTTTCAGTGGTTTCGCTTTGTTTTTAAACTTTTAAATCATCTCTTCAAGAAAAATCTCTCCATGCCTTGAAATTGAGTCAGACAACAATACCTCGTTAACCAAGAAGGCTCCATCCATCATCCTCCTATCCTTCCCCAACATGCTCAGGTGGAAACATTAAGTGCAGAGAAATACAACATGTGGTGAGAAAATACTTTACTAATGTCCTGCTGGTGTGCCAAAAAGGTGGATCCGTTGTGCCCTTGGTACAGATAGGCAAGACTTAGAGGGAGAGAATGGAACAGCAGATGCTCAACCAACACCACGCAGCTGACTGATGTGGAGTTATGCCTCCGTGGCTGCAAGAGAAGCAGCAAAAACCAAACGCATTGGCCTGATGGGTGACTGCTAATCACTGCTTCTTTTGGAGGTATGGCATTTCGTGTGCCTGAAAAGTAAAAATGGTCAGTAGAAGTGCATCAACTGTCATCGGAAGGGATCCGGTGCTCTGATTGCAAGTCCCATATCTAAAAAGCAATTGAGAAAGTATCAATTAAGCCTGATTGTCAAAGTTCCCCAAGAGGCTGAGTTCGTGCCAACAGAAGCACTGATTGAGATGCTGGTTGGTGAAGACAAGATTTTCCTCCTGCTCATAGTCTCCCTCAGAACTGAGCTGCAGTCATCAGACTAAAGCCAGAAAAGCTCAGGGGTAAAGGTTTGCTCTCCAAACTCCTTTTCTACCCTAGGTTCAGGTCCAGCAGGAAGAACCAACTGCTCATGCCTGGGTGTCCTCCAGCACATGAAGTCCCGAAGCCACTAATTGCTGGGAGCTGCAAGGTTATGACGTTACGTGTTTTTTTCTTCTGGTTCTCTTCTCTCAAGCCATCTGCTCCTGCCCACTAAAACACTAACCAGACTAACACGGGTCAATTCCCCGTAAATATACACATAGCTTCTGTTAGCAAGCTCTGAGTTTAACTCCGACCAGAGCACTCAAAAGACCTTTTCATACCCACCCCCTCACCCTCGCAAGGAGGTGCTGTGTTAGTTCTACTCCAACAGGCACATGCTCAGCTCCAGGAACAACCACAGGGAACACTAAAATCAGTGGTAAGGGTAAAATCTTTGCAGCAGAAGCCTCCAACACATTATCAGAAGATCACATGCGTCCCAAAGGACATCCAAGTAACTGTATTTTTACATGTGATTTGCCTTCATTGTATGAGCAACCCTGTAAAGACTGCAAATGAAAGCACTCCAAATGGGATTCATTTGATAGAGAGGAAAAACAGAACAGATTTTACTGTTTTTTTTTGTCCTCCCCACAAACATTGGTCCTCTCCCACCCATCAAAGTATCGGGGATTTCAGTGCAATTTCTAAAAGGAAGCCTAAAGGAAATCTGATGCCCTTTCAAACAAGGGGAAGAAACTCTGGAAGATTTCAATATCAACATAATAGGGGAGATAGGATTTTTTTTTTCCCCTGTTAAGTATTTGATCAAGCCTCACAAAGGTGCTAATGTATTATTAAAGCTAATGGAGCTCTACAAGAAATGTTAATGGACATTAAGTTTGCATAAATGAATTACACATTACCGCAGTCACAAGAAATCTAGTATCTGCCAATTTAGGAAGTATCTGATCATTTCTGTTTTCCTCATTACAGGAACATAACTTCACGCTAGTTTCAGAGATATGAGAATTGTAACCAAGACGTTCATAATGAAACTACATAACGAAGCAAATGAAATAAAATTAATACAACCTCCTCTTTCCCTTTCAGCGCAATGTTGCAGTCGATGTCAACCTGCAAAAATAAGCACTGGGAATCATCTGCGCAGCCCTGATTTTCTGAGGCACCACAGCTATGCAGTGAGGACAGTTTCACTTTGGTTTTGGAGCTCTTTCTGAGCAGCAGCATATGCACAGAGCAGCTGGAAGTCAGGCACGTCTGCATTTGGGACCACAGGTATTTCCAGATAACTGCTCAGAGACCTTGTTAACGTCACATACAGCAGAACAGCTCCTAAACAAAGTGCAATGCATTATTAACACCCAACATGACGGGGACATAAGAGTGAAAGTGGCTTGGCCTTTGTCAGGGATGCTACTAGAGATTCCATGCACTTCATCCTGCCCTACTTTAGAAAAACAGCTGCAGCTGTACGTTCACAATGCACAAAACCAATGCTTCTTTTGCACAGTGGCTTTTTTTCTTTCTTTTTTTTTGCAGTAAACTCACAATGGTGGCCAGTTATTTTTATGTGGCATCAGAGAAAAGCATTTCAAAGAGATTTTTGCTAAAAAAAAAACACCAACCCTCCAACCCCCTGAGATTTAGTCTGTTCTGATGATCATAACGCTCAGCCAGGAACTTTTTATGGTGCAAATCTGAAGTAAATGAAAGGGCTGGGAAAAGTCAAAACTTAACCAATTAAATGGTAAACAACACTCAGTTTCAGTTTTTGAAAACAGGCCAAAGTTCCATCAACAACCTCCACGGCTTCACCTAAACATACAGCAAGCAGTTCCTGAACTCTTCAGTGAGTAATTTTATATTTTTTCACCCAGAGGGTGGTGATGCACTGGAACAGGTTGCCCAAGGAGGCTGTGGATGCCCCATCCCTGCAGGCATTCAAGGTGAAGGACGTGGCTCTGGGCAGCCTGGGCTGCTGGTTGGTGACCTGCACACAGCAGGGGGTTGGAACTGGATGAGCACTGTGCTCCTTTTTGACCCAGGCTCCTCTGTGATTCTATATGTTAAAACCATCAGAAGTTCTGCTACTCACACATGACTTCTAGGTAGCGCTGTGTCTGCAAGTCTTTGACAGCGGGGTGATCCACCAAGCAGATGACAGGGACCCCATCGTCCTCCCGTCCCACTTTCAGCAAAAGCTGGCTGGTCACTGTGTACATATCAGACCACTGCTCCACTTCTGACTTGCCTGGGGAGGAAATGGAAAAGAAGAGCACAAAGCGATCACACGGATGCATCTATGCACATTCACATTCCTAACTTCTGTGCCCAGCTGACACGCTGCCTTCATATACTTGTTTCCTTTCTTTAGACACAAGGCTTTATGGCAGGGAGGTATGTGGGGATGGAGCAACACACCTCCCCGCGAAGCTATTTCTGATTAAAATCTACCATATACTATCACAATGATTAACAATCCCTTTACACCATCCCCAAATCCCTGAACTCTTCAATCAATGGAGTTACAAATCCCCTCCCACTTTGGAATCAACAATTAGCTAGAAAGGTGATTAAACAGATTAACTTAATTAAAAGTCATATTGATAGGCTGAAATATTTCAGCTGTACTCCAGAGAGAGTAACCATGAGAGTAACCGCAGGATTTACCACCTGAAAGGTGATGTGATACACAACACAGAACCAAGAAAGGAAAGAAGAGACAGGAGAGAGGATTTTTCCATGCCCTCTGCAATCACTTGCTGACAGTGTTCATAGAATCATAGAATCACAGAATCACCAAGGTTGGAAAAGACCTTCAAGATCATCCAGTCCAACTGTTCACCTATTCCCAATAGCTCCCACTAAACCACGTCCCTCAACGCAACATCCAGCCTTTCCTTCAACACCCCCAGGGTTGGTGACTCCACCACCTCCCTTGGCAGTCCATTCCAGTGCCTGACCACCCTTTCTGAAAAGTAATACTTCCTCATGTCCAGCCTGAATCTCCCCTGCTGTAGCTTGAAACCATTCCCTCTGGTCCTATCACTAATGACACGAGAGAAGAGGCCGACCCCCAGCTCACTACAACCTCCCTTCAGGAAGTTATAGAGAGCAATGAGGTCTCCCCTGAGCCTCCTCTACTATTCCTCCACTGTGCCTCCAAATACTCTTATCTGTGGCTTTTTATTTAAGAACCCAGATTGCACGGTCAGAATGTTAGGAGTAACTTGCAACAGAGGTCTTTCAAAAACAAAAATATTTCAGGAGAAATACATTTGAGTAAAACATGAGGAGAGCTGCAGAAAGTGACATCCCTTTATGCCTGGAGGAAAGGCTTCAATCTATTCTCAACCCAGTATTTCAGTTTCCTGACTTCTGTTTAAAAAACATCCAAAGACTCCACAGGGTGAACTGGTATTTCAAGAAGCTACTACTCAGCCCAGCAGTCTTCAAAGCTGAAGCAAAGCTGGGATTCAATTGCCAACGCAAGAAAACTCAATCAAGAAGCTGGACAGGTCAAGCATGAAGGGTCAAAAACTATTGCACTGCTGCCTGCCAGAATGGGAAAGAAAACCAAGAAAGAGATCATCTGAAGATCTGTGTAACGTTTAGATGACAACAGGTGCTGGAAATCAGTGGGGCACCACTTCAAGCAGCAGCAGGTTTGCATTCCACCTTTATCAGCATACGCTCAGCATGTGTCATACTCAGATGCTTGTAGGTGTTGTACTTAAATAGAGGATTTTATCTTGCCCTTGTAGGGGGGTTGCATTTAAAGTAATGAGTCTGGACTTCTGTAGAGAGCCCTTCACTGTCTCAGCACAAAGGTGTTGTCAACCAAGCTCACATCTACATGCAGACTTAAAACTAACAGCATGACACATGCAATCAGTGTCAGCAACTCGACTGTGCTAATACCAGGAGCAACCAGGCTGAGGGGAGTAGAAGAAACACTTCTTGTATGAATATGCAACTGAACACAGGAAAAATACTCCATAAACAAAAGAGCGAGATATGAAGATGAACTGAAAGTCAAAGCACAGCTCAAAGCACAGACGATCTTACTCATACCTAAAACAGGGCAGAAAAATACAAACAGGCAGAGAAATAAATTCTCCGCGCAGCTTTAGGGCTCCTTGAGGTCACCTGCAGTTACAGAAAGGCTCCAGATCCCTATACTTAAGTCTGGCAGGTAGGCAGAGGACAACACGAAGTTCAGCCCTTCTGTGTTAAAGGATAATTTATGTCTGCCCACATACTCCTTTGTTCCTGAGCTGGCGTTTAAAACAGCTTGCTTTCTTCTTTCTTTTTTTTTAAGGAGACAACAGAGAGCAAGCAGACAATGTTACATAAATCATTTCAGCATGTGAAAAGGAAAGAAAGAAAAAAAGGCGATTGGGAGGATGCACATACCAGTCAGCTCCTTGTTTCCTTTGAACCATCTGATGGTGGTTGCTGGTCTGCTGGCCATGGCAGTGCAGTTCAGCTCAATCTCTTCTCCCTCAACAGCGATTTCTTTCTGGATATCAATGACCAAATTGCGTGGTGGGACTAAAACGAGAGAGAAATAAAACAAAAACCAAAATCACAACACATGCTTGATGAAAAGGCAAGTAAGACGTTTTCTGATCGCTAACACAAGACAAGAAAGACTTCTGAAAAACCCATAAAGCCTACTGGAGCAAACTAGCCACCAGCATTTACTTGATCTTTCAATCGATCAAGTCCTTTGATAGATGGTTTTGCAGTAATCAGAGTAAGCGCCTTCACTCTCCACCTAATAATCAGAGTGGTTTCGCAAATTATCACTTATCAAATCCTTATCTTTCAGTTCTGCCTCCTACCAAGGCACCGCTCTGCAGAAGAGCCTGAATCTTCCACGGCACTCAGTTGTGTATGCTGCTATTTAAAAATACAGTTTGACTTCACGCACATTTCTCGACTTGTGCTGACAAGGAGAGGAAACACCAAAGCTGACATTTGGAAGCGCATTACTTACCGCAGTTCTAACCTCGGAAGGCAATTTTTCTCTCCTGCTGTTCAGTTTCAAGTCTCAGCCTTAAGGAGTGGAAGCAGGCCAGCGACCATCAAGCTCATTGAAAATGCTCAAAAGGCAACGAGCACAGGAGCACGTGGGACTGCAGTCACCAAACTAAACCCAAAAGCACCCCAGGAAGAGGAGACAGTCAACTGTGCAGCCAGTGACCAACTCTTGCACCGCACGGCAGCCTCCTTAGGATGGTAATTGCCCATCCTCCCCACTTTCCTCTACAGATCAAGAGTCTTGCATGAAACATAAGGCAGTAATATTCAGAAACAGGCCAGAGCTTCAGCCTGCAGCCTAACACAGAGTCGTGACAAACAAGCTTAACAGTGATGACACAGAAGCAAGGAGTCTCTCCCCATGGAAGCACCAGTAGCTGGAGAGTGAGAAAAAATGAACATCAAGAGTTCACGTGGCGTGGAGTTGCGCTCACAGGGAAAAAAAATGAGAACTTCCAAAGGAAACTCAACTTTGCTCTGATCGATGTGATTAAGCAACTGTATAGTTCAAATGTGACTAACGCGTTTTTCAGCTAATGAAGAACAAATATGTATAAATATCATCCAGATGATCAAATGGACTAATTAGTCACTTGTGGCTTTTCTGTAAGAAGAACAGAACAGACTACATATTGGAGATTTTCACATGTTCCAATTAAGCATGAATAAATCTGCATATAGTCTTACTGAAGGCATTAAAGTTGCGGGGAAGAGGAGGGAAGAACATTACTGAAGGAAAGGAAAGCGTGAAGCTCTCTTCTAACACTGACTACAAAGAAGGATGCCTCAAAACTTTGCTCTGCTCACCAAAGAGAGTATCATTAGAAGCAGATCAGCAAAACTACTCTTCGACAGGACTTAAAATATATAGGAGACTGAGTAATGACTAAGAGATCTTTGGTGGAGAATGAATCCCCAGGAGAACTGACGATGTACTGACATGGATAACTACTCCCCAGCCCCGTCCCATTTTTTCTCCTAATCGGGGAGTCAATAATATGGAAGAAAAGACAGACATGTTATCCTTGGCTTTGCACATCCTGTCTCGTAGTACAAATGTTAGCTAAGATAAACACTTCCCTCCTCAGCCTTCTAATAATAAACATCTATCTTTATTGCCTGCCCTGTGAACTATGGCTTTGCCTGAGCACGTGATGAAGGCTCACAGGAAAGGCTCACTGCTTTATGAATGCCAGGGAGAGGCAGGCACACACTGGTCATACTGAACATCTAAAAAAGAACTGAAGCAAAAGACCTACAAAAGAAAATAAATCAGACTTCTCCTTGAATTCTAAAGCCTAACGTGTGTTAAAAGGAAAACCACCAAAACCCAACTGCATTACATCTCCCACTTGGGAGACATGCAGTCCCAGCTTATAGATGAATCAAGTAAATAGCATTATTTCAAGTTAAGTAGGGAAATTAAATACAACACAGTATTTTTGTTTAGGTGTGATTACTGAGAAAAGCTGGAATAGAGCTCCTCATCCACATGGAAACTGGAAACTATTAGAAGTTAAAAGCTGTTGATAAACGTAACAGCTGTAGTAGAACCGCTTATAAACATTATTTAAGCAACATATAGAAATGTAAGAACCAAATCTCATTAAATAAAAGGAGAAAGATTTAAACTAATCAGCAAGTGAGATCTCACATCATATCATCCTCCGTGATTCAGGTTCTCCTATTAATAGAATCTTAAAAGCCGCAGCTAATCTGCAGAACGCGCGCTAATAGCGTGAGCTGCTATTATTGGTAACCACAGCCTTACAGCTGCACATCCACCACAGCCATGCAAAGCATCAAGAGAAGGCAAGGCAAAAGCTCAGCATGACCCGCTGTGAACGTATTTTGGCTGGTGGGAATGGGAGGGATGAGACAGAATTAAGTTCAACTCTTCAAACAGCAGTTCCTAAAGCAGTGAGCAACTTGAGGATGGGGAGCAAAAGACCTTGTTTTCCATTAAGTGTGAAAAAAAATTGCTGCAATTAATAGGAAACTATCGCTTCCCATTAGCTGGCTTTCCATTTCGCTGGATAAGTCAACAGAGAAACATGCAAAACTTATGCATCTTCATATAGTAGGAGGTTCCTGAGCTATGCTGTTGGTAATAATTGCTCTTAAGGAACATCACGGATAGGCAAAGATGCTGTCTGTCTTCATTATAATATCATCCTTCACATCCCCGAGTTAGGGAAGAAAATATTGAGTGTACGATCAGATCAGTCTGACCACTGAAAGCACAAAATTCATCAGCAATTAGAGAGGTTCGCCACGAGCACCCGTAGGGTCCTTACCAAGCACTGTGATGGTGGTGTAAATTTCCTGCGGGGGATCTGTGTAGAGCTGGCAGAAGTACCGTCCTTCATCAGAAATAGAGACGTTTGTCAGCGACACTCGGAGCTCGCTGTTGGAGAAATTCACCAGCTGAAACCTGCTGTCCTTCAGTGCTGTGGAGCAAAAGGATCGTCAGCGGCGACAGATGCAGAAGTCCCTCTTCCCAACACAAAGTCAAAAGTCTGCAGAGATCTGAGCAGCATCTAAAGCAGCTCCTGCCTGTAGCTGGAATCCTGCTCTTGAGTTACAGCTGGGATCTATCGAATGCTTCTGTTCTCAAATCGTTACCAAGAATCAACAGAAGTAAATCAGCCAGGCACAGCATCAAGGCTTAGTTGCAGAGGTGCCAATGGAGTAAGGCTGGGTGCTAGGAAAAACTTATTCTCCAAAAGAGTGGTTGGGCACTGGGATGGGCTGCACAGGGAGGTGGGGGGGTTGTCACCATCCCTGGGTGGGTTCTAGAACCATGGGGATGTGGCACTGGGGAATGTGGTGGGAATGGTGGGATGGGGATGTGAGAGATCTTTTCCAACCTCAATGATTCTATGGCTCAGACAGCTTAATGATGCAGAGGTAAACTGCTTATTGTGAAAATCCACTCCTATATGTCTGCATTTCAGACTGCGTGCAGCGAGTAAACCAGGGGCAGCATGAAAAATAAAAGAAGCAGGGAAAGGATAATTTAACATTTGTTTCCATGACCAGTAGTGGCTGTTTAGAAATCTGGAAACTGAATGTTTCAGATCTTACCAGCAAACACAGAGGCCACAAATCTTAGCACAAGTGAAACAAGCCAGGCTCCACAGCCTGCCTGTAGACAGGGCACAAGGTGTTTCAGGAGAGAACGTGCTCTGCCAGACGTTCCTATAACACCCACTACAATGTCCCAGTGTCTCTGGTCCCCGTTGTGACACTACAGACCATCTCAAACATCTCATTCCAGCTATGATGAGGTGGTATGGTCATGAGAGGAAACAAAGCCAGGTTTGCTCAGCAGACCCCATGGTGATGGGAGATTTTGCTTTGGCTATAATGAGGCAGAGATCGTCATGAAAATTTCAGCTTTGCCACCAAACAGATTACCTCTGAGAACATTACACTGTCTCTGCTTTGCCCTGTTCAATTTGTTTGTGTCAGCTAAATATTTGGCACTCAATTGCAATTCACCCTGAATTACTACAATCAATTCCTATTGCAAAGAAATGGTCTGACTTTTAAAGGGGTCCATCAAGGTTTCCATTAAGGAGAAAGATTATGATTGCCTGTCTGATCTGCCCTCTAAAGAATTGACTAAACTTTAAGTGTCCAACATAAAATTAGAAGATCTCAGCATATCCTTTATCCTAACTGCGAACAAAGTGCAGGAAAAGTTGTTACCAAATAATAAAAAAATGGAACTTACGTCTGAAATCTCTGAAATAAATCGTCTGTCTGTTGGGATTGAGGAGCTGAATCACGGAGTCGTCGCTGTTTTTGACTCGACAGCTGATGGTGGCAACGTCCCCCTCCACTACCGTCACATCTTCTGTTACCAGGTTCTGGCCATCACCTTAGAAAGGAAAGGAAGAGGAAATATGAAAATCATAAGTGACGTCTGAAAGTTTCATTTGGAATACTCAAGATGGCAACACCAGGAAATTTGAGGATGGATTTCCTCCTCTTGACCATCCTGGAAACAATTGAATTAAAGAGGAGTAATTGGAAGAGAGGTCCATGATGGGAATAGTGGAAAAATGACTGCTGTACAGCTAATTGCTTGCCAAATGACCACCGTACGACCTCATTACAGAGATCTCTTGGAAAGAGTCCAGCGGAGGGCCACAAGGATGGTGAAGGGCCTGGAGCATCTCTCCTATGAAGAAAGGCTGAGTGAACTGGGTCTGTTCAGCCTTGAGAAAAGAAGGCTGAGAGGGCACCTGATCCAGGTCTGTAAATATCTAAGGTGTGGGGGGCAGAATGGCAAGGCTGGACTCTTTTCAGTGGTGAGTGGAGACAGGACAAGGGGAAACGGCTGGAAACTGCAGCATAGGAAGTTCCTCACAAATGTGCACAAGAACTTCTGTACAGTGAGGTGAGGAGCACTGGAACAGGCTGCACAGGGAGGTGGTGGAGTCTCCTTCTCTGGAGATGTTCAAGACCTGCCTGGATGCCGACCTGTGCGACCTGCTGTAGGGAACCTGCTTTGGCAGGGGGTTGGACTCGATGATCTCTGGAGGTCCCTTCCAACCCCTACAATTCTGTGATTACAGAGCAAACAAGTCACTTCATTCCCTCTATTTTACATAATGACCAAAAACGATGAGCAGGGAAAAATCTCCCTGGACTTATCCACCTCTCCATGCCTTATTCCTCATACCAGTCCAAGGAGCAGATGTTCCATGCCATATGCATGGGAACAGCAGAAATTTCCTTCCTCCCTTAAAAAGATGAATATTGTTAAATTACCTTGAAAGAAAAATCTGCTTTCAGAAGCATCTGTCCTTTGACTTCAGCAGATATGCTTTTGTGAACTGGTTTTCGCTTACTACATCTCATCAGTGGGTGCTATTAATGTCCAGAGGTGGGAAAGACGAACTCGATGCAATTATGCCGTGGGAGTCTTGTAATCATTTACAGGTCACCACCTCCAAGCTCTCTCTCTAATGAATTGAATCATTGCATCAGATGCACATGGAGAAATCTGGTTTGCGTTATAAAGAATGCAGAGGACCTTGATTTGAAAAAAAAAAAAAAAAGAAGCATTTTGCATTTCATGTTTTCCACACCTTCTACATCAGGTTACAGCAAAGCAGAGCTCTGCTGGAGAGGTGAAGAGGAACCAAAGCCCCTCCTGTGGGCAGCTCACAGCTTGTCTGCCTCCTGCATGGACATGGGGAGAACCGCAGTGCAGCTTCACTTGTAGGTGGCCCAAGGAAGGGGAAGAAACTTTGAGACTCAAAACACCCAGAGATGGTTGTTATGCTCTGGTTTGTCTTTTTTCTTGCCTTTTCTCCACCTTTTTTTAGTGAGTTGCTACTGTACTGACCATGGTCAAACCTCTTGGGTCATCCAACCACACAAATGTGCTACCAACAGTCCCACTACGATTTTCTTCAATGCTTCCAACCACGGCAGCACAAATGTTTGTCACATACAGCCTACCTAAGCAAAGCTAGGGGATGCAATAGCATCACTCACTTAGGAACTTATAGCACCGCGATACAAGACTTTACACACAGCCAACTGGG
Source organism: Tetrao urogallus (assembly GCF_951394365.1). Classification (NCBI taxonomy): domain Eukaryota; kingdom Metazoa; phylum Chordata; class Aves; order Galliformes; family Phasianidae; genus Tetrao; species Tetrao urogallus. Next base: position 1,937,483 of record NC_136835.1, on the reverse strand, counting down.
TCTGATGCTGATCACAGACAGCTGTGGGTAGCACACCAACAACCAGAAGTGATCCTCAGCCCCCACCTGCCCACAGCCAGGCTCCAGCAGAGGCTGCGCTGCAAGATTCCAGCAGCAGTGCAAGCCAAAATCAGGGCAACCTAATGGAGATGTGGTGTCCCTGTTCACTGCAGGGGAGTCGCACTTGATGGCCTTCAGAGGTCCCTTCTAACTCTAAGGATTCTATGATCCTATGATTCCATTCTATTCACCACTAACTGCTCCCAGGGAATGATTTTATCAAACCCGTTCAAAACAAGGTTCTTGCACAAGGATCAGCTTGATATGTTCTCATAAATGCAATATTCGCTACAAATCATTAACAAAGCTATTAAGACTTGATTTCCATCTAAGCAATTACTGCGAGCATATTTTTTTACATTTACTTTAAAAGACTCAATCCTATTTTCAATTCATTAAACTGTTCCTTGCGTTTACTGAGTTTTACATCAGCTTGGAAGCCTATTTGAATTAATAAAAATTACAGTAGAAGTAATTTAGAAATAAATTATTTGAAGTTTAAGCCACTGAAGCTTTTCATGCTGGAATGCTGCTACGTTAAGCCTGCTGACTGATTGCTTTGGAAGTCCAGCATCGAGGTCCGGGCCGGCGTCAGGATCTGACTCAAGGAATATTTGCACACCCGCAGGCTTTGGGGTTAATGAGAGGCACAGGGCACACGAGGACAACACCCCACAGTCTGATACAGCCATCAGCTCAACCGTAGTTGATTTCTGTGTATTTATTCTGAACCAGAGGGCATCCCATCCGGCTGTTGTTTGCACAGATTCCTTTGCTCTGCTGACCTAAATTTGTTTGCTTAACTAACAGCACAAGGCAGTACGAGTTAAAGCTTTTGGTTATCTGCATTCACATCTGCTCCCAGTTACCAAGAACAGCATCAATTACAAACTTCAAATTAAATAAACATGCAGTGTGAAGCGAGAACTCTCTAGACCCATTTTCACTTAAACATTTCGGGAAGTTATTTGCTAATATTTACCAGCGCTATGCAAGCATTCCGGGGAGTATTACTTTCACCAAAATACAGACATTTAAAGCACCACAACGTCTTTTAATGGCATATTTGGATAGAGAGGGGGAGAATCATAGCATGGCTCAGGTTGGAGAGGAGCTCAAAGCCCACCCAGTGCCACCCCAGCCGTGGGTAGGGCTGCCCCCCACCAGCTCAGGCTGCCCAGGGCCCCATCCCACCTGGCCTGGAGTGCCTGCAGGGATGGGGCACCCACAGCTTCTCAACATCTACAACTTGTCAGTTTTTGAACTGTACAGACATCAAATGGAATCACAGAAAGAGAGTAAAAAAAAAAAAAAAAGAAAAGAAAGAAAGAAAAAAAAAGGAAGGCTACTATTGATAAAGAACTCTCCTCAGTGCTCTGTAACATAAGGGACAGACTCAAAGATCAGACTTCGTATTTCAAACCTGGGTAGGATTGAGTAAATCTTAACTTTGCCCACATAATTCACTTCCCTTTGGGCTCTGTTTATAAAGCTACGAAGAGAATCGAGCCTCTGTTTCCAGCAAAGTGTTTGAATCCCTTAGCATGCACACAAGGAGATCGAGCCTAGCATGAAAAAAGTGGAAGTGAAAAAACTGCAGCCATTTTCTGAAGTCATTAAGGCCATAGAAAAAGAGAACAAAAAATTGCAAATGAAAATCAGTGTTTTTAAGCCCTACCCACACTCAGCAGGCAATCTTTTTGCCTGTGCACACACATAACCTGTGCTCACAGGTAGGCAGTTCTTCAAAACATGCTTTCCTGGACTGAGCTTCTCATCGCTGCCTACACAAACTGGATGACTTACACTTGACGTAAGATGCAAGAATATTGTTGAGCTGAAGTGTAACACATTGCTTTTGAGAGAGGAAAACAGGAACGTGAGATGAGCCAGCTTGTGAGATGGGCTTCAGGGGGAACTGCTGTATGTGGAACTGCCCCATCCCTGCAGGCATTCAAGGCCAGGCTGGATGTGGCTCTGGGCAGCATGGGCTGCTGGTTGGTGACCGGCACACAGCAGAGGGTTGGAACTGGATTAGCACTGTGCTCCTTTTCAACCCAGGCCATTCTATGATATACATGCATCATACATGTATAAAATTAATGAGCACATGGAATAACCAAAACAGATACAATGTAAGGGAAAGCAAAAAAATGCTCTGTGTGTCTCCTTTACTGTATCAAGCAATTCTTTGGCTGTGCAATGTAGAAAACCTACGGGAAGGAAGGACAAGGTGGAGGGAAGTAATGCACTCAGGGAAAGATTTTGGCTAGAAGCTAAACAATTTTTACACTTGTATTTCTGGATTGGACCACTGCAGTATTTGTTTCTAAGGCTGCAAAGAAAGAAGACTTTGAACAGCAAATTGCGTTAGAACAAGTTTCTCTTAGGTGGGCACAGTGCAGGGACCTTGGCTCATATGCAGTGGTCACATTGAAAATTAATTCTTTTTTCCACTTGCAGCACATCAGGATGGAGTGAAGAATCAGGGGGAGGAGATGAAAGATGAGAAATACGTGCTTGTGAACATGCCTCTTCAATTCCCAACACAACACCAGCCACAGGTACTCATCATGGCTGATAGCACTGCTGATTCCATACACAGAAAACAGAAACGCTTTTCAAAAAAGAGTAATTTTCATGAAACCTCAACTATGTAAACTCACAGAATTCCTCTTAATAAATTGAGTCAAGGGAAAAAAAAACAACCAACCAACCAGAAACCTACATTGAAATATACGGAGTATTTGTTTGTGTCTTGGAGGAAAAACATGACATGATGATCAATTCACAGAATTAATGTAATTTTGATGTCAAAACTTACCAATTTCAGCTATCTAAGAAGAACGAAACGATTAAACAACCAACTAAGGGTTGAGAGAAGCATTGTAGAAGGGTTATAAACACCTTGCAATCTTCCTACATCAGAGGCTTTGTTTCCTTGTCACTGCTATTCCACCGAGCAGCTCCTGTGCTCTTCCCACCCATCACAAAGATCAGCATCCCCACAAAGCATCACAATCTGCTTCTTCAGAAAGACCACAGAAACCGAACAGGCATTCTGCAGCCATCAGATGCTATGGAGCAGCAAGGAGGAGGAAAACAAATCACCATCGGCTTGGCGATTTGGCTTTAAGGAGATGGGACAGAAATGACGACAGCGTGCTGAAAGCAAGTTGCTGGAGCTCAGTGCATCTGGCCCTGCAGGCTGTTCTAACACAGAGCATCGTCACAGTCGAACTTTCGAGAAGAATGGACAATCCACACTAATTGTGTCGGCAACAAAAGGCAATTGCTTCCCACAGAGTTAATTTCATGACATCTTTTCATGCACAAGAGAATGGTAGCAATTTTAGATCGGGCTGTCTACAAAATTGTACGTGCACGTAAGAGCATGAGACACAGCTTATGGCACGTAGGGAAAATGTGCTCAAGGAACGAGTCCTAAGTCAGTGCTTTTGCACTGCTTTGCTCACGGAGGTGATGTGCACTAAGATGCACCATTCTGCCTCCATGAGCAGCACAACTCCGGACTCAGACACTGACTGCACCAGCTTCAAGGGCACCTGTTAGTATTGACAGGCTGAGGGAGTGTAATTGCACTATTATTAGTCTCTTCGCATCTCCCAGTCCATTTTGTCTGCCAAAGAGAGATGCTGAAAGCCTTGCAAGTTAAAAGCTGCGAGTGACACAGCAGCAGGGCTGAGTGCTGGTGTGCAGCAGGCATCACCTTAGAGCACGCATCCATGGCACTAAGCTGGAGCATGCGACCTTGGCCAGAGACACCACGTTGGAGCACGTGTCCATTGCCAACAGAGACACTAAGTTGGAGCACGTGTCCATTGGCCAACAGAGACACTACATTGGAGCACGTGTCCACAGCCATCAGACTCCACAGTGGAGCATGTTTATGGCCACCAGACACAGCACTGGAGCACATGTCCATGACGACCAGACACCACGTTGGAGCACGTGTCCACAGCCATCAGACTCCGCACTGGAGCACTCATCCACGGCCACTACAGACACCACTTCAGAGCACGCTCAGCACCCACGGCCATCCCAAGCACCACGAAGGAGCATGTGTCTGCATCCACCACCATCACACAGAGCGGGGAGGTGGGAGATGGGCACAAGAGGTGCCCAGAGCTCACACTTATACCCTAGGAGAGCCCCCAGTGAGTGGAACACATTTTGCTCAAGGTACAGCTGTGAACAGATGACGACAATAACACTGAACAATACCACATTGTGAAAATTACTCATATTTCTGCTGAAGAAGCCAAGGGGTTTTGGCCTATAATGTGAAAAGAGCAATTTCTTAGCATAAAATTGGGCTTCTCAGCCCCACCAGCCCGCTGTGAGGGTCTGCTCACTTCAGCTGGCTGCCAGTTACTGATACCTTTCCGCCCTGAAGTCTTCCTTTTGTGCCCAGGTAAAAATAATAATGGAAACCCTCCAAAGCCACAGAATCTGAAGCTGCACATGGATGTTTAGGAACAATTATTCTTTCAATTTCATTCTCAACCTTGAAGAAAAAATTTATTTTCAACCAAGATTTACATCTAACATTTTGAAATAGCAACTTTCTTTTCTAATAAGATCTAATTACCACTTTCGTGACCTTCAGTCAAGTATCTCTGAGATTTTCCTGCATTCAAGTAGCTCTTACTGTCTCTTCAAAACCTCCTCTATGGCGAGCAACTGTCTTAGCATGGCCAAAATGCAACTGTACCTCCTATGGGAAAGAGCTCTTAAAAAAAAAAAAAAAGTACTGCTGGCAAACAAACAGAACTCTAGAAAATCTCATTTTCAAGTTTGTTTTGCTGTCATCTCCAATAAGCTGATGTGAAGTTGTGCTCTGTGTAAAATCCCCACGTACTGTGAGTGACAGCTACTTCAGAGCACAGCATCCACTGCAGCCTCAGAACCCAACGGAGCAGACGGCGCTCAAAGGAAACGGAGGAAATGGGATATAAGCATCTCCACTTCTGTGTCTGAAGTTCTGACTGCAGCAAATTGATATGGTAATGCTCACGTTGCATTCGTGTTTGCTTTCAAATTTTCATGCGTGTTATTCTTCCTCGACCAAAAAAAAAAAAAAAAAAAGAAGCATGAATTAAAAAGGGTGGCTTTGATGAGGGGCGCTGATTTCCACGTCCATTCTGTCGCTGTGAGTTTTGGTAGCACCTGATGTGTTCACTGTGGAAGAGCACAAGCTAAAAAAGTTCTTCTGCGGTGGAAAAAAGGAGGTGGGGGATTAATATTCACAGAAACTATTCCCCAACTTCCAGTATCTGTAATAACACAGCTACTGCCTGTCACTAATGAAGCACATCAATTAAGGAATTACTTGGCATTAAGTACAATGCTTCTGTTTTTCCAGCTAGAGAACAATTCTTCGGTAAGGTTCATCATTTCTCAGAAGGTGAACTGAAAAAGATAGGGAGACCAGATGAAAGCTACTAACTTATGAAAAGAGCCAGGGTCAGCCCTAAATGCAGCAATGGTGGGAGACGCCTTCTCTTCACCCACCTTCCATTGCGTTCCATTCACTCTGCTTGGTTTTCTAAGGGCTGCTTTGGTATTAGGAAGAATTTCTTCTCAGAAAGAGTGGTTGGGCATCAGCACAGGCTGCCCAGGGAGGTGGGGAGGTCATCATCCCTGGAGGTGTTCAAGGAAAGGGAAGGAGGAATACATAGGGCTACGGTCAGTGGGCAGTGATGGTGGACGGTTGGACTGGACGATCCCAGAGCTCTTCTCCAACCTTTATGATTCTATGACGCCCTTCTCTGATAGGCTCCATCACCCGATCTGCACACATTAATTTTGGATGACCAATAATCCAACTGGACTACTGCAAGCCACGCCACCACTGGGCCTGGCCACCACAAGTCTTCCCATTCTCTTATTCACTGCGAATTTCAGCGAGTTTCTCTGACATTTTCTGCAGGGACAAAAACACTTCCACCATTCAGCAAGCTATTTAATTTTCTTGTCATACGCTTTACTCAACCTCTGTAATTGCAGGAACCTATTTCCCTCTCTTCTCGATACATATTTTAACAAGTGTACACACGTGTGAATGCTTTCAGCACCTTTCATCGCTGATTCACCCAGCGAGGCACAGCACCCCTCTGCCCAGCTCTCACTGAGCCGCAGCCAACATTCCTCCACTGAAGTGCTTTCCTGGCTTCAGAGAGAATAAGCAAGATGGTGCTAAAAAAATTGCTTATTATGGAGAGCGTGTTTGTGTTAAGAATTACACACTTCAGGAAAATATACTGCGAATTTGAGTAAGTTGTGCAGAGCTATTAAATTTCTGGAGGAAAGGAAAAAAAAAAAAATACGCTATAGCCACCTTCAGTGCTTTTCTTGTTTAAAGAGTAAGAATAAAAGATGACAATAGTTCCAAACTGACACCGAGGGTTATATTTACTTTAAACATTTGTGAATTTCTGCATGATGAAATTGCATCGGGGAATTCTTTCTGCTGGCGTGCAACTGGAATGGTATAAAGATAGAAAACTGATTTGAAATACTGCTAAAGCAACATAGCTGGCTAAGTATTGTTAGTCCAAAGGCGAGCGGTCCCTTTGCTGAATCACTCTCCATCTGAATTATTAAATTTCTCAGCATTCTTTACTCCCAAAGCTGCTGGAAGAGCCCTGTTTCTGACTGGCTGCCCCAGCCCCAGGAGTTTTGGGAGCCCTGTTTGCAAAGGGAGCGTGGAGCACACTGTGCTGCTGCAGCACGGAGCCATGGGATGGATCCAGGAGTGGGGCAGCAAACACAAGGGCCAGCCCAGCACCACCCCTGCAAAATACCTGCTTTGAGGTTAACACGTGGAGAGCATCAGTCTTTCATTCTGCACCACTTGCTAGGAACAACCAAGCAGTCCATAGCTCATGCAAACGATTGGGATCTTATATACTGCATTTGGGAATAAAACCCCTTTACCTATAATGAAAACCTACACACGTTTGGCTGAAGCATCTCTCAGCCCAAAGCATTTCCTGACTTGACCACGTCCATCACCGCCCCGCCAGCCTCCCCTCTCACTGCCTCCCATTACCAGCAACCACACCAGCTCAGATTTATCATCTGTCACCTGTGTTGGGATTAGATGTCATGCTTGTCTTTCTATTACTCAGATATTGATAGATAAAATTCCACGGCCATACACTGCCTGTCCCCTCAAAGGTTACCATCAGAGGATGCTCAGAATCAATACAGATCTTATCTGCCACTGCCTTCGGTGGGGCTCTGCAAACAAGGCTCACGGGAACGCAGCACACAGGAATCCGTCATGGCTCTCAGGATTAATGCAGCTTGTTGCAACACAGCCCGTTGTTCCACAGATCTGTTTCTTCTCATTCCACGTTTCTAACCAAATCAAGTCTCATAAGAGAACATAATTTACAGCAATCACCAGAAATTCTGCCTTTCTGAATATGACCACGCAGAGCAAGAACCCTACCAGTCACTCTCACCACAATGATGGCTAAAAGCACAATTTATATGTTTTGCTGCCACGGCTAAGTTGGAAAGCTGCTAGCTGTATTTTTCCTCTTTCAGAACTCATTTCTTACCTCATCTGGCAGCTCACGTATATAAATGGTGTTGATACTGCAGCCTTTTCTTTATCTATATTTACAGGTAGGGATGCTTTGCCCTGTTTAACTAACACACCACAAGAGCAGCTTTCAGGAACAGGCCAATCTTTTCCTTCTATTCTGGAAATAGACAGTACACTGCAAAACAATAAAAGGTCACTTATTAAACCATTGCTTTGCACTGCTAAGGTCAGGGGTTTATCACAGCACTGCAGAGCCGAAGGACATCTGTGCAGCAGCAGTCCTCAGCTGCAGCACATCACACACAGAGCCTCCAACCTCAGCCATCCTACAGCTCTACGATTTACAGGATGTTGCTGCAAGTTACTTGTGATGGAGCAGCTTCGTCCAGTTTAGGGTCACAAAAATACTTAGGAAAAAATACAATAAAAGATGCAAAAAAAACATGAAGCTTCCTTCCAGGGGAAAAAAGTAAACCACTGTGGACAGAATGGGAGCAGAGAGAGGAGCTCAGAGCAGAAAGCAAGCCAAGATGCTGCAGAGAATTGACTTCCTATTTTAGGTTAGCATTTCTTGCACATGAGTATTATGAGGAAGGAAGCACTCTCGGGGAGCCTTACCAATAACTCAGGATGGAGAAACACAGGTCTGGTCTGCAAGCAGCTGTGGTTTGGCTTTAGAGGCTGAAGGACTGTTGAGCACTGAGCCACACTGCAGCACAGCCACATTGCTCTGCCTTGTGCAAAGAGACAAACACCCAATTAAAAATCACTCACTGAGTAGGGAAAAGGAAATTAAGGAACGTTTTTGTTTTTACCAAAGAGGAAAAAGCTCTATGAAACCACACGATCTCAAACAGCAATGTGGGTCATTCAGTTCTGCGTGCCCAAGTCCTGACTCCAAGATGCTTTCAATCACAAACATAGCAGTTTAGAAACAGTGAGGGCTTCAGATGACAGGAGCTGCTCGATTCACGCTGCCACCACTCATCATGCCTCAAAGGCTGCACTGTGGAAAAGAACCAGAAAGTGCAGGTACTGGTGAGGCAGGACGTGGAAGTCACCTGCTGCTTGAGCAGGAGCAGCTGGTCACCCCTGAGCGGTGCCTGCTGGCCCCTAAATGGGGCTGTCATGTGGAAAAGGGAGAAGTGAAGAGAGTGGGTGTGAAAGCAAAAACGAAAGCAAAGGGCAAAGCTGTGCAGAGCCTCAAAAGAAATGCACTGCGTGCACCTGTCACAAGTTCTGCGCACGCACTCCTCCAGCTCTGCTGTCACCACTGCAAGACATCATCCGTCAAGGACACCGCCTGAGAACCAGCAATCCACTCGTGCTACCAAAGAGAGATGTTCAGAGGCAGCATTGGCAAGGGAGATGTAGTTTGACAACATAAGATGGTCCCAGCAGAATGCTGCCTCCATCCAGTATGTTTAAATAATACTCAATTAGGATCAACATTCATTTATTATTAATGCTGTTCTAATACAGAATTTCTTATCTGCTTTTTATCTTCCAGCTACACCGCTACCAAGGACACACAGAGCCTAGATCTAAGGAAGGAGACCTTGATTAATCCAGAGTTTAAAATACACAGATACTCCTGCACCTGCTCTGACTTGTGCTATGAGGAATGGGGCTCTGACGGCGTACAGCAGGTTGCTGCAGGTAGCAAAAGGAAGCATTAATAAAATATTCCGTTTTCACAGACAACGAGTGCATTCAGTGCATTTGTGTTATTAGAACAGTGTTGTTGAGCAGCACAACCTGCCTTGCCTTCAGTCCTGCTTCTGTCACAAAGCTGTAAAATCCATGTTGAAATCCCAAGTCCAGGAGGAAGCAACATGCCTGCAGGGGTGCCAGCTGCATCGTCACCTCCATTTGTGCACTGTGCAGGTTGGCAGCAGCCCCATGGCCGTACCCTAGGCCACTGAAGCTATGCTCCCAACAGCACACATCACCTACAGGGCACAGCAAGGTCTGTTTCGGTCCCACGTCTTCCCCATGCAGCCAAGGACGCCTGTATGGGTGCAGGACAAGCAGAGGTTAACCTTCCACCTGTGAGGTTGTCTTTGTGATTTTCAGGTGTTCTATTGTCACTCTCAGAATCCATTTCTCAATGCACTCAATTATTAGATGCTACATGACCCACACCCCAACAAAAAGCCAACACAGAACGATGGGATTTTCCAATAACGAGGAAAACTGTTTTAAGACAGATGATGGGAACCATTTTATTCTAACGAGCAGATAATTCTTCTATTCATACCTATAACCCACTTCTCGCAGATTTTTAATATCCATAATATTTTACTGTCAGTAGCATCTGTCACAATGTGCAGCTTAATAATCTCTTCTAAATCCAAGAAATCTTTATTTCCATGAAGTATCTGAGATGAATTTTGATCAACAGCTTGATCTCCTTCATAAGAAAGGATCTCCCTTAACTGTGTGCGCATGTAATCTAAAGCTGTTCTCGAATCTTTAGTTCTGTCACTGCAAAAGGCGAGAATTAAACGACAAAATTAGTAACAAATGTGCAAGCCTGCAGAAAATGTCCTGAGGCACAATGGGATAATAGATGATAAATTGGAACACGGTGCTTTCCGTGAGGTATTCTGGCCAATTCCCATCCTCTAAGATAGACTTAAACCACAGCGCTTTATCGGCTGTGCTGTACACAGGAGTTATTTTGTAAGACTTGAAGCAAACACCCCCAGAACTTTTATCCACAAAACGAGAGAGCTAAAATATCCACCAACCTGAGCAACTGTAAGCTTATGCATCTAAACCGCACTTCCATGTACAAACACATCAAACATCGAATGCAAAAGGATGAGTTCTTCCAGGGATTAAATTAAGTTTGTATTTCACCCTTTGAAGTTAATACACAGCTTGAAATCATGGGAGAAGAGCTGATCTCAATTCGCACCGCAATAGCAAAGCAACTCAAGAAGTTGATAACGCGCCTTATCTGCCTACTCTTCATGTTCTCTTTGGACAAACAAGAGTAAGCACTCCAGTGTCATGGCTTTGCATTGCAGTCCCATCACGTTTGCAGGCAGGGAACAGCTCTCAGTGCACTGAGCAGGGCTGCAGCTCAGCACCGCCTGCATCTGCTGCCCCACAGCCATCCATCGGGCCGCCAGGCCCAGCGCTGACACCATCACTGACCTCTGCAGAAGGCACCCAAGAAATCCAGCATGGGCAACGTGGAGGCGAATGCTTGTCCCTGAGGATGCTGAACATTTACTTTCCAAGGAGGTGGATGGATGGGCCCAGAGAGTGGTGGCGAATGGAGTGCCCCATCCCTGCAGGCACTCAATGATGGGGCCCTGGGCAGCCTGAGCTGGTGGGGGGCAGCCCTGCCCATGGCTGGGGGTGGCACTGGGTGGGCTTTACACTTGTAATTAGTCATTGCTATAAGTAGCGTTGCTTGCATTGCCTTCACTTAATAACTGCTTACAAAAGAGCTGAGAAACTTCCTGCTTCATCTCTGCTGAAGTTCTGCTGCTGCTTTTCAGCACTTGGGAAATCCAGTCCTAAGAGCCACGGGTCACTTCAATATCTGCACATCACAGTTTGATGGGGGCATTGTGCTTAGGGGATTTTTGCCTTTATTTTTTTTTCCTCGTTTTCTCCTGAAGGAAGAGATTAGAGACAACATCTTTCATGACACAGAAAGAATGACAGACACTATCAGCCACACAAACCCCCCTCCCCCAAAAAAAGGGAGAAAGAAGTCTCAGCATTACAATCAAAGCGAGAACGCCTTCCTGCATCTACTCCAAAAAAAGGATAAAAAGGTATATAATAACAAAAGGCTTTAGTCTGGATTCCAGATCAGACACAATGATGAATGCTAGCCTAAAGGGCAACATATTTGTAAGTTTTAAGTCTCTTGCTACACCAACTGTCCTGATTCATCCCTGTGATAAAGGCAGTTCTGAGAGCTATTTTACCATATTTATTATTTCACAGGAGAGGGAGAACACATGTGGAAGCAGCCCTCAGTCTGCCACCCATCGGGTTTATAAATGGCAGTAAAAGACCAATGCCAGTGTCTTTAAGCATTAATCTACTTGCTATGGAATCTGCAGGTCCCTCTGTCAGCCCACACCCAGCGCTTCTCTCAAGTGAAGGGGAAAAACAAACTATAAAAAATACACACAGGAAGGACAATGCATGCTTTTTTTTCTCCCCCCCTCTATCTATGGGATTTGCTTTCAGTACACCCCCCGTGACTGAACCAAAAAGGGGAGATGCTCAGAGGGTGGCGAGGCACTGGCACAGGTTGCCCAAGGAGGCTGTGGATGCCCCATCCCTGCAGGCATTCAAGGCCAGGCTGGATGTGGCTCTGGGCAGCCTGGGCTGCTGGTTGGTGACCCTGCACACAGCAGGGGGTTGGGACTGGATGAGCACTGTGCTCCTTTGCAACCCAGGCCATTCTTTGGTTCTGTGCTCCCGAGCACATCGCTGTGTTCAGATGTTGTTCTATGGGATGCGGTTTACTGGGAAAACACTGGTAGGTGGGTGGTTGGACCAGATGATCTCAGAGATCTCTTTCAACCTCAATCTCTTTCATGTGATTCTGTCATTCTATAACTACATCAGCCTTATCCCCTCCGCTGCCTCTGGACTTACAGCAATGATGCAGCACTTACAGAAACAATACAGAAATGAGGAGAAAGGGAACATTTCTGCTTGCTTGGCACCTCCATGCAGCAGTGAGCAGTTCCAACAACAGGAGTCCACCCGTTTGGAATTCACAAGCACTTGTATCAAACGTGTGGCAATTCCTATCACATATTAAAAGTTGTGGCTGCCTTTTAAAAATAGATTGTATTTAGTTTTTAATTAAGTCTTCGTCTTCCTTTAAAAAACAACACAGGCCTTGAGGTTTAGATTGTCGTTTTAAACAAAAGTAAAGTGGTAAATGCCTTTTACATGCAACACCATTAGATATAATTAAGCAGTGGGTAAAGCATACATCGTGCTATAAATGTCATTTAGTTTTACAGTTAAACTCATCAACATTTATCAAAACACTGCCTCGAGAAAGAACGAGACAGCTACAGCTAGTGACTTCAATTCACTGCTTCTTTGAAGCAGCACGCTGCGAGGCAAAACCACAGCAAAAAAATAAAAAATAAAAAAATCAGCCTTCACATTTCATATTTTCATCTTTTTGACTGTAATGTTAATTTTCTGCTACGTTCCCATGCGTAGTGGGATGGTTTATCCATCGCCTGCTGAAGTCAGAGTGCAACTGGAGCTGCAAAAGGAGTGAGAGCTGTGGGGTTGAAGGCAGTGCTGGGCATGGGGGAGAGCAAGGAAAGGGGTCAGGGTTATGTCTTTAGTGAACTGTTTGCAATGGAAGCACCGCCAGCTGCCACGTCTGCTGCTGTTCTCACAAACCACTGTGAAAAGAGGAACAACTCCTTACCGGGCTTTGCAGGCGCTCAGCAGTGCTGTGGAACGTAGCAGTACCTCAGCACCACCCTCCAGCATCACCTGCTCTGGTTCTTCCAGGTTTCACCTCTCCAGCTGCCAATGCTGAATGCAATGTAAATCCAAAACAAAGAGCCAAAGGCCTCTGAGCTGGTGGCAGCTCAGGAATCCTGCTCACAGAACATGAAATGTGGAGCAGAAACAGATGCACAGTGCCACCAATGTGTCCCTGCCCACCTGGACAACGTGACCATCACCTCTACAGTGACCATACAACTGCCATCAGCTGAGATAAATGCCATTTGTGTGTGTGTGTTTGTGTGGCTGCTTTCTGGGGATGAACCATCAAAGGAAGAAAAAAAATACAAGCAGAGTGCATTACAAGATGCTGGCGTGCCTGTTGCATGTTAAAAGCTTAAAGAACTTCTAAAATTTGTTTTAAATTTTCTCTTCTCCCCTGAGAAGTACAACAACATGCAAATGGAGACCACTAGAAGTAATTTTCAATTTGCAGATGACATGCACATGGTAAACATCAGTGGGTACCAGGACAGCAGGCACAGAGCTGACTGCCAACTGCATCAAGCTCTGACTTCAGACATTAAGGCAACCCAGATTTGAAATGGATGTGTTTCATGATCAGCCATCATTAAAAAAATTACACTGTTGTCCTATCTTAGAAGTAGCAAGGAATATTGTCAGGCTGCCCAGAGAGCTGTGGGTGCCCCATCCCTGCAGGCACTCAAGGCCAGGTGGGATGGGACCCTGGGCAGCCTGAGCTGGTGGGGGGCAGCCCTGCCCACGGCCAGGGGTGGCACTGGGTGATGCTTAAGTTCCCCTCCAAGCTGAGCCACTCTACAGTCCCACACCGATTGCTGGAAATATGCATTAATTCCCCACTTCCCCAGACTGTAAATGCGTGATTTGAGATCATGGAGATTCTCTCCCTTTCCCCTCCGCCCTCCTGTGCTGCTGGGAGGGCTCCGTGCTGCTGTCTGCTTCCCACCCGTAAGCGATGCTGGTGTTGGCAAGGCAACAGACTGCAGACTTCTAGGAAGTTACAGCGCGTGCACAGAGGGGAGGGAAGGACACAAGCAGTTGGGAAACCGCTGCCTTAATGGTGCTCCCCAATGCCCACTGGTGGCACCAATGCTGCGCTGGCTCCCTCGGTGCCTGTGGATGGGACACTGGGTGCTGAGCACCCTACTGGGATGCAGATGAAGCCAACTTCAGCCCCAACTTTCTTTCAGCAGAGATCTCTGAAATGGATAGCACATCCTCGCACCAATCCTTTGGGTCACCTTCTTTGAGGCTTGTGTGCTAATAAAGAGAGACCACTCCACTGAAAATCTATCTTCTTAACTGCTTGAAACTGAATTTAAAATGCCCGTGTGCACTGCTCCTATCTGCTCACTATGCTGAGTTTCTCCTTTGGCCTTATGATAAAAGAACGCAGGAAATTAGAACCAACTTTCCCCCAGCCCCGGAAAAGAGAATTAATTACTGTGAGCACAAAGTCAGCACTACTCCAATAAACCAATGCGATCCATTCAAGCAGGAAAAAAAATCTTAGAGGTTTGATACCTTGCTACAGCCATTCACAGGACATGGATATTACACAACAGCTGTGCCTCAGACTATCACAAAGCCAACATTCTCTCTACCGTTATTAGAATTAAATAAAGCTTCACTTTCCACACATACGTTTAGCACTGCTGCACACTCATAGTGTGCAAATGAGGCTTTGCATTGGTAAGCAGCATTTTTTTTAAAGGACAAATGATCATTTTTCTTACACTTTTGGAAAATCAGCCATTTTTCAAAGCTTGAACAGCATGCAGGTAGGTTCAAAGTTGTGCATATTCCCAGGAACCCAACTTGATGGCATTGCTTTTGTACTCCAGCCAAAACGAGCCAAACAGACCACCTGCATTAACAAAATTTTATTAAGAAACCCTCTATGTCCCAGATAAGGTTGATCAAAACCACCTTTTTTCTTCTTTTAAATCCAGAAAGACCAACTTTCCAATAATGACAACAAACTGCATGATACATCACATTTTTGGAGCTGCAAGCTAAGTGCAATCCATCGTAGGGATTTTTCCAGTAAGTCACCAAAATTACAGCCTGGATCGATATTTTAAAAGCAGTTGATAAACTTTAAGATGGCTTTTGCTGCAATGCCTCTATGGGAGGCTCTTTTGTTCTTTTAAACCCACCTACCTTGAGAAAAACTACACAACACTTAGGAGTAGATGACAAACCAACGTAACGACGCCAGCCATGCAGGTTAGCTGTCAGCTGGCGCAGCTCCACAGCACCATCAATCACCCCATCCTTGCGAGGCGTTCCATGAATTCCACCTACAGAGCCAGGCCAACAACTCGCCCACACTGGAGCACCAACATCCCTC
This sequence comes from Tetrao urogallus, assembly GCF_951394365.1. Taxonomy (NCBI): domain Eukaryota; kingdom Metazoa; phylum Chordata; class Aves; order Galliformes; family Phasianidae; genus Tetrao; species Tetrao urogallus. The sequence continues at coordinate 1,921,989 of NC_136835.1, read as the reverse complement.
CTGCACCAGCACAGCTCACCTCAACAGCCAGCTCGCTCGGTTGCTGCTTGAAACTCATTACCATGGAATAAAGATTTTGTGAATGGAGTTTATTAAGCTCGGTTGATGAGATAAAACACTCAGGTTTTGTAGAGAAACACTCTGACACAGACGCCATATGCTTAACATCAAAAATGAGCTGGGTTACTTCAACCAGGAAAATTTCGTTTTTCTACTGCATACATTTAATTCGGTAGCAGCTCATCTTCCTGTCACAATCCTGAATAAGGGAATCTAAACAGCACGCCTGGAAATGGATCAACGAACATGTGCTTTTCTCTGGTTTGGGATGAATTATCCCTTGCATGCTACCCAGAGACAGCCATGAGCAGCCCTTACAGGTTGATGAATGGCTTTTTAGTTTAGGTTGCATTATGAGAACAAAACAAACGATCATGAATCATAAGATTTTATGGGGATGCTGTTTCTTATAATTTCTTAAAAGAAGAAAAAAAAAAAAAAAGGAATTACATTCTGCTCATTCTGCTCATTAACAAACCTTCCTGTAAAAAGCTAAGGATTTTGAGGATGTACAACAAGCCAATTACATGGAGGTAACGTGGGGGACAATAGATAATGACTTAAGTCAAATTCTATTTTAATATGCCCAAAGAAACAATAGTGCAACCTAACAGGGGTAGGGAATTGGAAAAGAAGGAAATTTAGCTGCCACTCTCCTCATTTCAATCTGAAAGGCCATATAATTAATTAAGCTCGTCACTTTCTCTTGCAACTGCCAGGCAGTGCTTCAGAGCACCTCCAAACCTCATCCTCAGCACCGCACCAGTGCCCATCACCACAGGAGCTCCGGAGCCATCTTCTGAACCAACACCCACAACACTGATGCTCAAACGTAGCCCAAAGCAGACAGGAACTCAGTCCCCTTGCTTCAGCTCTATGCATTGCCAACACCGTGACCCTACAGCTCTCTTTGGGTTCTCCATGGACTACATGTCGTAACCCTGGGCTTCTCTTCACTGCCCTATATTCGATTCAGTCGTCATCTCAAATGCAAGTTGGGATTTTTCAGCTGAGAAAATTACTGGGGTATCCTTTGGTCTGAGAAATGCCCAACAGTGCCTCAACATCGCTGCCAAAACCCCCTCCCACAAAACTATTAAAAGCAAAACTCCACAAAATCAGCTTCTCCATCGCTTCTCCCTTTGCTAACACCTCCCTCCCCCACTGCTGACACAACCAGAGCTGAAGGGAACACGTCAGATGGTGATCCCAATTAACAGGCGCACATCTATTCAAGTGAAAAGGTTTCACAGCTTTCATTGAAAGTTTTGTGCCTGCCTTCCCGCCATCCCAAAGCAAGGGCTCATTACTGATGTAGAACAGTTTTGTAATTGGTTGGGAATATGGTTCTTAACACAATACCCTGGAGAGAAGGCTTTATTAGGTTCCCTAATACTACTAAAGAATGCAATAAAAAACCCAAACCCAGATGTCTGGCTCCAAACCAGGGAACTTGGCTGGTCCAATGAGATTTCCATTACGCTGATACTGCGCTGCCCAAAGTATTGTACTTATGCAAAGGTGGCATTCACAAATGAATACTAAAAGAAAGAGTATCACTGCTTGATGTGAGCTTTCCTTGCAGAAAACAGAACGCTTGGCTTTCCATAATGCTGTTCCAGCAGCACAGAGCTGAAATGTGCTGGAAGTGAGACTACCATGCCTTAGCACAGAAGGGAGTTTATTCTTCATAAGAAACAGTGCTGTTAATATATAGATCCACACTCCACAATGTCACTTTGACATATCAGAACTCAGCGCACCGTTTAGTTAAAAATAATGCTCAGAGACGCTGAACACATCATCCAAACACATTTTTGCACTTTTCAGGCTTTTGTGCACATTTCTCTGCTGTTCTGTAATCCACGTAGCATCTAAAAGAAATTCAGCATCTTTATTTTAAAGAGTTCCACAGGTAAAAACTCAAAGCCAGCCAGAATGAGAAATGAGAGCATCTTAAATTGAGAGGATTGGTGAACTAATTGCTGAGAAGCTGACAGCCTAGGGATAGAAGGCAGAGGTAACCCAAATCGTCACAGCTTTGCCAGCACAGTGCACCCACCCCTGCTCTGTGCCAGAACCAGTGCAGATGACTCAAAAAGCGGCTGCTGACAGCTCAACAGAGGGCATCAGTCGCCTTGCAGAGGGAATCAGGACTATGGGATCCCAGCACCATGCAGGGAACTAACAGCAAACTTGGTAAAATGCAGAAGCAGGGCAGAAAACAGGTCTCAGAACTGAGATGGAAGAATTACTTGAGCATCATTGTCCTCCTCAGGAAACGCAAGCAGAACTGTGCTGCTGCCGGACTCCTCCTGTTAATTGCTCTCACATGATTGAGAGCGCAGTCCTGCTACAACCCAAAGCTTCAGTTCCTGCTTGAAGTGAAGACAAGGAGTGAGAAAGGTCAATGGAAGGAGACATCACCAGGAAAGCATTTACTGCTCGGGAGCACATTTTCCTCCTTTAAGGATCCCAGTCCCATGTAATTGCCCAGGACAGCAGGAGATTGCCCGTCCGACAGCGCTGGCAGAACGCACCGCACAGGAGAGCCCTGTTACAGGGATTTAAATATTAAGGGTGCCTACAGTCGCATCACTTCACTTGCCAAAAGCACTCTAGGAACATAAAATAAACATAGTGAAAGCCTCTTAGTGCGACTGCCAAGCTGGAACAGCAGCCCTCCATTTAATTAAGAGAGGCAGGCAGGGCCGGGGAGCTGCCCCTGTGCATCCTGCCGATGCAGCACCACACCTGGAGAAAATGGAACTTCTCCATTGCTGTTGCATTGTTTGAGTTGGAAGGGACCTTCAGAGGCTGCCTGGTGCCACTCCCTGCAGCGCACAGGGACACCCACAGCTCAGCAGTGCTCACAGCCCCGTCCAGCCTGACCTTGGCTGTCTGCAGAGATGAGGCATCCATCACCTCTCTGGACAACCTGTTCCCAGGATTCTTCTTCCTGCAGCCCATCTCCTGGCCTTATTTTGGCCACTCGAGCTTTCCCTTCCCAACATCTCTGCTCACAGGAGCTGCGCAGGACCCAAAGAAGACCACAAAGACAGAGAGACCTGATGGCCTCTCATTTAGAACACAGGAAAATTGCCTTTTTACCCATTTAAAGCAAAGCTGAATTTTCCTTCTGTATGTCAGATAAGACGCACTCATCACACCTCTTTCCCTGGAGGGCTTTATAGAAATGTTTTGCAGAAGTAATACCTGCAGAGTGTGAGAGATAGCCTTTCTACGAGGAAGAAATTTTGGATTGGGTTGCTAAAAGCATCAGCCTGCTTATCAATCTAAGAGCAGCATCTTTAAAGGTCACGAGTGGAAGGAAAAAAAAAAAAAAAAAGCCCATCAGATACTCATTCTAATTCCTAGCAAACAGGAGCTCATTTTTCACAAATCCACCCTGCAGTGCTCAGTAACATGACCTTTCACTTACAAAGAGAATAGCGGATTTCTGTCTCGTGTTAACCTCCCTTCTTTTCCATAAATTAAGCACAGTTTCGATACCATCTTAACATGCTCTTCTAACATTGCCCTTAAAGTTTCCACAAACCACACGGTGCAGGGGTTATTTAATACCCTTTGAGCCCACGCAGCCATAGGCAAACCAAGCAGGGTTGCCACTCACCAGATGAGGATGCCCAGAGCCCCACGCAACCTATATACAAAGACATTCCAATGCAAGCAAACTTGAGGTGAGAATAAGACCTTTCCTCTCAGAAGTTATCAGTTCCTTAAGATCTTCAAAGAAACTGAGTGAAGGTGAAAAAACACTTGGAAGCAGAGCTAAGAACCTCACAGCCTGAGGGATAGAACTATTTGCAGAGCACTCAAGAGAGACCATAACACACCTCACATAACTGTTTGAGGAAGGGACCCTTGCAGATCTTGCAGTCCAACTCCTCTGCAACCATCAGGGATGCCTACAGCCCCCTCAGGCTGCTCCTCTTCCAATCCAGTACTTAAAACACACCAAGAAAACCCAAACCAATACCACCTCCATAAAACACAGTCACTATTGAGGTGGGAGTTCTAATCTGCGCCCCAGTACGAGGGAGCAAAGGAGTTATCACCACCCACAACACAGTACACCCACCAATAGCATGATCTGCTTGGAAATCCGTGTCTTTAACAAACGTTACGTTTTGGCAGCTAAAAAAGTTGGCAATGAAGGGGTAGGTTGATCTTCTGCTTCTGTGCTTACTCATAATGCTCTTCACTGGTTGCATGATCTTTGCCTGCTTGTTTGCACTACTTCATCTCTTTAACAGAAGCAGAACACATGACATTTACCACTGCTGTTTTGCAATTATCTCTTATTTTAGTTAGAAGTATCTAAAATGTCACCATGGGATTCTACCCACACACCCACCACCGTCCAACTTCACTTCAGCCACAGATGCTCACACACTTCCACCTGCCCTGCAGCTCCTGGTGCTGCCCTAACAGCACCATACAGCATCCCAGCACCCAGCTGCCTCAGTGCTGCAAAGCCACGCTCCCCAGGCCATCTTTTCCATGCAGGTTAGCTGGGACTGGGCTGGAGCCCAGCAGGAGTGAAGCTTCAGCTGGTAACCTCCCACACCTACCAAGGGAGGCTGAAGGGAAAAATGACTGCCGTGCTGTTGTCTAAGCACTCCTAGGTCTGTTCTGAATGTTACGAGCGCTTCTTTGTGAACTGTACCGTCATCGTGTGAGTAATACCAGGATGATTTGCCAGCTTCTGAGGCGTATGAGTAGGACTGTGTAGGACTGCGGATTTCTGATGACTGCCGCCAAGTGTGACAACAGGATCTGACTATGAGCCACGAGGTCAACTGGCTTACTGGGAGCTGAGTCAGATCCCTTCTACCACATAAATGCACAAAGGAGTCCCCCAGCTTACATCTTCTAGAATCTGGGATTCTCATAGAATGGCTCAGCTTAGAGCAGACCTTAAGGATCACCCAGTGCCACCCCCGGCCGTGGGCAGGGCTGCCCCCCACCAGCTCAGGCTGCCCAGGGCCCCATCCCACCCGGCCTTGAGTGCCTGCAGGGATGGGGCACCCACAGCTCTCTGGGCAGCAGCGCCAGCGCCTCACTGCCCTCACATCCAACATCTCCCCTCTTGCCACTTAAAGCCATTCCCCCCTTGTCCTGTCACTACCAGACCCTTTGCAAAGGGACATGAGCATGCAGGGCTCAGTCTCTTCCAGTTCTGCCAGCAAAGAGATTAAAAATATTCCTTACTCCCCCTTATTACCAAAAACAGGAAACGAGTAGCAGCCTTCACTCGATTACCCTCGCAGAGGGAAGAGTGGGCTCCACAGAGCTATCAGGACCAACACCATTTGAGTGTTTATGAGCGGTGAGATTAAAGCTCAAGGCAGTGTGTAGGGTGGCTGTGGGAGGGAAATAGCAGGCATTTGCATCCAATTTTGCTCGTTCTTGAAAGAGATCTGGCAGATGAATGTCTCCTCTCCACCTCCAGCCGTTGGGGTGAGTCAAAGATGCGTCATGGGCTTTGGTCAAAGGTGAGTGTAAGCACACGGACTGAGCTCACCAGAGATGGACCAGCAAGAATCTCTTCCCAGAGTCAATAAGCGACCTCATCTCGAGAGCAAATTCAGTTACGTACGTTCATGAATTATTGATCGCCACCGCTGTATCAATAGTAAGCAGCCAAAGCAGCTCACAAGCAATTCACGCTTCACAAAAAGCAGAGAGCAGCACCGGAAAACTCAATACAAGAAGAAGAAACATCTCATTGTATCAATTTTGGTTCAGTTATGTATTTGCAGCAACTCCCTCCATCCTTATCTTTATCTTCATTTATTTTATATTAGCTCGGCGCTTTTAATTCTAACTTTGTCTGGAAAATATTTCTCAGAACGTTCTTTGTTCACCACCCACCACTGCAAGGCTGTTGCCAGCTCTCATAGCAGTATCACAGACAGCATGTGCCAGCTGAAGAGAATGGCATGTACCTGTCAGTCTTCGTAAGAGCAGCTATTTCTGGCAGTGATTTACATGAACAGTCTCCTGCATTTTGTTCAAAACCTCCATTTTATAGAGAAATCTGATGTTACCTGGATGCTGTCGGGTCAGGCGGTATCAATGCACTAGCAGCACCAGGGCTGCGTTTCGGAGGGATAAGTGCAGAGCTTGGCTCACGGCTCATTTCTTCACAGAAATAATTAACTCCAAAGGCTTTCGCCTTCACTCTTGCAAAAGAAAAGTATTTTCCATCTTAAACTAAGGATAACATGGGCACAGAACTAAAGCTCCCATTGATTTAAAGCACTGCGGTGCTTAAGGAGACGCTAAACAGAAGTGCTGCTTTGTGCTCGGATGCTTCGATCCTCTTCTCCACTTGGGAGCTGAGCACACGGCCTCTCCCAGGGCAGCACGTGGAACAGACTTTGTGCTGCACCTTTCCAAAGAGGGGGCTATGGTGAATCACCACCACAGAAACATTCAAGGCCAGGCTGGATGTGGCTCTGAGCAGCCTGGTCTGGTGGTTGGCAACTGTGCACATGGCAGGGGGGGTTGAAACTAGATGATCACTGTGGTCCTTTTCAACCCAGGCCATTCTACGATTCTATGAAACACACTGATGTTTCCATGAAGGTCAAAACTGGAATTGCTAATGCTTTAGCAAAGACAAGAGGAGAAAGTTCCTAAGCAGCGTGCAGAAGGAATCCAACTTGGCAAAATAAAAATCAAACACTCCAACGTTAGCTTGGCTATAATTCCTTTTGTGATAGAAAAGCGTGATTTCAGAATAGCTACTGTGAATGGGTGGTGGGCGCAAATATAACTTTATCTGGTCTAAATTAGGCTATGGACAGGGAAACATCTGAATTGTCCTAAGGAGAAAAGTATCACTTTGGTACCAAGCAAAACTTTCTCAAAATAAGTTATTGCAGAAATCACAGAATCATATCACAGAACGGCTCAGGTTGGAGGGGAGCTCAAAGCCCACCCAGTGCCACCCCTGGCCGTGGGCAGGCTGCCCCAGTGGCCCCATCCCACCTGGCCTGGAGTGCCTGCAGGGATGGGGCACCCACAGCTCCCCATTCTGCTGCTTTGGGAGGGCTGTGCTCAGCGAGGACAGAACCACATCAGAGGCCTCTGTTTCCCAAGTATGTTGGAAAGATGGAAACAGATGATGTTATTCCATATTTAGGTATCACTTGAAGCCTTTGTGACACTCAGTAAAACAGTCCTCAGCCCCCAGAGCACATGTTAGAGGCAAGGATAGCAACAGTGAGGACAAAACACGCTCAGTATCTGGTACCTCACTGCTCTCCAGCTCTGTTCTCTAGCCCAGGACCGCAGCAAACAGCGGCAGCACAGCCAGGATAGGGCCACTATTTGTGATCTTCTCCACCCCCTCCACACATTCAGAGCACGGAGATTTTGCTGGGAGATGAGCAGTACAGATGCAAGCACCTGAAGGAGCTGCAAGGGAGGCTGCTCCAGTTCCTAACCGCTGCTATACTCCGAGCATGAAGGCTGTTTTGCAACAGAAAGCTGCAGTGCCAGCTTTCTCAAGCACTGGAGAGGCTGAGCTGAAAGGGAAGCACACTGCAGATGGCAGAAATCAAAGCTCCTCGCCCTTGCTAACCTCTTAGAGCCACCAAAACCAGCAATGCAGAGAGCTGGGAGCAGAGGGGGTGGGTGTCTGCAGATTTCCTCTGAGTGTTTCCTCTTGAAGAAATGGTGCAGCACGAAGTGCAGGGCTGGAAGAGTCAGGATCTGAATGCACCTCCCATCCACAGAACGCCATGTTATCCCTTTACACTAGAAAAACTGAACTTTTTTTTTTCCCATACTGTACCTCCAGTTGGAGATGGTAGGAACATCATTATGAAACAGCCAAAATGCCCACATTACAAAACCAGGAAAACAGTTATTTAAAAGATTCCTACTTGACAGAGTAACTCTGTGTCCTAAAAAGCTGAGTCACGCGGCTCAGCCATGACCCTGCAGGGCACAGTGTCAGCTCTCATTCTGAGAACGGCTCCTGCACACACACACGGCATTCAGAAGCTTATCCCCATCTGCAGAGCATCCCTGCCTGTGGTTTTCTATCACTTCCATGGAGCCAGACAGCTCTGGGACAGCACAGCTGAGCACGATGCATTGCCTCCTCGTTGGCATGTCCAGCTGGCAACAGTGAGCACAGAGCTCAGCAGACCTCAAACCAATATTCTGGGTTGCTTCAATTGGGGTGGGTTCATCCCAGAAGTTACCAGCCTAGGAAAGGTAATGAATTCTGGTTGTCACAGTGCAGTAATAATTCACTACATCATTCCTACAAGAGATGCTTCTCTCTAGTTACGGCTTCAAGCTTTGACCTGTAGTAGAATTCTCTAGTTCGCCAGCACTGTAGGACAGAAGGCACAAGGGAAGAAGCCCTTCCTAACTGAAATGGTGACTCAAGCTTGAAAACAGCATCATGTTAACCTCACCCACCAGCAAAAAGCCTCCAAATAAAATTACCTCATGTTCTAATCCAGCTATTTCATAGAACCGCTGGATCACAGAATGGCTTAGGTTAGAGGGAATCTTAAAGATCACCCATTCCCAATGCCATGCCGTGGGCAGGGCTGCCCCCCACCTGGCCCAGGTCCCCATCCCACCTGGCCTTGAGTGCTTGCAGGGAAGGGGCATTTTTAACACCTTCAGTAAGACTGAGTAGCAATAGAAAAACGAATTTCCTTTCAAATGAAGGAAAAAAAAAAATAAAATAAAAATCCAAGCTCAGCTTCTGGATGATTTTTAGTGCTTTACATTCAGATCGGATGTTGCAACACAAGGGCTGGCATGTTCCTAAACTGATTGGAAGAGCTTTTCGCGTGTTTTAAAAAAGGCAAAGATGGTGCAGTCATCAAAACAAGGGTCAGTGTTGAACGGAGGGCCACTTGCTTTATGCACAGGGAGGTGAGTGCAGGAACGTCTGCCATAGAATCATAGAATGGCCTGGGTTGCAAAGGAGCACAGTGCTCATCCAGTTCCAACCCCCTGCTGTGTGCAGGTCGCCAACCAGCAGCCCAGGCTGCCCAGAGCCACATCCAGCCTGGCCTTGAATGCCTGCAGGGATGGGGCATCCACAGCCTCCTTGGGCAACCTGTGCCAGTGCCTCACCACCTTCTGAGCGAAGAACTTCTTCCTAATATCCAACCTAAACCTCCCCTGTCTCAGTTTAAGACAATCTCGCCATCCAGCCAGCAGAAAACCCTCAGCTCTGCCGGCCAAGCCACAGACCGCAGATACCCATCTAGAAGAGAGCTTTAGGCCAGCGTTTACAAAGCTAATCTGTATGTATGCAGCAGCAGGGGATCTGGGGCAGAGCGGCATCAGGCAGCTGTTTGCTCGTACCCAGATGACGCACAGCTCCCAGAGCAGTTAATCCTGGGAATGTCAGCAGCACACACGGGAGCGCGTTACGCTTTCTTCTCTTCCACTCAGAGCACTCCTTCATCCTTCAGCACTGCCAAACGATCCCTGTAAACACCGAGCGGTTCTAAACCAGGAGCCGGCGAGCGGGGAAAAAAGAAGAAAGAAACACCCCTAAAATGACAACTTGGTGCTGCTGGGGCACGAGAGGATGCTGAACAACTGCAAAGCAGCCACGTGGTGAACGCAGGGGTTGCTGATGACTTCTTGCACGGCCGGCATTACGCTGCGCTGAGCCGCAGGAGCGCGGCTAGGAGGGATGAAAGGGTGCTTTCTATAGGATCCCGACCCAACCCACAGGGATATTCCCTTCGAACTGTCTGCTCAGAATCACAAATAGCGGGTTGGCTGCGTCGTGTCAGACATGCACAACACAGTCATTTGTGATCCAAGCCTCGGATTTAAAAGAGGAAGAAAGGATCCTTGCCTGCCTGGAGATAAACTTAAGTAAATAATGTTTGCCATCAACTCTAAATGAAGAATGACAGTTAAATTTTATAATCATCTTCACAGCTTCAGGACTTACTTTATATTTTCTCAGGCTCATGACCCAGGGGTTGTCATAGCAACTAGGAAATCCTACCTTATCAGCCTCTTACATTTACATTCCTTACGGCTGCTTCCCTTTATGAATTAAATCCATCATGGTCTTCTATTCTCAAAATAAGAAGTTCTTAGGATTATCTCACAGAAACAAGGATCAAATGCTTTGATTGAAACACTATGCAAAAGCTAATTCGCTGGTGGTTTTCTTGAAGGGAAGATTGACTGTGCTACAAATAAATGGCTCCCGTCCAAGTTCGCAGCTGGCAGTTTTTCCACATACACACACACAAAAAAAAAAGTTAGGAGAGCAAACATGGATTTTACAGTATGTTTCCATGAGTCGAAAAACAGCTTTACATCAGGGCTGCAAGCACAGCCTCTGCTTGACTGGAGTCCGCAGAGCTTCCAAGGCACAGCTAAGGTCACCGTCAGCACATGTAGTTACAGCCACAGCACACGCTGCAGTTACACCCATGGAAAGCCCTCCCGTGCTGCAGCTCAAGGAACTCAAGCTTTGAGCTCTGAAGAAGGCACTCTCAATAAAGCACCATACGTAGAGCAGGATGCGTGGCAGACATTTACCAGAGCCCATGCATTCGAGCAGCGCTCATTAAGAAATACAAATTTCACTGCACGCATATGTTAGAGCTTACGGATCCAGAGACAATCTGTTGGGATCTCTGTTTGGTTGCACTCCATACACAACCAAGTACGGAGCTTTCGTTAGAATCGCTGAGGTTGGAGGAGACCTCTAAGGTGATCCGGTCCTTCACCCACCTACCACCAGTACAGCCCACATCCCTCAGTGCCACATCTCCAGGGAACGCCCCAGGGATGGTGACCCCACCACCCCCATGCAGCCTATTCCAACAGCCGCTCCACCGATGGGCCCAGTCAGCCAGGACAGCAGTGACAACGCACATCTCCATTCTGAACAGTACGGAATGAAGATTAACTTCTAAACCCCAGAACGCTGTCTGCAGGAGTCTTTTGATTAACACGACTCCTATAAATGGTAATGAATTTCATACAGGCACCTCAACGTTCGCAGACCTGAAGGCATCAAAAGTTTAATTTGGTTAACGCACTTTTTATTCATTACCGGTCCTCCACAAGAAGCTGATCACCAACTTGTAGAGTGCATTGCTTAATTATCCATGCCGCACTTCTTAGAATGAGAAGCATTTAAGTTGTCTGTCAATACTGCACGCAGGGCAGCAGCTGTGATCGATCTCTGCAGTGACAGCAATGCAGCTGGAATGTCAAAGAACGACAGCAGCACCAGGCTGCTCCACTAAAGGACCCAAGGAGTATACACAAAGAAAACAATCAGAAACTCATTCCAAAGACTTAAAATCCCCTCTATTTCCAGCGATATCATCTCCTGTATTTGCAGTCTCCAAAACTCTTCTTGCATGCACCGTGTATCTTAGCTTCACCACAACATCTTGCTTGAGCAGCTCTAAGCCAGAACCACGTATGTTTTTTGCTTTATCTCTTTCTTCCATATTGCTCATAGTGAGGACAATGAAAACATGCATTCCAGTCATCTGCCAGCTCCCTCCATCCCCCAGGAAACGCCCGCTGAAATCAGAGCCGTTCTCTCAAGAGCGCTGTTTACCCACACATACTTAATGAAGTTTAGATTTAGAATAGCACACGTTTACGCCAGGATCCCCTCAAACTCAGCAACTCTATAAACACAAATTATGCACCCACAGACACAGGTGAAGACAGATGAAAGACAGATTCAAAAGAAGAAAAAAGATTTAGAAAGCTCTGCAATGCTACTTTATGGAGATCACTCCCCTCTCCAGACTGAAATCCTCACATCTTTACCAGCAGCAGAATTTGTCCACCCTGTTTCTCCCTTCAATAACAGATGCTGCCCAATAGTTATCATGCCACATACTATTTTAACTGGCACTCATCCCCTTCCACACTGTGCAGACCGGTCTGGGTACAGAACTGAAGCTGACTAGCAGACAAGTGTCTGCAACAGGAGAGCAGCTCTAAGTGCACGGATAAAAGGCTGCAGCTCCAGGAAGGACAAGCCTGAATGTGGCAGCTGTAAAACAGACCTACTCAGCTTGCAAAGAAACCGATCCCAATCTATCCCAATGGGCAGAGCACTACCTGTGAACATCAGAAGCAACGAACACATCCCTGCTCCCATGTTCTGAAGCTTTCCAACCCGTGTTGGGGTGGAAGCTATTTACAGGCAGGAGTTAAACCAGCAGCCCTTCGCAAAGGGATGCTAATTCAATATTAAGTTACATAAGTCAATATTCTTGTTTCCCCTTTTATCCTTTCAGCCAATATAAACTAATACAAATGATAATAACATGTCACCCACGACCTCTTAAGTACGCTCCTTATGTTAGCGCTCTAATATTTATTCTCCCCTTGAAGCAGATGACTCAAGTTGAGTGAAAATTTACTTTAGGTAAAGGAATTCCTAAACTGCATTAAAGCAGTCTTCCTGACGTGTCAAAAACAGCACAGGCACCTTTAATTCTCTATCTTAAGCTCGTGGGGTGGGTTCAGTACAGCAGTACAGGTTCTGCTTCAACAGTCTAGATTATAACCCTGTGTTTACCTACAGCATTTTTCATCAGAAGTTTCCAGTTCTCAGCAAAAGACTCAGTCCAAGCATCCATTTTCTATCAATGCATCACAGGATGCTCCCTCCCATAAACATCCTTCTTATGGTGGTCACGGAGGACTCTACAAAGAGGATGGAGTCAAATAGAAGGAATAACACAAGATACGCATCTAAATAGAAAGCGTATCCAACCTTCACAAAAACCCAACTGGCATAACAAGCACAAGTGGGAGATGCATTTAAAAGGGAAAAAATCAAGTGTGCCACCTTCTGTGAACCCCACCAACTATGGTGAGCTCTTTTGCAATGCCCACAGCCACAGTGGCTGCTTGTTCTTAGCATAAAAGGCCACGACGGCACACAAGAATCCCTGCTGATACTTGAAAGGCAGAGATCCAAGGTCAGCCAGGCTCCAAGCCAAGACTTTAGCAATAAGCCATCAGATCTGCTCTGAAGTGGGGAAAGTAAAAGGTCTTTTAATTGCAGAGCTCTACAAGGCCCTCATGCTAATGCTCACCTTGAAACCATTGGCTTTATGCAAACTGAGGACAGAGGAGACCACCTTCAGAAAGCTTTCTCCCCATGCCAGTGACTGAAAAGGAGCCTTACCAGGAGCCAGACCTGCTCTTGGAGGCAGCCATCACTTGGCCACGTTGAGTTTTGCACCACAACCAGTGAGGTGCGGCCAAAATTCACCATCCTACAGCACACCCATGGATGGCACTGGAAGAACTTCCCTCCCCAAGCAGGACTTCTTAGGGCAGCTCATTGACACCAACATGCTTGGATCTTGGCTCAGCTTGGTGGCCAGGACCAGAGTGGCTTTGGTCACTGTCAAGCCTGGGCCACTCTACCTTGGGAATGAATCTGGAGCACCATGCATGCTACAAAAACAGCTGCTGTGGGAGAGGCTGTGTTCGTAAATTGAGTGAGAAAGTTCATTAAACGATAAAAATTCCAACCGTGCCACCGGGATGTAAATTGCGTTCACATCCAGAGCTGACATGTTAAACAGTTTAATTTAGGTACAGCTCTTAGCAGCATTGGGTGTCTGCAACAGAAACAGATGCCTTGAATCATTTCAAAGTATGCTCCTGTCAGAAATGTCCTTTGTGACACCAAAATCAATTTCTTTCTCCTTTACTAACTACTTTTCCCAAAACAGAACAGAAAAAGTTGCTTTAATTTTATCTGTTGTAAGTGGTACAAAACGTGCTTTTAAGCTACTTAAGAACGTGGTAGCATGTAACATGTGCAACTCCAGTAATTAGTACTATTTTGATAGAGTAACTGGCAATGAGAATGAACCTGATCCATCTTCATTATGGGGATCTATAAAACCTTTGACAAGCCTGGCATAAACGAAGACAGGCTGCTTCCTCGTATTTACTTTCTTGCTGCCACAAGACAGCACTAACCAGGAAGGATCCAAAAACAGCAGACAGGCTCAGAGCCCTCCTCACACACTGCACGGCGCTGGAAATTGTCTGAACAAATGTGATGTCCAGAGCTTGGGGTGTTTCATACTGATGGTCAAAGGAACAACTCTGCAGTTCCAATGCCACGCATGTTGAAGTAGATGCTGTAAATTGTGCATTTTCACTGCGTTTGCAGATCCAATGAAAGCAAAACACGCTGCTATGTGGTAACAGAGTCAGTAAATTAGAAAAGATAATAATTCTAAGTGCTTAGTGACTTTAAATATTAACATTCAGAGGCCGCGTAGTTCTCCCATCGATCTCACCACTCTCTAAAACAAGCCAACAACACCAGTTCCTTTCTCTCTGTAGAAGCCTCCTCCTGACTGGATGATGGAAGAGCAAAAGGAATCAGAAAAAGCAGTGTTTTCTCTCCTGGGTTGTAGCTAAACACAAAATAGCATCATGCAGTTGGTTTTTCACCTGTCCCTCAGCCCTTACCACCGAACAGTCTGCTTTTCAACTGAGCCTTCAAGGTTTTGCTTTTCAGTGCCTCTTCAACCCGTCCCATTCCCACCTCTCCCCCAAGTTCGCCGCCCTTTGATTCCACCAGCAGAAGGCAACGGCTGTGACCTCCTGGGGGAAGTACTTAGCAGCTGCCTGACAAGAAGCATCACCCCAAGAATTCAGTTTCTGTCACTGCTAGCCTAATTCTAGCACTGAGACGCCAGATGAGCGATGGGGTACCTGCAGCTCTTGGGAAAGCCACACATTTTAGAGGAAATGAGCCCAACTCCCCATTCTAGCCTTCCCCTGACACTGCAAAATCTATTTGTGAGCATCACAAGGAGGCAAGAGGAGTAAGTAAGGTATTGGGTCATACAGAAAACATGGGAAGCTTCTAAAAATTGCTTGCCTAATAATGCCAGCGTTGCCATCATTACTGTGTTTGCTTCAGTGAGTCCTTAGTGATCCTCAGGCTATGGGCAACGCATCCATCTCTGCCTGCCTGATCCCAGCGCCTCAAAATGCTGGCTTTGCTTTAACTCTTACAGCAGAACACTCACAAAAATGTCAAGAGTTCTTACCTACAAACAGACAACGTCAGATTTCACAGCCAACAGATGTGTATACATGCACTGAAGTACAAATACGTCAACAGTTTCTAACTTACTTCTTTTTAACCTATGCAATGGGATAATCCACCGTGTTCTAAAAGGAAAACAAGCGGGAGAGAAAGCTCAAAAACAAGTAAAGCTTCGAAAATATAACCCAAGTAAGCTCATGTTCCTGAAAAAATGGATTCAGAGGTTCCCAACTGAACAATGAATCAACTAGCTAAGGGCATCTGCATATCAAATTAACATGCTTGGGATAAAAAAAAAAAAAGGAGGCTTTAGAAGCCATAAGCAATAGCGTTTGCCATCATATTTTAAGTTTATTTTTCCTTGTCTGACCAGCTCCCATAGGGCAGAAGGCTAATGATCGCACTTCATCTCGAGCAGCACCGCGTATTTACATCCATCCTGCAACTGTGACAGCTGTGTCACTGATTCCCCAACCATTTCCACCACATGAACCAATCATCTGGTATGGAGCTGCAAGATGGAGTGCCCTGCAGTCATTATTCACCAAGCACTTTCATTAACAAACTGCCCTTAATTACAGTGGTAATTGCAAAATTATTTCATAGCGGCAATTATTCTTCTCAGCCCAATCCAAGCTATTTAAGTGGGACATTGTCTCTGAAAATGGCACAAAGCCAACTAATCTGCAACCAAGAATTTACTTTAATTGTGTTGCACGGTTCCTAAAGAGTGCACTCGAAACGGCAGCTTTGCAGAGGGCACTTCTTGTGGGAGAGCCCACGCCAGGCAGAGCGCTGCCATTAACCTGGCACACTGAATATCATCAGTGCAAACGAGCTGCCTTGAGTTACGTGCCAAATGCTCGTTGGGTCTGAATGGGACTGGAGCACCTTGGCAGTTTGAACTTTGGATGCTCAGGGATGCTCCTCGGGAGCACCAGATTGAGACGAATGGTTGATTTTCTCTAAAGGAACTGCAGCTGTATTAAAAACTTCGCACAGATCATCTTTATAACAACTCCGCAGCCAGTAAGTGAATCTATTTCATTTTGATCGTTGCAAATAACCCATTAATGAGAAAAATCTAGGCATATTAGTCAGCGACCTAAAATACTGCACGAGCACAAGCTCAGTGCCAGGCTGCAAGCAATTCGCATCTCTGACAGCGTTAGGGGGCAGCAGGAAAAAAAAAAAAAGGGGAAAGTTATTACACAAGTTATTGCACACCACAGGAGTCACTGCAACTCAAGTTAACCGTCTGGCGTGCTCCTTTAAGAGCCACAGATTGGTGAGCTTTGCTCAATTAATTCCATGCTCTTCCTTGCTTCTGCTGCTTTTTAACATCCTCTGGAGTAAATAGGGAAGACGCGAGAGTGCAGAACACCAATCGCAGAACATTTGCAAAGCTCTCTCGTAGTTAGAAAAAACAAACAGCAGGTCAACCTGCCATGAATTCGGCTCTTCTTGGCTCCCCAGGTCTGAGTACCTACACATAAATCATATTGCAGTGCGTCTTGAATGCCTGGCCCAGTTTATACATCACCAATGCTGCAGTAACACCATCGTTGGTGCTCTGGGCGCTCCCAGTCCACAAGGACAGAAGCTGCCTGCAAAACACCCAAGTTGCAGGTTTGGATTTCCTGGTCATTGAGCTTCTCAGCCTCTCCTCACTGCCCTGATCACAAAATGCTCTTGTCAAGCTTGCAATTTGTACAGGAAGATGCACCTCAATCCATTCGGTTTTAGGAATTCAAAGGCAATTTGTCAATCCCATTTTAATAAGAACTCCTGCAGCAAACACCTGGGTTAAAGGGAACAGGAAAAAAATTTCCAGCAACTTCCAAAGCCCCAGTTCTGAGTTCTGTAAGTTAACCCTGTTTGTTAAATGAAGTCTCTCCACACTGCACGAGCAACAGCCCTCCTTCCACAAAACGCTGCTATTTCTGCCTGAAGTTCACAATTATATATATATATATATATATATATATATATATATATATATATATATATATATATATATATTTTTTTTTTTTAGCACCACTCTTCCAGTTGCAAAAAGCTGCCCCAAACTGAAGGGACCTCTGAGTGCCGGAGGAGAAAGGGAATCAATATCTTGTCAAGCAACAAGAAGAACGGATCAGAAGCAGGGCTGTGAGCACTCCTCTATATAGAGCAACTCAGGCAAAGCCTCCCCTAATGATCCTTTGCCAAACACTTGCAGCACCTCCAGGCAGCACGCAGCTGCAGCACTGGCACTGGCTTATAAAATGCTGCAGAAAGTGAAGAGGTGCAGAGACTTGGTTGATAACGCAGCCGATGACAGACAGCTCGATCAGACACATGTTCACAAATAGCTCAAATACCTCCAATGACAATACGCTCATGCGTGCGGCGTCCCTGCACTTCTCAGTCAAACCAGAGACATTCAATAATCACCCAGAAAAGCACCATCTGTTATGCCTTATTGCTTAATTAAACTAAAATACAGAACTCCTTAATTCTCACAGCTCATAAAGATAAAGGTCATCACACAGCTTTACTGTCAGGTATTCTGTATATAAAACACAGAGGCTGGAGTTTCTTTCGGCCAGGCATCACTCAGACATCCCTCCATGCCCCTGCAGATTGCTGTGGGTGCCCCATCCCTGCAGGCACTCCAGGCCAGGTGGGATGGGGCCCTGGGCAGCCTGAGCTGGTAGGGGGCAGCCCTGCCCATGGCCAGGGGTGGCACTGGGTGGGCTTTGAGGTCTCCTGCAACCTGAGCCTTCTGTGGTTCTATGATTTGAAAGCTGCTGGGCACTGAAGCTCACAAAGCCCTCCAAGGGGTAAGTCCTTCTTGCAGGGATGTCTCAATTTGACGTTGGTTATTGCTGACAAAACCTATCTCCAGATTCACACTGCAATAATCTATCTGAGTTCTACAGCAGTGACCTCTCAACTGTAGCAGTCAGTAAAAACTGAGCCCTGCTGACGGCAATGACAGGAATGAAACAGGAACCAACAGATTCCCATACTTTCTGTACAGAAGTCATAGAGGAATTGTCTATGCTTTGTGTCTTTTCCTTCTGCTTATTCATACAGAGAAAAGGGAAACAGAACTGTAAATATGGAATGCGACTAAAATAGCAGCACTTAACCCCAAACAAGCCCAAGCTGGCCACAGGCTGCTTTTGCTGTCACATTCCAAAGAATGGAAGCAAAGAATGGTGACAGACAGCTCCTGGGCAGCTGCTAGAGGCAGCAGAGGGGCTGGGCAGCACTCGAGCAGCAGCACTGGGAGCCAGAGGAGCTGCGGGGAACAGGGATGCTGCTACAGCAAGGCAACCTCACAGGCAGTGCACAATTCCTTGGGGTTTCTGGGGTCACTGGTGGGGGCCAGCAGCACCCAGACAGCATCACCTTCTTGTGCTGGGCACTGGTACAGGCTGCCCAGTGGGATCACCATCCCTGGAAGTGTTCAAGAAACATGGTAACGTGGCACTGAGGGACGTGGTCAGCGGGTAATGTTGATGGTAGGTGGATGGATGGACTGAATTCCCTTGCAGGTCTTTTCCAACCTTTATGGTTCTACGAGTCCAACTTCAGCTTCTCAGCACTGGGTCCAGGATGGGCAATAGAGGTCCCACATTCCCCTTCTGCAGCCTGTTCTATGTGAAAAGGGATTTCTAGCACATCCACTTCTCTCAAGTTCCTGCCCAACCTGTCTGGCACGACAGCTGTGAATAATTGACCCTGGTCCTCTTTTCTCACCCAGAGACAAAGATTGAGACAGTTGCTGTGCTGCCTGCCTACAGCCTAATCCAGATGGACAACACTCAACGCTCTACTTTCCCAAAGCTGCTGTCTTCAAAACCTTCCAGCATTATTACTGCTCTCCTCGGAAATACCTGCTTTGTCTTTCAGCCATGAGCCCCAGTGGAAGCCTCACTAACGCCAACCAAAATTCAATTACTAGCTTGTCAGCTTTTACACCTTCTCCTTTTCGAGATTTGGGTTATGAGAAAAGGGGAATTAAAACCTGTCTGATGGGCAAGAAGTCTTCAGATCACCATGGCACCTTCCAGTACCTCGCCTGAGAGCTTTGCACAGCACTCGAGACTGATGGGATGCGTTACTGAGCTCCCCTGAAAGACAAGGGCTAGCAGAAGGAAGCATGATGTTGGGTTTTTTTGCTTTCTGCTTCCTGTAGGTGGAGGCAAACTCCTTGCTGAGAAAAGGAGGATGTGCAGAAAGTGGAGCTGAACGTACCTCTGGCCTGGCAGTACCACCAGCACTACATCTGGGCCACTTACTGAACCCCACAGCACATCCTATATTCCATCTCACCACCATTTGCCACAAAATCTGTAACATTTCTGACTGCGAGGTAACTGTGGAAAAGCCCTGCAGAATTCAGGGCAAAGCAAGCCATGCCAGCGCTGCTGGGTTGGCTGGGGACCCAGGGGAGCTGCAGGGCTCTGGTGGCAGCCCCCCAACCTCGTGCATGGCATCTTGTTGCCACGTACACATCCACAGAGCTACCGGGTGTTGATGAGCACAACCACAGCACTGCAAGGAGACACTGAAGTTCACCCTCTCTCCCCAACCCAGGCGTTAAAATTTCAAGCTCCAGCTATCCGAACACGAACAGATGAGCAAGAACATCACGCTGCCCTCGGTGTAGGTGCAGTGCTTTATATCTTCATTAATATTTCACTTTCTCCTCTCTCTTCCTCCTCCTGTAACGGCCCTCGCTTCATTTCTGTCTGCAGGAGATACCATTCTTTCCCACTTCTGAGCTCTCGTTTGTTTAAACAAACACTCCAACCATGAGACTGCACACTTCCAAGGCAATCAGCCATTCCCCTCCACCTGGGGTAAACTGCTCTAATTACTTCCTAAGCCATTAAGAAGCATCACCGAGCAGCAGAAGACCTCGGCTTGCCTGCTTGCTCACCCACCACCCCCAAAGCATGCACCAAGGTGCAAGAGAGCAGATTTCACTCCCTCAGCACGAGGTATCCCAGTCATTCACACCGAAGTGGTAAAGTTCTGTGCAAGCAGGCTGAGCTGCTGGACCACTCGGACTGCAATCCTTGGTCCCATGCTCCAACACTTGCTAGTTTTCTGACTTGATTATGAAGAAAATTAAATTTTACAAATATTTCACTACATATCTTTTGAAGCTTATTAATATTAATATCAATTTCGTCTCTTATGTGCCTGGCATTCAAAAATCCATTTTAAAATCTCAAACTAATTTAAGATTTACATCTAGAATACCAATTAGCAAGTAAGATTTCCTGTTCCCTGTTTTGCCTGGCACCCATATCTGCCCAGTTCGTCTTAGATGTCACTTGGTAGCACTTAAAGAAGATGAATATTAAAAGCATGCTTTCGCCTACAAATGTTTTATAGCTTTCTGACCACTGAATTTGTTTAAAGCTGCAATTATACTGAACAAACAGTCCCTAGAAGACCAAAGGATTCTATTCATTTGCATGACACCATATAAGTAGCAAACTGATATGGTTCCAAATTAACGTTTGGAATGCTATACTGAATAAAACCAACGTTGTAGTCCGTGCATATCCGTGTCATAGGATGGTGTGAGTTGGGGGGGACCCTCAGAGGCCGCCTGGTGCCGCTCCCTGCAGCGCACAGGGACACCCACAGCTCAGCAGTGCTCACAGCCCCGTCCAGCCTGACCTTGGCTGTCTGCAGGGACGGGGCACCACCGCCTCTCTGGGCAACCTGTTCACGGTGAAGCATTGGCACGTGTTTGCTTTCCTGTATGCATCGTTTCAGACAGAATCTTTAAGGGATTCATTCAGTAAGAGCAGCATACTACCTGGTTTCCATGCTGCAGCCTTTGCTTTTCTTCCCCTCCTCCTGATCCGCCACAGATTTACACGCATTTATTTTATTTATTCTAAGAGCCATTTTCCCACCTTGAGACAGACGCTTCTGACGGTAACTATCCTGAAACCTACAGAACAAAATGGAAAAAAGAATCATCTTTTCTCAGCCAACTATCCAACAAATGAGAGATGAACGCTAAATTAATATCATTTAAAAAGCGGTACATCAAAAATTACAAATGGAAGAGCTGCCTGGCCTGTCCATTTGCCTTTCTGTAGAGCTGTTTGCTGTAATGTGCACCGAGGTGCTCTGCCCAGTCTACTCCAGAAATGACAAGTCATTAAGCCTCCATCGTTCCTCTTGGGAGACTATTCCAGTCTAATAAATCTCATCACTTCACATTGCTCAGCTTATGTTTCACCCTGCTATTTTCAATTCTTTTCCTGGACAGAGGTCCGAGCAGCACAGGCTGACTGCTTCAGGCACCAACTCCATGCTCCCTCCCTGCACCGCAGTGTCCGAGCCCTGCAGACCCTGGGGGCTGCACCAGTTATCAGCACCTGAAATGCTCTTTTCAGTGCAATACAACACCAGCAGTGCTGTAAGCATCTCACCTCCCAGTCTGAACAAGCACAGCAGCTCAGCACTGCTTTACGGGTGCTCACATGGAGCCCTGTCACCCACCTGCCAGCTCCTACGGCCCTTCCCCCCTTCCTCCCACAGGTCAGTATTCCCCTTGTGGATTCATTAAACGCTTCCAGGTCATTTACTTTCCTCTCTCATTTTTAAGTAATTCTAGAACGCTCTGTCATCCTTCTGCTCTCCTGCATCTGCAGCACCTCCCCAACAACTCGTACAGGATTAATAAACTACTCCCCCCCTGTTTTTTATTTTACTTAAACAATCTTTGTTAACAAGCTCATTTAACAACAACCTGCAGCATCTCACGGGCTCCTCCTCCTGATCTAATGAATTCTGATTTAATGATTCTATAATACTACACTTTCCATCACCTAAAGGAGAGCTACAAGAAAGGAAGGGAGGGACTCTTGAGCAGGGTTGATGGTGATGGGACAAGAGAAATGCGTTCAAACTAAAAGAAGAGGGATTGAGGCTGGAGCTGAGGAAGAAGGTTTGGCAGTGAGGGCGGTGAGGCGCTGGCACAGGTTGTCCAGAGAGGCGGTGGTGCCCCGTCCCTGCAGACAGCCAAGGTCAGGCTGGACGGGGCTGTGAGCACTGCTGAGCTGTGGGTGTCCCTGTGCGCTGCAGGGAGCGGCACCAGGCGGCCCCTGATGCTCCCTTCCAACTCAAAAGGTTTTATGATTACTTCAGTCCGTTTTCCAGCCTGTGCAATAACATCCAGATCTGAACCTGACTGACTGCCCACAGCTTTCCACCTGATGCAATCCCACAGCAGGGCAGCAGTCCCAACAGCAGACATACCTGCAGCCTAAAGGAGGCAGAATCACAGAACAGATTACCTTGGAGGGTACCTCCAACCTCCATAGAAAGAGGAAAAGGAAATGGGTCTGTACTGGATTGGAGATGAAGCTTCGGAGGCATTCAGCAGTCCCCAGCAGGTACTGCAGCCCCACTCACTGAGAAAGAAATGGGAACAGAATGGGCACCACAGCTGGCAGGCACAGGGCAGCCATGCCTGCAAAATGGGGCGAGCTGCTCCTCAGCCCTGCTGCCGTTCCCTGGCTCGGCTCCTTGCTCTGCTATTTGGGAAAGCCACACGCAGCTCAAGTGCTCGCGCTTCTCTCCTTTTATCTCAGATGACTCATGAGCTCAAATCAAAATATTTTCTTTAAAGCTGGCAAAACCGAAGCCAAAGTTTCTCTTCCTTTTATAAATGAAAGTATAAGCAGTGCAGACGCAGTCATGGAGCCACAAGTGTCGGTTCTGCATTTCAGCTGCGTTACTCCTTTCTCACCCATCGTGCAAACCAAAACCATCACATGATGCATTCTGAAGGGCAGCACCCAATTAACATCATGCTAAATATAACTTCATTTCACAGAGAGGAAAAAAAAGCGTGCATCAGCAAATCTCACCCTGGTTACCTCAAGAAGTCAAAAAGTGATCCCAAGGAGGAACCGTGCTCCTTGGCTCCATGCTACCACATCCCCCAGCGCTGTGGCTGACAAATAACCCAACACGAGGGTCACTGCCCCACATCCCACCCCACCCTGAGGTCCCTGTGCTCCTCCAAGGCCACATGCAGACCACGCACACTCGAGATCCCACGGCTTCTTTCATGGCTTATTACAATGCATGGAAAGTCAAGGTGCAGACCTGCTTTAAAACAACGCCTGGCAATCTTTATCTCTTGGATTATTGTTCTTCCTGTATCTAAACCACAGAGCAACAGAAAGTTGCCAACATAAATTTCATCAAGCGGGTTTCACTTTATTATAACAACAAGATCAGAAAACAATTCTCTATCTTCTTGTCAACTTAAACGTTTCAATACCTAATTCAATGTTCCCAATCTAAAAACGCGTGCACTGGGTGAGAAGCCCGTGTAATATCTTCTCTTTATATCCATCTCCTAAGGAAAGAAATTACACCAGCCATTTGTCACGACCGTCACTGCAAAGATAAGTAACAACTGAAATAACTTTAACTTACCTTAAGAACTAAGGCAACCATAAAAAATAGCTGTATGTGCACGTTACACCACCCTATAGCAGAAGATTAATTTAATTCCTTGGGAACAAAATTAATAGAGGACCTAAAAAACAGTGACAATTTATCATGCTGAAGAGCCATGGATATATTTTGCATAAGAACGTTACCAGCATAATAGCTAAAGAACATATCAATTTCAAAAGAATCTACAGAAGCCATAATTTTCTTATAAATAGTAATATAAGGAAATGAGATTAGGGCTGGGAAAATCCAAGTTCTGATCCTAAATCGAAATACTACATACATCATTTTTGTTTCCAAAGCACAGAACGCAGGTAGTTTTTCAGGAAGCCAAATGCTTAACGGCATAGGCAAAACGATTTTACTTAAAGAGAAAATCTCCAGTACACCTTTCTGCTGTGGCACCTTCAGTTCTTCAGCCAAGCACTACGTAGCAGCACAACGCTGTGCCACAGATGACAGAGGAACTCGTGCCCCACAGCTCAATAAAAGCAGCATTCTCCCATTTATCCTAACAGCTGCTAGAAATGCTGTTTCCTCCTCCCAAGAACTCACACCCAGCACCGTCCTCATCCACGGCACGATGGCTGCGTGCCAAAGCAATGGTAGTTCAAGATTTGCCTCGCCTTTGCTTTGTGTTGTATAAAATTACAAGATTTACGCAGGTGCATTTTGTTCCAAGAAGGACACATGCAAGCTTAAGTGGCTACAGAAGGAGATAACGTTACAGCAAGCCTCATTTTTCAGCTGTGTGCCTAAGACTAATAATAGAAATGCACGCTTGCCATCTAAGTAGCATTTTAGCACTCCAGAGAACTTAATTTCACAAGTGATGGGGGTTATTTAATCCTTAGATATCACCGAATTCTCCTTGTTAAAAATGCAAATCAACTGCTGCTAAACGAAAGGCTGGAAAACAATGCAACAATCAAGACGCAGCAATACATGGGAGGGCAGATGAGCTGCTGGCTATTCAGGACTGGACAAAATTCATCGGTCAGCTGTGGGAAACAATTCATCAGCATTCTTTGGAAAAGATGAGGCAGCTGTGAATAACATCTCTCACAATACTTCCCACGATAGAATGGATGACCAAACTCGCACATACGGTCTCAAGATATTTGAGTTTTCCATTTCAGCAATGAGAAGGGGAGGTTTGGTATCTCCCCTTACAGACCTTGCATGTTTATCTGCCAGTTCCAGGTGCAGCTGAAGCAGCTGTAATCTCGCCACTTCTATTTGGAGCAGAGCTTGTGACTATCAAGGACCAACTCTGCTTGTCCGAATGCAAAAACAAGAATTCAAACAACACCGTCAAGCACAATCACCTCAAAAAGTTCCTTCTGCAGAGGGTCCAGGTTTGAATAGCTATCCTAACACAGCAGAATAACTCCTCCTTGCTCTAAACCGGAGAGATATGGACTTGAAGGCTGGACCATTCAATGCTGCACTTGTGTTGAGGCAGCACCAGACAGGAGCAGAGACTGGAGAAGAACTCGTTGAGAGCAGCTCAGCGGAGAAGGACTTGGGGTCCTGATGGGCAGAAGCGGGGCGTGAGGCAGCAGTGTGCGCCTGCAGCCCAGAAGGCCAACAGTCCCCTGGGCTGCAGAAACAGAGGGGGGACAGCAGGGAGAGGGGAGAAGGTTGTGCCCTTCTGCTCTGCCCCTGCAAGGCCCCACCTGCAGTGCTGTGCCCAGGCCTGGGGCCCCCAGGACAGGAGGGATGTGGAGCTGCCAGCGCAGGTCCAGAGGAGGGCACGAGGATGCTCAGAGGGCTGAAGCACCTCTGCTGTGAAGGCAGGCTGAGGGAGCTCAGCTTGGAGAAGAGAAAACTGCAGGGAGACCTCATTGTGGCCTCCCAATACCTGGAAGGAGCTTACAAGCAGGAGGGGGGGCAGCTTTTTATGCAGTCTGATAGTAATAAAAGCAAATGGAAAGCACCGGGCCTGCAGGTCCAGATGCTGCAGGTTGCACTGCTGGTGGCCATGGGATGGTAGCAGCACGTCGTGCCCCTTCCAATACAAAACACACTGCTCGTCAGCTCTGCCTTAGAAAACTTCACATCTGAGGCAGAAACCAAGGGCAAAACTAATCAAAAGAATGCAGACGCTGTGCCTGCAACGGGGAGCGCGGGGAGGCGGGGGGGAGGAAGAATAGGGGACTTCTCTCATGGCTAAATTTAGTATGATTTTCATCTGCCTTGAAAATGTCAGCACTCAGCAAGGAATAAAACAAGGTTAAAGAATGTGAAGTTGAAAGCGAATGTCTTGGTGTTTATCTACAAAAGCAGCACAACTTTTAACGGCATCATCCCAAGTGAGAGCGATGCAACTCCACGCTGAGCATTTGCATCACACATCCCCACGCAGAGGAAAGCACTGCTCTGGGCCTGGTGGCTGCAGCCCTGCTCCATTTATCAGCACCTCTGCCATCGACAGCTTGGTTTTTTGTGCCAAATACTACCAGCAAGCACTGCTGTAGCTGAAATGCTCCTGATGCAGGGTGACAGCACTGTCATTATTACCAATGCTTTCGGCTCGAGTGTAAATTCACCCTGAAGGCCTTCAGGAAAAATGTTTGTTCCGCAGGCTCTCCTCGAAGCACTCAGCTGCTGTTTGCTCCGTGTTCTCCGACTCTGCCACGTCAAGCACAGCCGTCGTGAGGAGAATGCTGCACAGCCATAGCACCTCAAGCATCTATTTCCAAAATCACATTATCCCACAGCAAAACTACAGCATCATGTATGTAAGCACAGCTAGGAATGATCAGATGATACCCAGTGAGATCAGCAGCCCATTCCTTTGGTGGGGATCAGCCCTTCCTCCAGGGTAACAGTGATAGGATGAGAGCGAACGGCCTCGAGCTGCACCAGGGGAAGGTCAGGAAAAACTTCTCCACAAGGGTGATGCACTGACATGCATTGCACGGGGAAGTGGTGAGCTCAGCATCCCTGGAGGTGTTTGGGAGCTGTGGAGATGTGGCACTGAGGGTCACAGTCAGTGGGCAATACTGCTGGTAGGTTGGATTACATGATATTAGAGCTCTATTCCAAGCCTAACGGATTCTATGATTCTATCATCTCAGACACAGGTGGCTTCCCAGGACAGGCACAGCCCCTGGGATCAGAACAACATCCCACAGGTACACAGCACATGGCTATTACTTTCTCCACTGCACGTTTCATTCCACCGCCTGATAAAAACCCCAAAATCCCACATACAATCTGTGGGCAGGATTTAAGTCATGGTTAACCACCACGTATCACCTCAAAAAGAAATCTTGGGGCATTTGGCAAAGGAATCACAGAAAGGCCAGAAGACAAACCAGTGACTCATCTATGGCACAGAACTAGAGAAAGGCACTGCATGAAAATGAAAGTGAAGATCTGAAAATCAACACTGTTTTTTTTTTCCTCTGAAAAATGATGGCAGCTGCAATATAGTTGCACAAATAAAGAGGCTTATAGTGTTACCGGTGGGTTTCACAAGACTGTTAATAAAGGATGCAAATATCAAGCTGCAACCTGTTATTTACTAATCAAATGTAATACTCATTTCCTTCCCAAGATTAGACCCGAGTTGTCAATTTCTGCACACCATGGTTAGTTCAGCAGCAGTCTCCAGATCCACCAAAGATCAGACCTCCAGTGCCTGCAGTTAGCAGCACCCACACTGGGCAGCCCCAGCCAAACCTTTGGGCAAGCACGGAAGGTCAAACTGGAGGTCATGACACCCAGGAAGCAACATCCATTTAAACGAGCAGCTGATAAGGTGCTGCTTACTCGTGGGCATTTCTGAGACTGGAGAGGGAAAAGAAAATAAAGCATTATTCAGATATTCCTATGTATATGTAGGAAGGAAGATTACCTTAAGCAAGACCATGTTCTAAGAAAGTCATCAGATGACCAGGGTTGGGGGAGCATGAAGTACCGGCTCAGCGCTGGTGTTTGTTTTCACTGGAAACGTATTAGATTAAAAGGGCCATGCTAATGTGACATTTCACTATCACAAAGAAAATCCAATACTAAAATTGGAACATAAATCAAGCTCAAATATTCTTCCAGACATGCAATCAACTTTGCTTTCCACTTATCCTCCTTTATGCATCAAGGGGTTGTATTAAATTCTATTATGTATCTGTTAACTGTAAGCATTGCTTCTTTATAACTTCAAGAGAGGTGCGAAACAGTTAGAGCACTGCAAAATACATCAGGTTCACTGCAGATAAAGCAAGGTGATTAGAGCGCTTTGAAATATTCTTCTAAAATCAAGATTGAAAGATAAATCCTTTGGAGCCCGGGATATTTATCACGGCGCATTCCAACTGCAAGGTACCATGGGGAATGAAGTAAAAAGAAGTGGGACCTGAAATGCAGCATCAGCTCATAAAAGCAATAGTGTTTGCACTGAAAATAACATTACAGCCAAGCAGCTATTTGGTAACCAGCAAACAGCTTTAAGTGTAGATTGCATGTATGCAAACTTAATTAACGCAGTCAACTTGAGCCAAACTCTACACAATATGTCCACAGCAGCACATCCAAGCAGATCCTCACCTTCTGCTACAAACTCTATTGCCTAATTTAGCAAACCAACGTCACACCAAAAGTTGGCTTACGGTATCCAAGGAACCAGAAATAGCCATATCCTTCCAAAGTCAGGCATCATTCACCTCATTTGCTTCCTACTGCAAACCAGAGGGAAGTGCCCACAAGCTCAAGCTGGAATTTGAAGGCTATCATGGAAAGATACTGAACCTAGCACAAAGCTTGAATCAGGATGCAATGAAATATAAACAGGCCACAATAGGTTTCGCAAATTAAACACTACATTTTACAGCATATCAGAGCTTACTGCATTAATAATTAGCATTCTCTTTGTCCCAGCTCCAATGAATTTATATCATCCTTCAACACTGTTTAGCCAAAGCAAATAAAAAACAAGAAAATCACATTGCTTTTTCCAATCCGTACAAAATGATCTGGATATTCATGTTCAAATTTGCTATCATGGATTAGCTGAAGGCAATTACTTGACTTGCTGAATTCTTTTACAATAATTTAAAAAGAGAATTCAAGTCCTTTCTAATAAGAAAAATGAAATCCCATTAGTTGCATCTGCAATGTATATTAACATTTCTTTTGTTTAGAAAGGTTAATATCCCCCAAATAAAGGAGCACAGACTGCCTGTTAAAATAATTACATCATGACATTTTGGAAAGGTTGGTGGATAGACATGGTTTCAAGCAAAGAAATAAACAAAATAAGGAGGCATTAAAGAAAAAAGACATTATCCATAACTTAAATATGAAATGCATTGGCAACTCCCACCACACTAACAGCTTTCATGGAGGTTTTCTCCTCCGTGGTTTTTCTTGCCCTATAGAAAACACTTTCAGATGCCAGCATTCAGCAATGGGCAGGGTAAATCTGAAGTCAGCATCCTGCTAGCACAAGGTACAAGGGCTGCCATGGCCTCAAATCCCATCTCCAAGGGAATAGCAAAGCAACTGAAAGGCACAAAGGGATGAATGAGGAGGACAAATGCAGCAAACATGCACGTTTCAGTAAAAACTTACTAATTACAGTTCTGACAGCATGGACCAGCACGAGAAATGGTGAAATGACACAAGCAGCAAATTCAAAGCTTGCTTGAGCCTTACGAGTCTTGCTTTGGCAGCTGTTAGGCTTCAAAGCTTGCTTTCCTTACTAACTAGAGAAGCTAATTCTGGCCCCTCCACATCCACAAACTTCAAGCAGCACCAACTGCATGCTTACTTTACTAATGTACATGTAAGGAGCAATTTCATTTTAAGAGATTGGGGCTCACATACTGAAGGTGATACAGATTTCAGCTCCCCAATGCGTTGCTGCAAGCCACCCTTAGCTGCTGTGTGTCACCACGAAGCAGCCGGCCCACATCGACAAGCATCACTACAGATCACTGTTTGTAACCCAACAGATTTCCTGGTCACCCTCCTACTTCTTCCTCAACAAATTCCTACAGAGAAGAGTAAACAAATGCTCCACCTGTTTGTTTTTTTGTCTGGGTTGACGTACATTTAAACCAAAAAGTTACAGGTAGATTCCCTGTCCTCCTCCCATCTTCTCAAGACATACAGCGGATTCACTGTGTTCCTCTGCTGAAATCATGTTTTGCTTTTAACACCATCCGTGGATTCCTGATTAAAAAAAAAATTAAGTTCTCTTCATTGTATGAAATATTTGCATATTTTAAAGCGTTTCAAAAGCAACAAATGTTAGATTCCAAATGAGCTTGGAACATGCACATATAATTAGCCCCGTCTAACAAATCTGCTCATGACTGCAGCAGTAGTAAACAAGTGAATTTAAGCCAAACCTGTTTCAGAAGCATCAAATGTCAAGGTCTAACTCCTAACACCTCATTCAAAGCCTGGCAGGTGATATTTCCTTGGAGTCTATTTACTTTGAGTAGGCAGCATTGAAGGACAAGATGCACTTTAATACAGCAAGTTCTCACATGCAGTGAGATGCGCTGTTTTGTAGTCTATCGTGGTTATTCTGCCTCAGCTTGCGATGGTTCAAAGACCACACCAGGATTACAGAAACTCTGCAAAGCCTTCTCAAAGAGCTGTTACAAGCCTAAGGGTCTGTTCCTCTCTGTGGATGTCTGCAGGAGGGCAGGAAGCAAGTGATTAATACACTGCTGTAAGTTAACTTATGCTGTCCAATTTTAAAAGCAACTTAAACAAATCTGCTTGTGATTATACTAGTTAGCAACTGATTTTAAGCCAAACCTGTTTTTCAGGTCCCAAGTCAAGGTCCAACTCCTACTCAGTAACATCTCAAGCTGCAAGCCGTTTCCAATACAAACCTCCACCCACTCAGAAGCATTTTATGACAGCAGGGCACCGGCACGCCGCACAGCTCCCAGCTCCGTGCTGCACGAGGACATGGAGCCGAAGAGCTGCAGCTCCTGAGCCAAGTGCCGACTTCAGCAAATGATGTCACTGCAGCCTGGAGAAGCACAGAAATCTCGATGCTGAAGACACCCAAAACAGTGAATAAAAAAATGCATCTCATCATTCATAAAAAGCCAATAATGCTGAACGGCTTTCTCATGAGTTATGTTGAAAGGAGAAGAAACTCTCCATAGCAAGGCATCCATAAAGCAGACAGATAACTGAGTCCTCGTGTAGAATCACAGATTCCTTTGAGCTGGAAGGGAGCTGAAGGCCGCCTGGTGCCGCTCCCTGCAGTGCACAGGGACACCCACAGCTCAGCAGTGCTCACAGCCCCGTCCAGCCTGACCTTGGCTGTCTGCAGGGACGGGGCACCACCGCCTCTCTGGGCAACCTGTGCCAGCGCCTCACCGCCCTCACTGCCAAACCTTCTTCCTCAGCTCCAGCCTCAACCTCCCCTCTTTTAAGTAGCAACTAACGTTTTCAAAATGGACACGATGGGCTGATCAGGAGCTCTGCTCTGAGGACTGGGTGTCACCCAGCAGCCCATGAGGCAAGGGAAGCAGCAGCCGACTGCAGCAATGCTGGCATGCTAACTACCAACCAAAGACTACAAAGGGGCAGTGAAAACCTTAACTGTACAAGCCAAGACACAGAAAGAGAACAAGAAAAATTATCTTTGATCAAGTGGACGAGTATTCCTGATAAAAACCAGTGCCACTGAGCCCCACTGCTCTCACACATACTTAGAAATGAAGGACGACACAAAGCATCTTGCTTTAAGTAGAGTTTATTACAGAGAATGACGCACGGCGTGACAACAGTGGTGTAACAGTCATCTTCCCCTTCAGTTCTGAAATTAGCAGAGAGAAAATGAGATTTTTACAGAAGTCTGTTCAAGATGACTTCCACAACAACATTACACTGAAATACTAAATTGTAAGAATGTTTAATACTGATGATAACGATCCATCTTTTCTTATTGCCTCTTCCATGAGATTGGAATGAAGGCTGCCTCCATCCTAAAAAGGTCATGTTTGCATTTCTGGTAAACACAATGCATTGTTTTTTCCTCTCCACCCAATATGCTCAAGTGAGTCACATCTGGCTGACTTGTCAAAAGATAGTGAAAGTTTGAGGAAATGGTGTTCCACAGATGTTGCTGACTAAAAATAGCCTTTTCACAAATGATAACAATTTTCCAGCTCAGTGGCAAAATATACAGCTCAAAGACACGTATTGCCAATAGAGATTCATTGCAGATGGTGAGTTAAGCAACTTGTTTCTTGTACTATCCTAACTTCTCCTTGCTACCAGATTTTATGTGTAACCAAATAAAAACATCCCAGAATTTCAAATTCTACTTTTGAAGGCTCACTGCAGAACATCAGCTTCATGTGATCTAACAATCTACCTCATCATCCTTCCCAACAGCAACCCCTTCCCAACAGATGGAACGGCCTCCATGTTATAAAGCAGCTCTTTGCTGGGTGTTACGAGGCCAGGGGTTGCAGAACCTCCAGATCAATTATTCATCTCGGTCAACTGCCATCCAGTACTGCAGGCCAGTAAAAAACAGTACTGCTAGGTTTATTAAAAAACACTGATCTGGGAAAAATGCTTACGCTGACAAAATTGTTGCTTGAGAAACATAGCTTAAGATTCCTCCCGTGTTCCCAAAAGAATAGGGAAAAAGGATCAGAGGGAGCCACGCACAAAAGAACCATCCCAGACAAGGAATTCTGACCATCTCCTGCCTTCTCTGCTAGTTCAAATCTGCAGGAGTAGCTCAAAGCATTCTAAAAAGCTGCTGTGAAACTGACGTCTGTAGGAGATGGAAAGACGTGCATGTATCTCAAACTCATACCTCACACACCTACCTTTGGAAGCAGAGAACTGTGCCACCCATTCCCACACGAGCTCTGAAGTTTTATTTTCAATGCTGAGGTTGCACAGGCTCCTCCTCATCTCAGGGTCAGGCAGTGGAATGGACTGCCAAGGGAGGTGGTGGAGTCACCGAGCCTGGGGGTGTTCAAGGAAAGGCTGGATGCTGTGCTGAGGGACATGGTTTAGTGGGAGCTATTGGGAATGGGTGAACGGTTGGACTGGATGATCTTTTAGGTCTTTTCCAACCTTGGTAATTCTATGATTCTGCACCCCAAATTTGCTACTGGATTCCCACGAATCTGCCAACAGTGTTGCAGTAAGGGTCAGCAGCCCCTAAGGATGGTCACATCCCATCTTGCACCAGCACAGATCACACAGCCACACTGCGGGCTCCTCTCACATCTTCCCATTCATCCTTCAAGAGTGAGAAGGAAAGCTCATGCCTTCCCCTGTCATGCACCAGGAAAATAAAACAATGCAATGGCTTGGCTTCCTGCTGAACAAGGGAATGAGCAGCACTCCAGAAACCTAAGCAACACTTACAGGGAATTTAGCAGCAATGAAGACAGAGTACTGCAAGCCTGGCTTTGCAGCGAGATGCTTCTCACTCACCCTGAAACAAATCGTATCAATCACATGCATTGCGTCAAAGGAAACAGTACTGCTTCACCACACCTGAGATCTATCTCCTTAAGTATTAAAAATAGGTAAATAAATGAACAAACTACAGATCCTTAACATTCAGCTTCCAAAGGATTCATTTTCAGATCAGCTACCTGTAATGAAAACAGTTGTTCTCGTGCAAATTAATCAGCAGAAGAAAACCGCCGATTTTGCACCTTGGGATAGAATCTTTCAAAGCCGTATCTTAACAGGAACACAGAGAAATAATAATGTTTTAGTGCCAACCAATAAATAATAGAGGAATAAAACACAGACAAAGCAATTTCTGCAAACTCTGCTAGGAATGCTTCTACAGTTATTGATAGCAGAGAAACTGAATATGAACAACATCAGAGCGGCAAAAATAGGAAAAATATCTTCTGGAAAACATTCTTTAACATGAATACTGATATCCCACTGGCATCTAACTCAGAGCTCTGCAGAGGAGAAAAATACTTCAAAACCTGATGCATTTACTGTTGAAAACTCTTTACATTCCATGACTAAATCATAACCGCTACAGTGGTATTTCAATCTGCGATTCTGCTGATGTTCACAAACCGAGCTGTACTTGTGTGGTTTATGCTGTCAGCAGAACCCCTTGACTGAACACCATGTCATTCATAAGATAAAGTGTCCAAGAGGCAATTCACCGGGTCTTAAAAAGGAAAGAGTGATGACCTCAATCCCCTTAGGAAGGCTGTCTCCCTAAAACGTCTTCAAAAAGTGAGAAAAATGGATTCTGCAGGAATCTATCATCTCTTACTTAAGTGGCCAGGCTTAATGCCTGGCGCGCTGCACTTTTCCCTTAAATTATTCAGCATTTACATTGATCTCTGTCCTTCATAACGGCTGCTCACGGAGAGACACACAGCATACGGACATTCCGACCCAGGATGCAAAGCTTCGTGCTTCTTTGCAGCCTCTGTGCTTTGTATAAACAGCTCTCCGCTCCCATACACCACCACTCACATTTATGCCTTGCGACGCCAACTGCAGTGTGTGCTGCGTAGCAAAAGCTGGAGCCCTTATTTACAATTTGTCTGCCTTCGCTTCTTGCAGCGGGGCTGTTCTGCTTCTTAAAGCAAAGAACCCACGTTTATAGTTATTTACAGACCAAAAAAGCGGCGTGTTAATTTTGTTCCCTTTCCTATCCCTTACTCACCTATTGCAAGTTTGATTCAGAAATACAAAGTCCCTCTCCTCTGGGGAGGGAAGGGGTTGCAAACAACTGACAGAGCTGAATTGCACCATAGCCACCAAAATGACCAAAACCTGAATGGGGAGCAATTCTACTCAATGCAGCCCTTCGTGTTTTTTTCTTGGGTTACTGCTCAAATTCACAAACCTGATAAATGACTGGAAAGGAAGTATTTGTTAAACCTTTTGCAGGCGTCAATTTAACTGATGGAAACAAGCGGATATTTTTTTCCTCACTGCTGCAGTAAAAAAAAAAAAAAAAAACACAGAAAAAAATAAAAAATAAGAATAAAAATCCCACAGCAGTTCTTTCCCTCCAGGGAAGATGGGTATTTGATATTCTAAGTATTTCTACAGCAAAACTGCAGGAAGACAAAGAGAAGGCATTCTTGGGAGTTCTGAGCATGCTATGCTAAAGGAAAATGCCCTTCGCTCCTCCCTTCCCAGTTCACCTCCAGGGGTGAATGGACACCATCTGCACCAGCTTGTCCCACCTCCTCTGCTCAGCTCAGGCACCAGAACACCACCTGTGAGAGGTATTAAGGCACTGCTGGAGCAGAGGGAACTGCAGCAAGCTCTTCATTGCAGTCAATGATCACAGCAGCACTGCAATCTTGCTGAGGCGTTCTGCTTCCTACCCGGGTGCAGGCAGTTGTCCAGCACCAAAGGAATGAAATGTGGCAAAGCCACCTTTTCAGATACCAGCAAAAACACTCCGTTTGTTGCCAGAAAAGCACTTCTAATATGTGACAAAAATCCACAAGGACTCTGGGGAGGTTGTTTACAAGTCAACAGAACATAAGAGGAAAGGAAACATCCATTCCTGCTTGCCCAGAAAGCATACAGCAAGCCACTGCATCACAACTGGGTAAGTGCAGTAGCGCTGAGCTGGTGGTCTCTTCTTTAAGAGCTGCAGGGATGCCAACAGCAGAGCAGCCATAAATAAACATCTCAAAGTGAAAGTTTTGTAACATCTACCATGCCTGTCACACACAAATGCTCTGCGTGGAGACAGATGGTGCAGGCTTCTATTAGCAATGAATAATGAGATGTGAAGCAAAAGGTGTGAGATGCTATTTAACCTTGCTTTCCCCCCAACATCATAAGTCCTGAACTGTACAACATTTGATATTTTTGTGGTTATAAAACACCAAGAGCAGCAGTAATCACAGGTTAGCTGTGCATCAGCTATTTCACCTTCTTTTAAACCAAATCTGTTCCCATTCCTTCAGCCTTCTTCAACACTGGCAAGCCAAATGGTCTGCAACAAAGTGATGCAACAGCCAGCTGCAATTAAAAGCAAGCCACCATCCCAATAAGCAAAGCAATGCCAGGCACTTCTTCACACACACAGGCATATATTAGAAAGAAGGCCTGAACAGCCATCCTGATGTTACTGGCAGGTCCAGAGATCAACTCAACCAGCAAGAAGTGGTGAAGCGATCAGACAGGGAAGTCTTGGACTGAAAACTGACCTGGCAAGAGCTGCAAAAACCAGGTGTCTCCTCTCAGCTGGATCAGCGCACTGGCTTGGCTCACTGCTGTCCGAAATGACACAACCTGAGCAGAAATGCTAAGCAAAGTGAGCTTACTCATGCTGGAGAGGACACAGGGAAAGATAATGCTCTTCAAATTCCTCAGAGGTGTCGTCAGGGAAGATATATCGTTCTGCATATGCATTACAGATCTGGCAAGCTGCAACAGGTTGAAACCACAGCACAGTAGGTTTATTCAAGTATAAAAACCACTGAAATGGATTGCTTAAGGCAGTCACAGCTGTCTTAAAAACACACTGACGATGACTGGAGTGGGTTTGGTAAACTCAATCCTCGCTGAGGCCACACAGATGGTGGCCAGATGGCTTTGGAAGACCAGAAAGTCATCTTCCAGTTCAGGACACGCTGTCTTAAGTCACCAGAACTTGAGTAACCTCTCCATCCCAAGAGCCACCAAAATGAAATCACAGAATCATTAAGGTTGGAGAAGACCTCTGAGGTCATCCAGCCGTGCACCTACCACCAATGCACATCCCTATGTACCCTACCTTCCCTTTCCTTAAACACCTCCAGGGACAGTGATCCCACCACCTTCCTGGGCAGCCTGTCACAGCACCTGACAGCTCCTTCTGAGAAGAAATTCATCCTAATATCCAACCTGACCCTCCCCTGGGACAACTGGGGGCCATTTCCTCTTGTTCCATTGCTAATCTTTGCTTTTCATATTACATGGCACGAGCCCATCTCTGCAGCCACTGCTGTGTGCTAACTAAATACAGTTGTCAAGACATACAAGTCAATTTCAAGAAGACATTTATTACAAAGATAAGCATTCTGCAATACAATCAGTTCCTGAAGCTGTGCCTGATGCACACAGCCATCTTCCAATGGTGTTCAAGTTTTGGGTTGTTGTTTTTTTTTTTGCCATCTATGTACCAGTTCTTTCAACTGTTTACCTCATATTCACTCTCAGCCTTTTCGCATACCAGCACTTCAGTGCACCAGAAAGCCCACTACTGAACATCCTTACAATTTAGCTCTCTCTACTGCAGGAGACCAACATTATGCAGAACTGCAATGTCAGTGCAAGCTGAGATTCCTCCCAAGCCCATCTATCATACATAGGAACAAGTATCAGCACATCTGCTCATCTGCCACTTGTTACATCAGAGCAACTAAGCTTTTAGAAATAAATCATCTCCAACTATTTAAAACGTTCTCTTCAGATTAATGGGCTACTTTACACAAAAGCACAGTCCCCAGAGTCATGTGCATTTGCAAACATGCTTACATAAATAGTTTTAGCAATTTGTAGACAAAAATTTGGCAACATGATACATTTATCCAGGGAATACACACTACGTTTTACTTAGATAAATACACATAATCACTATTCCCCATCTACTTTCAGCAGCTCCATTACTAGTTGGCTAATTGACTAAATAACCACAAAGGTTCAGTACCTTCATACTGGAGAAGGTCAAACCTGCTACCCAGGAAATGATGTTTCCTTTTTTTAGGTGTGCAGAGGATTTAAAGCGTGTTCCTGGAATGACAAGGCACACATATAAGGCTGTATATCTAAGCTGCCTTCAAAACCCACTACTACTAATGTAGTCCAAGGCTTCCTCTCTGCCCTTTCCCTCTGATTTTCGATGACAGTAATCCATAGGATCTGCTTTGCTTTGTCTTGTCTTTATCTAGTAGTGATTTGCAGGAGCAACACACATTTGTGTGGGAATCCTCACGTTTCCATGGACTGCATTCGAACCCAAGGACTTGTGAATAGTGAAAAACAAAAACGCACAGCGAATGACATGAATAAAAAAAGACGACACGGTAAACAGTACTTCACATCCTTACAATGCCCTTCACCTGAGAAGATGGCTTTTTCAACTGGAAAATGATAAAACGGAAAATTAAAGTGAATACAGAAAGAAGGGATTGTTCTGTTTTAACTACTCCATTAGCAGCGTGGTGTTTTGTTTCCTGCCCAAATCAGGGATCCTGCCCAAACCAATCCCATGGTGATCAGATGACAGTGAAAGACCAGCTAGAAGCCTAAGCTGAGAAGATGAGCAAGAAAAACTGGAATTAGCAATGCCTCTGTAAGATGGCATAACAACAGGCAGGGGGCTCATATCCATCCCGCTCCATTACCTTTGGAGGACGTGAAGGTGCTATCTGCACTGCTTAAATCTCCATTAGCAGCACAAAAAGGAAAGAAACACGTGATTTTGGCTTGAGCAATCTTATGAAAGGCCTAGAACCTCAAAAACATCCATTAAGTAGAAACAGAGCCTACTTCCCAAGACAAACCCATGCCACGTTCAGCTCGTAAGAGCAAGATGCAATGGCAGGCTTTTGTCATTGCCCTTTGCTCCTTCAGTTTGTAACTGAAGTCAATGGTGAGAATGCAAGTGACATTCTGCAGGAGATACAGAGACTACCCCTCCTTAACAACAAGAAATATACTAACACAAATGGAAAACCATTAAAGGTTAGTGAAAATCACTGAAGGGAACAAAAGCATCCCAGCCTCGCCACCAAGCCACCATCCAAAGGAAGGCAACTCCTCCTGTCCCAGTACCACAATCTCCCACTCCGACCAACTGGAGCAACCAAGGAGGAGAATGCTTGCACATGTAGCTCAGTCCATATAAGCAAACAGGTACACATGCACACAGGGTAATGGTGGAGGGCTCCAACAAGTACAGCAAATCCCTTCCTCGGGGCGAATAAAGCACTCTTGCAGAAGCAAGATTTTAAAATCCAATTTGTCACAACAAATAGAAAGGCATGAAATACATTGTTACCCTTATTCAGACATTTGCATTCCTTATTGCTAATTTAAAATGGGAAATAACATTTCCTTCTGGCAGATGAAATACAGGTCTCATGCTCTCAAAATACATTAGAAGTAACTGTTCTGCACGAAATATATTTCCTAAATACTGCAGTCAGTATTAATAGGTTGTTAAATCTCACGGGACTGGAAGGAAAAGTTTATCCACTTTAACCAAGTACGAGGCAACAGGATGCCAACGAGATGCTATGAACTCTTAAAAGTTCACCAGAAGAAAATAATTGAAAACACCTCCTACCTGTTTCAGACCAGAGGCAGAATACCAAACAAAGTGCTTTTTCCAACAATACTTTTGCTTCTGTAAAAAATTCCATTTCCAAACAGCCTGATATTCAATGCTGATGTTAAGATCTGATTTATCCTTTTCAAAGCAATCTCCTCACTAATGCATCTCTCCCCACCAGCCTTCACTGCGGCTGATCCCCTTCCTACAAAGTTGCTCATGATTCAAACAGATAATTTCTGTTTTTAATCTAGATTCCAGAGGAAACCAAATTAACTTCTCAGCACCACAAATGGAAAGCACTGCGTCAGAGGAGTCACGCTGGAGGAGTTAAGGCTGTCAGACCCACCAATATATTACAATATAGAAGGTATTTATGGAAGCATCTCAGCGTTCCCAGACAAGCTGCCTGCTCGATGCACGAAAACAAACGCACCATCCTCGCATCCTGCCTCTCCTTCCTACACAAATCCCAGCTCCCAGCAGCCAGAGATGCCAGGAATTAAGAGCGGCCTGACAGCAGCCAGCGGTTTGTGCCTTGCAGCTGGGAAAACATACGGAAACCTGACTGCAATTCAGCAGCAGTGCAGCTCATCAAGCAGATGTAGCCTTGACCTCCCACCCTCTGCCATATTTCTGCTTCCAGGAGCCTTCCTGCCATGCCCGGAACACGTTCTTCAATGTGACAAACCAAACTCAAAGCCACGACCTGCAGTCCACACTTCAGGTCTGATTGCTACGGAAGCCAAAACTCGAGCACAAGAAGGAGGTGGCGAACACACAGATACAGAACTGCCCAATTTAGGCATTGGGAAATAGGGAAGGAAACAAGTGTCTCAATACCAGCATCTTCTGTTGACATCATGAAGATTCTCCCATACCTGCCAACAGAAAAGAAACCCCTCAAACCATGGGGCCAAAGGCTCCTATTTGCCACACTCCTATTTTGACAAAAGCTTTTTTTTTTTTTTTTTTTTTTATGAGACATTTGTCATTAACAAACTTCAGACAAGGTTAATGAAAGTTCTGTCACTTTAATGTCTAGCCTGCTTTAAATTACAGATGTCATCTGCCATGACTAAAGAAAGGGCACTGTGCAGTAATACCATAAACCATCATCTCCAGGGACACACAGGTAATTGCATAGCTCATTAAAGAACTGTTTTAATTATTAATTGACCGTGTCAGAGTTGTCCTTTGAAGTCGAGTTTGATTTTTTTTTTTCCCTTGCAAGCACGCTGATTCCAAGCTGACCTACAGAACTTTCTCTGCCACCCCCAGAACCAGAAGGCAAAGCTTGGGACACAGCTCGTAGGATGGGACCATGGCTGTGGGCCACTCTGCCATTGCTGTTGTGTGACAGCACGTAAGAAATAGAGCTCTTCAGTGGATGTGCAAATTAAGAGCTCAAACAGGTTCCTCCCTCTCCCAATATCGTGTGCCTAAGGCACTGAATACCAACATCACCTTTCAGCCACCAGTCACAGCAGCTTCCCAGCTGTTGACATAACTTTGCTTTAAGAAAAGAATACCCAAAGACAAGACGAATGTGCTTGTTTTTGTTCCTGCAACCAAAACCAGGCACTGAATGTATTTACCTGCACTCCAGCCTATTTGGTGTTGCACTTCAAATCCATCAGCACAGCAAACATTGGAGGATCTCCAACACGCTTCCCCACTCTACCACCCTGCAACCCAAAAGCTGTGCTTCCCCAGAAGAAACAACACACGATTCAAAAGGCAGTGACATCGACCATTCCCAACATAACAGGGAAAAAAAAACAACCCCAAATCCTAAAAACTCTACAGAATTTCACATGAGTATTAATTAGGTGTGGAATTTGCATAAAACACTGCATACGTATCAACGCATCTGAAGTGCCATAAAATCTCCGGGCTAAGAAAGTAAGAGGCGTATCTTTATAAATACACCCAAGAAGCAGCTTGTGGGGATGAAGTACAATGGGAATGCAAATGAAAATAATGTTTTTACCTTAAAACGACATAAATCTAAAGCTAGCATTCCACTATCCTATGACCTTCGTTCTCACCCAGTTCCTGTTCACACTATTTGCTAACGTAATTGAATCCTTCAAGCGTCTTTACATTTCATTCTGGTTTGGGGGACAATGCTGCTGAAACACGTTTGCCATCCATCTTTCTTAACACGCTTAATCTAAATAGAAGACTCAAATCCAAGATTGCGCCTTTGATGGATAGCTCACCTTTCTGTAACAGCATACCTCAAATGCATCCCATTATTGCTCTCAGAAACCTTACAGAAAACCTGTATTCAGAGCGATTTTAGCTTCTCCCACCAAGCTGGCTATCATATATACTTACTGCAGTATAGCATGATTAAAAATAGATAAGGTTAAAGAAGTCGCCATGTATAAGACAGGGATATGTGAATGAGCTCAGCAGACCCACACAGTGTCATACAAGGCTTACAAGAATTTCACTTGGCAGAACTAAACCATCACTCCCTCAGGTCACCCAGGGGTTTTCATTACAGTGAGGAACCTTCAGCAGCACACCAGCATCAAGGCAGGCTGGGCTGGCTGAGCCGATCCTAAAAATAAGACAATTATCATAAATAATAATTAAAAGCATTCTGCTTTTATTATTCTGCACATGGAAACATACATAGCACACCTGTCCTTGTTGCAAAATAGAGCACGCACCCCATTAAGTCCCCAGTAAAACCTTAAGTATGAACTTAATAAAGGGAACAATACCATTTTATATATTCAGGTGAATGCTTCAGATAGGAAATAAAATGCACTGCATTTGTACAACAACAAAAAAATTAATTACTAAAGCCACACAGTGCCAAGAAATCTGCTTTTACATGGCTTATATGGTTTCATATTAGCAAAGTAACTTGGATAGTCTTGATAAAAAGCAAATATTTTCCTAGATCAAAGGAGCTCTAAGTACCACAGCAGCATAGCACGTATTGCTAAGAAAATGTGATCCTTCATTTCTCAGTTTGTTGTGTGATACAGATCCACATGCATCCAGCTTTCAAGGAAGCGTACGTTATTTTGCATGCAAATAAAGCAAAGAAAAATGCCTGCTATTCAGATAACAATGATGTACTCTTCTGTAATGAACAGCTGGTGATACTTCATATAGCAGGATTTACTGCATAATCGCTGGTTTACATCACTGGTTGATACTAAGACGCCACGCACTTCCAAACCTTGGTTTTTCCACCTACAAACATCTCCATCTGCCTATTTGTAAACCAAAGCCCTGTGGAGCTGGGGGTAAGCGTTGCAGTGGTTGTTTCAATGGGCTCTCACCAACCACTTATTACACGCTGCTTTCACAAGATATGAGTACGATGCGTTTTCCAGCATTTCACCAGGAACGGGCAGCTGTGCCAAGTAAGTGTCTACCCATCATACTTAACATATTTGGCAGCAGAGCAGCTGTCGAATCCCAGCCTAACAACGGGTGCAGGACATCTGCTCGCATCCCAGAGACTTGAACAGAGCACCTTGTCTTATTTGAGCCTTGCTGGACTCTTCCTGGAGAAGCTGATTCTGTCATGTAAGCAGCACACGCGTTTTGTTAAGCAAATATCCAAACCAGAGGCGGTGCTGCATCGCTTTGTTTCTTTTCTGTAAGAAAAGCCAACAACTATGAGGAGCGCACAGACAAGTCAGACTGCAACAGAATCATGCAATCACTGAGGTTGGAAAAAGCCCTTAAGATCATTCAGTCCAACCACCCACCCACCACCAACACTGCCCATTACCTGCATCCCTCAGTGCCACATCTGCAGGTGGTTCCTGACCACCAGAACCACAGGTAGCAGTGCTGTGGGGCTGCAGAGCTCTGCAGAGTACACGGCTGGGCACTTTGGGTGAGGGCAGGGGCTGTGAGCCACGCTCATTAGTAGCAAAAACAAACCACAGCAAAAGCAGGGCTGTGCCAAGGTGCACCTCCCCACTGCCCAACCTCCTCCATCCACATCATTGTCCAAAAAAGCAAGTTCAGTGCCACGAAATTGCTGTGGCAGCATACAGACACAGACCAGGGGGTATATATCAGCGAGGCGCCTTCCAAGTGTACGGCACCAGAACTCTGTAATGGCAGAGCACTTCATTCCTATCCCATGGGGTAAACAGAGGGCACACAATCCACGCTGGGACAAGCCTGCTTCTGCCATAAGCTTAAGAAATTAAAACATGCCTTCTTGCACGGCACTCACTACACAGGCACACAACAAAGCCTCACACTGCCTGTCATCGGAGCGGCTACGTGCCCTTCCTATGAAAGAAATGAAACCCATCTTCTCCCCATCCCTCTGAGCCATAATTAAAACTGCATGCTGTATCGTCAGAGCACGACAAGGTCCCCCAAGGAGCCTGAGCCTCTGGCACATCCAAAGGCACCTCTTTACAAGGGTGAGCGATACCAGAGAAGCTGCAAGGATCATTGCACTGCCAACTATCAGAAACCGCCAGATAACCTTTGTGAGGGAAAGGAGAAATAAAGCAGGAGAGATCTGCAAGAATGAAGACCTTTTGTTATTTCTGGAAGCAAATTAGATGTACCCGTCTCCTCTTTTATCCCTGCTTAAGCTTCCCCTGGCTTCCACAGGTCGGGGAAGAAGAAAAATCTATGAGGTCAATGCCTTATGTCAAATTTCCAGCTTCTCCTCAGTCAATGAAGTAGTTAATTATCGTTTTTCTGCTGGTTTAATTCAGATAGAAAAGTCAACCACTTCATTTAATAATTTAGTTGAAACACGTCCACGTAAGTACACTCTAATTTCTCATTCCGTTTCCAAATTGGATCAATTTAAAGGCTGCCAATAATACAGCAGCAGAAATGCAAAAATAAATAAATAAATAAAAATAAAAAGCACCCCCAAAAAATGACAGTAAACCAAAGTTAGCCATTCTTTATTCACTGACTATTGTCTCAAAGCCTGTGAAAAGAATCAGTGTACATCAACGTCTAGAAACTATTAACCTATCTACACCAGGCTGTAATAATTGAGCACAATTAGACATGCAGTTTGGAGAATTCATCAAAATGAACAAAACCGCAGTAATTTGCCATCTAATTCTCGTTCCCTTTTGAAAGCACACGCTGCATCTCCCCAACAACTGCACCTCCCAGACTTTGGGAAATATCCCAGGGCAGCTCTTCAGATGTCTTGAAATAGAGCCTCGTTACTTCGGAGCAATCCTCCTTTTAAGTACAAGTCAATTAATGTGGGAAGCAATCTTCCCGTGAAACCCACTGAAATTATTTTAGGCTAAGTACTCCATTACAAACCTCAGAGCTTTTCTACCCTTTTTGTCAAGAAATATTTTTACCTACAATTCAATTGTTCTGGAAGTCAAATTGCATTGAGTTCAGACGTCATCTCCAGTCCTCTTCAACCAAACAACCCCGGTGCCAATTTAATTTTGCCCTGCCTCACTGCTCCACAGCTCTTTGCATTTGCAGGAGCCCAGGGATTAGCACGCTGGCATGAGTGTTGAATTGAAAAGGGAGGCAGAGAAGATGATTTGAAGATAATTTGTTGATAGGTGCTCAACCCTCAGCTGCTGCTGCAGAGACACTGAAGTCACTGCTCTCACCCATCATCTCCCATCACCCACCTTCAGCTCCTGGTTGCAGCACCCTAC
The DNA here is from genome assembly GCF_951394365.1 of Tetrao urogallus. Taxonomy (NCBI): domain Eukaryota; kingdom Metazoa; phylum Chordata; class Aves; order Galliformes; family Phasianidae; genus Tetrao; species Tetrao urogallus. Next base: position 1,877,396 of record NC_136835.1, on the reverse strand, counting down.
CTCTCTACTGCACATTTCAGAGGTCACAACCATGGCTTTCACCAACTTTGAATTACATCCTCAAAAGCAGTTATTGCATCGTTTTTAAAGCACCAGCTCTTTTTTTTATTATTATTTTTTTTGCACACAAGCAGGAAAAGAATCGAGCTAAAAGCCAAAAATCATTGCTTTGCGGTTCATACATTTCAAATTTTCCTCCTCTACCTACAACAGGAAAAGCTCAAGAAAAGATTAAAAAATAGGCACAGCACAAAAAGGAATACGCCTCAGTGCTTCAATGCAACCGAAACCCCACATCCTCGGGTTATCTCCCGGGAGGTGGAAACCAGAGTGAAATTTACAGTTTCAAATGCTCTTCTTTCAGAGCACCAATAACGCACCCGGATCACAGCAACACGGGTTGGGGCAAATGAACTAAAAGAGCAAAGATAACAGGTGCTTGTGATGCCAGTGCTCCTCTTGCCATAAATCCGCTTCCCTTTATATTAAAGGAAGTCATTGATAGCAAATGGATTTTTCAATATATCACCCAAATATAGAATTTCAGTGCCTTGGTCATAAATTACCCGGGAGGCGCAGGGCTGCTGGGGGGGGGACGACAAGACAACAGCTACAAAACAGCAGCTCTGCAACAGAGGATGCCCTACTTACAAAGGATATTTTTCTGCTAACTTTGTCATTTCCCACTTCTAAAATGCACCTATGAAGGATACTCAAGGGGATGCCCGCTCCGATCCAAGTGGAAGTTTTCAAACTCCCCCTGGCAGCCAGAGGGACGTGTCAGGGATGGAAGAAACATCAAAATCCACTGCAGGAAACGTTACAGCTCTCTGATTTTACAAAACTGTCTTGTAAAGCCATCACAGGCTGTAGACTAAAACAAAGTTAGGCAGCACACGTTGTAAATGGAACAAAGGAAAGGTACAAAAAAAAAAAAAAATCAAGCAGACCAAACGCTGTCTGCTTTTGAAGTCAGAGATTTCTTAAGGCTAAGAGCAAAACAAGATACTCTGATAATGTTTCCTTATAGCCTTTTTTCCTTTTTTTTTTTTTTTTTTTTTTTTTTTTTTTTTTTTTTAATATCTGTGGGGAAAATCTTGTTTGTTAAAACCAAAAAGCACGTGAAAAGCACCAACAGAGCAAATACAGAAGAGAAGGTTTAAGTTGCAGGCAGAACACAGAAATCTGTACTTGCACGATTCTTGCAGCATTACCAACTGAAGAGGAAAATGATGCTTAAGCTCTTTAGAAGTGAGAGAACCTGCTTATAAGAGAAAAGGAACACTGAAGCACACACTACAAATCAGCTGTCTGCAAAGCCTAGCGTTCACCTATCCATTACTATTTGGAGTGGCCAGTAGCACTCATTGATGTTCAAGCTGCACAAAGATCTATTAGCACTATGAAGGATTGTATTAAAAATGCCTGATGTATGCAGACAATCACACTTTCTCTATGTGGCTTCACTGCTTTAAGCACCTGGAAATGAAGATAACGTTTGAGCAGCTGCGTCTTTCCGTATGCAGCTCTCTATTTTTATCATCTTGGCTTGCTACTCGCTTGATATTTAGGAAATGGTCGAGCTGAAAAGCAGGGTGATACAAGCCCCTGCTCCAAGCCCAGGCATACAGATCAGTCAGCACACCCCTGAGGCTCCATCGTGCTCCAGCACGCAGCCTCTTGCATGAGAAGGAGAACCTCCCTCCCTTTGGAGATCTCTGCCTAGAATCACAGAATCATAAAGGTTGGAAAGGACCTCTGAGATCATCCAGCCCAACCAACCACCTGCTGCTAATGCTGCCCATTCACCACATCCTTCGGTGCCACATCCACCCTTTTCTTGAACACCTCCGGGGAGAGTGACCCCACAGAACCCTATCTGTACCAACGTGGTGGCATCCCATGGTGACAGGAGCACGCACAACACGGTGGTGCCCCATCAGGATTTGTGTATGCACCAAGATGGTGACACCTGATGGCGATATGAATGTACACACAGCACCGTGGCGCCCATGGTGATGGGTTTGCACCAACACGGTGACACCCCTTACAGCTGGGAGCCACGCTGCCTTGATGAACAGCAGTCACCCACACCATGCTTTGACTGACAGCTCAGGAGAATCACACAAGGCTGCCAAGCGCTTAGGACTGCCTCTGTGCTCCCGACACCAATGGGTGCACTTGCTCCAGGAAAGCCACTGGAGGAATGCACCGCAGCCCAGCAGCAGCCAGCACCAAGTTGAAGGAAACTCTGTGTCCACCCCTGCTGCGTGCTGATGCAGCCTCGGATGCTCAACGCTGCCACGAACCCAAAGGGATAAACAGAGCCATAGCACTGACATGTCTTTATAGGAAAGTTTCTGCAAAGTAAGATTAGGAGACAAAACAAACGTGGCCATATACATGCACATAAAGAAGCTCCGAGCTAAGTGCACGACAACCCCATTTCCCTTTTCTCTATTCGGTTTTGTTCCATCTACTAGAGCTTGACGTTACTTTTTTTTTTTTTTTTTTTTAAATCATCATTTTTAATACTGCCTCTCAACCTACATTTTCCTCCTCTGCCGCCCTGTTGTGAGGTCATGATACATTGGTGACAAAGTTCCCATGGAAACAGACTGACGACATAAACATCAGATTAGGATTTCTCTGCAAAGCAGGAGGAGAAGATGGCTTGCGAGGGAGCAGGCTGTTACTCAAACAAATCTCTTCAGTAATAGCTGTGGGAATAGAGAACATTACTGGCAAAGTAAATTGCGTTTTGTAAAGATGTTCTCTTTTTTCTTTTTTTTTCTTTTTTTGAAGTTTGCCCCCATGTGAAAGTCTCTAAGTCAGAACCTTAACATTATTTTAATGTGCTATTCTGTATTTAATAATCTTCTGCTTCAGACACTAGTCTGTTACCATGGGAATGACAGCCGCACAAATACAGGATTAAGGCTATCAAGCAGAAGGAGAAAAGAAATTATGAATAAGCTAGTTATGTTCAATAATTAGCAACTGTACGGAAAAACCAAAATCATGAATTTAGATTGATGCATTTATCTCAGTGTTTGAATACAACGACGAGGGTGTTATTGCTCAAAAACGGAATTCTAACACATTACCCAAGTATATTCTCCTGGTTTTGTGTTTTTTTTTTTCCTACGTGTCCCCTGCTTGGAACGATAATTTCGTTTGCTCTCATTCCCATTTTCCCCTTCTCATTAAGGGAGTCTCCACACGTCTGGTAGCACACACAAAAGACTGGTGCCTCCAGCTGCACAGGCAAAGAGAGATACTCATCCAGACCTTTATCACGCACACATCCCCCCCTGAAAACCACCTGTTGGACCCACGGTTTGCATGACTTCAACATGGAGCCCTGCATGATGGGACTCAACTGCCCAGCTCTGAGCAACTCACCACAAGAAATCAAAGTTTTTTGTATTTCCTACTTTGAAAAAACAAAATGCCTTCTGCTTTAATTGGAATTAGCTGCAGTACAATGAAACATGAGCGACCCTGAACGGCACCAGCTCCTCGGCTGCCCGTAGCACTCCGCTCTCTGCCTCCTCCAATTTAATGACACCACATCTGCCAGCACCCCGGGTTTTTCTGCTAGCCCTGCCCCCAGCACGCAGCTCCCGAAATACCACCTCCAGAAATCAGACAGAATTCTGTATTATCTAACTGGGTTCTTAGACAAGAAGGTAGTGAGAGCACCTAACACCCACTACAAGATGCTCGTACTCTGCTGTAACGTGCCAGGCATCAGGAACAGAAGGAAACAGCCCTGACTTCAGATAGCAGACCATGACTGCACCTCCATTAAGAGGCAACATCCTCTCCTATAACTAACTCAGCTGAAATCACCACTCACAGGACAGTCAAGTTTAAATTTCTTCCTTTATCAAGACAGCTTTTAATTAACAGTCAGGTACTTCAAAGTAGGGTTGCAAAACAAATTCATTTACATAACCAAGGCCTCTACAATCAGAACTGAGTATGCTACAGACAATAAAGTAGCAGTTGGTATACCTCTATTTCTACTTGGAGGCTCCCAAATCAACAGGGAAGGACCTCAGATTCTTACAACCCCAAAACCCCAAGGGAGCTGGTAAGACTTCTCCAGCTTAAGTGAGGAAGGCCAGGCTTTAGGTTTGTGCCACAAAGAAGTTGCATTTTTCAGGCAGGGAAAAGATCCATCGTTTGCCAGCCTGTATCCTTTGTTCACTTGAGATACTTTCCTCTTTGCATATCGGTTGCTATTAAAATTCCCCTTCCAGCATATAATTCCCTTTACTGGCTTCTCCTGCTTATTAGATAAGACAAAAAGTATTCAGAGAATCTGATCAGAGAGATCTTATTTTCTCCAGGCACTCCTCCGAATTTAATTCTAGATTAAGCATTACTTAAAAATAATAATAAAATAAATAAATAAAAGATCCCTTCCTGCCTTTACCTCACGCTCCCTTTCAACACTAAGCTGAAGAATACTCCCAAGCCAAGGAATCAAACTGCATTTGTAAACGAAGAACGAGTAACAATTGTAAATATACTATGGAAAAAAAAGAAGAATCAGGGAAAAATAAATAAATAAAAATGGCAAAGGCTAAATGCATTTCCACAACAGCAATAGGCAAGGAAAAGTTCAAATTCTCTTCTCCTCACTCCACTGGGATAATACCAGAAAAAGACAAAAACCTGTAACCCAGGAGTGGCGCCTCCAACCAACACGTGCTGAGCCCACTCTGTGCTGCAGGGACACCACAGCTCTGCTGGTCCATCGCTTCTGGACTCACTACTGCATGCAGCATCTCCCAGCTGACACAAGGCTTACGGTTTCCAGTGTCCAGACTCAGCACTCGTCCAATGCAGAACATTAAACACTCAAATCGCATCCACTTACCTAAAGAAAATGGGAAGAAAAAGATCAGTTTAGTACAAATGTAGCAAGTTAGATCCAGAAATCTAGAGGAGGAGAAATGTCGTTTGGTGCTTTTATTCTGTAGTATCAAAATGCAATGAATACAGACCCCAGTTTCAAGTAACATCACAGAAAAATGAAAGGTGCTAAATGTTATCTGTGACTTAATGCTCCCCAGCAGCAGGGCTGGCCTGAGCTCTCATGCACCCATTCCAGTGGCTGCATGGGTACCACTTCATCTGGAGCTCAGTCCAGAGCCAGCTGCTGCTCAGGGTGTGCTGCTGTCAAAGAAACAAGAGGAACTCTACCCACAGCCTCTGGAAGTTCCTCGTTTATGTCCAGATGTATGACAACAACCACAGATCAGCAGACAGAAGCGTTCAGGACGTGATACCAGTTAGAAACACAGAACCATAGAATCATTAAGGTTAGAAAAGACCTCCAAGATCACCAAGTCCAACCCATCCTCACCATGCTCACCAAACACATACTCAAGTGCCACATCTCCACATTCCTTCCATTTAACAATAAAGCAGAGCACGCAACAACAGCCATGAAACTTCTCATAGCAGGTGTTAACACATCCTTTTTTTTTTCCTCCTGGAAGATGCTTTAGAATGTTGGGAAACAGCATCCACACAGCTAGCTAAAAGCCTTGGCCAAGCTTTAGCAGCCAAGTTAGGCCCCTGAAGAAGAGGAGAGGTTAATAAATACTGAAACAACCTTTGAGGCCTTTTTATTTATACCTACATACATATTAGCTCAGGGATTTGACAAATAATACTTCTCAAATCACTCCTACGATGTTAACACTCCTGAGTATTAACTTCACTGCGCCTGAAGGAAATGGGTCAATTTTAATTCTTCAAACAATTCTTGCCGGCACAATAACTCGTTTCTCCAAGCTAAGACAGCAAGCAGTGTTTCTGTGCTAGGAATCCCAGCACAGCTCGTGCTCTGGGACGCAAAGCAGCAGGAAGGCAGCAAACAGGGGCTGCCCTTCCTCTCCAAGAGAAGCTCTTGCTGCACGTCAACTGATTGAAAAACCCAACTCCAAAGCAAAAATAAAGGAAGGCAAGTGTCCCTGCAGCTGTAATAAGGATGCCATGAAAAAAGCAAAGCCATTTAAATACACGCCCTTGCCAACACGTCTTTAATTACACCCAGACCTCTCCCAAAGTGCACTTCTACAATTGCTGACATTGAACCTCTCCTCCCACAAGAGGGGCTCAAACAAACAGAAACAAACCCTTTGCGATCCTCCCAAAGCAAGAAATGGATATCCTTAGTATCTGGAAGTGCGTTAATACTTCATCATAGGATCGTCTGAGCTGGAAGGGACCCTCCGAGGCCATCTGGTCCAACTCCCCTGCAACAAACAGGGACATCTATAGCTCAGTCACACGCTCCTGGTCCAGCTTGACCTTGAATCCACAGGAAAAGCTCTTCTGGCCTTTTTCCAAGAGGAGAATTCCAGCAAGCACCTTGAGGTCACTGATTCTCTTCTCTTTTTTTTTTTCATTTTTATTTTTGTATTCTTTCTGCCAGCACCAATTGAAAATGCAGCAAAGTGTCACACAGAGGAAAAAATCCCATCATTTAGAACTCATAAGCCACACGCACAAGTGGATTAACAGAAATTAAACCAGACATAATAAGGTGCCTGGAAAAAAAAGTTTCCAGAGATGTAAAACTTCAAAGGGCACGTGTGTTCCAGTAGGCAAGAGAAGGAATGCAAATAGCATCTGAGCATCATGCAGATGGACAGCACAGCAAGGCCGAGGGAGGGCACAAAAGGAACAATCTGAAGGGAGTTTGCACTCTTCCAGCATTAAGAGAACTGAATGCATACCTCCACGTGGAGCTTCCAGACACTGAAGCAAAGGTTTTAATTTATTAATGCATTTGAGAAGGTAGCCGCCGGGATGCTTCTTCCTATCAATTTCAATAGAACAAATCCTGGAGGTCGATTTTAACTCTGCCTACGTCTCCCCAGAGTGTGCCCCACGCATCCTCAACACAGACAGCACACAGAGGAGCAACACTTCACTGCAGAGAGCTCACCAAGGAAAAATAACTCGTTTGAGGACAGAAAAGCTGCAGTAACTCCAATTGCAGCAGCCCTGAGTTAACATCCCATAATGGATCTATCTGCTTTCTGTGGCAGCTCTGCTAGAAGTCATACAGCAAGGACAGACCCCTGTGCATGCACAGCAGGAGCACATGTGCAGCTGCAGGCCACAAAGTAACACCACACCAGACGCAGCCATCCTCTCACAGGAGCTCTGTGCTCACGCAGGGCAGCACCAGGATACCATCAGCTGGTTCCCATCACCTCAAACCTTCTTCCCTCTCCTATCTGAGATCCTCCAGCCATTAGCTCGAGTCCTCACTGCAATGCAGATATGAGGTGTGTTTTAACTGTGCCCGATCTGTATTCTTCCTCAGTTACTTTTTTAGTACAGATAAAATTGAAGTTAAGCAGGTTCTTCCAGTCCCTCATTGGTATTCTTCCAGCAGAAGAAGTATTACTGTTTTATCTGCTTCATGGTAGCCCTCTTCAAGATGTACCCCCCAGGCATTCTTGTTGCCTGGCCTACACTTCAATGGAAAGGAGCTAAAGCAAAATCATCCTCAGAGCATCAAAGCAAAAAAAACACCAAAAGGAAAACAGACCTCATCTCCAGATATACATAACCAACCACCTGTCCTAGAGCCAGGTAAAAGGAGCGCTCCGCACATCTTCAGGACGTGGCTGAAGAGTTGCCCTTAAGTCACTCTCTCTAGCAAAGCCCCAATTCACAGCAGGTGTTAAAGCGGCAGAGAAGAGTTCAGCATGAGCTCCGGCGGACCTCCAGCAGTGCCACAGCCTGAGCATGGAGCTTCTCCTCACATGTACAGGAGGGAGAGAATCACAGAAGGCTCAGGTTGGAGGGGAGCTCAAAGCCCACCCAGTGCCACCCCCGGCCGTGGACAGGGCTGCTCCCCACCAGCTCAGGCTGCCCAGGGCCCCATCCCACCTGGCCTGGAGTGCCTGCAGGGATGGGGCACCCACAGCTCTCTGGGCAGCAGCGCCAGCACCTCACCGCCCTCTGAGGAAAGGATTTCCTCCTAATGACTAACTGACAAGTCCAATTTTTTAGTTTAAAGCCATTTCCCCTTGTCCTATTAACCTATAAAGGACCATACAGGAAAGCAGAGAGCATCTTTTAAGCACAGACCCTCTCACCCATATATATCCATACATCTGAATCGCAGCAGAATCAGTGAACTACAGCACCAGTCTGAAGCTAAAAGCTCAATCCCCTGCTGGGCACCAAGTCCTTCCACCAGGAGTAGACGTATTCCTGGGGATACATCAGACATCAAACAGAGCATACGCGAGGATCATCAAGTCCCCAAGGCAGTGTATCCTTGAGCACCGGGAGCTGGAGAAGGGATGGAAGGGTCCTCACTCCTAAAATCCAACACGCAGCAGTAGAGAGGAGCTGTGCATGGTGCAGCAGCGTCCCCCCCGCTGCCCTCCAATGCCCTGAGCTCCTGCACAGGGCACAGGTTAATCCCACACATCCCCAGCCAGAACAGCTCCTTCTGCTCGAGGATGCTCCTCTGCCAAGAAGATTTGTTAGGATAAATGTGCAGAACATCAGAGCTGTTATCTCCCGTGGGCAACACCCTGCCTGCAAGCCGGCGTGGCGCGCGCGGTATTACAACACTTTCTTCAAGCTGTAATTACACATCGTAATTTCATATTTAATTGTTACACATTAATAACACCTCAGCCTGTAATTACAGCGTATTCGTGCAAACCTAATCAAGGAAAACCAGCGTATTTGCATAAAAGTTGTAATGAAAAGTATAACGATTTCACTAACAAGATGCGGATAAGAACGCGTATCTGTGACAAACACTTTGTGTCAAGAAGAATAGAAAACGATTTTCTTTCCCGAAGATTATTTCAGGCCCATTTAACACAATCTGTACCACTCCATTGATGTGCAGTATCTTACACACATCAAGTCATATCTGGATAACGTTCCTGACTTCAAATAAAATTTCATTACTATATTTAGTTATAGAATGCTTGGAAATGGTGGCATTGTTAAACTTAATAAAAATTGGAATTTGTGAAGTATCAGGCAAAGCCCAGCACCAGTTTTTCCTCCTTGATGTTCCGACACCACAAGCATTCTATCTGCGACTCCTCACACTGCAGTTTTGTTACAGCCTAATTTTCACCCATAAAACAAGCAATTAAGAATAAGTACAACTGCTCTGGAGTTCCTGAGGCCAAAGATAAAAATAAATTGCCTTTTATAAATTCACATTTTGCAATGGTGAAACAAAAAAAAAAACGATGCTAATTATCAATAATTTGTCACCTCTAATTTAAGCAGACACACTGATGGGGATGCATCTGGATTCTTCCGAGCCCTGAGTCAGAAGGCAGGTGTACGAGTGTAAAACCATCCTCAGCATCACCTCAGCAAACTGCAGAGATATATCTGAACGTGAAGCAGCTTGACTGGCCATTGCTCAGAGATGCAGGCAACCCGTACTCCATCCTCAGATCTGTGTTTGTAATGGCTTCACGCAAAGCTTAAGGTCCTGGAGTTACTTCATGCCCTGTATTTCAGTCTATGCTGGTAGGAAAAAAAAAAAAGTGACCTGACCATGATAAAGGCAGCACGCCAGAATCCAGCCCTGGGGTTAGCCTGGGACCAGGAGCTGCTGCAGCATTAACCACTTTCACCTCGTCAGCTCTTCAGTAAGAACTGCTCAAGTCCTGGGAATTACCAAAGGTAATATTATGGAAATCATTCGGATCCATTCACGCAAGTAAATCCAGAAATAAATATTCCTAGAAGAGCTGTGGGTCCCTTCCCAGAGCCCTGCAGACACACGCACAGCAGGAACACGCACCCGGCACCGCTGTGCACAGGCACGAGCTCGAAGCAAAATGGGCTCACAGCACAGCACGGGCTCACGTTTATGGCAGCCGAAAGCAGTGCAAAGTGCTCACAAAGCACCGCGTCTGAATCTGGATCCTCTCAGCTGCAAGCAAACAAATAATACGTACAAAAACAAATAGAAGCAGGAAACGAATGCTGGACACTAATTCTAATTTCCTATTTAATTATTTCGAGGCCACACATCTAGCTCACTGCTACAGGTGATTTGCAGAACACTTTGTGCCCAAAAAAAGCAGTCAGGCAGTCCTCGCATTTAAAAGGTTGATTACCTGTTATTCCATATGGAAAGCATCTTCAATTTCCCACTTCTTAAATGTTATTTCCTGTCCAATTATGACCTCTGCACATCTCGTCTCTACTCGCGCAGTCATTATCCAACGTGGCTACTTAGAAACCTGCACTGCCAACATAAATGGAGAATTCCCTGGGAGCACAGAGAAAGGCAGGAAGAAGTTTGCTTTTTGTGTATGTGTCATTTTGAAGTCTATATTGTTCAGGCAACAGCTGTACATAACATCTGGAGAACTTGAGCATCTCAAACCGCTCACTTCTACAACCAGGAGGAAACGTGCCTGTCTCTCCAGTACGGTTTCTACGATCTCAGTGGGCTTTATTTGTCTCTTTGACAACACACAGCATGACTCAGTTATCAGTTTTTTCAGTAATTAGTAATTTCATTTTCAGCGAGGTCAAGGAAAGAGGAGGAGGTGGAACTGCTGCCACCAGAAGGGTGCGTTGGCAGACGCCCATAGAGCCAGGCCAGGCTGCACTTCCCCAACACTGCTCCCCAGGCTCAGTCACTGGCTCTGCTTTACTTAGCTAAAGAGATGAGTAAAGCCACAGCTGAATTTCAGACAATCTGTAGGAGTACATCGCTTGCAACGACTTTCAGTTTAATGTTATCTATTGCTCCACCTGCCATTCTGTTTAAATACTGAAGCTCAGTCGTCTTATAAAAACCGAGTCAAACAATTAACATCCAACGTTTCCACAGAGTGACACAGCTTCGAAGCTCTCTCAGTTATTGAAAAGCTGTAAGTAATATCATACAGGGAAAAAAAAAACCTTTCAAAAGTCTGCATCTTTGGTCAATTCTCTGCCAACTTCCTCATTAATCCTCAAGGAACAAAGAAGCATGAAACAATAGAAAGCTTTCGCTTGTCAAAATAATTAAACCTTGCTATGAGAAATGGGCTGCGAATATGGAACGGATACCATCACATAACAACATCAAGCAACACGATGTCAACAGACAGCAGAATCCCAAGCAGACCACAGGTATGAGCAGAGGTGATCCAAAGGAAATTTTGGCTACAGCAGCATCACCATGCCACCCCCCCCTTGGGCACACCAACACTGAGCAGCAACCCCTGGATGAGGGTGAGACGTGCCCTGAGGTAGGGCAGCTCTTCATTCTGCATTCAGCACAGGACTGGACAAAGTGACCCTGCATTCCCTTCCTACTTTCCATCCCCAGCTGCAATTATCTCTCAGTCTTCTGCAGAACAAGCACTTTACACATCTACACTCATCTTTTGTATTTTTATTTTGCCTATTACGAAACTGTGCATATAATGTAACCATTAGTTCATCAAGAGGGAATGTAAACATGACATACTAGTAATTAAACTACAGGAGAACCTGGCTAATTCACATTAATGATTAAGAGCCACTGCAGACTAGCAAATTTTACAAGCGACTGAACATGCAATAAAAATCTTGCTCATTTATTTTGACAAGTGACACTTCTTATTAAAGGTACACTTCACCACGGGCTCGTGTCGGCAAGCATAACTACCTTCCCAAAACGGCACCTCATTAAATCCTAGGCTCAGCAAAACATTTAGCCACAAACTGAACTTTAACCACATCAGCCTGGACACTGCTGCTGTTTCCTACTAGAAAGACCACAGTTCTGCAGAATATGATCTATTTTTTTTAAATGTCATTTTTCAGCCAGTATATCCTTGCTGCTCTTCTTTCCTTGTCCATCTCATTCGGGTCAAAAATGGCCTCTTGGCTATCTGAAGACTCCTTCAGCCTGAGTTACCATTCCCTGGGAAAGGAACCTCAAGACTGAAACAAGAATTTCACTGCATCTGCTCAGTTCTTCCTGACTTATGAAACACGTCAGGAGCGTTCTGCTTTTCTTATAATGTATTTCTGAACTCTGAATTATTTACAGTGAAGTGGTTCATCCTGACGAGCATTGCTGCGTGCCTCCTAATGTTACATTACAGAATGGCTTGAGTTGGAAGAGACCTCAAAGCTCATCTAGTTCCAACCACCCTGCCATGGGCAGGGCTGCCAACAATTAAATCAGGCACCAGATCACATTGCTTAGGGGATCTGACAATTTCTGATCGTCTGCTCCAGCCAAGAATCCTTTTGTCTTCAAAGTCATCTCCAGTGCTTCGAAAACACACCGTCTGCAACGCACAGAAGGTCTGCAAAGCCACCTGCAAGGAATGCATGGACCTCTTGGATTGTCCATGATGTGACATTTAAAAGTGGACAAGGATTTTATGTACACACACACACACACACACACACACACACACACACACACACTATCGCATCAAAGTTTTCAGAGCTCTTCCCACTGTCAATGAAGTTCCCTTCATTTGGATTCTGAGGACAACTTCAGAGAGCCTGTGTAGGAAGTGATAATCTAACTAGTTCAATCATTGATGACTCAGCTGCAGTCTGGTATGATTCTGTGTGTCAGGATGCTCCTACTCAGTCAAAACAACTCTGGAACCAGTAGCCAAAAAAATTCATCCATCACGCTGACAACACATGGTGGGGAGGAGGGGGCAGACAAATTGTGAAAGTTGAGATACAAACATCTCGAAAAAACAAGGCTCACACCCCTGTAGTTTCTATTTTGTATTTTAGGACTAACTCTCCAGGTTCAAGATACAGATTACACCTGAAAACACAGACTGCACTGTGTATTTTCACAGTGTTTGGGAAAACTAACCAAGAAGCAGCTGTGCTTGCACTTCCCCAAGCGTTTGCACATCAAACCTCCTCCTAAACATTAAGAACAGTTTCAAAAAGCCAATTCCATTTCCACTGGAGAAAAAAAAAAAAAAAAAAAAAAAAAAACATTCTATGCCACCTCCTGAACAAACTGTGCAGCTTTCCATCGAGCACTTTTATACAAATGCACTTGACTACTTCAGAGACTATTTAAAAAGAAATACGTTACAGGAGCTCTGCCAACCACAAAAAGGTTCCGTGCCTCGAGAAGTTCAAATGCGATACAAAACAAAAGTATTTAAACGCTTTTACACAAAACATCTGAAGTCAGAAGTTCAAAATTGAGTATTTTTACATATACCTGCTCACAGGCAGATGCCCCGAGGTTATTCTCTCAACCCCTCTATCTACAGCTATCTTCTTGTAACACTTCATTTTCCTTGCGCTATATACTGAGGCAATTAACTGCAGAATTTTGCTACAGGCATTGGGTGCTTTGAAGCTAAACACAAATGTTTTCAGAAACAGACATGACTAAACTAGGGAAGGATAACAGAAGTTCACAAACACGCTTCAAGGTAAATAACTTTTCTGCACTACAAATTACATGCCTCAGTGCCTTGGGGCCAACACACACACTGGAAAACAACCAGCCCTGAGCTGCGTATTATCTTGCTTACTATGCATGCAACTTCTTACCTGGTCTGTTTTCATTTAAGTACAGAATAACACGGTTACATCAGATGTACTAAATATGTACGACCTGGTATTTAAACTTTGGAAACATCTAGGACTAGGTGCAGAGAACGCAGAAAATGCAAAGGTACACAAGCCCCAAGCTCTGCTGAGGAAATAGTTTGTTATTCCAGCAGCCATAACTGCAGATGGATGCTTTTCAGACACCACCACTGTGCTCAGAGAGGAAAACAGGGAAAAAAAACACTCACCAAGCCACAGGAAACTCTACATTCACCAAGAGACCCCCAGAGCAAATTTGTGGAAGAGTTATTCCAGTGCTGCGGTGACTTTTTAAGGCAGAGTCAGGAAGCGCTCGCTGTGAAGTGACTTCAGCAGCTGGTGAGCACAGCTGACAGCACTACTGCTGGGTTCTGACCAGCAGCACCAGCCATAAACGGGACGCCCAGAGACACCCAAAGCCACTGGTGGGCTTTTACAATAGATTCCTTCACGTTTTACACCTGTCGATTCATCTGCCGTAAAACACGCTGCAGAAGGTTTAATACTGCTGTAACTTTTATACCCAGAGCTCACCATTTGCTGCACAACCAAAGTGAAATGAGGATTAACCCTAACGGTTAACAAGTGCAGGCCAGCTAATAAGTTCCCAATGTCTGTATTTCAAGTTGACAGCTTTGCAAAGATTAAGCTCACCAGCATCAACTCCCACAGCTCTGGCTTAGTGGTTTCCACCGACTTAATTTGTTCTTATTCACCCCGGCAGAAAATAATATCCTTTGCTGTTACCTCCCGTCTCATATGTTAAGCTAAGCCACCTTAAGTCCTGTTGGCACTCTCCTTCCAGTTGCGTAGACTTCCCAATTGCAGTGGGAAATCCAGCACAAAGAGCATTCGGCCCAGTGGAACGTCATGGTTTTATGGCCAAATCAGCCCATAAAGCACTGACAGAGAAAGACACGAGAGAAGGCTGCAACCAGAAAGGATAAGGCTGGAATCTGGCATCCATCATATACGAGGCTGCCTACTAAGCTTAATCTACTGGGTCATGCTCCAGAGCTAACGATACCTTGCGTATCACCAACTCAAGGCTGCCTAATTTTGCACCTGATGGAGCTGTGGGTGTCCCTGTTCCTTACAGGGGATTTGGACCAGATGGCCACCAAAAGTCCCTTCCAACTCAAGGGATTCTATGATTATATGATTTTCAGTCTTCAACCCAATACTTCTTTCATTGTATTTTTTGCTATCTGACCACAGGGAAAGCAGTATTACCAACAATAAGCCTGCAGCTAGGATACGCAGCAGATACTCACATTTAAAACACTTCCCATAAGCCTTTCTTTTGTGTAAAGTAATTGAAAACACAGAAGGCACTCATATTTTAAGAAGGGTTAACTGTGCATGTTACTTTTATATGATTTCTTCTGCCAAGCGTGAAAAGCAAGCAAGGAAGAAGGTCGCCAGGTGTTGGTGGCACCCACTGCACAGCAGTGACAGCCAGGGCTTAAAAGTTTTGTCTCGCTCCAGGCTTTCTATGAATTGCAAATCTTCAGGTTGCCACAGAAACTCTCCGCACTGACACACAGCCATCAGGAAGCATCACGGTCATCTTTTCCATCTTGTTTGCTTTGCATCAGAACACTTTAAACTCCCTGTGGCATTGGCGCTCCACACAACGATTCCCTCTCCGCAGTTATTCTTGTGCAGTGTCCAAGCCGCAGTGATTAATCATTCCTGCTTCCTCCGCTGACATATCGAGGTGGGGAAACGACATCCTAAATGAGCAGAGCTGATTACCTGGGAAAGCAATTCTTCAAGATAGCACAGCTAACTAATAGCTCCATCTGCTACGAAAACGCATTCCTAAGCCCCAGAAGTAGTGTCAGGATACAGCTAACAATTTTGTTACATCTGCCAAATTTTAAATTGTTTGTCACAAGTTGCCACAAATACGTGGGGAGAACTTTACTGTTTCTCTCAGCGTTGCCTTGGAAGGCAGGAGAGCTCAATCAGAAGGTCCGCAAAGACCTGTGATGGCGAAGTTGAAGGCTAGTTTTGGATTGAAAACAACAATCCCAACGTTATACATTACAGGTTTTGCCAGAGCAATCCTTTTCCATACTGTGTTGTGCGTCCCTATTTCAAAGCAGATTTAACAAATGCGCGTCCCTGCTGAGACACAGGAGGACTCTGGTCATGGGACAAAGGAGGGAAGTTTATAAGGTAGAACAGATACAACACAAATACCATCCACACATTCTCAACAAATTAAAATAGAGCCCCGAGTACCCCAGACCTAATTCAGACGCCTGCAGAACTCCAGTCAAGATGCAGAATCACCAGCTAGAAAGAGAGAGAGCCCAGCAGAGGTAATGAGCTCCTGCATCACCACCAACTCAACACCCATCTGGTGTAAGAATCCACTCACGGCTCCTGTTGGTCAAGATGATGTAGTGACTACAGGAAATTTGCTTTTATCAGTGCCATTAGTGGTACTGACTTCATTTCTTCTGGTGCTCGGGCATCGTGGGCTGAATGTAATCACTTGTGAATGGCAGAAGCATTTCCCATTTGCAAATATTGCCTCACAGATCATTCACGAGGTGACAAAACAACACAGCTTCAAGAATGATTAGAGAAGCCGCTGATTTGTTTTGCAAAACATATGCATCGCTACAAAGAGATGAATTACAGCTCCGAATAAGAACTAAAGACATCACGGTGACAGAAGATGCTTCACACAACACAAGATTATGCCAGGCAGAGGAAGCCTCATGGGACTTGACCCATGTAATGAACCTTAGAGCTTACCCTAAGTTCAGAAAAAAAAAAAGGCCTGAACTTATTAAACTGATTGCCAACTGATTTTGACTCTTGACAAACACTGAGCTCAGAGCATGAAAGAGATTTTAACAAAAGCTCCAATAGCCTCTCAGTAATATTTTCCATGTCTAGACTTCTTCCCTGTTACATGGTCTTGGAAAAAAAAGACTGTTACCATTTAATTAAGGTATGACTGAAGGTTTGATCATCAAAGTAGGCACACACCTCGTTTGGTTGTGGTGCTAAGGGACAAGATTTAGCAGAGGATTGTTAGTTAGGGTGGTATGGTCAGGTTGCAGTTGGACTCGATGATCTTTAAGGTCTTTTCCAACCTGAGAAATTCTATGATACACCAGTTTTCCCAAAGAGATGCAACTATCTCCATTTCAACAACGAGTTGGCAAGGTTTTGTTGAGAAACCATTGAAGAATGGCACGGTCAGCACCAGATCTTATAGCAACAAGGTGGTGTTTAAAATACAAGCTTAGAGGATTCGTTTGGATAATTCGCTCCTCCCGAGAGACACGCCTTGGGTTAAAACCAGCAAGTTTTCTTTAACGTGAGCGCTCCAGTAAAACTGTTTATACTGGCACACTGTCTCACCAACTCACATCATTGCCAACAAACCTATCAAAACATTACGTTGCTTTAACACTTCAAACTGCCTCGCTTTCCTGCGATACTGCATCCTCAAACTCCCCTCAGCACGCGCTGTTTCCCGATAACCTCGCACTGCTCCCGTCACGTGGCAGCAAGGAGCATTAAATTAGGATTGTTCAAGTGATTTGCTGGTTTTCTCTCATTTATTGCATTCGTAAAATGAGTAAATTACCATGGTACCCAGTTGAATGATCGAAGTTCAATCACTTAAGAAATTAGCCCATTAAATGGAGAACCACAAGACCACAATCTTGTATTTGCTTGGAAGTGTGCTCCCAACCTGATTTAATAACCCCTTCCTGCAAGTCACTCACTTTCACATAGGAAGAGTTCTACACTTGTGTAATTAACGCAAGAAAACTGCATGCACAACAGCACCTTCCCAAAATCACTTTGTTTCTATCTAAACAAATCTTCTGTGTTTCTCTCTATCCTGGAACGAGGGAGAAAAATGCCTCGGGACTAAAGATTTGATAATTTCATTCAAAAGCCACCATTCATGTGCAGCGCTGTTGACAGCTAATTAAGTTCTCCCAAGGTAAAATAAACGTAACGTTTTAAAGTTGCTTCCTTGTTTTCAAAATCCTGACCGACGTTTCACTGGGATATTTTTCATCCAGGGAAAACAACGAAATACAGCATCTGAATTTGCTTCAGCTAGAATCCCAGACCCTTCTGCATCTTGTAAGTAGGTCACTAATAAGGCTTCGGTTTAATTTTGCTCAATTCCATTTCCTGGCACTGACAACTATCACCCTGGACGCAAGTACTTATTCTGCAACTTCGGTGATTAGACAATGAACTCCTGTTTGCCTTGCAAGGATAAAAGAGAGTGGAAATTTAGCAAACAAGACAAATGTCGAGATACAAAATAGCTTTCCTATCTTTACCTGTGGGTTTTTCCACGCTGCGCCGTTTACCTCGAGGCCAGAACTAACTTCCTGCCTTTCACACAAAGCCCCCCTCGCTCACCCACTTAAAGGATTCTTTATGAACCGTATCTAAAATGGATTTGAGAAAAAGCCACAGGATTTGCGCTGTTAGGGCAAATAATTGCAAAACCTTCCTCAAAGTCATCGCACACAGAGCATTTCCTCACACAAATATGCCGGCTGCATGACACATTTAGAGCTGTTTTGCAGCATATGCTGCAAAGCCATGACCAAAGAAAATCTCCTCCTTTAAGTTCAACCAAATCAACTTATCAATACAAAGCAATTCAGAGAGATTCATTTATTCCTTCATATTCCTATGACCAACGCTATTTCATGCTTAATCCGTGGTGCAGCCACTAGAACAGCTGGTAAGTATTACTAGATCCAAGCAGATTAAACAAAATAATGGTTCAAATAAACATTTCAAGCCGAAATTACTGGACAGCAGAAAGCAGCCTTCAAAGCACCATTTATCAGAATCTCTCTGCTTGACTGTTTTAAAAACATACACGGCAAGGAGAAAATATATTGAGCCACATCTCAATATAAAAATGCCAAAGCATTATCACAATAGCATGGCCGCAACAGTTATTGCAGCAAAGTGCCTTTTCTTCATCTTCTGAAAACCTGTGTAGATAATATTTCAACAATAACCACACATTCCTCCCTGTGGTATAGACACATACAAAATGCATTAGGAGCAATGCCAATAACTGAAATGCTTTTCTCAGTAGCTCTATTCAGGCGAGTGTCTTGCAGGTGCTGCAACGCTTTCCCAATTCAGCTCCAATGGGAGCTCCAAATCAATAAGGCTCCTCAGCCATCACCCAGCGTAACTAAATCTCTCCAAGGGCAAGCCCTGCTGAATTATGTGACCATTTCTTTTGCCGCTTTACCGAAAACGGCACGCCATAAACCAACTCAATTCAAGGTAACGCGAGCTGATGGGGGAAACAGAGCACACACACAAAGCTAGATGGGCACACATTGGAGATTACGCTCCACAGCAAAAACGGTGGACTAAACAATACTGCGCCTTATGATACACAAACAACAGGAATCACCTCTGCAGCCCATCGTTTGCCAAATGATGCTGTCTGTCGAGCTGATTGGGAAGACATACAGGCCAGCTGCATTGGCCACTACTGCAACAAGCATGAGCTTCAGCAGTGAGACAATGTATTAAGCATTATAAATTTGTTCATTTTCTCAAATAAGGATAACTTCAAGTCTCGTTCGTGGCAAGTCATTCAAAGGTGGTTTTCACACAAGGCTGCCAGAGAGAATTTGAGATCTGTGGGCCGCGCAGATTTTTTGATTGGATGCTGGCAGTGATTGGGTTGGGAGGTGTTTTTGAAGTACTCTGATTTGCTCAGATTTCCCCTAAAGTGACCTGCAAAAATAAAGGGGAGAGGGAAGAGCTTGTGCTTATTTTCTCTAGTTTACTGCTGTCAAAGATACCTTAAAGGCTTTCAGAGATATATTTTTCCTATCGTTTCTCTCTTTCTCCACATCGTAAATTCAGGTCATGCCTGCATTTGAAGATTATCAAAAGGCAAACTGGAGAAACTGTCACCTCTGAAAAAGTAACAGAAGCTACGCTTTGATGTCCTGTGGGCTTCGACAGCAGCATCACCACAAAGAGCTTCCATTGTCCTGGCTCCCCCGAAACAACCGATCGCGGGGCTGCACTACAACCCAAAGAGCTGATCTGACTTGTAAATGACAAAAAGCACACAGGCAGAGGGATTGCTAGCACCTACCTACACATAAAACTGCCCACAAAGATCAGAAGGAAAAAATAAATTTGCTATGGGGTCAGCAGCCTCCTACTTGAATTAAGCACGCAACACATCTGGCCGTTTCATGGGCTGGCCCCAATACGAGGTCACATTAGGTTAGCATTCCTGGCATTCCAAATACAAATCCCAGAGGATAACAGAGTGTCTTCCATCATAACCAAGATGCACTGCCCCACTTAGCAGCGGAGCAAGGCCAAAAACTGCTCACTTTACCCTCACAAAAGAGGCACAGCGTTCAATGACAGACACCCTAAGCCTGTCCTGTGTCACAAACTTTGTCTCTTCAAAGTCCTGGCAGACAGGCATCGCACAGCGCATGCGGAGGTCGGCTCAGTGATGTGCAGAGGACACTCCAGGCTGCCTTTCATGTTTTCTCTTGTGTGCTGCGGACAGCAGGAAGAGGGAAAATACTCAATTATTTTAATAGGATTACATTTTGAGATTGACGGTGTTTAGAACAGTCCCATGAATTTATTAGCCTGCCAGCACTCCAGATAAGTAATTTGAATGCAAAGATCTCTTAAGTTTAAGTAAGTAACTGGCAAAGAGTCAATTCCCACCCTCCATAGTTTCTCAGGCGTAACGTGATGTTTTGAAAATGAGGTCCTGAACTGAGCACTTCAGCCTTATATAAGAATTATATAGGAGACAGCGGCTGAAAAAGGTTTTTGCCTGTTACTGCAGACATACACAAACAAGTGTTTAAAAAACACTTAATCTTCCCCCTTTCAACATCCCACTTAAGAGTAAAGGCCAGGCATACGTTAATGCCACATTGAGAGCTGTCTTCCCTGCCCATCCCATGCAGTGCCCATGGGGCACAAAGCGTGGGTTACAGAGAGCATGTGGGGGTACCAATAAAAAAATGCCTCCTCTGGTATTTACATAGTGCTTGACATATTCCAAGCCCTGTGTTAACATTAATCCTTAACAGCTCTCAGAGGCTGGCACGATCCTCTCCCCACACCAAAGACATGGCTGACAGCTATGCTGGCGGAGGCTTTCTTCTGCTCTGCCTCACCCCACCAGCCCCTGCCATAGCATCTCGGCTTCCCAATGCTCCTCCACCGCCCTCGTTTCAAAGAATCGTGAAGTTTGGAGAAGACCGCTAGGACCATCCAGTCCAACCATCAAAGCCCAACTCCTTCCCAAACAGCCCCCACTTGAGGGATTTCCATCTCCATGGCTGAAGGCATGTGGGCTTCACGGTTGGCTTGTTTGTTTGTTTCCTGAAGATGAGCCAGAAGGGAGCACAGAGGCTGCTCACCCACCTCCGGATTCAGGAGGCAGACAAATCAAAGGTTACACAAGCTGGGAGATACCAAAAAGTAAACCGAGCAGGAAATGAGATAGCCTGGGGTAAAAGCAAAGAAAATCTATAAGCAGAGTGTTGCCAGAGCTCCCAAAGCAAGACCAGAACACTGCAATCCTCTACTGCTGTCAACAAATATCTATAAAACCCATTCACCAGTGCACATTTCATCCCTCTTCTGTCGACTGGTTCACACAGAAAATAACAGCTTACTGCAATGCTTCTGCATTAGCTCAGGAGACAGAGGTCTCTTAACAGGAATCTGAAGGTTGATGATCCACACTGGAATAAACACACTTCAGGTGTTTGTCAGACTACACATTTTCAAGTTCTCAGATTGGAAGATTGCATCCAAAAAAAATTACACAGACATCAGCAGTCCTTTCTTCTTCCAGTTCATGCCACCGGTAATGAAGTGCCTTTCCCATCCATCCTCTAGCATGCAAACTTCCTGAACAAAGCAAGCAGCCTAAAGACTGCCAATTACTGCTGAAGCCTATTCTTAGCCTCTTCCCTTGAAATTCAACTTCCCGTCACCCCAGGTTTCAAGATACAACCAAGATATGGAATAAGCACGCTACTCCTTCCAACGGCTTCGACACTTCTGAAAAGGCAATTTAATGCTCGCTTTGTGTTCAAGCTGGGGGAACCAAACAGAGGAAAAGAAACATGTAGAGGCATTATCACGCTGGCCAGCAACCAAAAAGGTAATTAAAAACCTCCCCCGAACAGGTGGTCAACAAAAACCACTATTAATGCCTTTGATTGCCAAGCAAATGTCTCTGAGCACACTGGCTGTCACAGCAAGTCCCTGGGATTTGAAAGCATATTTCTGTGCTTTGACATCTGGCCCATAACAGAATTGCTATTGATCTGCTGCAAGCCTCAAGCAGCCGCGCACTGGTCAGGGCACGGGGAGCTCTGACCGTCCCTACGCAGGAGGCGGCACTGAGCCGGGGCAACGCGCAGCTCAGCCTCCCAGCAAACGTTACCTCTGCTGTTCCGTAGGACAGAGGAAGGAGGAGGTTGCAGGAGGAATCGGGAATGAGGGCTTTAGATGCATCGCTGTGTAAGGCAGCAGAGGATCAATACTGCTGCTCTAGCTCCTGCGCTCCGTGGCAGCACTGCGCCACAACTCCAAGGGTTAGCTTACTGCTGAATCCATAAACTGACACCTTAAGAATCATTTCCTACAGATGATGTACTATTCCGAAAGAAAATAAGGAAACAAATCAGATAACGGCGTCAGAACTATTCACCGGGATAAAAGAAATGCCAGCCCTGATTCAGACTTCATGGTTACAGAGGAATAAGTGCTCTGATTTACGACAAAGCAAGTTTCATTAACAGGCTGCCCAGAGAGCTGTGGGTACCCCATCCCTGCAGGCACTCAAGGCCAGGTGGGATGGGGCCCTGGGCAGCCTGAGCCAATGGGGAGCAGCTCTGCCCATGGCCGGGGGTGGCACTGGGTGGGCTTTGAGCTCCCCTCCAACCTGAGCCATCCTATGAGCCTATGATTCATTAAAACATTTCAGCTTTCAAGGAAAAGGTTTATTAAAATACTGATTTTATTACAAAAATGAACTGGAGATGCCTTTTTTCCCCTTGTTGACGGCGGCAAAGTGTCCACATAACTTCAGACCTCTGTAATAAACCCTCCAAAATATATATAACTTTTCAGCAAATCGCATTACCTTGAATCATGTTTGCTGAATTCTTTTTTACTTCTTTGGCTAAGGTCAGTGAAAGGAAAATACTCCATATCCAGAGCACCTGTGCTCCAGCCCTCAGCAATTTGCTGCACATGTGTTTAAATCCCATTGACCAATTTTACAGCAAAACCTCCTCGGCAAGCAAGATTTAAACCTAGCAGTTAGAAAACTTAGAAATGCAGGAACTATCAGGTTGGCTAAGCATGTGTAAATGCTGCCAAGGAACGTTACAGGAACACTGTAACTAGAGGATTTTCAAAACTAAATTAGAAATCATCTAATACATCTGATCCTATCTCAGAAATAAAGATAATCTCTTTCAGCTCCCTTTCTATTATCTAGGGTGCTTATACCTGTACTTCCTATCACTGAGCTTTTTGAGAAGAATGGGATTCCTTCAGATGGATTTTTTTCAAAAGCAGAAGCGTGCTTTATTAAAAAACAAAAAATGCCATATTTCAAGCTTGACCAGTTTTAGAAGCCATTTCTTAAGTAATATTAACTTTGCAAGTGCTTCCATCATCCTCTTTGCTGCTCTTCAAAGGGTTAAATCTTTCCACAGAATAGGAGCTCTGTGGTCTCTGGAAAGAATGCCACTGGCAGCTATGCTATAAGGAACACCTATGAACACATGCTTTCCTTGTGCTCTGGAACATCCTCACCTTCAAGTATGGTATCAATGCACATTTATTTTTAACAGTAGTGACTAATAAGCACGAAGTAAAATTCAATACGCTGCAATAAATCTCTACCTTACTTTTACTGAAAGGCATGTATGCTTCCCAAAGCAAGCCTCTAATGAAATCAGTTTAACCAAGGACAACGTCTTCCATTCACTGTGTTCTCAGTCCAAGAACTCTGCTGACTCTCTGCGTACTCATTAACTTCATTATCTTCCAGCCTTCAGCGCTGACTTCCCCCAGACAAGCAGAACCATGCACAGCCCTGCACAAGAACCACATTGTCCCTTCCAAAGTTGTGCATGTGCTCTCATCACTCATTTAACTACAAGAAAATTTAGAGAAGCAAAGCTAAGGACACATTCACCATCAAAGCTTGGAGATGCTCGCTAGTCAAAAAGTGACACCTTAAGACACACAACTATTTTAGATCAATAAAACTCATATAATTAACACTATTATTATACCTGGCCATTTCAATACAGTAACTTTACTAGACAACAGATAAACCTGCAGTACTTTGAAGAATCGGGGCTTTATCTTAGAGTGAAACGTCAGCAGCTTCATTCTGGATATAATTATCCCAAACCCAGAACTGCAAAGATAACAGTGAAACTACAAAACATGCATGAACTCCACTGCAAGCATTTTTGATAATGCAGCCTGCAATTAAGTGTACTCTCATTCCAGTCCCACCATACAGAGAAATAACTTTCAAAAAGGACATCAACTGCTTTCTTCATGTGTAACTTTAAGAACAGCTTGACAATGGCAATTGAAACTTAGCATCTAAGTGACATCAGGAGCATTGGAGTTGAAGGACACAAAGTTTTGGGGAGAGAGCACCTACTTTAGAAAGCACAAGAGCACAACTACTTTAGAAAGCAAGGCTGAGACTCCACTAATGCAAAATCTGAAGCATTTTCTTAGAGTTGGGCAGAAGCAATCCAGGCAAGGCGAAGCTGTGACAGTGACAGATAGTGACTCTGCCCAGTAAAGGCAACCTCGCTTCCGACCTCGCTTTTCTCCTTCTGACCTGTGCACGAGCAAGGCTAATCCAGTTCACTGGCCTGGGCTGATGCAAACAAAGGGACGTATTCAATTTATAACAGAGTTAGCATGCTAAGAATATTCACTCCGCTTTAAAGAAGATAACAAGTTTGTCAGAAAATCCCTCCTGGGAAAAAAA
This sequence comes from Tetrao urogallus, assembly GCF_951394365.1. Taxonomy (NCBI): domain Eukaryota; kingdom Metazoa; phylum Chordata; class Aves; order Galliformes; family Phasianidae; genus Tetrao; species Tetrao urogallus. The sequence continues at coordinate 1,852,717 of NC_136835.1, read as the reverse complement.
TCCAGCACGTGCTAATCTCAGTATTTGCAGGGAAGGCAGTGTGCTAACCAACTGCAGCCACTGCATCGTGTCAATGGCAGCAACCAAAAGACGACGTGTCCAACAAGCCTGGTGTGGGTCCAGAACTGCAGCTGCTAAGAAGCTTTCGTTTTTATATAGGTTGATATGCATATACATGTATTAATCTGCTAAAGAAACAGATACACTCGTGCATATTTCCTGTAACTTAGTAAGCTCATTAAATAGATTAGCAGCTGAGAAGGGGCACACAATCGAAGGCCTGTTCTGTCACTCACAATAAAATACCTGCGCTCCCTTCCTAAAATGGCCGATGAAAAACAAAGGCAGACATCAACGCTACTCACAAATCACACCCTGTTCTGCTAATAACAGGCAACTTCATAACAAAGCAGACTGCACCAACGTGAGGACAGATTCCCTGGCAAAGCAAGATCAAAAACTCACAGTGGTCTGAAGTCCATGTGAAGCCCACACCAAGAATGGATTCTTTCAGCTTCCAATGAAACCCAGTTTCTCCCAAGCTACCTTTAAAAAACGCTGAATCACCTCTGCAACACACCGTAAACCTTCAACTTGAAAGTGAACTAGCAGGCTGGAAATCGTGCATCAGATGATACGGGACTTCTGTCCCCCATAACAAAGGAGGTAAGAACCTTCATAACATGCCTAGCAGCACTGAAAATTTATTTGAATATTATAGCATCTGAAAACCGTGATCTTTATTGCTTCCTATAGAAAATATTAAGAGCAACTGGCAAAGCTTGATAATGTTTAAGCCTCTATACGGTACATTATTGCCTCCTATAAAACTAAGGTTGTGCCAGCCTTTAAATTACAAGTAAGTTGCAGAAACCGCTGCAGTGTCAAGAAGTAAAAAGCACAGACCAGTTTATCTACCTCTAATCCGATAAGTATAAAAAAAAAAAAAAAAAAAGCAGAGCAATGTAATGTCACTTCCTTAAACATTTATGGTTCTGGGAAGAGTTTGCCTTATTTGAGGCTAGAAATATTGCAGATTAAAGTATTAAACATATCTACTACCAATTTACTTACAAACTCTGGGAACAATAGCACAGAAGCATAATTTGCTCCACATGTAAAAGCCTAGCTCAAGATTTACTTGACACTTGCATCTTACATAAATTAAGTTGACAAGCGAAGTGTTAAACAGTCCTCTTGCAGAAGCCTTATGAAAAATATCCATACAGAAATACATATATTAAAGCTACAGACCACTGGGCAGCTGCCAAAAATGATGGAATACAGTATAGTTTACTTATTTCTTTTTAATGGCTCCAACATTCCACCTGAAAAATTGGTCCCAGAGCTACATAATTGGGGATAAAAATTAAGTGACAGTTACCATTTGTCACTCTGGGAGCTGATCACACACACTTCTCATAAGACCACGCAGAGCACAGCTGACCCTTGAGCTCCCCTGTCCTAAACAAGAGTGAAGCAGCGCTGTACAATAAGCATGTAGATTGTAACACGGCATAAAAGTATTTTGTTATACACAAGTACAAGTGTGTTTATGAATCGAAGTATCATGGACATTTGTGCTTTGCATTCCACCCAGCATCACTACAGCATTTCAGGTACTGTGGACCACAAAATACAAAGCATCTGACGTCGTGTTCCCTCTAAGAAGTACACAGATCACACATTTGCAGAATACTGTAATTCCCCACACATTCTCCAGGCTATAGTTCAGAGAACCAGGACAGCTTATTCCAAGATACTGTACAACATATACCACCAAAATAATCTATTGCTTGGCTGGACATACAAGCTTTGCTCATTTTCTCTTTTCAGCCACTTTCAGGTGATGTTTCTAAACCATTTTTCAGCCAAAAAAAAAAAAACCATTTAAAAAGCATTTCCTAAATCGACGTGAATGTTTGAAATATTAGCCATTTCACACTGAGCATCAAGTCTATAACCCTTCTTCTTGCAAAGCCATCAGAAGGAACTCTGTTTAAGTCAACTTAATTCTTCTGGACACAACTGTAAGAGTCCTCCAGTCTCACCAGTAGAAAAAAAAATAAATACCACCAGGGTCTGCTCTTGTCTTCTAGGAGCTCTGCCTTCAACGAAGAAGGTTTAGATTGAGCTGAGGAAGAAGGTTTGGCAGTGAGGGCAGTGAGGCGCTGGCACAGGTTGCCCAAAGAGGCGGTGGTGCCCCGTCCCTGCAGACAGCCAAGGTCAGGCTGGACGGGGCTGTGAGCACTGCTGAGCTGTGGGTGTCCCTGTGCGCTGCAGGGAGCGGCACCAGGCGGCCTTTGAGGCTCCCTTCCACCCAAACCATCCTATGATACTATGAAGAAGGACCCTGGGTCGTGCTCCAGCAGCAGCCACCTGTATTCAATAGCCATGGTCAACCAGTGGGACCTCAGACATGAATATGGCCACACAGACTTGTCGCCCAGCTTCAGGCTACAAAGCTGTGAGACAGAGAGCTCAATGGCAGCAAGGGACTGCTGGAGGAAGAGGCCTGAGCAGGCTGCTCTCTGCAGGCTCCACTGTGCACATGGAGGCCCCGAGGAACCGATGGGCGCATGGGACCCACGGATCACAAACAGCTCCCTGAGAGGCACCGACCTGTGAGCCTCATGCCCCAAACCAAGCCTCGTTGACTGTGTCCCTCAATTAATGGCTCATTTCGGCTTGTACCGGAGCCCAAAGCAGCCACTGGGCAACCAAAGGACAACAACAAACCCACAGCAAGCTTTGGTGCCTGTAGCAAGAGTATTTCACTGAAATCAGGCTCCAGTTTGAGGACGCTCATCTGCTGATACAGGTGGCGACTGCTGCCAGACCCTCTGCACCAGCAACGTTAGTTTGTGTGCAGTCCTGACCATGGGGCTATTTTATTTTTGTGTACAGAGGTTTACTACCACCTTATAAAAGAAGGATTTCCAGAAGGCAAATGGACCGATGTCTCAAAATAGAGTGTTTACATTAACACTTGGCAAGCAAAGCCCGGCAAACATAGATGAATAGAGATAAGCTATAAAAACACCACGGACATTTACTTGCTGGAATAGTAGCTTGTAATCCAATTTCAAGTCTTCCTGCCAAGTGTTACACACAGCATCTTTGTGTATGACGACTTCAGCCCGCATCCCCCACCAGCCCCTCAGCAAAGATTAGCCAACAAGAAGGAGCAGCAATTCAGAAGAAAAGAAAAAAAAACCACACTCCATTTAAAAAGCCATTTAAGAGGGAAGTTATGATCTGGGTATATCAGAATTCACTGTCCTTCCATTTGGGGAAGCATTAAAAGATCGGGAAAAGACAATAACTAATGTATGAACAGCAAACAGGGAAAAACAAACCTTTCTGCACTTTTCTGTTCTTAATGGAGAACAAATAGGCTCTCCCAACGTCTGAAGGGCTCACAAGAGCCTTGCTGATGGAATTACTGCTTTGCTATTACAAATGTCTGCTTGCTTCACATGGTACAGAAAGAGCAAAGCTAAGTATAGCAGATCATTTGAGCTAGCTTACCCAAAATGAAATGGAGAAGGCACCTTGCACGGTACAGAGTGCACACACCACACGTTAACCCAGAGCAGCACATGCATCAAAGCCAAACAGATGTGAGCTCAGCTGATGGATTCGCGGTGCAAACAAACTGGTAGAACCACGCGTTTAAAATCTTGATAGAGCTTTATGCAGGACGGGAAGACAAAAATCGTTTCACAGAGCAGCACGTCAACCAGCCATACCTGAGATGGAAGTCTCTGAACAGATGTGTGATGGACTGGCCTGGAGCTGGAGGGAAGTAGAACACAGAACTCTTTGCCCACTACAGTTTTGGCCACTAAGCTTAATGTGCGTGTTTAGTTTAAAAACAAAACCAAACCTCATACAGTGCTGACTTTTTCATTTCCCTCTAAAAGGAAAAGAAATTTGCAATACCTGTCACGGACGATAAAAATACAAAGCTTTGCTGACACAAAATTCCAGCCTTCCAGCCATGTTCCCTGCTGCCTGGCCAGCAGTTTTCATTAACAGAAAAAATAAAAATAGTTCTTTGCCAATTGTTAGAGGAACAACAATTGTGAGGCCCTTTAAACAAAACCACTGCCCTTCAGTGGCTGCTTGGCGTACTGAAGCTTCACCCTCAACACACCACTCCAAAAGTCAGTTCCATAAAATGCATCCAAACCACAACTTTTTCATCCTTTAAACTGATGTTCTAGCTTTATCTTGCCTTTTTTTTTTTTTTTTTTTTTTTTTTTTCTCCTTCAAAAAGAGCTTGCCACGCTTTCCAAGTTGCAATGGTCTGAGTTACTTTGGCTCTGGGTGGAGTTTTTAAACGTAGGAAGTTGTACTTTTAAAGTTTCTATTTAAGTTCATCTGATGCACGATAAGAATTATTCTTCCATTCGATTTCAGTTTGACACAACATAGGAGAGATCCATAATTCAGTTAATCACTCATCATGTAAACAAAGAAACCTCTTGAGAACCAGAGAGCAACACGTACGTGTATTTGCAAGGCATAAGAGGATGGTTTTTTTTTTAAATAGTAACAATGCAATCTATTCAGCGTAAAGAGTATGCAAGGCCAATTAAATACTTTGGGTTCCATAATTATAATTGCAGTAATGAATGGTAAGGAGCATTACGGCTTGCACAATGCAGTTTTTATTCAATTCAATGATTCGGTTCTTGTCTGCTTTCAACCAACCTTTTGTGTCTCTTCACATCAGATCTCGCAGACTATTTTCAGAATATAATAAAAATACCCCCCAATATCCCAGGTAACGTAATACATTAAGCATCCTTTGATTCTGCCTACACGCAATCTACCAAAGAGATTACCCACTAAATGGATAACGCTTGTGTTTATTCGTTTTAGACACTGACGAAAACTCAGAGCAGCTCAAGCCCCATTCGAAGAGCCTGGCATGTCCATAATGACAGAGGAAAGCTGATCTCCTGGTTTTGAGGCTTCTCCTCCCTTCTAAAAAAGAAAAACCAAAAACTCTTCAAGATTCCTTGCTGTATGGGAAAGTATTTTTAGTGAAGGATTCCTATGCCTCATTTATTTTTTCCTGGCAGTTTCATTCACAATTTGTCCATGGAGATCAACGTTGGGAAACGGAAGAGTTATTCCTATCAAGTCAACCCAGAACTGCTCAGTTTTAACTCAGAGACATCAAAAGAATCTTTCAGCCTTTGTAAATATTCCCAATCATCTCTCATACCCAAGGCGTAGCACTGGCCATAAAAAAGCATTTGTTCACCTGACGTCACATCAACCTTTATTCCTCTAAGGCTGGCCCATAGGAATTGGATGGGAATCAAGCAGCAAGGAAGTACCAAGAAAAGGAACTTCATTCCCTCCTATTTTATGCTATTACTCTATTCTTAGGCCTGGTAGGGAAAGCTTTCCTCTAACATTAGCAATGATGTTGTTAATTTGGAATAGGGCAGCAACCAGAAGGCATAACAAACACGAATGCTGCACTGTGTAACACATGGCATGAGAGCCATCGCCATAAATAACTATCTGGGAAACAAGACGGCAGTAGGCAAACAGAAGCATCGACTGTCAGCATTTGGTACTGCCAATACAACAGAGGTCTGGAGAGCAAGTGGCATCTCTGCCCACGTGACCGTAGCTGTGACATCGCACACACTGCTTCCCCTGTCTCCAAGATTTAAAGACTGCTAGCAAAGACTACAGGCAATCTTCTCCTCTGCACTCAACCTGTTAGTAAAGCCAAATATTTCAGCCATTAGTCTTATTTCAGGGAACAGCACGTTCCCTAAGCAAGCCAGATGGCTGCAGCTAGAGAGACAAAGTGGAAGAGAAGCCCAACAATTCTCTAAGAGAAATCTAAGTTTCTCCATTTTTGTTTAAAAATATATTCATCAAGCTGCAGTTCACCGAAAAAGATTGTTTCCTCACTCGTCCCAGCACCCTGAATCTCTTTAGAGACAACATCACATTACACCCATAATAGGTTTATGCAACACATATTTGGCTCGTTAGCCGTGTCTCCGATGCATTTGTGCCTTCATTCCCTAGGCTTCAGAGAAACTCATCTTCCCTGAAAGAGACAAGGGTTAACACTGGGCTAGAACTGCACACACACTGATTTCCCCATTTGTCTTTTGAGGAAAGGAATACCAGAGGTTTAGCCAAATCCACTGTTACCAGTTCAAAACCTCAGGCACCATTTGCAAGGCAGCACAGCAGCATCTTTCTGCATGACCTGAAGCTGATGGTGTCCAGAGAGCAAGGAATGCTTGCAAGAATAACCTTCTACAGCACATGCTAATGAGAATTTTTGATGAAAAACCACCAGGCTCACCATTACAACATCCATCTGGACAGCGTGTAACAGGGCAAGAACTGGTGAGTGCTGGAGGGAGCCCTCCCCATCACCACTGCACTGATGGATCTGCTACAGGCAAACTAAAGTAGCGCAGCCAAGTACTACCCAGGTCTGTAAAGACAGCAAAGTGATTCAACTGACAGAAGACTCACAAAAGGTGGATCCTAATCTGGGTGTCTCCTCCATTACAACCAAAGAGGGCTGGAGCACTGTGACACTGCCGTGATTTATTAAAAACCTGAAGAGACAGCAAAATCCACCCCCTCGCTTAGGATTAAAAGCAAGGTGCTTTTGGATTGGAACTCATCTGCTCATCAGAATCCAGGCTGAGGACCTGATCACCTTTGCCAACAGAAACCCTGTGCATCATAGCAAAATACACATCAAAGCGGGTCCACTTAGAGGAATTCTGCCTTCTTATTATTCAGCTTTCACACTTACCACCTTCTGATGAGCTGAATTCATAGAATTTGTCATCTGGGATTTAACAAGACTTATCAATATCCACATGCAGCGGTCATATTTGCCTGTAATGAATGCAGACCTGTAAAATCTCCACCACAACCACAGTCTGGTCTGAGAGCAGGCACGGACATATTAGTTGACATTTCCTGTTGACTGAATTAGAGCATCTTTTAATGAGGCTCGCTTCAAAATCATTTTAAATCCATTTGCTCATGTCAACATCAATGTACTCTGCATTATCTACCAATTAGTAAACCAGAAAGTATTCTTTAGATAATCTAAAATCTCACTAAAATATTCAGCATGTCATTCATTTGCTACAAACTGCCCTATAAAAACAAATTACTGGAACCAGCTGTCACAAAGCAACAAGTACCTAAGGACAGAGTGCTTTTTAAACCAGTGGCTTTTCAGAAAGCCTCTAGGTCGTTCATGTTCACACCACAGACTTGTCATCCTCTCGTGCAGATTCAGAGATCATTAAGGTTGGGAAAGACCTCTAAGATCATCCAGCCCAACCATCTACCAATATTGTCCACTAAACCACATCCCTACATACTACATGGCCCTTTCCTTCAACACCCCTAGGAACAGAAGGAAGCACCGTCTGTGCCTAAACAAGGTGGGTGAAGCAACAGTGAGGGCTTATACCACTAGATGAGCACACGGAGCTCTGCCCTGCGGTACAGGAGGACTTCAAGCAGTCACACCAACAACTGAGAGGGCTTTGCCCTTCTCTTCCCCTTCCATTCTGAGGGATCTGACCTTCCAGCAGCATCCCAGTAACGCTGTGTGAGGGATGGGCTCACCCCCCTCAAACAGGTGCCTGCTACCAAAGCCCTGCCTCCCTTCCCAGGTTTACTGCATTGCCAGATTAGTGGATAGGAAGGAGTCTTCCAGTAGATCAGCTTGGCAGGGATGCTGAACAGCTCTCTGCATTCAAGCCAATTACAGCAGAACCATTCCAGGAGCGCAGCTCTGGCGGGGCGCTGTGCCAGGCTGTCCCCAGCCAAGTCATCAACTGCTCCAGAAGGATTTCTGAACCAACAAAGCTCACCCAGCAAAGCAGCCGGGCTGCCCAGCTCCAAGCTGCTGCCCCATACACATGGTTCAACCCACAGCACCAGGACCGCTGCTGCAACTCAACAGCATCTCCCCCATCACCTCCATGCTGCCAGCTTAGAGCATCAGGAAAACGAGGGATCTGAATGTCTTGGCAGAAAGATGGCAAGCCTTTTTTTCTTTCCCTTCCCCCTCCGCTCTCAAGAAAACAAATCTCCTGTTTCTCCCTGAAGTTTTGCAAAGGTAGGAAGGGAGGTCTGGAGGTTTTTTATTTTTTAATCTCTGGAGTGTGGCAGACCTGTAAATCTTGCATTACTCTCCAAAGAGTGTCAGGTTTGGGCTTCATTTTGGTCTCAGATTAGAGACCTGAAGCAATGAATCTTCCATCAAGGAGGCCATTACCAGCACAGTTTTCCTTCATTTTGGACTGCTTTATCCCTGATTGTATTACCAAACTCATCTTCAGCCCTTCCCCAGCTGTAAGGGGCTCAGCAGGCCTCTGGGCTCTTCAAATATTCATCAAGCAGGGAAGCCAGAAGCTGAAAGAGCAGGAGCCGCTCCGGCACTGCAAGCTGCCCTATGGTACCCAAGATATGGATACTGCAGCGCAGCACTGTGCTTTTTAAGTGTGCTACTTACCACTATTACTTGTCCCTTTGAAAATCAATTGGACAAAATCCTCCAATTTAAATAGAGCAGTATTTTGATAGCCTAAAGATCCTTCCAGCCCTCTTCGTTTAACGCCGCAATTGCAAACAAGCAATCTGCAGCAGCCTCTCCTGGGGGAAGATTGATGCCTTCATGCTACAGAAGCAGAAGGCAAAAGCCTGCCCTGAGCATCACCTCCATGTGCACACAGTGAGCCCGGTGCACCTGCAGCCCTTGCAAGCACACACTGGGCACGCTTGCATGGAGCAAGTCCCAGGACAAGGGTCACACCTCAAGCACACTTAAGTGCTTGCCTTCGATTCAGGCTGATTAAACCAGCCACAGCAATGTGCCGCAGCAAATTAATGATACAACAGCCAAATAATTACAGAGCATCCAGAGGAAGAGTATTTACACAGGCTTGAAAGGCGTTTCCATAGATGGAGAGAAAACCAACCTTTCAGATCATATTAAAATCATGCGATCCATTAGAATCTCAAATTACTGTATGCAAATTTTGATAATTTAACGGCATTTATAACATTCAAATAAAATAGTCCATGAATATTGAAAAACACTTAAGTGCTAAGTTAAATGACAATTTCCAAAACACACTAAGGAAATCTGATCGTAACAAACCAGTCCCATGAAATACCATATCTATCATCAACTTTTTAATTACCAATTGATCAACATGGAGACAGTGTAATAGCTTTCAGCTTTTAATTACTGAACTATCAAAATTCCAACCAAAAAAAGGAACCTCCAGAGATGAAACTGTAATGCTTGATTATTCATCGCTACATAATGAATGATTTGTTTTTAAACAAGATGTCAAGTTCCTCATGTAATCCATCTGGATCTGTGACTCTGCAAAGCTTACACTGCCCATACTAAGTACTCAAGATTCCTTCTTCTCCCCTTTTTCCTGACCCCACAGGTGGGGATCCTGGAAGGAATGCTATTAAACAACAGTGCTTCAGGCAGAGCGTATCGGTCAGCTAAAAAGGAACTACAGGCAAATAAAGCATTTAATCACAGAACAGCCAGGGTTGGAAGGGACCTCAAGGATCACGGATCTCCAACCCCCTGCCACATGCAGGCCACCAAACCAACCTCCACATTTCACAGCAGCCCAGGCTGCCCAGGGCCCCATCCGACCTGGCCTTGAACACCTCCAGGGATGGACGGGGCATCACAGCCTCTCTGGGCAGCTGTTGGAGCACCTCACTGCTCTCATAGCAAACAACTTCCCCCAGATATCCAACCTAAATCTTCCAACCTTCAACCCCTGGTGAACGAACACCACTTACACCAAGCCCTCAATGTAGTGTTACAGATGTTTTCTATGCACATCCTCCCCAAATAGTTCTTCCACATAATGGCATCTGTTCCCACAAAAAAAGAAGAAAAAAATCACCTTATATTTCTCCTTTATTACAGCCAGACAATACCTCCCCAGCAGCTCAGCACAACACAGCCACACCTAGGAGTTCCTACGTGACAGCCACAGCTCATTTCATGCTCTTCCCTTGGGATGCTGCTCGCATGCACGGAGCTGCACGGGAGAAATGCAGTAATGAGGCCGGGAGCCGTAAGCGCTTCTGACAACAATATCTATCAACACTTACCGTATTTACAACTAAATCATGTAAATACGAGTCAGCCCTCTTCTGCATGCTGATTGTCCAAACAAATGGATGGCAGAGAGAGAGAAGAGCGAGCGTAGCAGTGATACAGGAAGATGTCGCTGCTCAAGTCTGTGCAGAGGAGAAATCAGCAGCTGCCCCGAGAACACCCACGAATACTTCTGCCAGGCAGCAGTGATTTCCGTGCAGCCCTTCTCAGAGCTCAGCTCCCATTCCACACCATCCATATATTCCCCTCCAAAAAAACAGGAACGCGTTGCTCCAACACCTACCCAAAGCTGTTCATTCTCCACCTGCCTTTGAATTCCTTACAAACCCTAGGAACCAATTTAAAATGAAAAGATACCAATTTCAGAGGCCCATTTTATTTTTTTCCCCACAAGGACTTACTGTTTCATTATGCTTATTAAACTGACAAGAATTTTTCAACAGCCAGTTCACTCAAACAACTTTTACAGAGGTTTAGGCAAAATACTTCCGAGGCATTTATAAAATCAGCTGAGCCAGGAAAGGTTATTCTTTAAGTAATTTGGTTTCTCTCTCTCTCTCTTTTTTTTTTTTTTTTTTTTTTTTTTTTTTGGCACAACAGAAGCACCGAGCTATTAGAAGTCTAATATTGTTTTGGATTGCCCCAGCACAGAACTCCTCCCATAGCTATTAATGCAGACAGCCAGCTCTGTAGGTCGGGCTGCTCGGCTCTCCCCAGACAGAGCGGCAGATGACCAAGCTTAAAATAGCTTCCTAATGCCTATTTATTTACTGCGGGGTGATTCAAGTCACTCCCTCTTTTGCAGAAGGATTTCTACACAACAAAGAGGAGGATGGGACAACGTGACATGGATTTTTCAGCCTGTACCACTAGAGCAGATGCATGTGCTCATCCCAACGCCCTTCAGGCTCATAACAGAGTCCTTGAGAAGAAACCAAGCCACGGTCATTTCACAATGGAACACAACACGGAGTAGCAAAGCCCCAAAGATTACATTCCATTTGAAGCTTGCTGCAGAGAGTAGGTTTAACTCCTCAGCGCTGCTGCAATTCATTAAAAAAAAAAAAAAATAAGCTGCCTCTTTGCCCATTGAGCCCATACAAGTGCTATTAGCTGTTAATTCCTTGGCGATTTGCATGGACCACAGGTTTCTTTGAGCTCTTCAAGTCTTGTAGACTTGTGCTCACGTGCAGGGAATTGGTGCAATGGGCAATTTTGGCTTATTTTGAAGTTCTTTCAACATCTGCATCAGCAGCCAAACCTTTGCAAAGATCCTATGGCTCCTGCCTTAAAAACCAGAAGGGGAAGGAAGAAAACAACCCTGAAAACATACTTAGACAATCCATACGAAACACAACAACGCTCCTTAACTCTACTTTTGCCTGTGGCAGGGGGATGGAACCTGATGACTGTTGAGGTCCCTTCCAAGCTAAAGACATTCTATGATTCTAAGATGTCTCAGACACACAACACTGTCCCACCAATGCTGTCTTGTTGTGCTGAGGGTTAATTCCAGGAGTTCCTAACAATATGATGGTAACTCATCCCAATCACCTTCGGCCACCAATTTCTGCTCTCTATCCCTGCTTTGGCCATGTTACAAAGCCAAAGAAGTCAGATTTTGGAGGTGTGATGTAGGTGGAGTAGAGCTGGCATGGGGGAAGACAAAGCGAATTGCAAACGTCCACAAGTGTGTAACCCACAAGACATCTTAATCTTGTAAGGCAATAAAGCAATTCTACACTAAACAAATTATATTTGTGAGGAGCTCTTACTAAAGCCCTCTTCCACAGTCACGACCAGCAGTGAGATCCACAGACCATCCCACCTATTGTAGGGCACCTGTTTTACCAGGGCCATTGGGCTCGATGATCTTTTGAGGTCCCTTCCATCCCCTGCAATTCTATGATCCAACTTCAACATGAAGCTGAAAAATGAAAATCTGCCCCCCGAAAAAGACCAAATGACAGTGATATCTAACACACCACACACACCTTTGCCTCTGCATTCTACACACCCGGCGTTGTGTTAACATACTTGAAAACTGAGGACCCAATTTACAAAAAAGCCTCGATGGTGGAGTCACATAAACACATACTCAAAATTCTCCCAGAGAGATTTAAAGACCTACATCATTGGGTTTGCTATAAACCCTCTGTTTACACAGCTCTATATACTGCTATATAGCAAGAAATGATTTGCCTCCAAGTATTTTCTTTATTTCTTGTCTACAATTTTCTCCATCTTCCCCTGAAGATGTCTGAAGGGAACAGTGTTAATCTCCTATCTATCTCACTTTAATCCTTGCTTTTACCAAAAAGAAAAGATGAAACTACACTTCACACGCCGAAGCAGCAGCCACTGGCAGGTATGGATTCAGGAAGAGTTGACTCAATGCGTACATTCTACTAAAGATTATACAGCACGATTAAGAGTGTAAGACGTTTAAATCGAACAGAAGGCCATTAAAGTGGACAGAGCCCCACAGCCTCGGGGTGGGAGGCATCTCCAGCAGTTCTGCCTACAAGGTTAATGAATAATGGCTCTTTCGGAGCAGAAGCTGAGTAAGGAGGAGGAGGAAAGGTGCTTAACTGCAGTGTGGCAGCAAACGGCCATGTGCATAAGGTCATGGTTACATGCTCTAAGTGACACAGAGGAAGTCTTAATTTGAACAGTAGTTAACTGTTGGAAAATGAAGTTCAGAAGTGCAAAATTCAAGTGACAGAGGAGAAGCTACGCTCGACATTTTCACACGCCCATAAGAATCCTTCCATGCACCCATGCTTCAGCCATAACCACAAAGCTGGGACAAGCTCAATGAGTTCTGCCCTCACCATGGGAGCAGCTCCATGTGAGAACCAGCAGCAACGTGGGAGCACGCGATAGCAATATGGGCACTGGCACACAGATGCAGAGCTGTGCCAAACCCACCGTCCTGCTGCCCTGCACCCAGCACCATCCTCAGGTCCTGCATCCAAGAGGAGCCCAGCACATCCCGCACTCAGCACACGGCCTTTTGGTTTGCAGAAGAGCTAAGGAAACACCAGGAGCTCAGCAGGATGCCCCATCACAACCCAACTACATCCACTGCTCAACTGCAAATCAAAACGTTTCTGTACATCACTTTAATCTGACCCCCCGTTGGTTAATATGTGCTAAGGAACTGGGCGTAGTTTCTATGGACTCCGCACAGCATGGTAAGAAACTAGGGTGGTAAAAAAAAAAAGAACTAATCTGCCTAGAGAGCTGGAGTTGCTATTAAGCTGACCTAGATTCCCACTGTCACCACAGAAGCACTTCACATGACACAGGCGCATCCCCAGCCATGTTCCAGAGCTCTCCCCAACACCAGCAGTCACTGCTGCCCACCTGGGGATGGCTTTGGTGCTCACGAGCTGCCTCCCATCCTGCTCCAAGAGGCAGGCATCAGGGAATGATGGTGAGAACGGCATCACGCACTGCCCCAACAGTGGAACGAGGTTACCCCATAGCAATGAACAAACAGCACTTGGGCACAAATTCATCTAACGAGAGCATCACCTACCAGCCAGGGAAGCAGGAGTGGCCACTCGCAGAGCTCCTCTGCTCCTCCTCACATTTTCTAACTTCACAACCCGATTCCTCAATAGCTCACGCAGACAAGGATGGCAAAGAGGCAAGGAATGGGTAGCCCAAGTCAGAGTCATAGAACCAAATATACTAAACAACTTAGGAAGCAAATTTAAAATAAATAAATAAGTACCTACCAAGTGACAGCTACTCACCTCAGTGAGAATATTTTAGGAATTCATTGTAATAAAACCTACAGAATTGGATAACCAAACACATAACCCAACAGCACCAAGCAATACAGAGTGTTCGTCTTGGTCCTGTGTGCTCATGCAACAGATGCTCCTCCATATCAGTGCACCAGTTCTGTTTACACGTAATACTCAAAATTCATGCAGAAAGTTTTCCTCCCAGCCTACTTTCTGTTGAGCCTTCCTGAGCTGTAACCCCAGCTCTCAAGACGAACGTCACTAATATTTCAGGTGTTCTTAGAGGGAAGCTGCCAGGCAGCCTTGTCTGTAAACAGAAAAGCAGCAACAAGCAGTTTCTCGTGCTTGATCCGATTACTCTGATCTCCCTTTTGATGCTGCAGACTCAGAGTCGTATTTCTATCACTGAATGGGGGGTGGGCAGGGGAGGAGGGGAGCGTCACTTTGCTGCCTGACATTTCTTTCCTCCTTGTCACGCTCCCAGGGAGGCACACACTGCAGGCAGCAGGAGCAGGACGTGGCACTTGGGGATGTGGGTTGGTTGGGATGAGTTGGTGGTTGGATTTAGTGGTCCTAGAGGCCTTTTCCAGCCTTAACGATTCAATGATTCTCTGTGCCTACTCCCTGCAGCGCTGCGGTGATGGCACTCCAACCACACACTTAAGAGCTGTGGCCCCATAAGGAGATCCCATCCACCTCCAGCACTGTGCCTCTGCACCAGGTTTTGACATATCCAAGGTCCAATCCGTCACATTTTGGATTAGTGCTGAAGTACATCTTGTATAAGGAAGAAAACCACTTGAGTCCACCTGGGAGGAGATCAGCTTGTGGCGCTGGCTGATAGCTCAGGGAACACAATAATGCTCCCATTCTGCAGGCAGACCTTTGAAGAGATTATAAATCAGATCCAGCCGCTTGCAAACACTGCTGAGAAAGGACACGGCCAGATTAAAGAGGTTCCTTCCCAGCCATAACCTGAGCCCAGCGCTCTGTATACCAGGGAGCTGTAACTGGAGGAGCATCCCAGCTCCCTGCACATCCCCAGCCCCACTCCCTGCCTGTGCACTCCAGCAGCTCCACCCCGTACAACAGCTCAATGCAATGAGCAAAAGCATTTTTCAGACTGCCCTCATTTTCAGGGTGCTGTGTGTACTCCAGAAAGGGATGCTCACTGTCACGTAAGGCAATCAGCACCCAAACCTCTTCAGAGGAAGCCATTTGAGCAAAGCGTTTAACATCATTTCTTGCTGTCAAGCATCCACTGCTTAGCCAGGAGACCATAAAATGCAGCACCAGTTTTGGATTTCTGCTGTTTTAGTGGAGAATTGGGCAGTGACACCCATCATTTGGGGCAAGCACTTCCCCTGGTCCTGGCAGAGGGCAAATTCCAAACACCATTACTTCCAAACACATATCTGAAAGAAGCACAACTAAAGAGACATTTCGGTTAAGCTACAGCCCTCAGAGGTTTAATATTTCAGAGCAGAGATGTGCTTAAATATCATTGTTATCCTATATACCGCCATCTTAATGGGGTCTCAATTGTTCTCAGAGCTCCACCTTGAGAATTCAGTAGGGTCAGGTGTTACCACTCAAGTTTTTGAACTACAGATGAGCATAATCAATTCCAACATGAATCTGTTGTTAGAAATACGCTAATTAGTCTGCAGTTAGAAGCTCTGAGCACAGCCCAGTCAGGTGCTTGAAGCAGAACAGACAAGCCTCTGAGTGCACACGCAGAACACAGTGAAAGAACATCGCCTACCAGAATCGCTGCCATGAAAGTGCTGGTATCACTGGGGGTAATAGACATGGAATGGTGAATGAGAGCAAACCCAAAGTCACATTTCCAGGAATCCCACACAGCACAATACAGCACGGCTCCCTACTATCTAACTTCATCAACCTAAAAAGATGTAGGACAGCCTGATGCACAACTTAACAGGAAAAACAAGACATTCAACAACAAATACGCAAGGAAGGAGAAAAAAACATATTACTCTGGAAAAAAAAATAGACTGAGAGGAAGTAGGTAGATACTGCTCACATGCAGGCATGGATGAGAAGAGCCAGGCTACAAAGAATCAGAGAATGGTTTGAGTTGGAAGGGACCCTCAGAGGCCACCTGGCGCCGCTCCCTGCAGCGCACAGGGACACCCACAGCTCAGCAGTGCTCACAGCCCCGTCCAGCCTGACCTTGGCTGTCTGCAGGGATGCAGCATCCATCACCTCTCTGGGCATCTCCACAGCTTGCACTCTGGGCTCCTGCACTTGCAAGTATGGAGGCATGGAGCACTTAGATGCACAGCCAGGGATGGCCGTGGAGCCCAGCCAGGAGCATTGTGCCCTGCAGTAAAACACCCCTATTTCCATTATTGCATTTTTGATGAAAGCCTCGTGGTATTTTTCTTCAGCACTGCCTGCCACACACGCAGAAATAGCCTCCTGCACTGCCTGGAAGCTGAGTACACCAAAGCTTCCACGCTGGACAGCTTCAAAGAGTTCGGCGGTGGAGCTCCCATTACCCACAACAGCAGCTGCTAGCTGCAGCATGCAATTACATCGCCAGCAAAGTGATTGATGAAACTTAAACAAGTACATACCACTCCTAATTACAGCATTCCAGCGAGGGTCTCTCCTTCATTACAGGTTTCCAAACAGAGTCTCTTTATTTAATGCTCGTGGTTGCACACACCACTACAGAGGAGCAGACAGTATTCCCCAGAGAAACCAACACAACTCTCTGCACACATCCCATTTCTCAGCAAAGACACAGACTACACGTCCAGCTCTGCAACTCCTATGCAGAAGTATTTACCTCCTGGCTGGGCTCCAGCTGCAGCGGGGTGCAGACTTACAGCTTGTGTTACTTGTAAAGCTTCTGAAGGCTGCTAAAAATCCCTGAACCGTGCACAGCAAATGCATCTTTTGGATATGCAGAGCTCCTGCATTCAAGAAAAGAGTACTGATTAAAAAAAATAATAATACAAATTTTTTAAACTCCTTTCTAAAACTATGATAATAACCCCTAGCCAAGCTAGCACTAAACAGCCCCAAAAAAATGTGCCCAAAGGTAATATCAGAAAGGTATTTTGTAAAGTATGTTTTTAAGCAAACCCCTCATTAGGAGCACGTAAAGCCCAGAGCAAACCCTTGGCCCCGACATACGTGGGGTTACAGAGCAGACACTTACAGAGCCTTCCTTACACACCCAGCAGAAACAGCCCGGAACGCAAACAAAGCAATCAGCAAAGCAACATCAACAAACAGCACCTGATAAAGGCGGGTGTCTGCAGGAGGAAAGCGGCTCCTTCTAACCTCAGGTGTAACCCAGCACACTGCAACGACCAGCAGAGCCCAACCCAGCCGTTGCCATTGAGCTGAAGGAGCAGAGAGCTGCCCCGGATCTGGGCAGAGCTGCCTCTCCTCCTCCCATCGCTGGGAACCACAGGAGCTCCTTGGCAGGGGCTCCCCAGCCAGATTGCCGCGCTTATCAACCTGTGCCCAACTGCCTACATGCAAGACAAATGAGCCCAAGCTGCAATCCAGATGGATTACTTTATTTACCAGCCTCTTCCTTGCCATATTCCCCAAGTGTTTGCATTCCATGCAGAACACAACCAGAACGTCGGTGTGTTTTCCAAGGCACAGCCCAGCCAAGTCTCAGCGAAACCGCTGCAGATCGGAAGGCTTGTCCTGCTCACTCACACATCCACCCTGTATTTCCAAAGGAATTCAGTTCAGCACAACCTCACAGGATCCCCCACTGCATCCGAGGTTCTTTCCCTGGCCTACTGCACATGGTTCTGGCAGATACCCCAGCATACAGCTAGAACACTCCTTGTCCTTGGACATGTCCGTGCATCCATCCGTCACCACGGCTGGCTTCAGCACGATGCCAGCACCCCACTCCTCTCAATGCTTCCCACAGCTCCTCCTAGGAAGTTCTCGTCCTCAGCTGCTGTGTGGTGTCATCATGCACCACTGCATTCCACCCTAGCACTGTTCCATCCCAGCATCAGCCGAAATCACTCTTCAGCTCTCTTCCCACTTCACAGGGGCGTTATGAAGTTTAATTAACTGTAAAGCATCAAGATAAAGACACACAGACACACACACACACACAAAAAAAAAAGGTGCCACAGAAACACAGAGATTCATCCTGTTCCTAGCTTAATCAGAGCCCCAGCACTGCTCACCGCCATCCCCATCAGCCCCACTTACAGCTGGGCTTACTGACTGCAGCACAGGCAGACCCTGTGGGGCCAGGACCGACACCGCAATCACTGCCCGGCACTCATTGCCACCAAGGGTAACCATAGAAAGGGGGAATAGAAGGAAACAAGAAAAAAAAAAAAATCCACAACAAAGAAGGCTTTAGTGTTAAGGAAGTTTTGTTTAAAACACATTAAAGCGAGGCTTGTAGGATTTGAGCACTCAAATCACAAGGGAGTTGTATTGTACCCACAGCACC
This sequence comes from Tetrao urogallus, assembly GCF_951394365.1. NCBI lineage: Eukaryota > Metazoa > Chordata > Aves > Galliformes > Phasianidae > Tetrao > Tetrao urogallus. Next base: position 1,834,296 of record NC_136835.1, on the reverse strand, counting down.
GCCATCTCAGTTCACACCGGGTGATGCTTCTCGCTATCAGACAACACCAAGTGTACAGGTCAGGCACCGGCACCGTAACTGCAGCATCACACCCTGCGTTTGTTCCTTCCCAGCTGTTGGCACCGCTTCAATAGTCTCACCGGGGTTATTACAGCCCTTAACAGAGCTGCAGATAACAGGAGGATGCTACCAGAGCATCACCTGAGCCTTTAGTTAAAAGCAAACCTTCAAAATGAATTGGAACACAAGCGAAGGAGCAGGGAGCAGACAGCAAAACAAAGAACGAGCACAGCCCGCCTGCAACGGGGCTGTGCTGTAATCCAGGCTGCAGGGAGCTCCCCGGGTCGCAGATGCGCTCCGCGGTGAGCTGGAAGGAACGTGAATGGGGAAGAAACCACCTGAACACAAAACGCCTTAAGAGCCGCTCAGGCAGCGCTGGGGACAGCGGCACCGGGATGTGCTGCGACCGTACGAGTGTTCCCCCAGCTCCCAACCAGAAGCACTGACAGCGATGTCAGCTCTGTGCCACAGCTCCCAGCCGCCCTCAGTGGGGTTCGGAGACCCCGTCAGCGCTCCCGAAAGCGAAAGGAGCGGAGCATTAAGGAAGAAAAGTGATGATTGCCGCTGGCTGTTCCCGTTCTGAGCACAGCGACGGCAGCGCAGGGATGCACCGAACGGGACAGCCTCGAATCACAGCCGGACAGACACTGGGGAGGACGGGGTGAAGCGTGCACGACACACGCATGAATAAAGCTCTTTGTTCACCAGAGCTGCCCGCTCTTTTCTTCCCCCCCCCTTTCGGTATCGGCGAAATTCAACAGATTGCTCAATGGCCCTCTTGTTCCTCCCAAACTTGCAGGGCCAACAACGCGAGCTGCTCTCGTCGCACGAGCCGCTAAAGGAAGCCTTGTGCGTCTCCAGTGACACACCGCAAATATAAAGTGGCATTAACGAGGGATATTCTATCAAAGCCATCAGACGCGGCTGGCGGTCCCTCCTGCGGCTGTTCGGCTCAGTGCAGGGCGATGCAACAATAGCGGGCGGCACAGAGCGGCACGGAGCGCACCGCCGGGCTCCCACCCGCCAGCAATCACCCCTGAGCCCCCCCCGCTCCATCCCTCCGCATCCATTCCATCCCGTTCCGTTCCCTCCCGTCGATCTCCCCCCTCCCCCCCAAGCAGCACCACGCGCTTCTCCCACGAGAAGCCATGGAAGCTTCCATAGAAGCGCTCGGAAGTTGCACTCGGCTGCCAACAGGTCCGGCGGCGGGGCACCGCTCGTCTCGAAGCCACGCCGACACACGGACATACGAACACACGAGCGGCCGCTGCCATGGAAACCGCGACCCGGCACGCACCGCTCCGCCGACCCCGAGGCACTCCCCGCTCCCACCCCGAAAGCCGCGAGGCGCCCCCTACGGGCGGGGCCGGGCAGCGCCGTACCTCTAGGGATGATGGCGGCGGCGGAGAGGAGCAGGAGGAGCAGCGGGAGGAGAGCCGGAGCGCCGCCGCCGTTGGCCGCGGGGCCGCTGTGCTGGGCGCGAGCCGCCATCTCCGGCACCTGCTTCGCTCTGCCCGCCGCGCCGGCACCTAGCGACCGCGCGCCGCGATAATGAGATGCGCGACGTCACGGCGCCGGGGGGGCGGGGCTTGAGCGAAACCACGCCCGCTTACTCGGGAGCCCCGCCCCGCGCTCGGCGCCGCGCGGGATGCGGCGGGACGGGCCGGGGAAGATGGCTGGGGGAGAAGCCGCCGCCGCCGGGATGGTTTTTAATGGAGGGCGGCTCTAAGCGCGGCACCGCCCCGCAGCCCCGCACGGCGCTCCGGCCGCCCGCCCCCCCCTCGCGGAACGCGGCCGCTGGGGGCGGTGCGGAGCCGGGCGGTGGCCGCCAGCAGCGGAGCGGGAGCGGGGGTGCGGAGGGATTTGGAGCAGTTCTATTTACATCGAGTCGATGAACGGCCCTTCTCGCTTCTTTTTAAACCGCACCGAGCCAGGAGAGTCGTTCTCTCCGCCTTGATAAATGGGGAGCGGGGCATGGGACCCGTGAGCAGCGCTCATCTGAGAGCTCACCCCAACCAGCAGCATCCCGGCCCCGCACGGACGTCAGTACCTCTGACATTATTAATTAGGTTATCCCACGTGAGCCTGAGGCAGGTGAGGCGTCAGCTTAACCTCATCGTCCCATCCTCCTCCGAGCCCCAGATTGGAAGCGCTCAGGGCCAACATCGAGTCGCAGTGCAGGTGGCAGAGCTCTCCCCCCTCCCCGTGGCTCCCAGCCCGGTTTCACACCTGGGGAAATAACGCACACCTCTCTGTGCCCCATATGCTGCAGCCCCATCCATCCCTGGAACATTTTGCCCTATAGACACAGCAAAGAGTTCCTTCCTTCCTGCCCCAGCAGTGGCACAGATGCACACTTCCAGCCCACCGCGCTCATCACGATTATGTAACTAAGCCAAATTTATCCCCGGTTTATCTTGGGCCACGGTGCTAAATTCCCTCCTCTCCAAAGGACTTTAGTGCTGGTAAACAACTTGGGCTTGAGAGACTGCGGAGCGGCTGCCTTTGCCTCTGTGTCATTAGGCACCAGATTATCCCATTTGTCTATTTTTAATTACACGTTTCCGACTGTTTTGTACAGTATTGTGAGCTGTGACCTACTGCTGCTCAAACACCAAATGGGAAGACAACCCGTATTAAGTAAAAAGGTTTATAGTAATTTAAGTATTCATAGGACGCGGAACAATCAGCAGTAAGAAACACAATTTGCATAATAAATATCAATATCACAACAGCTAAAACAAACCCTGACAGATTATCTGCTGCTAAATGACCAGGAGATTGCAGAATGCCAATTGTGAGTCCTGAACTCTAGGAAATGACTCCTGTATCCTGTGCAGATTGAAGGGGACTTTGGGAGGTTCTAAGCCTGGCTGTGTTCCTGCTGGAAACGTCTTATTGCATTCCATTATGCATCAACTTTAATTTCAAGAGGAAAGTGATTTCCTCTGTCCGGGAAGCTTAGCCTCAGATTATTTGTCACAGTGTGTTTAGCAGTTATGATATTGAAGCGTGAGCCCCATTGGCAGTGATTGAAAGCTGTATTAAATCAGCGATGGCTCAAGTTATAGGCAGGCTGAGACAGAGGCTGGCTCAGAGGGGAGCGTGGCAAGAGCAGGGGAAGGGGAGGGGAGATAAAGGTCTGATGAAGGCTGACCTGACCCACAACTGTAGCTGATATAATTGTTGGCATTACATGACAAGGTTGCTCCCAAAGTGACACATCCCACTGACAAGCAGCCACTCATTGCTGAGACTCGCAGTGACCCGGCTCTCATGGGAAGCAGCCAGGAGGCACAGAGTGATGGAAAAACCACTCTGCTCCTGCTCTGGGAGCGGGGCTGTGCTCAGGCTGTGCCCTTGGTTGCCCTCGGAGTCCTCAGCAATGCCTGGCAGTGGGGAAAAGCACCCAGCACCCATTCCCACAGCACCAAGCAATGGGAGACAGGCCCCAAACTGAAGATGTAGAGACACACGTGAGAGATGGCATTTTCCAACCTTGGATCTGCTCCATGGGGGCTACAAACAGCAGGAATTTCACGCAGAAACCTTTTGTGGGCCACTTGTGGCAATCCTTCAGACTCGTTGCTCTGCACATCTCAAAGACCAGATGGTGTTTTTGCATGTTAAAACTGATAATCAATTGTTTTGTTAATTCAGTTTTCGAGTCAAGAAGAGAAATAAAAACGGCAATTGCAATCTGTGGCACGTAGTCCTAGAGAAAGAGCCTGTTATAGTCAGAAAGATGAACATGGTGGAAAAGCAATGCAGGAGCCTAACAGCAATGGGGCTGTTGCAAATGGAACGGTGTTACAAAGGAACAGTGCTCACCTGGCTCAGAAGATCTAGGCCCATAGACAGGACTCTACAAGGGAGGGATCTCCACCCAAAGGTCTTTCTCCAGTGGCAGTCAGCCCTTAAATGAAGTCAAAGAGAGGTGCAGCCAGGCTCCATCCCTCTCAGTCATGAATTGCCTTCACCTGTGCTCTCAGGGCTGACCCAGTCCCTTCCCCAGGTGCTCAAGCAGTGGTTCAGGCAAAGACTCAACTGTTTCCATACAGAGCCAAAACGAAAACCGAACCAAACGGGAATGGAGAGAACCAGAAACTTGAGCTGTATGTTACCTGCTTATGAGAAAAGCTTTGGACCCAACACTGGGCAATACGTTTTGAGGGACTTAGGTGACAGTTGGTGGCAAGAGCTGCTGGGTGACTGCTGGATGACAGAAATTGCTTCCAGCCATCAGGCTGAAGATGGAACCAGTTCCTATGCAAGTCACTGCCAACCCTCTGTGGCTGCTGCTGGGAATTGGGCTAGAGGGTGCAACTTCACCTGATTTCCAGCCCAAGAACCTGGTGTTAATTACGCCCATCTCAGGTGAGATGTCACCACCATGACCAGTTATTTGGTTTGACACAGGCTGAGGAACCAAGATCTCTCCCTGGCCAAAATGGCTTTCCATCTCGTCCTCTCACTTTGCCAGTCACTTACTGTATGAGTCTAAGAAGGGAAAAGATAACCTAAAAAAGCCCAAGTTTTCTGCTCTAGAAAACAGAGATAATGCACAATGTGTTTAACTTCTGCAGGTACTGTGGGACTTTCCATTCTTACACAGCTCTTTGAGTCTCAGATTAAAGGTGCTATAGAGACTGAGAGACCAAAAAGATTTCTCTACAAATGGCAGTGTTTGTTCACTCCATATATTCTGTCAAGAGAAATAAAACAGTTGTCGATCTTGTGAAAAGCGCCGGCTCTGAAATGTTCAAAGAACTGCATGGAATTTTAGCGACACAATTCACATTAAAGCCGGCATGGGGCTAAATCCTGTGTACCTCTTTGAGAATTTAGGAGTTTGTCAAAAGGAATCCAGGGAAGGAATAATCAAGTTATAGCATTTCGGATTTAGCAGCTCCTCGGAAGGAAGTGCTGCGTGCTTCCTTGGCTGAGCTCCCTGCTGGGGCCTCCCCACATCTCCCTTCACCTGTCCCATCTGAGGAACTGCGTGTTATGCTTGAGGATAGGAAGAAATGCAAAGCTTAATTTCTGCTCTTCCATACACTGTGACAAAGTTATCCTTTGCTCTGCACTCTCCTTATATAAACTCAGCGCTTTTGTTACGGTACAAACATCTCCCACTATATTTGATTTATCTGGTGTCCATTATGATGAACAACAGATTGGCTCAGAACTTTTGGGGGTGCAAAAACTAAAAGACAAAGCTGGACCACTGCTTGCCATCACCACTGGGGAAACACAAACAGTGCAACACCAGACGGCTGTGCTGGCATTCAGCAAAGCCTGGAACGACTGGAGAGGAACCTGGGGAGGTTCAATGAAGGCAAGTGTAGGGTCCTGCATGTGGGGAGGAATTACTGCATGGGTCAGTATAGGTTGGGAGCTGACCTGCTGGAGAGGAGCTCTGCAGAGAAGGATCTGGGTGTCCTGGTGGCCAACAGGTTGTTCATGAGCAGCAGTGTGCCCTGGAGGCCAAGAAGGACAATGGTACCCCAGAGTGCTTTAAAGAGTGTGGCCAGCATGGTGAGGAAGGTGATCCTCCCCTGTGCTCTGCCTCTTTGAGGCCACATCTGGAGCCCTGTGTCCAAATCTGGGTTCCCCAGTTCAAAGAAGACAGAGATCTCCTAGAAAGAGTGCAGCAGAGGGCCATAAAGATAACGAAGGGCCTGGAGCATCTCCCGTGTGAGGGAAGACTGGGAGCCCTGGGATTCAGTCTGGGGGAGAGAGGGCTGAGAGGGCATCTCAGCACTGTTTGTAGATATCTACAGGGAGTCAAGTCGTTGGGGCTGGGCTTTTTTTGCTGGTGTGCAGCAACAGGACACGAGGCAACGGGCAGAAACTGGAACACAGGGAGTTCCATATGAACACAAAGAAGAGCATCTTTACTGTCAGAGTGATGGAGCATTGGAACAGAGAGATGGGGAAACTTCCTTCTCTGGAGATACTCAAGACCTGTGTGACCTATTGTAGGTTCCCTGCTTTAGCAGGGGTTGGACTCAGTGGTCTCCAGGGGTCCCCTCCAGCCCCTACAATTCCATGATTCTGCCACCCCAGCGCTCACAGCATCTCAGCAGCAGCCAACGTGGCCCCATGCAATGTTTGTGGGTGGGCTGGAGAGCCTTGCCTTATCGCAGGGAAGGGAACAGCAGCACCACTTCTGCTAACATGTAGTCACTGCAGTAGCATGCACTCCCTGCCTGTTTCTGGGCAGCCTACATATGTCTCTATATTGAAAAGATGGCACATTTCAACATGGTTCAGAAACCACCAGCGCCAACCCAATCAAGGAAAGCATCATTTATACAGCCGTATCGTGTGCTGACTTTAATTCCCTGGTGACAAACACTGCGGGCACACAAAGACCTCTCACACTCGCTGGGAGCAATAATACAGTCATTGTGAAGCCCGTTTGCTCAGCCCCCCACTGTAAATAAGATATTTTCATGTATAATGGACAACTTTTTCTTCGACACCTACCGCATATTTGCATTTGCTTTGTCTCTATCCTGCGCGTGGGGGGCCTGTTTTTAAATTTTCATTTCCAGGCCTGGAAGATGAAATTTAATTATTTTTTTTTAAGCCACAAGTGTGACAATAAAACAAAACGAAAAGAAAAAAAAAAAAAAAAAAAGCCAAAAAAGGCTTTTGATTTTGGAGAAATCCTATTGAGGATCTGAAGGACTGTCATCAGTGCAGCATCAGTCTTCATTATCTGATTCTTTTTTCAATTGGCAGAGCTTTACAGAGAACACCGCTCTTTCAACAAAATGATAAAGGGGTATTTGAAATAAACAGAGAGAGTCCCCAGCCAGCGAATACCTTAGATTGCTACGGACCGTGACTTAATGCTGCCTCCTATGAACTCCTCCTTTTCATCTTTTAATAAAAAAGCCAGACCGATGGGATTTTTTTTTTTTTTTTTTTTTTTGCTTGGCTAAAACCTTTGTGAAAAAAGAAAACAACACCAAAAAAAAGAAAAAACCAAAAAAAAAAGAAAGAAAACACCCAAAACCCTGAGGAGCAACAGCTACTGAAAGTGGGAAAGTTCTCTCTGAGCAAAGTCTCTTGCATCTGTTTACATCACGCTGTCCAGAAGCTGCATGTTATGCCACCAGTGGATGATGAGCAGCCATTCTGCTGTCAGCTCCATTGCTCTGCTGCTGTCCTGTGCTTGGAGCAACATGAATGGCTCCTGCAGCGTGCCATCGCCCTGCCCTGCACGCAGCTGTTGCTGCTCTGTGGGACTGCCATCAAAGAAGGGGTTAGCGAGGGCAGGCTGCTCTATTTTCATGAATTTACAATTGCTTTGGCACCCCAGTGAGAGGCTGGAAGGGTGCACCGTGGCTTTCATTGCAGGGATCTGCTGTCCGCTGCAGATCGCCCTGTCGCTGATGGATACAGGCAGGAAATGAAGCGGCAGCCCAGGGCAGCTGTTGCACACCATAGGAAAAACTGAGCGCAGATCAGAGGAAGGATGGCAAAGTAGGAGAGCCGATCCCAGGTGCCCTGCAGCTCTCCGAGTGCCAGGTTCACATCCAGCTGTGGGGCTGGGATCTGCACCCCATCCCCACCAAGCGCTGCTGAAACGTACAGGTTTTCCAACAGACATCATCTGCAACAAAAACTCCCCACTCAGAGCTCAGCACGCCCCGCTGTCACCGAAAACAAACACGATGGAGGCAGACAAAAAGAAAACCAACCCTTGATGCACAGCACCGAGCAAACCCAGCACCTGGATGCTCCTGCAGTGCAAACACAGAGCTCTGTGCCAACACCTGATTGCTGCCCACGTGGAGACGTGCCTGGCTCTGGCCAGCAGCACAGCAGCAAGCAGCCATGCATCATCCGCTGTGACTGCATTACTGAGTGCCCAACCCGACGCGTGCACAAAGCACTGATCGGTTTTCTATCATCTCCAATAATTATAAGAGGGAAGGTTGAGCTCCCAAGCCTGCTGAAGCAAGATGAAATGTTTTCAGATGGTTTTAAAGAAGCCAGATGATTCCCCGGTGTAACGACGAAGCACAAAACATCCAGTCAGTCTGGCTCCCCCGCCGCTCTAACCTTTTTACAGTGGGATAATAGGGAATAAGCTATAATTTAGACATTTTTTATAAAAAAACATGGATACAATAGAGATAGAGGGGCAAATTGCTTTATAGTCTTGCGTCATCTTCTCTGCAGATGAGTCTAATGCACCCTCGCCATAAAACTCAGGAACTGTGCCCTCCACATGTTGTTGTGACAAATTTCAAATCAAGAGGGTGCTTGAATTGGATTTATTACAATTGGGAGACGAGAAATTGTAATCTTTATGAGCCAATGACACAGAGCCTTTTAATAAGAGAATGAAGTATCATTTGAAATGTAAAGCAAATTAGATTACCGGGGTCAAATCCTTCTACAGAGACATCATGTCTCTTGCGTTTGACATCCTCTTTTCAGGTTTCACATTAGCATCTAAGTGTTTTTTAAATACGTTTAATATGCTTATAGGAGGAAAGTGCCTGCAAAAGTCAAGACGTAGAGATTGTGGGGACGGGGACAAAAGGAAGCCATCAAAATAAGTGCTGGTGGGAGGCGCGGGTCTGTCTGGCACTGCCAGGGCTGGGATTTTGTTACGTGCAGCTGCAAATGAAGCCCCTTTGATCACATCCAAAGCTGCATCTGCTCTGCGGCGAGATGCCTGCTGGGTGTTGGCTGCCCCACCCCGATACCCCAAAACCTGGATGGGGTGACGCAGTGTTGGAGCACAGCCTGCTGGGCTATGCTGCCTGCGTTTGTTATGGCAACACTGCAAACGTGCAGAGGCAGAGCAGGAGCAGCACTTCCCGAAACTGATGTGCCATCAGAGTATCGTAGAGGCTGGAAACCAGCAAATCCAGTAAGATCATCCACTCCAGCTACACTGTTGGCAATCCTCTCCTCCTGTATCCTGCTCGCTCAACTGAGGTGTGTTGTTCCCTCCAGCATCTTGTTTGCTATGGACAACGTAAGATGCAAGAGGCAGCAAGCCCAGAACCTCAAAGTCAGCCTGAAATGATTAAAATGGTTGTGGGTAAACACCTGAGCACACAATGCAAAGCTTTGACTGTTCCTCTGATTTGAGAGGCTTCATGTCTTAATCATCTGTCAACACCACGTGTAACCAACCATGGCACTGAGGAAAGGGCTCCCAGAAGGGACACAGACATCACACATGAAAGGAAAAGTCTTTCTTAGCCTGGAGGGAATTTCAAATTAGGTACAATATTACTTCAGCTTTCACTGTCAAGAATGGTTAGACTTTCATTGGCTTATTTTGCAACAGTAGGGTTTTCCTTTGAAGAATCCACAAGCATCTTCACCTTCAACTCACATTTACTGCTCTTGCTCCGTTTTTGTGCTGCGAGGGTGCTTAAAAGCCACAGTCAGGGCCAGGATCCCAACAGCAGCAGATGATGTACCACAAAAAGGAGTTTTCTGCCCACTCGCCCCCAAAGAGCTCCCAGTCACTACATGGATAGGATGACCCTCCCAGTCACTACATGGATAGGATGACCAGCCCAGTGCTGCTCCTCTCCCCATGTCCTTCCCTCTGCCCACACCTCCCAGAGCACTCAGCGCAATGGGGAACGCAACAGGTGCTGAGAAGCAGCGCTCGCATCCAGCTGATTGGAGCCCAAAGCAAATGTTTATCGTCAGCATTTGTGCAGACTGCAAGCATTAGGATGACTTGGAAGAGAGAGAGAGTCTGCTTATGGACAATGGCAAGCAGGAAAAAATCCTGGTGTGCAGCTTTGTTGAGGTGAAGTACAAACAGCATAGGAGTGTGCTGGCCCTTAAAATTATCAAAAGGAGCATAAATCTGTTTTCTTAAGAAAAACGCTCTGTCTGGCCAGGGAAGAAGCTGTCTGGTGAGAGGTCTGTGAAGATAAATTGCAGCAGGTTGGTCTTCAAAAGGATTGTGGACTTTGGAAACAGTGATTGCTGTGCTCTCAAACCACCAGCAGGTTTATCACGTGCTGCAAATATCATGGTTGCAGGGGCAGCCTCTGTCCCTAAGTGAGTGCCATTTTCGGAGCTCCAGTTGGGTGGATGAGATCCGGAGATCTCCAAGCCTGGACACCTGCAGATGTGTATATCTAAACACCCACAAAGAATCATACAGTCACCACGGTTGGAAAACACCTCCAAGACCACCCAGTCCAACCATCCCCCAGTATCCCCCTGCTAAACCACATCCCTCAGTACGACCCCTAAATGTTTCCTGAACACCTCCAGAGGCAGTGATCCACCACCCCCCTGGGCAGCCCATTCCAGCACCTGACCACTCTTTCAGAAGCACTTTCCTCATATCTATGCACATATATATATGCACAGTGTCACACACACGCAGTGCTCCAACCATGCATCTTAGCCCAATAATTGTGAGTTTTTTGCAAGCTTGTCCCAACTTGCCGACAGCTACAGAGCAAAACATAATTCGTTACCTCTGCTCAGATATTGAAGAACAAAGCTGGAACTCCCATACAATTATGTTTTATCTCAGAGCAAGGTGAAATCATTAGATATTAGTGAGGTGCAGTGGCATAAAAATGATGTGTTAGCGGGGGTTCATTACATTGTATTTTCAGAGCCAGGAAGATCAATGCGTTCATGCATCATGAATTAGTCGCATGCCTTACTCTTCCCTGCTCTCCGGAAACCCAACATGATCTATCGCCAGCCATACATCATTGTTTCAGCATTGCACATTAATGACAAAGCTACAGTTTCCACTTGTCAAGCTGACCAGATGCATTTTTTTTTTTTTTCCTGCACAAGATGAAAAAATTCAAAGGAGGAGAAAGAGGGTCATTTCTGGGCCAGACTTGGCAGTAAATTTCAACCCTTCGAAACTCTTCTTTTTCTTTAGATCCATCACTTTTATAATCCGTGCCTTAACTTGCCTTCATGCTTATATCCAAAGCTTGGAAGTGATTATGCTGAATCCTTTTCTGCTGATGCAGAATGTTGCCATTCCAAATACATCCCACTGCCCCTTTGTGCCCATGCCCCAAAGCAGAAAGTTCCCACCACTGACTGGCAAAGCTCCTTTTGGTCTCTCTCCTGCTACATCGATAAGAAAATCCCTCTTCCCCAAATACCTACCAGTGTGAGCTCCCTAAAAGCACCCCCTCTGCACTCTGTTGACTGTCCTTCCAATCACTCAGGTGCTGTGCCCTCCTTCCTGTCTTCCCCCTGCATCCTTTCTGCACTTCTAAGCAGTGCCAAATTCCTTTTTTCCCTCCTTACTGCAGAAATCTAGCTACAAGTTTCAGTCTTTCCCTTTCCCCTCCCAACCACTGAAATGTCTGCCACTGCGTGTTGCAATTAATTATGAGAGGTGAATGAGGTAGCAGTTGCTAGGCTTCTCCCATCTACTGCACTCAAACTGTTCCCAAGATGGTAGCATTAGAGCATCCTGTGTCTCTCATATGCATTCACCACCCACAGAGCATCTCTGAGATGCTATTATCCCTATTTGCAGACAGGGCACTGAGCTGGAGATTAATTTATCCAGTCCCACACGAAGGTAAGACAATACAACAAACTGAATCTGGGTCTCTGTCACTGAAACTTTCCCTTCCCATGACCACCAGATGAGAAGGAATGGCCTTAATTTGCACCAGGGGAGTTTCAGGTTGGATATTAGCAAAAACTCCTTTGCCAAAAAAGCAGTCATTGGCACAGCTGCCCAGGGGGGTGGTAGGGTCACCATCCCTGGAGGTGTTCAGGAACACTGGGGAGGTGGCACTGAGGGATGCGGTCAGTGGGCAATACTGGTGGTAGGTGGACGATTGGACTGGATGATCCTAGAGGTCTTTCCCAACCTCAATGATTCTATGACCCACCACTACTCCCCTCAGCGTGTCCCTTTGTTCCCTGTGCAGGGACCATGGATCTGATAAAAACCAATTTATTCAGTGCAACTGTGCCCACCGCTTTGAACACCACGATGCTCACAGGGAAAGGACATCTCCTCACCTACACCGTGAAAAAAGAGATCCTTCCTGGGATGCACCAAGTTGCATCTAACAGACCAACTCTTCCACATGGCAGTAGCTACAAATTTGCAGTATGGTCCTCTGCTACACTTCTAAAAATTGCAGTTATGCATGTTCTGCATGCACCAAAGGCTCAGGTTGAGGACCACGGTCCCTGCCATCCTTGCAGGCATGGGGCAGCTGTCCCTGCCCTCTGCAAGGCTCCAGCTATACAGCACTGGGTGCATTTGGGGGTGATTATTTTTCTACGAGACATTGATTAGCAATGTTTGAAACATGACAACGTGCCAATAGTTCCCTTGTTATATGACAGATAACTGCATGAATGCAGGGCTAACACTGCACTTTCTCCTTATTATTCACTAATGCTCACAAAACATCTGACAGTTGGCTGAGCTCTTCGGGGCACTTCCCTGGCCCCGGCTGCTTTCAAGGTAAAGATCCATTTGTGGTAGTGGGGTGAGGCCCATTTCAGGTTACCTTGCAGTGTGTAGGATCTCAGTTTGCATCTCCTCCACTATCGACAGCAAACCCTGCAAGTTGTGCTCAGCTGGACATGCACATCCTCGCACCTTCAGTGGGACTATGCACGCCTCTCCTTAGCAAAAGAGTTGCAACTGCATCTTTATGACCTCTTCCAAGCTAAGCCACTCTACAAGTTCATGAAACCGGAGCACCCTGGGAGCAATTCACTGCTCATGGGTTCACTGCGCCGCATCTCAAGGACGCACAGCATTCATCAGGCTCATCCAATTTCACCCTACCAGTGCCTATCTCCCTTTCGGATTGCTGTCATGCAGTGGGGATTCAAACAGTGACATCTGTGCCAGGAGGTAGCTGTGTGCTCCCCAACAGCAGGAGGGAGCTGCAGATCCCCAAATCCCCACACACTGCTGCACGGAGCAGCCTGGCTGCCCGCTTGGCCTCGGCTACTGGCAGCGCACAGAGCCCTTCAGTGCCTCTTTGTTGGTTTTAAACAATGGCCGTGGCCGGTTCTGTTTTCACTTCCTCTCCCCCGCTTTCCCCTCCTGTACAGGGCTGGGGCTTTTTTTTTTTTCTTTTTTTTTTTTTTTTTTAAATCAATGGGCTCAGATAGCATCGTACTCAAAGTGACCTTTCAAATACCAGCCAGAGACAGGTCACCACAAATTGTGCTCTCCACCCCCGCAGAACATGAAAGCCTTTTCATTTCTGTCTGAAGGGCTGGGGAAGAGCGCGGCTGTGCTTCGAGGACACCCACTTGGAGCCTCGTCCTGGCATTAGCAATAAATGGTGGCTTCCTGCCCTGAGAGGCAGAGCTGCCCTGATGTGACTGTCAGTGTGATCTGCTGCATCCGGATTTTTGGCCACCCTATTTTTGTCCTTTGAACAGCAGCCACAAGACAAAGCTGAAATACTGACGTCTGAAAGCCAGCAGAGCTGCCTGCAAAAAGGCAGTGTAGCCTGGATGGGGGTCTGCATGGCATGCATCCCACCAAACCTGCCAATAGGGAACAACATCTCTGGAATGGAGCAGCCTAGCAGCAGGCAGGTATGCGCAGCACAAACCAGCAGCTCTGCTCCTTTTCCACATGTAACACAGCATTGCACCACATGTTACCCAAAACAGCAGCTTTTAATGCTGCACGCCCTCTGTTTCCAAGTTGGAAACTTGGAAGCCACTCTCCCAGACCTGACAGCACTTAAAGCAGAAGCAATTTTAATGGCACTCTCCGGCTATGACCAGGCCAAGAGTTCTGCTATAGGTCAAGGAGCAGGAGCTGCTCTGCTGGAAGAGCCAGCATGCTTGGCGTGATGTGCAGTGGTGGTGGGTGAACAGCAACAGCAGACACAGGGGTTCTGAGCAAGGCAGGGCCCTGGGGACTGCTTTTCATAATAGAAATGAAGATCTGGTTGTGTACAAAGGCAGAACCAAGTAAGAGCCTCTGGCAGAACCAGACGAAGGGCAGGCACAGGGTCAGGGCATGGGGTGGGGGTTGCACGCTGTGTTTGTGCAGCTGGATGAGCAGAGCAGAGCAGGGCCAGCAGCCAGGGGCTCCTCCCAGGGCAGGGAGCTGCTGGCAGCACGGGGCAGGGCAACACTGGCCCTATCCAAATGCACAGAGGCACTCAGCACAGTACCAAGGCACTTTACAGCATCTCCCACTGCGGCACCACGGGCAGCTGGTATTAAACAAACCCAGCCACAAACGTGTTCTTTAACAAATGTTCAAATACTGCTTTGCTAGGACGTTTTCATTAGGAAGAAATATTTCAGAGTGCCGTTTGCCATTAGCATCGTGCTGACTTTTGTTTTCTGTGCTGTGCAAAGCACGAGGGGCGGGCACGTGCCATGAAGCTGTACGTGTCCCCATCCATTGCAGGGGGTTGGACTAGGGGATCTCCAAGGGTCCCTTACAAATCCAACCATTCTGTAACCCTATGAAAGGGGCTGGGGTCTCCACGGCGACGCTTGGTGCATCCATGGGGTCTTTGGTCACCATAAACCTCTGAAATGAACAACGTTTCCAAACAGAGTCAGTAACACTTATATTGCTGTCAGTTTGTTTGTGACCACTTCCAGCGAACGCACAAAAGGCTAGAACACTGCTCTCACCAATACCTCAGTCCTTCTGTAGGCTCTCAATGCAGTATCAAGCCAGCTCGTAATGAGTGCTCCTAAATTAATCCACTGCCCAGCAAAGAGATGTAAACTGCCCAGTGGAAAAAGTGTAGGGCTGTATTGATGCCGTTTGGAAAAAGCTGTTTGTGCTCTGCAGTCAGCATCCTGCTCTTATCCTGGAGAAAGAAATCTATTTTCAACTCTGCCTGGGGTGACTTTTTTCTGTTTTCCCCAAAAGAAACATGCTCAGTCTAGCAGTTTTACTGGAAGTTAAGGATTTCCTTGCATTTTTATATGCAAAGCTTAAATGAGTAGCTTACTAATTATTTATTTGATCATTTATGCTTATAATATTTGGAAGCAGGTCTCAATTTTGTCTGATTTTCTCATTATTGGGAATTATTCAGCAAGTCACCATGTCCCTACCCAGAAATCAATGGCTTTGATCACACGCCTTTGCAACTGTTCAATGTTTACTATTTAAGCTGTATTAAATTACAATTGGCTTCAAAGGTCAGGGTCTTATCTTGGCTTATTTGCCGGGAGAATTGAGGAATCACACATTTAAACCCAAGACTTGTCCGACTTGTTACCAGCTAGCTACTGATAAAGAAAGCAAACACTTGAAAGATAGCGGAGGGGAAGGGAAGTCTGGGCTTGGCAGGACCTTCAGCTCACACCTTATCTGCTGGGCCAGCAGGACTCCTCTCCCAAGGCAACACACCTCATTGGCACACAGCATTGAGCATGAAATACTCCGTTTTGGGATCCAGCCACAGCCGAGATGGATTTGTGCCTCGGCGCTCCACACCCTGGGGCCACTCTGCCCATAAATCAAAAAGGAGGTGAAAAATCCCCAAGGTCAGATCTGAAGCAGCAGCGCTGCAAGCCAGCAGAGCTCCAGACATTTTTTCCTATTCCAAAGCCTCAGGGCTGTGTACAAAGTGCTACAGCACACAAAAAGCATTTAAAAGAACAAAAAAGCAGCCTTGATTCCGGCTCTCATTGCAACCCAACGCCGTCCTCTCCTGTTGCTGGGCTGGAGTCCTGGCCACCCTGCACATTTCCAATGGATGCACATGGCCCTTGCATCCCTCACAGGGCAGTGAATCACTGCGGGCCACTGAGCAGGACTGAACTTCTACCTTTGTTTTCCCACACACTTCCAACTTTTGTTTGATTTCGCTCCCAGTGCTGCATGCGATGCTTTTGTGGGCAGAAGTGCTTTTGCTTTCCACGAGAGATCCTTCACAGCACTGATTTCGACTGAATGTTGGAGGAAACAAATTCCTTTCTCTCGGGCATTGTGTTAAAAATACCTTCACCTCTGCAAGGAGAAACTGCCTATCCCTCGCTGGTGTCTCTCTTTTAGACCCATAGTGGTGGTAGTTAAAAGGAACAAAAGTGCGAGTACAAATTGAAGGGACACTGCTGCAAGCGAGCTAAATATAAGTGCCCCAAGAGCAGCATTTCCCAGTGCAGGAGTTGTTTGCTGCTCGCTTTCTCCTCCCCCTCTAACAAAAGACCTCTTTCAAAAGCCTCTTTAAAAGTTCCAATGAGCACTTGGTCAAAGGGGACAAGATGAGGACTGTGACATACAATTTCTTTTCTCCTCCACGGCTAAAAAAAGACACATTCCACTGACCACATTTACCAACGCTGCTACACCATCTTAATGAGGCTTAATGTAGGACGGACAGCCCCAAAATCACATTGAGCCAACAAATGAGAGACATGATTAGCAAACTCCATAAACTTGAGCGATTTTAAGCACTTCTGACCGGGCATTTTATTCCAGCACAAGATGTATCCGGGTGTTCTATTATGCTTGTCAGCCAAAGCCAGGGCTGCAGAGGAAGAGTTAAGTGATGCCCAGTGACACTTGCTGTAATCAGATTTTCACATTGTTTGAATAGATACAGTTCCTGAGCTCTCCAGCTGTCCTGCCTCGTAAGCAAACACATCTCACTAATGCAGGAGGATGCAGCTTTGGCTCTGCACCCAACATGTGCACCAACCCAGCAGTACCCCAAGGACAGGGAAAGCTGTTCCCCCCTCCAGCTCTGCTCCATCATCCACCATCGATTTCAGCAGGGATAGTGCAAAAAAGCAGCAGTTCAAAGCCAGGACATGTTCTTCCTGATGCAGCCAAGAGCTCTTGCTACCAGACAGAAAAAAGATGCATGGGTTGGTAAGTGGTGAGGGCGGGCGTAGCTTTCCCTGAGCGCCAGTCTCAGAGGGATCTGCTTCCCAGCCACTTGTCTGAAGGCAACCATTTGCAAAAAGGCTCTGTCTAAAATCTGTAAGCCTTTAGTTAGTGATTTCTCCGTCCTCTCTCCTAGACAAAGAGTTAATGGAAAAGAGTATTTACCAATCACGCAGCTTTGCTCCCCAACACACAGTGGCACAAAGCAAACCTGGGACGATTTGGGGAAAAAAAATCACGCATGGCGCGTAGGAGCAAAGCATATCCCAAGAAAAAAAGGAGCTCTGGTCATAGAAACGGGACGGAGCGGCAGACACAGCGCGGCGGGGAAGGAGGAGGTGATGTTTCCCAACAGCTCAGCGGGAAGCTGAGAACCAGCACTGCGATCGAAGCCATCGCTGAGTCACCAGGCAGGCACCTTTGTCTCACTGAAGCAGCTCAAAGGGAACAATGAGCAGCGCTCGGTGCCCGCTGCGATGCGCGGCGTTGCCAAGGGCCCCAGTGAGAGCTCTGCACAGGCGCAAGTGGCGGGTGGATGTCAGGATGGGGGCACGCGTGAGGATCCACGAGGAGCCGGCAATGCATCCCTGCTGTTGATGCAATAAAGTACATAAGCCCTTATTTTTCTTAATTATTCCTGATATTTCACCTGTCATGTTGTCAGCTTCCTCTGAGAGCAACGATAAATAGCGCTTCTCATCTCACATCCTTAGGGAAAGCTTGCTATTTATTCCTGTGATGGGCAAGACATCATGACTAATTAGGAAAAATGGTCACCCCTTTGCACCCAAGCAGGAGCGTGTCATCTGTCTCCTTTCTTAGGGAGACAGGCAGTTTTTCTCCATGGACATCCAACAGCTGCTCCAAAGGCATTTGTTAGTGGCACCCTGGGAGTGGGAAGGAACGGGGAAAGGATTCCTCGTCCCCTGGGAAATCAACATTCCAAGGCTTGAATATGGGAGACCGTGATCCCAACAGATAACTTGATTTTTCCTGTGAGATCGGTAGTGAGGCGCTGGCACAGGTTGCCCAGAGAGGCGGTGGTGCCCCGTCCCTGCAGACAGCCAAGGTCAGGCTGGACGGGGCTGTGAGCACTGCTGAGCTGTGGGTGTCCCTGTGCGCTGCAGGGAGCGGCACCAGGCGGCCTTCCAGCTCCCTTCCTACTCAAACCATTCTCTGATTCAGTGATGCTTAAAAGCTGCATTAAATAGGAGCACTCCTCCCATCTCCAAGCCCAGGATGCCCTCACCCCCCCCTGCAGAGCCCACAGTAAGCAGGGGTACAATTCTCTCCTCCCCCTCCCTTGCCACCATGCACACTCTGATTATAACAAAGTAATCAAGATCAGTGCTGGAGAGGACAACTCATTTGGGATCTGCAAATACTTCAGATTAAAAGTAAGCAAAATTAATTTAGAAGTTGCTATGACCACAGAAGAGAACAACACTTGCTGCAACTCTTAGATCTACACTCAGCAGCAGAAGGCATACAACCATCCTCCCTGCTCCCTCCCATCCAGAACCAGCCTTGGATTCCAATTCCTGGGGATGATTCGTGCACAGCGGGGCCAAATCCTCCTGCAGATGTGAGGCTCATCTGCACAGCATCCACGCGGCCGTGGGTGCACATCCCTGAGACAGAACACCATGCTGCAAAGCAGTGGGGTGTTGTTGGAGTCTGCTCCCACTGACATGCAATCAGGGCTGGGCAGAGCAGGAAGTCTTTCTGTTGGGAAAACTAATGAGGACAAAACTCCTATTGTCACTGTCATGTCAGAGAGCATCGCCTCGGATTTTTGCAATCTATCGCATGCTGTCATGTTGGGTGAAAGTTATTTGTTTGCAAATTCTACCTCTGGGCGCCAGCCCGTTCTAAATAAGCTGTCAGACTTAACCAAGGCAGCTAACGAAATAAAAGAGGTGCAAAGCGGGGGATGGATGGGGGTTGGGAGAGAAGGGGAGGGGAACCTCCTAATAAATGGATGCAAAAAAAAAAAAAAAAGAGAGAGAAAAAACAATCTGAGTTGGTGAATCTTATAACTTAGAGGACAGAACCACACACAAAGTATGCAGTGCAGCTACCCAAGCTCGTCACTGGCAGATGAGCAAGCCTGGAGTAGCACTCCAACCCCGCACACGAACTGGTGCACAAGCAACACTTGATTAACTGGGAAAGTGCCAGGCACCGTTATGGGGGCGAAACGGGGCGTAGCGAGCTGCCTGCGTCACTGACTCATTTATCCAGGATTTATCTTGGATAACGTGCCAAGGCTGCCAGCTCTGCCTCTATTCCCACCCGTTCTGCTCTGGGCTCATGGCCATGGAGCGCTCCGCTGCTGAGCAGAGCAGGAATGAGCGGCTTCTGCCCGCTCCAGGAGCAGAAAGCAGAGAAAAGCGGTGCTGCAACCGCACGTCACCGCTGTCGCTTTCGCCTTTCCAAAAGCAAGTGGAGCTGTGCTGCTCCAGCTCCTGTTTGCTCTGCATGGGAGCCTGCCATTGCGTAATGGGCACACGGGGTCCCCCACTCAGATGCCTGGCAGTCCAGCAGCTCCGTTACGTGGCAACAGCCTTCAGCTTCGGTCCAAAAGACCCCTCCTTGCAGACAGCTCTGCAAGCCCTGGGCACCCATCCAGGCCAAACCTCCTGCCTTCCAACCTCCATCGGATGCCATCGCACGTCCTCCTCCTTATTCTCACCAGGATTTTAGGCGCAGCACTGCTTCCCATATGCTACCAGCATTCCCCATTCATAAAACCCCGCTCCAAAGTCACAGCTCCATAGACACAAAGTTGATAGGAAGAGTCGGGCACCAAGCTCTGCCTGCCAAGTACCGGAATCCACAAACCCTGCAGTACCAGGAAGAAAATATCAAAACAGCCTCTCCTGGGCAGAAGGGTGTCCACACTGGATCTGTCAGACTTAGGAGCAAGCTGGGACAACAGGTGCACGGTCCTTACTGCAGGATCACACCCCTACCTTCCATTTCTCAGCATCCAAATGGCTGTTTGTCACGTTCAGCACTGTACGTCTGACCAACACTCAGAACAAAGCTCCCAGAGGCAGCAGAAGCTGTTTCTTCCTTAGGGAAAAAATAAAAAGCAATACAAGGGACCCAAGCATCCTGCATCCACACACACTTGTCAGCTCACAGGCTGAAACAATTCCTGCCTGCAGATACAGTTTCTTACAGGAACCAGGTAAATTAAATTAAAGCTATTTACTCTGTATTTACAGGCTTACAAATAAATCTCAGGAAGCATTTTGCTGCAAGAGGCAAGGGGAGGAGGAGAGGAAAAAAAGCATTTTCTGGGCCAAATATAGTAAACAAGGCCACAAACCTCCTCATGATTACTTATTAGCTAAGGGAAAAGGGAGCTGGGAGCTGGTATGGTTGGAATAACGCTACACGGAGCAGAGGAGCACAGCATTTCTTTCTCATTTGCAGGTAACAAGAAAGAAAAAAGTAAAATGTTCTTTTTATGTAAGGAAAGAGCCCTCTTGAGCCTGCATCTTCCGCCCATATTCACACTGCTGCCTTCATTTTAACTGAGTGCTATGGGTCAATAGGAGCCCTTTCAAGCTCTAACTGCATGATCTGCCTGGCCTGTAATGGGAAGGCAGTGGGTTTTGTTTTATTTGCTTTGTTGTTTTGTTGTGTTTTTTGTTGTTGCTTTTTTTGTTTTGTTTTGTTTTGTTTAAATGGCTGATTGAGTTCTTTGTGCTTTGTTTGGTGTGTGCTGCACAATGCAGCAAAGTGCATTAGTAAGGAAAATCGATAGGCAGAAGGTTGCAGGGCAGCCCAAACACTGAGCTGAGGGGTGGGGGTCTAGAAGGAGGTCACCATGGGGTGGGTGGGGCAGCCTTGGAGACAGCAGGGATGGACCCCATTGCGCCCCAAGCCATGCATGAGCAGATGGTGCATCTCTGGTGCATGGCTTTGGCACATGGATGCGTTTTGCATCGTTCCAGGTCTGATATCTGCACTTCTGGCATCCCCTGCAGCCCCCAAGAGCCCTGCTTTGAGGTTTGTACTCGTTTCCCCTCCGTTAACACATGCAAAAAATAAAGGAGAAAAGCTTTAAAAACTCAGATATTGTGCACAGGTTCACAGTGAGATGGCTTTTCTTTCCAGACCCACGCTGACACTGACGTTCAGCAGACATGAGGCAGCCAGCCCGTGCAAACACCAGATTGAGATCTGTGCTGCACTGCCAGTCTCTTTGGTACAGAGGCACAAAGACCAACACAGCTACATCTACAGCCAGAACATTAAAGCACATACCCAGGGCATGAAGTAATGAGATTTAAGCCGTGCATACAAACCCAAAGCTTGTAAATGATTAGCCCTCCTCTAACGAAGCCCTGATTCGCTGGTGATGCATTAACCAGCCGCCAACGGACTCCAGCCAGCTCCTGGCTCTTGCATTGCTACGTTTCCCAGGAAATCGGAGATTAAAAGTTGTTTTAAAGCCACTGCTCACAGCCTTCACCTAAAGGACAGGGCAGCAGGTGACCCCATGGTGACCCACTGAGCTGTTATCTGTGGCATGCTTATGAACACAACGTTTTCCTCTCTTCCAGATATATTGTCCAGCGTCAGAGCTGGACTGGGCCGTGCTGGAGGCTCAGTCTGCAGAGCTCACCCTGCTGTAACTCAGCAACCTCTCCTCCCCCACTGCACGCAGATAACAGCACCCTGTGCCACACCTCCCCCCAGCACCTGAGTGCAGCACATAGGCAAAGTGCATCTGGACCCAACAGCTGCAGAAAAAAAAATCAAGCAAGAAATTCCCCAAAAGCTCAGCCCTTTCTCTGCTTTGTTTTTGTCAGTAGAGTGAAGTCAGCTAAACGAGTCGATTGCACTCATTCTGTACTGGGCTGCTCGCCGTGCCCTCCTTCCCTTTGAACATTTTTCCCTTCTGAAAAAGGAGTGGGGCTCATTTATAAAAACATTTTGAGCACTCTGTGCTGCTGCAGTCCCAGATTTCTACTTTTGCCTTGTCCCACTGACACAGGTGTCTGAGAACAGTCCGCATTCGATAGCAGCATCAGCAGCACAGGTGCCCACCTCAGCTTTGCTGCAGTGTACCAAGCTTTCCTCCAGCTGGGGCAGAAAGGAGAAGCAGAGGGAGCAGACAGGCAGCTCCTCATCCCATAGCATGAAGCCCGTCGGTACAACACACTTGGCACCCGCCGCTCGCCCGGATGAGCTCAGCACATTCAGTCGCACTGAAGAGCTTGTTAAGCAATCCCCAGCTTTTCTGCTGACTTCCCCTACAGCTCTGCTAGACGGAGGCAGTGCTGGCTCCCATCCCAAAACTCCGGCGTCACTCTTGGCTCCAAGTCCATCACCCAGCATTTGCTCATTGGCGCATCGCAGCCGCCGGATAGGGCAGGCATGGCTGAGTGAATCCTGCTGCCCTGAGAGCACCTGCCAGCGTTCAGATCCCCTCCCACTACAATAGGGAAAGGCAGCAGCCCGGAGCATCTGTACCCTGCGGTGGGAGGATTAAACCCATGCACCACCTCAAAGGGATTTCCAGCAGGAATACGCAGAAAGGAGAAATTCACGTTTATAGAGGAGGGGCAGCGGGGCTGAAGCTGTCCCTGCATCACTGCCCCTTGGTGTGATGCAGCGTGCCAGGCCCTGCTGCATGAGGTGCTGCACAGAAGGGGCTGATGAAGAGGTTGTAATCCAAGCTTAAGGACAAACAGCTGCTGATTCAACAACAGATGGGAAGGAGGGAGAAGGGGACAGATTTGTTTCCCCTCCCCCTCTCACCCCCCCCCCTTTTCTTTTTCTTTTTTTTTTTTTTAATATATTCCCATTCCCAATGCAGAAGAAAGACAACCCTCACCCCCCTCCCCCCCCCCCCCCCCCCGAACAAACACTTGAAAGCAGATAAAGGTTTTAATTTGCACAGATGTTAGGGAATGGAGCCTTTCCAACAAAACGTTATGGACTATTGGGAAAATATTTACTTAAAACTCTTCCTACCTCTTCCCCAAATATCTGAGAAAGGTCAGAGATCCCCAAATCTGTGACAGTTCTCCCAGGCAGAGGTAAGAATCTGTTCTGACAAACACATTCTGCCCCAAGGAGCCCAGCTCCTCCAGGCCTCAGCCCTCATCTTTCAGGAGATTTTAACTTCCCAAAGAGCACAGGAGGCTTTCCGCCTTCTCAGATCTGCTCATCTGTAGTAAACATCAGCACTGCAGCATGAGAAAGGGCTCCAGCTCTGCGAGAGGTGAGGATCCTTGGGATGGAAGTCAGGTAGCACTCCTCTCCCCAACCCCCTGCTTGGTGGGAAGGAGAGAAGCTTTTCCCTTTTTGCTTTAACAAGAAAGGAGGAGAGTAAAGTCAGCAGTAATTTTAGTTTTGTTTGCCCCCCCCCCCCCCCCCCCCGCCCCATTCTTTCTTTCTTTCTTTTTTTTTTTTTTTTTGGAACAAGAGACCTCCTGTGCAAATGAACGCTGTGATGAAGTATGCAAGACAGGCTTCCCTTTGGAAATGGGAGATTAAAGTACAGGGATCACTGGAACACATGCAGAAAGCAAGGCTGCTGCTTCTTCCCCAATTATTGTGCACTCTCTGCTCTATTTTGTTGACCTCGCACATTTCAATCAGGTTTCAGCACACTCTGCCTTCACCTGCTATGAATCAAAACCTGGAGGGCTCAGATCTCGCTGCAAAGGAACCCTTTGATAAGCTTGTTACGGATGCTAGGCAGCTCTGGGTTGGTAGGGTGCTTTTGCAGAACACCATTGCAAATTTATGTCGCCACCCAAAAAAAAAAAAAAGAGTTGCAGGATTACTGGGCACCATTCAAGTAAGGGAGCTGAAGCTCAGCTTCATTTGCTCCAGCAACAAAGGAGCAGGGACAGGAGGACTTCCCAGCAGCAGCCGGACCGTTGTGAATAGCTGCTTGAGACTGATCTAGGAATCAAAACATGGAGAAAGTGGGGCACCCCGGGGAAGGTTAAAGCCAGAAACATATGGGATTTCCACCACATTTGGGTTGTCAAGCAGCCAAGGATCTCTTTTGCTGCTGTTTGCTTTTAAGGGCTTTAAAGAAACATTCATCCATATGTAGGGCATTTAGGAAGGCAGCATGGAGCGTGCCTGGAATGGTGGGTGAGGAGGAGCAGTTTGGCACCCGCACCCTGAGCACAGGCAGCCCTGCCCTAAAGGCCACAATGGCACAGGGGCTGCCATCCTGCACACAGCACACTGAGATCCTCCTGCCCTCCCAGACCTGACAGATTCTGCACTTAGCAATTGCAAGCATAAAGCCAGGAGGAGTTATAAATAGCCAGAGTGCAGCCTAATTATAGCCACGGGTTGCAGGGCATTTAGACAAGCAGCATCTCCAGGCTGGGCTGTTCTGCTTGGGCACTTGGACAGACTGTCCACCTCTGACACATGTCATGGGTGAAGTCCTTTCATTTCTCACAAGCACGACAGAACGGATCCTCCAGCTCGGACATTACTGCTGCTGTACCAAAACATGATGCCAACACGAGGCTGAAGAAGTGCAAGCACACACATGGAAGGCAGAGAAAGAACAAGTAATTTGAAAAATTATGCTTGTCATGAGAGATCTTGCACAAGACAGAAAAAACGCTCCTTATGTGGGAAGAGGCTGGAGATGCTGAAGGCAGCAGACCTGGGTACTGCCCATGTTTGGTGCAGGCAGGGGGCTGGGATGCAGGATGCTGCTCAGTGCTTGGCAAGGGCTGCTCTCCCTCCTGTCACCTGTCCTTCTAGCTGGGAGATTTTTGCAGAGCCTTTCCTGTTCTGCATCACAGGCAGGCAGCAGGGCTGGAAGGTCCCACTCTGCTCCTTCTCTACCTCCAAGAGCAGGGGCACAGCTTTGTACCCAGTGCTCGCCCAGCACAATCCCTGCCTTCTTCTGTCAAGTGTTCTGGGAAGCACTCATGTTAAGCACCAAGTAGGAGTCACTTCACTGATAACACAGGAGCTTTTGACCCAACAAGAGATGTGCTATGTTCCCATATCTACTCTATATTCAGATAGCTTCCTGATGCACAGCAATTCAAAGCAGACCATCCTGAGTCCTGCTGCAGCACAGCTCCGTAACCAGCAGCCACCTTCTCTGCTGCTTTCCATCTTTGCACAAAAACCTCCTTGACTTTTCAGGCTGCCTCACCTCAGGATCTCTGCACACCGCCATACTCAGCAGCAGCACATGGAAGCAATGCAACACACACTGCCATGTGCAGCTTGCTGTTCTGCACTCCATGAAACAGGGTGCCTCGCTGCAGCCCCCCTCCCACCTTCACAACCCTTCTCTATGGCACAGATTTATTTTTCTGATGAAACACAAAGCTGGATCTTACATTTTTACACGAATGTTGGCTGACGGACTTGATCCATAGCACTGAGGAAATTCAGACCCTCTGGCATTTGGTGAAATAACACAGCACATGCAAACTCTGCTCCATAATTGGAACCATTTGTTAGTGCAGCTCTGTTCAGAGGCACACGGGCACCAGGAATGTTTTCCTTCTCCCCAGGTTTGTTTCATGGAGCTCCAGCATTGGAGTCTGGAAGAATTTAGCCGAGTTCATGACCCCCAAAGCCAAGCAAACCCGGTGGTTCAGGAATGTGCGTGCACTGCACCAATCCATGCCTGGCAAGATCCGCACCTTTCGACCCTTTGTTCAAAGAACAGCTGAATTCTTTATTTAGCTGCATCACATTCCCTGCTCAGAGCAGCGAGCTATCCCTGGGCTGGCTTGGAGCAGCTAGTGAGCTGCTAACAAGCCTCAGTGCTGGACACAGAACGGTGTTCGATGGGTCAAGCTCACAGCCAACATTATGCGCATGGAAACAGAAAGATTGGCAGCATCCTCCCAGCAGAGCTCCCAGTTGCTCCGTGCCCGTGACCCATGGCAGCTCCTTGGGGCCCAACACCAGCAGGTGTCCCCTCATCTCCTGCAGCCCCCAGCACTCCCAGCAATCCAATCCCACGGGCAGCAACAGGGCTATTTTCTGCTACACGAGGCATCACAAACCTGGCAGGCATCCCCGGATCGTATGGTCTGACCTGCTGGAGTAGGAAGGCTACAAGCATCGCACTTGCTCTCTGCAATATGGAGCCCACACATACAAACACAAATATTTAGATAAACGGTGGCTGTATTCCAAGCACAGGATTCCCTCTCCAGCCACACCACCACTCCGAGTGCGGGGCCACCACCCCCTCCTATGGCATTTTTGGGAGCGGGGTGCAGCCCAATGGAGGCTGAGCAGGCAGCTCCCTGCAACACCCCCCGGTGCTGGGAGTGAAAACACAAACAAAGCAAAAGGTTGTTCAGCTTCTCAGCCTCCGAGACCATATGGAGCTGAGACATGATTGCATTATTTCTACTGTACTGCAGCAGAACGGAACAGAAAGCTGTAATAAACTACTCGCAGCGTGTCCCTTAGCACAGTGCACAGAGCAAAAAATAACCAGCTAAACAGAAGCGTGCTGAAGGAAGCCGTGTTCCTGGAGGTGAGCTGCAAAGCAAAGGCTCAGGGGCTCTGAGTCACACAGATTTCACAAGGTTAGATGATGAAATTTCTGCATGCTTTCTTCTCCTCACTCCCTCCCCTTTTGGGATAATTAGATTTGTGCCCAGCCAGTTATGGAGTAGGATGGTTTTTCAGTATGGGCAGGCATGGTAAAGCTATTTGTAAGAGAGCACAAAGCAAATTTGTACGGGATTGGTGTAAGGAGGGGGTGCTGGCAGGTCCAGGTAGAGCTAATGGGTGCTGTTGGCATGGGCCAGAGCTAGCACAATTTCTCTTTGTGCCTTGTGTATTTAAGCAGCTGAAGAAGCAAGAGCAGAACCGTGCAACCACTGTGATTTCCTGCTGCCTACTGCCCTAATGTGGAGAACCCACATCAAATGGATAATTCCTTCAACCCTTCAGCTCTTGCCCCAGCTGAGTGGGCAGTATCACACTACAGAAGCAGTGACAATCTTGAGACATACAGAGACAATTCTTCCCAGCTTCGATATGACTTTCCTTCAGCCACAAATGCTGATGCCCAAGTGCCAGAATGAATCTCAAGCTTGCAGATTCCTTCACATGATACAGCTTTACACTCATCTTTTCCCATTCTCTCCACTACAAGGCATTCAGATTGGGAGAAATGGCATTGCCAATGCCAGTCAGAGGAAGGGATGCCTCAGTAAATGGTTTGCAGGAGCCAGCTGACAATTCCAAGTCCTCCTCCGAGAAAGCAAGCTGCTTGCAAACAGATTTGCAAGGAGTGAGGGGGGAGAAAAAAATCTGTTAAATTACTCATTCTGGAGACATTTAAAACAGACAAGTAAAGGATTCCTCAACACTCTGCAACACAGTGCAAAGATCCTCCAATATTTCTTCTGAAACTGCAGCAGAACTGCCAGGACAACATTGCTGATCTCAGCCCCATTGCAGGGCTCACCCAACCCAACCACCCAAGGCTGGGATCAGCTGCAGTAAAAATGGCCACATGTCCATGTTGTCCTCCATCATGCACTTCAAGACCCAACAAACCATGGAAGTTTGCTGCAGGCCTCTAGGATATTGGGAAATATCCTCTTCATAGAGTCATAGAATGGCCTGGGTTGAAAAGGATCACAATGCTCACCCAGTTCCAACCCCCTGCTGTGTGCAGGTCGCCAACCAGCAGCCCAGGCTGCCCAGAGCCACATCCAGCCTGGCCTTGAATGCCTGCAGGGATGGGGCATCCACAGCCTCCTTGGGCAACCTGTGCCAGTGCCTCACCACCTTCTGAGTGAAAAACTTCCTCCTGATATCCAACCTAAACCTCCCCTGTCTCAGTTTAAAACCATCCCCCCTTGTCCTCCCACTGTCCACTCTCATAAACAGCCATTCCCCCTCCTGTTTATACGCTCCCTCTAGGAAAGAGTAGTCGGGCACTGGCACAGGCTGCTCAGGGAAGTGGTGGAGTCACCATCATGGAGATGTGGCACTTGGGTACACGGTTAGTGGGCATGGAAGGGTGTTGGCCATGATGAACTTCATGGTCTTTTCCAACCTTAGTGAGTTTGTGGGCTATACCACGAGGGATGGAGGAACCATCCCTGTCCTCACTCCCCAGCTGCTCTTAGCAGCTCTGTGCCCAGGGAGCAGGCGCAGGGCTGCGGCAGTGCTCTGAGTCCTTGGCCAACCTTCGCAGTGCCCCAGCCAAGCAATTGCAGCTGGCGCCTCTTGTCCCCAGCATGGGAGTTTATGAGGCTGTGGCCCACATCAGAGTTATTGTGCTGTGTTAAATTTATTGGTGCTATCTCACCTCATTAAATACTTAAATAGACCTGACAAGACAGAAAAATGGGACTTTAGGAAAAAAAAAAAAAAAAAAAAACGAACAGGAAGCTGGTGTTCAGATGGCTTGAGTCACCTTTAACACAACAAGCTGCACGTTGGGAAAGGACAGGGCGCAGGAGTGAGCTGGGGGAGGTTTTACAGCATGGTGCTCAGCACCCAGAAAGCCCCATCCCTACAGGAAAGACTGCAGCATCCAGTACTTAAAGCCCTTTTCCAGAAAAGCACTCATTTCCACTGAAATATTTGCACGAGGAAGGAGAGGATGAAAGACAAGCAGGACCATGGCACCAGTGGCATTGGCCTTGTGCATGCTGAGCTTTCCTCTCCACACAGCACTCAGCCCCTGCACTCTGCAGCCCTGCCAGGCAGCTCCTGGAGAATTTCGGGGCAGATTATTTAAAGACTCCATTTGTTCTGTGCTCTTAACCTTCAGTGCAATTACCTGCCTGCTTTACTCCAGAGCCGTTTCCCTGCTTCGCTGGCCAGAGCTGGGGGGCTGGGAGCACCCTGCAGTGTGCTGGGAACCTGCAGTCCTTTCCTCTGTGCTCCCAGCAGACACCACACTTAATTTTGATTTAGTGGGACAGCAACGGTATAACGGCTGCAGGAGACCATTACCCTGTGACAATGTTCTGTTCCACTGTTATTGCTTCATTAATTAAGTACCAATTGACTATTAATTGCAGGAGGTATTTGTTATGGGAGAGAATCAGTTACCAAGTAGTTAAAGGTCAATGAGAGGTCCAGCCCGTCAGCGGGTATTTATCCAGAGAGATGCCCTCCAAAACATCTGCACCTACAGGGAGATTGTGCTCACATTCAAGCCCTGGTGCTTTCCGAGCGCTCAGCCCTTCTGCAATCACACCTTTACAGAAATGCAGACCTCTGGATGAAAGGGGCAACGCGTTGACCTGCCATTGTTTTGCTGCTTTGGGACTATTATACACACGAAAGGAAACACCACTGACAGAAGTGACAGATCTCTCCCCCTCCTCCTCCTCCATTTCTCTCCCGTCGGCACACCTGAATTTAGCCAACAAGGATTTCTGACACATCAGCATTGAGCAGCAGATGAAGAGTTCTGCCCAGAAGGCTGCAACTGGTGGGAGCAACAGGCCCAGAGTTGTGTTTCCCCAGGCGGTGCTCAGCCCACCGGAGTCTCTTAAGGAAAAGATACTCCTGAAATCTTAGAAGTGAATTGTTACAGAAGTATTTTTATTTGCCTTCAGAGAGCCATCCCTCACTTGGGCAGACTCGCTCAGCATCCTTCCCACTGCCTGCATGGGAAATGAAGCACCAGCGTTCCACAACTCGTCTCCATTGACCGCAGACGTTGCCACAAAGAAAGTATGTGTGAATTTAAGTGACAAGCCATGCAAACTTCAGCTAATTGATATGAGGTCACGTTTCCCTCTTTAGGTTGCTCTCTCAGCCTTTCGAATGGGCTTTAAAGTGACTCCAGGCTAATGTGCTTCAGACCTGAAAGGAGATTTGGGGAGGAATAAGCTGCATTTCTCACCAAAGAGCTCCACTCTTACAATGACAGAGATTATCTGAAGAGACCTTCACTCTCATTTAACAAATTAAATGAGTAGATTTTCAGGAGTTCAGCATCTGAAGTACTGCGCTGGTTTTGAGAAGCCTGGCTGTAAATGTCACCGTGTGTGGCCCTTTAGAAAAATCTAACTGCAGTAATGGGTGGGAACTTCCAAAACCCAAATCCTCAGAGCTGTGGAAGCACTGACCCTAACCCAATCCTATTCTGAACCAGACACCCATTATCGGATGGGAAATTTACTCCTTACCTTCACTTCTATTTCACGTGAAAGCATTATAAAAGGAGGAAGATGATCAGAGGGTTGAGCATCACTTTCTCTTCGTTTCCCACCCATAGCACTGCCCATGCCATGCCCCTCCAGCTCCCAGCATCAGCACCCCATCATTCCCTGCCCCAGCCATAGGGATGCTCCTCCAACCTAGGGCAGCTCACATGAAAAAGCAGAGGGCTTTTCTTTTAGCAGAGCCAAAGCTTCCCTACAAACGAGCCAAGCCATCTCCATACCATTTTTTCCCTGTTCAGAAGGAATGTGGAGGTAGGTCTGTAGGGGAAACACAGCATGTTGATTTAGCTCCTCTCTGCACACACACCCAGGGAGCCCTGTGCTCTGCCAGCTGACAGGAACAAGTCATTAGGGCCATCAGCAGCACAGCCACAGAGGGGAGAGCGGCGGCATTCTTGCATTGCACGGATGTACGATCACACAGCATCGCGAGGACTGCGATCCTAAACGCTACAGCAGCTCAGCCCGATCCAGGAACAAGCACTGCTGGCAGCGAAGAGGCCACAGGCAAAATAAATAAATAAAATCATAGGATAAAAGCAGAAGAGATCAGCCAGACTGAGATCACGGCTCGCATGCACCACTGTGAATCAAGCCTTGCATGTGCTGGGAAAGCTCCGAGAGCTGTGGAGCAGGGACAAGCTGATAATTGGCAGAGCAGGATGCCCAGGCTGCTGCCTTGCCGCTATGCCTGCCCCAGGCAGGGGCTGAGGGCTGTGTGTTGACTCCAGAAGAGAATGCACAGCAAAGCACAGCCCTGAAACCCCAACCTGCCCTCGGTGCTGAGCAGATTTCCTTCTTTGTTTCGCTTACAGCTGCCACGCTTCCCCTTGAAGCGTCTCAAGTTTCGCTTTGCTCACTTCTGCCTTCTCAGATTTTACTATTATTATCCCTTGATTTTGCAAACTTCTCACATGCCTTCAGGCCAGACCCAGGAAACAGCTGAACAAGGCAGCTGATGAGACAGGGTACAAAGGGAACGCAGTTGTTTGGGAGAGGGGAGGCCCTACATCTGTTCCTGCCTGTGCCGGGGACCTGATGCATCATCTCCAGTACAGCACCTCCCTCCTCGGTGCTTTGCTCACACTTCTGCCTCAGAGTGGCCTTTGGAGATGTGCTTAGTGGGCATGGGCTTGGCGATCTTGGAAGTCTTTTCCAACCTTAATGATTCCATGCAGCTTGCAGCACGCTGCTGCTATCAATGGGGAGGAGGTGCCACAGTCCCCTGCAAGCATTCTGCTCGTTGCCATTTGCACCCTTCCCTTCCTTTGCTCTCAACCCCACGAGACTGAGTGCACCACTGCACCCAAATGCACAAAGCCAGGTTGAAAGCGATCCATTTAACATGCAGAGAATGAATTCTTTAAAAAGTGCCCTAAAAAGCAGCTACACACTGCAGGAAAAAGGGGAGTTTCATGTATTGAACAATAATAGCAAGATATTATCAATGTAGGGCTCTGATTGTGCCATATAAAAAATAAAATACACACTGGTTAATCAAAGAACTACAGACACTTTTAAGTAATCCCAACTCTGGCTTTGCATAGCTCCATATACTGCCAGCAGCACTCCTGTCAACCACAAGAGACCATCATATACATCAAAAATTCTCCTTTAAATTTATTTTCTGTAAAGATTGGTCTTTTGAACTGCAGTGGTGGAAGCTTAAGGGTACAAAAATCTGTCTTTTTTGTCTCTCCCTCTTGTGGAGGATGCTGATCTGTGGGGAAAGTGCTGCCACAAGCTTCTATGTCTTGTCAAGATACCCGTCCTTTTCATGGATCACTTCTCTTATCAGCCCCTTGATTAAGACATTAAAAGAAAGGAGGTGAAGGAAGGTTGTGCAGCTGGAAAGAGGCAGCAAAAGGCATCCAGGGCTGCGTACAACCTCCGGCTTTGCTGCACGGCCTGGCCAGTTCTCATCCCAATTCCCAGCCTTGAAGAAGCAGGACTGCAGCTAAATTAGCAGCTACGGTAATAAAATGATTTATTATTGTGTCAAAAAGGGGGAATTACGCTTTTATTGCCTAAAAGCATCAAGAACAGTTGACCTTACGGCAACAACATGGTTGGCTGGGAGCCCTGGGGTTGGCTGGGAGCCCAGCGTTTTGAGGGACTGGGGCTCAGATGTGAGCTCCTATCAGAGATAAAAGTGGAACATCGCTGCCTCGACTTCCCCGAAACTGCTTAATATTCAGAGCTCCCTCCATTGTCAAAGAACTCCATAGAAGTTAAATTAAATACGTACACTTCCCCTGTGAGACATCAAAGCGTTATCGTACGAGTGGGGAAACAAAACACCGACACAAAGCCAAGAACCAGGATTTGGAGGTGCGTTTCAGAACATGCACCAACACATACGCCTACTCCAGATGAGGCTTTAAAGTGCTGCACAGAGCCCTAGGCACAGTAAATGTCTTCTCGATCCCAGGGCGCATTACCAAAAGGCATTCATAAAAAGTTTCGACTTCTTTGTGCAGAACGTGGTTAGTCTGGATAGACAAAGAGATGAAGCAATTTTCTTGTACAATAACTCGAAAGTAAAGGGAAGACTGCAGAACCATCAGGCCTCCTGCTGCTGCTCAGCACCAGCAAGGCAAACAAGGCAGCGGGAAGGTAGAAATGCCCAGGGGAAGCCCAGAAATATTAACGTCCAGAGCCGAGGTGAGTTTCTCAGGTCAAAGAGCAGGGCTGCTATTAGGTGATATCCCACAGCAACACCCAGAGCAAACTACCACAGCCCAGAGATAACGTCTGCAATGCTCCCATTTTCCAGCTCCCAGTGGAAGGTGCGGGAGAAGATTAAGAAGTTGGTTCAGTTTATTAAAATCCAAGATCAAATTCCCAGTAGATGCTCCAGACTCCCCGGTGTAACAAGTGCATTAAGGGAGAGAAAGCACATCCTGACAAATGTATTTACAGCCTTTAATAATTCATGCTCGCATATGCAGCCCCCGATAGAGTGCAGTCCCTTGGAAATCACAAGCTTTTGTGGATTGCACAGATTCAGCTAATGTCTTCATAAAAGGTTCCCAACCAAACCTGCTCTCAATATCAACTGCAGCAAAGAAAAACTAATAGCTCCAGCTGGTACTCATTGAAAAGTCACTTAATATTTCACCATGCAAGGAGCTATGTTTAATGGGACACATTGTTTTTCCCTAAGCATTTGGAAAACCCCTTGACATCATATTAATAATGTCAAGTTTTATTGGCTCTCTGATTTGAAATGATATTAAACTTTTCAGACTGTCTCAGCTGAAGTAGGAAGCTGTTAAGATGTGGACAGCTTGGATAACAGGAAAAATAATAGGTCTTGTCAGACATTGCTTCAAGACCGCAGAGGAATGATGTAAAAATCAAGGAATGAGGCATTTATCCTTTATGCTAGCTCGAGAGGAAATGCATTTTGTGAGTAGAAGCAGTGGCTCCGTGTGGAAGATGCTTGACCTCTGGCCATCAGCACTGGAGGGCCTGGGATGAAAGGGACCTTGAAGATCATCCATTTCCACTCACTGCCACAGGCTGGTTGTGTTGAAGGTCCTTTTATACATCTCATGCATGCAATTTATTTATGCAACCTCATTCCCTAACATGCAGTTAAGCTGAATTACTTTCTGCGTAAGTTGCTCTATGTGAAAAAAGTCAATTAAATTCACACAAAACTAGCAACTCGTGTATTATTTTCATGTACGTGTTCTCAGCTCGTCTGCTGTCAAACAACTCCTCATTACCAGGTTATTCTGGACCACTGATTTAAAAGAAATCCACATTTGACAACCCAATACCGTTCAGCACACCTCGAGGATGGTAGTTTAAATTGCACCTTTTGTTTTGCATGACATCAGATGGTCATATTGTGACTTGGTTCATCCAGAGGTTGCAGCAGTCCCTCCCCAGGTTCAGTCTACAGCTCCAGAGCTGATGGAATTTACTTTGCTCCATTAAGACGTGTTACTGCTGCTGCATGCCAAACAGCAGGAACAGACGCACAGGGTATGAATCCTTCTGAGACCATACAGGTCTCCACACTCCTCCAAAATAGTGTTCCCAAATCTCTTCACCAAGGCTCAGGTTACTAACAGAACCTGCTAATAAGACACATCTGCTTAGACTGCCTGTAGAGGAGCTCCTTTTGCCAGTTGGACATTCAGCCATGCACATGAGCATGAAACACACAGCTGTGCCACGCACCCGAGGTGCCTTTGTTTGGCCACCCAGCTACTCGGGGATACTCTGTCATTCAGCTGTTTGAGACACAGCCTCTGCCTTTGATGCTTCCCCACAACTCTCTCTAAATCTTACTTGTGATTGTGGTTTTTCACTTTAGCAGGCTTGCTGATAGAAGAAGCTAACTCTGCCTGGGCAATGTACAGGGTGAGCTGAGCTTCCCTCATGCAGATTAAGTCCTCCACTTCATCAGAATGTAGCAATTAGCAGTACAATGGACATCTCTTTAAAAGCTCTTTAGACTGAGAGAGACCACTGATGTGAAGATCTGAACACACTGGGTAGCATACCTGCAGCTCCTGCTATTCAGACCAGCAGCAACCTAAGATCTCTGATTTCCTATGCCACAATACGTGGCACGCCCCATCATGCATCATCCCTTTGATGTGAATGCACCATGGACTGCAGCATCCTCAGCTTTATATAGAGTCACAGACTATTGTTAGCAAATTTATACAGCCACATTTGCGAGCGCTGTGCTGCTCCAGAAAATTAAACAAACTCCAGCTCAGTGGGAGGGTTATAAATAAGTGACTCGCCCACTCACGAGGTTGATCCTGTTCCTCTTTTTGGCAACAAACATACGGAACTCCTCTAGCTTCTGCCATGCAGGATTTTAATGGGAAGATTAAGCAGTACATCACTCAGCTCCTTCCATGGGCAGCGCTGGGGGCAATCATGGATTTCCACAAGTGGCTCATGAGGTTCAAAGCCCAATGGACAGTGTTCCCAACACTGTGGTTGGTAGGCAGCGAGCACACAGCCTCCAAAGGTCAGGCTCACAGAGCCTGTTCACAGAGCTCCAAATTCAGCCTTAACATCAGCCATCTGTGAAATCTTGACCTATAGTGCTAACTGGAACATTCAGCCCCACCTCTAGGTCTTCAATTATTGGCACATTCCAAACTACCCACGTGTTCCATTAAACCAAACAAACATTTCTAGTTACATAGATGCAGTTTTATGTTTATGAGTAACCGCAGGTACCGAGCTATGCATGCAAAGCGGTGAAGCTGATTTATGAAAGCATCATCCGAAATTAAACTACGTGCGAATGAAAAGAATTTTGCAAGTGCTCCTCTAAGTGCATGAAAATGTAATAGGGCCTAGGGCTGTTTGGCTTCAGAACTTAATAAAATGCTTGACTTGCTGAATTTGGTTGTATGTGTGCAAGGTGGATAAAAAACACACCTCAAGGAAATTCTTACTGGGGCTGTTTACTTTTTACCCCACAGCAATACTGGAAAGCGTTGCTAATTATCATTATCCTAAACACCAGCATCTATGCTGGGGAACTCTTTGCTGCAGGCAACGTGTATAAGAGGCAAGATGGACCACTTGCACATCCTATCAGAGCCAACCAGACATAGTAGCCTAGGCAAAAAAAACCACTGCCATTCCCAGAGGGCACACAGCAAGGAGGGAGCGTGCCACCCATAGCTGCTCTTCCAACATTATTAACATCCTTGCATCCCTCCTGATGGCCCTGCAACCCCGCCAGTGCCCCCCAGCCATAAGGAAGGGCTCTCTCTGCATCCTTCCCACCTCCATCACATCTCTGTTCACCACAGTTGAGTTGGTCTAGATGATATTTTTAGGACCCTTCCAACTCAAGCAACTCCATGGCTCCATAATTTCATGGCTCCATGATCTCTCCCTGCCCTGCACATCCCAACGTGGCTGCACACGGTTGAGGAGCGGCGTCGGTTTCAAGAGCCCCCGACCTTTAATAATCATTTCTTCTGTTATCTGAACACTTCCTAATTCATCCCCTTCTGTCCCTGAAAATCTAAATCCTATTTAAGTTAATGCCCTTCATTTTCATTTATAAAGACAGATACAAAATAATTATTTCCTATCTCTGCTGTTTCCTTATCTTCTGTCCTAATAATTCCTCACTGTCTCTCTTTCATCATCTGTCTTCAGAACAAGAAACTTTTCTGTTAGTTAAAATATTCCGTGTGTTCATTTTCTGCCTCTTTCATATCTCACCGCTCCCCTCTCCCCACCTGCCCTCACTCCCCCTTTCCAGACGCTTTTCATGCTCACCCTTCACACTGATCTTCACATCTTTCTGGTGTTTGTATTTCGATTTGCAATTTCATATGCAAATTCCAGCAGGCCACCTCTCCAGTCACTGCCTTTGATATCCAAGTAGCCCTGCCTGGCTGAAGTGCTTTACATAAACAGTGGTGGGCTCAAAAGGACCGCTCTGTCCTCACCTTGATGAAAGCAGCAAGGCAAGCAGTAACAGATGTGCTTCATGGGGACAACTTGATTAAAAGAAAATAGAGATGTTTTGTGCCCAACCCTGGGAGCCTCGTCCTCCTGCAGGCAAGGGCATGGCCCAGCACACAGCTCCTCACCCTACTGAGGATCACACGGGCGTGGGGAAAAACGTGTTCACCCAAAGAGTGATCATGGGCACAGCTGCCCAGGGGGGTGGTGGGGTCACCGTCCCTGGAGGTGTTCAAGAAACAGATGTGGCACTGAGGGATGTGGTCAGTAGGCAACGTTGGTTGTAGGTGGATGGTTGGACTGGGTGATTTTAGAGATAGTTTCCAACCTGAATGATTTTAAGATTCTATGGCATTATCCTCATCAGCCCATAGCATGCTGAGCCCCGGGTTTGATGTACAGACCGTAAACACAGCCCTCACCTCAACACCACTGCCAGGGTATTGAAGTGAGCGCATTCACTGTGATCCCAACTATCAGCTGAAGGCCAATCGCAGATGCCAAGGGCTCAAATCCTTTCAAGAGTAAAACTCAGAAGTAATTCAGCACTAACTTTTGTTATACATCTTACGAACCACCGCCCCCATGTTGTTTATATTGTTACACGCCATCTGATGTTGACACAAAAGCTTATTGGACACGTGCACATCTATATGCATTTATTAAATCAGTTCTCATGCACATATTGCCAGCCCTTTGTGTAGTCTGTTTGTTCTTTTCCCCACATAGCAACTTACTTCTACATTAGCCAAACAGCGTTTGCACATTTGCAATCAAAAGGAAGAGGGTTGTAAGCGTTCAAAAGTTGACAGCAGAGCTCTGGGCAACTGGGATTCCCAAAACGCATTTCTAACAGCACTGCTTGTGAACAACTTAAGCACTGCTTATTTCCTCAGACCGCTCTCAATGCTGCACGCACCCACCTCCAGAGCTTTCCCTGGAAGATATTCAAACCAACTCCAAGTCATTTAACACAGGCACAACTTCAGCACCCTCATCGCTTGCAGTAACTGTGCCACTCCAGGAAGAAAGGAACTCAGTTTTGCACCATCTCCTACAGAACCATCACATCTGATAAATAACTGCGTAGTGACTCACCGGCGGCGTATGCAGGAAGTATATATTTAAACCTGTTCTGCTTAAACAATTGTTTAAGATGTCAGTTTATCATGCAGACAGTTTTTATTGAAAGAAAGAAAAATATCATTTTTTAAATTAATGAGAGCAGACCTTATCTCAGTCGCTTTTACTACACTGTATTTTGGAAAATACTCTCTCATTGTTCGCTGTTGCTTCGCTTTGTTGGATCCACACGGCAACAGCCACATTTCAAAAGACTCTTATAAACATTAACCAACAAAACCTCAATGCTGGGAGCCGCCAAAGGAACAAATGCAGAAAGATTAATTCACTCGCCCAAACTTATATTAAATCAAGGCAAACTTGCAAACAGAACCCAGCCCTCAGCTCCCCCACTTTAAGGCACAGCTGCCCACCTCCCTGCTGGGAGCTCACCAGGGTGCATAGGGCAGCCCCATAACTCAAGACCCCGAGCATTCATGGTGTCCCCTTACAGCCTTTGATGTGCTTTGTTATCCCAGGAAGAGGAGAGAATCACAGCACCACATGGCCAGGACAGCTGCTACGCTTTGCCAGGCTGAAGGAAGACCAAAGAGCTTTGGAGATCAGAAGGAACTCAGGTGAGGTGGCAGCAAGCTGCCAGCTAAGGGCTGCTGTCCATGCACAGAGTGAGCTGGGGGGACAGTCAACTCTTCCACCGTATGGGATTTTAAATTAATCCTGTCAGCTCAGCTCGAGGGCCTGTCAGCCCCGCTGACAGCTTGCTGACAGCACTGCTCAGCAGCAATGGGCAGCAGAGCTCCAGGATGCTGCTGGAATCCCACCTGCAGGACCAGAGGAATTGGGGGTGCTGGGAGGAGAGGGGTGGAAAATTCCAAAGCGAGGAGAGACTTTAAAACATTGAGACTCTGCCTTTGGAGTAACAACTAGTAAGGGGAGACAACAGAATAAAATGGAGGATCAAGAAAAGGAAGATTGGAACTTCAGTGCCTCCTTTCAGCATCTAAATGTGGGCTGTAAGAAGGAAGGGGACAGACTCCTTAGTGGGGTCTGTGTAATAGGACATGGGGAAATGCCTTCATACTACAAGAGAAGAGACTGGGACTGGAGATAAGGAAGGTGGCGGTGAGGCGCTGGCACAGGTTGCCCAGAGAGGTGGTGGTGCCCCGTCCCTGCAGACAGCCAAGGTCAGGCTGGACGGGGCTGTGAGCACTGCTGAGCTGTGGGTGTCCCTGTGCGCTGCAGGGAGCGGCACCAGGCGGCCTTCCAGCTACCTTCCAACCCAATCCATTCTCAGACTCTATAATGCATAGAAACTGGGCTTACAGGGAGGAAGGTCTCCCTCCACCATCCATCATATGCAGGAAGATTGATGCTCCTACCCCTTTCCTCCTCCTCCCATCCTGAATGCTGCAGCTCCATTGAGCCCTGATGGCCCAGCATGGAGCCACTGCTGATGGAAATCCACAGAGCAGCCAGCATTCAGGGGGATGAGAGAACTCTTCAGCCCGGGCCCTGCTGTGCTCTTTTCAGGAGAGGTCCTTTTAACCTGATGCTATTCCCAGCCCATCACCCTGATCTAAATGTTAACATGCTCTTCAGGATGCGCCTCCTGTGCACCGGGGGTGATGCTGACAGCAGTTGGGAGCTGCTGGGAGGGAACTGGGGCATGGAGCTGGATAGAGAAAGTGCTGCTCTGAAGCCCACATTGATGCCAGTCCACAGTGCTACTTGAAAATGTTCTAGCAAGCACTGACTGCAAAGAGCAGCACCCGTGCAAAACAAACACAGCCAAGGGAAAAAGCTGGCCTAGGAACACAGCCAGGAGAAAGTTTGGGGAACATCCCCATGGGCAAGGCTTAAGCTTTGCCAGACCTACAAATCCCTGCTCTTAGTTTCTCTGCCCTTCAC
The DNA here is from genome assembly GCF_951394365.1 of Tetrao urogallus. NCBI lineage: Eukaryota > Metazoa > Chordata > Aves > Galliformes > Phasianidae > Tetrao > Tetrao urogallus. The sequence goes on along the minus strand of NC_136835.1, from coordinate 1,794,735 downwards.
AAACCCTGATACAGTTTGCTCAGCTGTAGTGCTGGGGTCTCACTGCTCAGCTCCAGCTGAAACGATAACGATTCTGTGGCAGATTACCCAGGGTTCACATCCTTGGCAGCAATCACACAGCACTATCAGCTTGCCATATATTTTCTGTAGCAATAAAGGTGCAAAGAAAAGCCCCAGTATAATATAATCAAGACTGTAAACTGTGCTTATAGTAACAGAAGTAGGTTTGAAATTGGATATGAAAGGGCAGATCCCAGAGGCAGAAGCAGCAGGAGGACATCAGAGGCAGCACATCCATCCCGGAGCCTGGAACAAGCTCCTGAAACACCTCAGCACCAGAAGCAGCTGCTTGGAGGTGAGCACAGCGAGCTGCATCCCCCAGCAGAGCCCAGCCCTGGGAGCACCCTGTGTGCTGCTCACAGACCAAAGCCACCTCGTCCCCATCTCTCTTGTGCTGCTGCAGTGCACTGCTCCCAGCTCAGGGGCAGCTTGGCACCCGCTGTCAGCTCAGCAGTCAGCTGCTTCAGCTCTGCCTGGATGATAAGGCGCTTTCTGGGCAGGTAGAGAAATAACAAGGGATGTAACTATCTGGAGCTCTGCAGCTTCCTTTCAATGCAAGATTTCCCCGTCTCTTCTCTGCTGGCGTCCGCAGCAGCATGGAAAGCTCTGAACAAGGTGCCCTATAATCCGTCAGAGGTGCCATTGCCCATTCATGCTCCACGGGAGCTCTGTCTTTCCACTAAATCCCTCAAGCCATCTCCAAATCACCTAATCTCCATCTCCACCACCTCCCTCTTTTCAGTGACCTTTCCCCTGACATACGGTATCTGCAGGCTTCCAGATAACACCCTCACATCCTTATCTGAAAGAATATTTTCGCTCCTGTCCTGGCATTATGCTCAAGCAGCAGTGAAGACAGACATGCAAGGAAAGCACCAGGAGTGCTCAGGAGATGGAGAGGAAGGCAGCTTTTGGCTGCTCATCTGAAACCTCTCCAGCACCTTTGGTTTTGCCACCACATCAAAAGCCCATCTACTAGGCACAGAAGGCAGCTGACAGAGCCTCACCAACTGCTCACACCAGATGCAGAGATTTGGGGTGTTTGAAACAGGTTTTGCTCTTGTCATCCCAAGCACAGCCCTTCACTTGCGCTACACTGCTTCTTCTTGCTTCCCTCTGCTCCCAGGTCCCACAGCAATTCTGTTACCTCTCCCTTCCAGTAACGAGCAGAAAGCTCCCAGCCCCCAGCTCTGCCCTCCTTCACACCCCTTGCATGGCAGATCCCCCTTCTTCTACCAGGCAGGGAACAGAGCAAGAAGAAATTGAGTTATGAGCACTGCAGCGAAGAAAGCATCAAGGTCTGCTGAGGAACAGCCCAATCCCTCACATACAGCTGCACATGCCTGGTGGTCTGACAGCAGCTTGGACAGCAGAGGACTGATGCAGTGCATCTCAACTTGTGGACCCTGTGTGATTTCTGCTCAAATCAGAACAAAGAGGCTCCCCAGCGGCCCCAGCTCTGCGCCCAAAAGGCTCAGTCCTGCTCTCCCATCTCACCAGGCTGTGTAGGCAATGGCCGTTGAGGTGCCCATACAGTCCACAGAGGCTGCAAGCCACTTATCTGCTACAGGCGAAAGTTCTGTCATTTCTAAATAATAGGAATTCACAGAATTCCCAGGTCTCTTATAACCTGCCTTTTACTCCAACAATAAAAAGCTTCCCCTAGAAGTTTCCCAATGTAAACAGACACCGTAAAAGAGACAGATGTTGATTCTGCTGCACTAATGAGGAACACCAGTATTACACAGGGTGGCTAGGGCACGGAGGTGAGGAGTTACTACTCTGCTGAGAGGAGCTGGAGGGGTGCAGAGGCTCAGTGCTCAGCAGCGAGGTTACGCAGGGGTTGCACACAACCTCTGCTCGGTGCTTCAGCCTCGCCTCTCCACGGCTAATGAGTGTTACAAGAGGAGAGGGAGGCGGCAGAGGCTGGAGGGAAATGGAGCAGAAATGCAGGGCTGCCAGCTCAGATATCATCCGCCTCTCCCCAGACAGGCAGGCGCAGGGGGAACCGCTCCCCAGAGCCATGCAGGGGAGCTGCCATGGGAATGGCAGCACTGGAGCACGAGGGGTTGGAGCATGGGGAAAGTATGCAAAGCTGCACGCTCTGAACAAAGCTGCAGGCAGACTGGTTTTCCAAGCGGGGCCAGACCGGGCATCGATAAGGGACGAGTCCAGACGAAAGAAATGCACACATACACCTCCAGCTGCAGAGGAAATGGCACTGAGCACAGAGCCACGCCTGTCACTGAGAACCAGCAAGCGATAGCAGCTCTGCTGAACCTGCCACTCCACCAATCCAAAGGAGGAGCAAACAGCTCCTGCCCTGTTCCAGCAGTCACTGCCCTCCCAGCGCCGCCCGCAGCAGCTCCTGCTCTCACACCATCGCACTCAGTGCTGTGCATCCCTACCCTGAGCAGTTCACAGCTCAGAAACCAATTCCTGCAGCTGAGGACTGCAAGGGGGGGGTCAGGATTCATCCTCCCCGCTCAGCTCTGTGCTTTGTCCCCACATCCCCCTCTGCTCTCCCTACAGCCACACTCCCAGCACTGCAGCAGCTCCGTGCTCCGGGCACGGCTTCCCGACAAGCAATCACATCTCAGAGGCTCTGGCATTTTCTCAGAACACCTCAAATTGCTTTTTTTACACCTCGCTGCTCAGTGCCAACCCCAATTCATGTTATTTGTGCATTTGCTTAGAGAACATTATCTGATCAGTCACCCTGTAAGAGGTTGGGGAAGAGTCTTCAGCTTCTCCTTGTCACCGAAGCAGGTCAGGCTCAAAAGGATCGGCACAAATACTTTGCAAAACAAACTGCCTCCCAGCACCACTGCTGTTTGCGTGGGGTCCTGCAGGCAGGCTGATGTGGCCCAAGAGGTAACACCCAGCACCTGCCTGCTCCGCAGCTACTCCGTGTGCCTTTAATCGAAACAAATAGAGGAGAAAACGAGGATTTGGCACATTTGCATACATTCCCTCTGCTGGCAGAAACTGGAAAAGGCAACACCCCAAACTCAAGAAGATGCTGGAGTTGCAAAACGCTCTTCACGAGCAGATTTATTCGGGTACATCTCAGACAGTGCTGTGTGTCACCATGCATCAGTGGCTCTGCCAGCCCCACCAGTGGGGCAGGTTCCCTTCTCTGCAGGGTGGGCAGGAGGGGCTGAGCCACACAGCCTTGCAAACCGCAGCCTTGAAGGGCATGCAGATAGCAAACCTGGTGTCACAACATCAAAATAGCCCCCCGACACCCAGCCCTTCCCAAAGCCCTGTGGAAACAGGAGCCCAGAGTGCTCGTTTGGGAAGAAAAAAAAGGTGCAAAAAAATCGCTACAATTAATAATTTTATATTAGCCCATCCCTCCAAGCTGTTCTTCCCTCACCATCTGCATGTCCTGAAATGTGAAGTTTTAGTCATAAATGCCAGGCCTCGTTTTGGAAATTTATAAGCTGGTTTGCTTCCATTACCTGAACAGCTTCCAGATCCTATAGGCAGGCATTGTATCCGCCTGAGCTCCACCATGAAACAACACGAGAAACTTTCCAACGAATCTCTTTTGCTTGACAGCTGCTATGCGTTCCATTGCTCCAAAGAATTTCCCCCTTCCTCTGACAGAAGCCAGGTATCCCCCAAGTCAAAACCAGGAGCCCATCTGCTTAAGCCATGGGGTCACAGACACTTCAGCAGTAACATACCAGGAGCTGTACTCAAGAAAGGCGACATATTTCAACTCCCATATTGCAGCCACAACCCCTGATGCACCATCAATTAAGAGCAGCAATAATTACAAATGGAAAACTGCAGACCTCAGAGCAGATAATGTGTTTCCATTAGATTAAGTAGTCACAGAAATCAAAAATAAAACCTATACTTCGGCTAATTAAGCCCACTCACCATCTGATTAAGATGTGTAGTGATACTATGGAAAAGTACCAAAGAGCTATTGTAAGTAAACCGACACAACTGGGTATTAATATTATATTCCTTGTCAGAAGGGATAATTGATCTGCCTAGAGGTTAACCAAGATAATTACTGCAGGTTGACAATATTGTCAACGTTAAACCTCTCGCTCCCCACGGCAGCATGAGGGATAAAAGAGGCTAAAAGCTGCCCCCAGACAGCGCCTGTTCCTGACTTGCAACACGGTGTTATTGAAACAACCTCCACACTTCCCTCTGTCTCTGACTCGAAGTACAACCACAGCGTGCTTGTTGAAGTCCTTCCCTATCCCCAAATCCTCTCCCCCAACATTCTGTGGAAGAGAAGTTGATGTGGGGTCTCTAAAAGCAAAATCCCTGCAATTCTTTCTTATCTAGGGCAATGGGGAGTGGAACAAACCTTACTTTCTCTCCTGGCTGCAACTCATTCCTACAAGGCCAGGTGCTGGAATTATTCCCTTTGCTTTGGAGGGCCTGGGGCCAGATTTTCACACAGACCTACAAGCAGGTCAGCTCTAAATGACCAAGCCAAATCCAAACTCTTCATCTTGATGCTGCATGTGCAATACTATGCCCTGACTTATGCGCGGAGAGGTGAAACAGAGACAGAACACAGCACCGGTTCTTGTCTCCCACTCCCAAGATACGGGTCTTGCTGCCCTCCTTCCTCTGTGGGGGATTTAGTGGGGAGGAATCCCTTTGGCATTAGCGCTTTGGAAAACCGATGCTCTGCTTTATTCCACAAAGCTTCAAGGGATATTCCTGGTGAACCAAGCTAATGGCACAGGACTGTGATTAGAAAGCCTAACGAGACCAGACACATTGCCAACAGTCCCACATTGCTCTCGGTGTGAGCCATCCCATCTAGGTCAGCCCTTTGTAAGCACACAGCTCCCATTCCGCTGTGGCCCAGAGCTGACCGCCGCTCTGCCATAACAGCACTATTTCAGGAGCAATGAGTTCTCGCAGGTGCAAAAACACATCACTCAAACTGCTACCAGAGAATGCATTTATACCAAGGGATAAATTACTGTATGCAAAGAGTACTTACCAATGGTCTGCTGTCAAAACAGAAGGATGTATGTGCTAGGGATATGCTGCGGGCCAAGGTCTAGCACTAGCTGGTGTTTTCATTCCTGACCTAAATGATGGAATAGAAAGAATTATTAGACTTGCAGATGACCCCACACCAGGGCTGGCAGTACACTGGAGGATAAGCTGAGGATCAATAGCAATTCTGATAAACTGGAAGCGTGATCAAAAAGTCCAGGGAATCTAATTAACTCGTAAGATATTGCTGGCAGGCCAGGACTGCAGAAAGTTCGGGGTTGCTGCAGGTCACAAATTGAACACGAGCCAACAGCCACGTGGTGTTGCACACAGACACCATCACGGGATGCAGTCACAGATGTGCACTTTGCAGGATGTGGAGGAGTTGCTCTGCCCAAGAGCAATTTTGCCAGCAAACCAGAGGTGGCAGGGTTGGCTCTGCACCCACCCTGGAGCCCTGCCTGAAGGATGTCCCTCCCCTACTGGTTTCTTTGCTGCTCATGTTTCCATAAAGTCTGTTTACAGGAGATTCACAGAAAATAAAGATAAAAGGGGCATTTAATTAAATATTCCAAGAGTGTATTTGGCATTATTTACTCAAACACATCTCCAAGCTTTGGGTTTCGGTTTTGGTTGTTACTGTGGAAACCAGCTTAATGTGAATATATATAAAGCAAGGACTAATCAATTAAATAATTTAAAGAGTGAAATAAAACTAGAGGAAAGAAAACATGACAAGTTCTTCTGTATTTAAGGATTCCTAGCCCCAGTGTTTGGAACCAAGAGGCAGAAAACATATCTAGGATGCTGGGCTTGCCTGGGAGCTAATTGCTCAGATACTTCTGTCCTCCAGGACACCTGAAAGCATCTCCTAATCGCTGCTTGCAGGACAAATACCAAGGAACCTGCATCCCAAAAAACCCAAGCAAAGCTAGCAGGCAATGCTGCAAGCAAGCTCAGTAGCACAGGCTGTTATGGGCCCATCATGGGAGGACCACAGGAAACCCATCGTGCAGCATTCCCCAGCTGCACGCATGCCTCAGTGCAGACTCCTGTGCATGTCCCTGTGCACACCCAGCTGCCTCTGCACAGCTTTTTCTTTATCTATATCTGCTAAGCAAGAACACTAATCCTCACCTGCCTTCTTCATTTCTATTTGCAAAGAGCTTGGAAACCTTCTGGTGCAAAGAGGTATAGAAATGGTAAAAAGCATTATTCAATACCCCCCTCCCCCCCCCACTTGCAAGGGGAATTGTGAACTAAACTGCTGCTTGGCATACCGTATCTGAGAAAATTTAGATGGAATTTGAGGTCAGTATTTAGCATTCAGCACAGGTGGGATATTCCTGGTTGGAGGGATGAAGACAAAACAGCAAGCAGAAGGTGCCAATGATGAGAGAAGGACCACTGTGCCCAGCGCATGCCATTGGGGACACCTGGCCTGCTCAAAGCAGCATAATCCCTTTGTTCTGCAGGGGGAACACAGCAGAAGCAGGGTGATGGGACAGCCGCCACTGCAATGCTCACCCTTGCAACACGAGCCCAGGGCTCAGCAGTGCCCAGAGCTGCACTGTTCTGGGCTATTCCTGATGCCAGCACCAGCTCTGGAATTCCCATTTCCTTCAGGTTCTGCCATCTCCTGGGCAGGGATGAGGCAGCGGGTCTGGCTGGAAGGTCATTTGTTTCACCTCACAGAGGGAGCTCCATCAGCACTGCGCCCATAGAAGCTAAGGACATGTTTGACAGCATCCATAAGGTTTTCTGTCACACTATCTAAAGGATTTTTCTTTGCTGTCTAGACAACGCAATCATTATTTAACCAGAGCCAGAAGATGGATTCCCATGTTACCTTCCCACTGTGTTCACTGTCCCCGCTCATCACTGCCAGCCTCTCACTGTGCCAGGGTGCAGATCCCAGCCCCACTGTGAGATCTGCAAGCAGAGCAGTCCCCCAAACCCACCTCCTACACCTAGATGTGCTATCAAGGCCAGGAGCTGCAGGGACAGAGAGCTGATGGCTGAGGGCAGTGGGTGCCCTGCCTCTGCGGTCAATACTGAGCTCAGGGGAGGATCCTGGATAGGAGCAGTGCTGCTGCAGATTGAGTCCCACCTGGAGAGGGCAGGAGCATTGCTTTGGATGCTATGTGCAGGGAGAGCATATTATAGATGCTGAACTAGGGATGAAAGGGATAGTGAAGTGATACAGAGCCCTCAAACCTTCCAATCCAGCTTGCTCCCTGGAAGCATGACAGTCTGGACAGACTTCTCAGGGGAACGTGAAAGAGGGGAATGAAGGGCTTTTCATGCTCCTGTGTAGGAGAGTCATGCTTTAGATAAGCTTGCAAATGTGTAAGTCCCCTTGAGCAAGAGAAGTCTAAGCGAGTTATTTATACTTTCACACTGCTACTGCCCCAAGTGCAGCTCTGTTTTGAAGCACGAGGAAGCTGGCAGATCCTCCTTTACACTGCAAACTTGCAGCCCTGTATTGCTCGGCTCCAACAATCTCTCTCACCGATCTCTTCCCTGCTCAGGGATCAACCATCTGATGGTCAGCCTGAGAAGTGCAGACCAGACAGTGAAGTATTTCCCCACTATAAGAAGAAATGAACTTGTTATAAGACAGTTTCCAATGGAGTGATGAACGCAGCAGCATCATGCACTGAAATTGAAGATGCACTTTAATGGCTTTGTTATTGATCCAAAGATGGCGATTTTGCCTTTGACATAGGAGCACACAATGGGAAAAGGAAAAAGGCAGCTTGCAGCCTGTTCCTGAGGGGTAGACTGTGCTTATCACCTACATGGAAATTGCTATAGCACAACAGACCTGACTCTGCCATGCCAAGCACCACACAGAACCAAAACCTGCTCAAGATGTCAGACCACATAAGGGTCCCCAAAATTGGATCTCCCAAGCAGCAATCCAAACATTGCACACAAATGCCTCAGAAAGTGCTCAGGAAGTATCCCAGTAGAATGATACCTGAGCAGCATGAAAGATTTGAAAAGCAGAGGCATCTTCCCCCAACAGGTGAAAGAAAACATGAATTCACAAAGCTGGAACACAGCCCTGTAGTCAGCATTGTCACTAAACTTCATGACACTCCAGCTCTAATGGAAGGGATTTAATAATCTCATGCCTTCCCCCAAATACAGACATAATCTTCAGTTTCAAGATAATTTTTCAGTTTCTCCAGCTTCCCTGAAGAGAACAGGTGCACCAAATGGACTACTAGCTTATCAGGAAATATTGATGCATTTAAACAAGAAAGCAATTAAACACTTTCATAAGGGGAGGAGGGGGGAAGGAAACTGTTAAAGTGGTTTCAGGATGACCTTAAAATCTCCTGCAATTGTAGCAGAGAACATGAATATTTAGCAGGGCTGTCTGGCTTGAGCTCAGCACCACTATCCATCCTCAGCTTGAGGGGCCACTGATACATACTCCTCATACAGCTGCAGAAGGACAGCCTCTGAACAGAGCTTCATGCATAACCTTCCCCAAACCAAGTCGTAGAATGGCTCAGGGTGGAGCAGGCCTTAAAGACCACCCAGTTCCAACCCCCAGCCACGGGCAGGGCTGCCAACCCCAGCTCAGGCTGCCCAGTCACCCCCACCTTATTCCACCTGACTGTTTAATAAGAGCTAATTTTCCCAGCTGTTTGGCAAACAAAAATACAAACCATTGCCCATTGAATTCCTCACCTGGGCCAACCAGCATCAGCTGCCAGCATCAGCACCACTGGAGGTCCTGGTGCTCAGCCCACCATCGACATCCCAGAGCTCGGCTGCTGCCTGATAGCCACCCACCTCACGTCACCACAATAACACACGACTTGCACTTCCACGGTACTTTTAACAAGAGGACTTCAAAGCCCTCGTAGATACAGGAAGGCCCTGCGATGCCCTTAACAAGTACATTTTTAGTCTCAGTTTTATGGATGAGGAAATCGAGAGGCTAGTAAGGTAGAATAATTTGCCGACAGGACAGAGGAAAGGAAGGAGAGCAGCTATGAAGGAAAATGCAAGAGGTGTGACCACCCTGCAACATAAGCCTCCCCCCAGGGCCAGAAGTACAGAGCAGCTATCACCATGCAGGCTTTGTACCAGCACAGAGCCCTGACCTGCAAATGGGAGAGAGAGCAGGATTTATACAGAGCAGCTGGGGAACAACAAGCCAGAGCACAGGATGCCCACGAGCACCTCCATCCCCAGAGCACGGGCAGCACAGTGCTGAGGCTGCAGTGGGGCAGAGCCGCCCCAGCCCCATCCCAGCAGCCTCATTGACGCGCCTTGTCATCTTTCCTCAAGACTAATTTTTTTAAATTGCAAAATCTTACAGAGCTATTAACCTCAAAAGAGTTTAACATATGGCAGCGCAAGTCTCCCTCTTACCCTAATTATAAGGCTTGCAGTAATGGGGCTGTCTTTTAAGTTACAGCTGCTATGCTTTTGGCTTTTCGCTAACATTACATCCTATTAAGGAGCTACACTTAATGCATGCAAATTGCCAGAACACAGAGTGCTTCGGACCAGAGAGGGGATGCATTTAAGCAACAGCAGTGATATCCCAGGGTCAGGCTCACCCTGCTGAGAACTCCGTATGATCCATCAATCAGACTCCAGTCATTAATTAACTAATTCATTAAATATCTTTATATATGAAGGCTCATCAAGGCAGAACATCGCGCTGACAGCGACGTCCTGTCAGCACTTAGCATTACAAGTGCCCCCTCCCTGCTGCACCCCGCACTCACTACAGCTCCCAGGCAGCCCCCACCCCATTATATCACCCCCCATCCACCCACTCTACACTCCCCGTGCACAACTGCTGCCCCAGGGTTAGCTGCAGCCCTTGCACCACCCCAAGCAGAGCACATCTTGTCAGCAGGAGCTGCAAAGTTTGCAAATAAGACCAAGTATTTTTAAATGATAATGAGGTGAAGCGTGGGGAAGGGGTCAGAGAAAACCCCACGGCAGCCCCAAAGCAGGTTTCGCAGAGCAGCAGTAAAATGCACAGCCGTGATGCTGCTTTCAGACACTGCCATGAACCCCGTGGGTGTTGCTCACAGTGACAGCAGCTCCCAGCTGGGCCAGCTACTGCCCAGAAATGCTGGTATAGGGGATTTTTGGGAAAGCCCGCATTAGTGGAACAGTAAACTGCATTATCTAATCACATAAATAAACCTCAGCTCGGGGATGCAAACAAGCCTGCACCCACCAGTGGCCAAACCCACCTGCAGCCCCAAATGCTGCATGCATACCATGGGACCAGTCTGGCTGTCACCCTATGCTCAGCACCCCAAAGCATCCCTGCAGTCTGCCCCCAGATCAACTGTATTTCTGCAGAACACGAGAGCACCAGGGACCTGGCTGCAGCCCAAGGACTAATTTACTTCCCTAAGCCTTGAGTTCAACTAGGCATATTAAAATGGCCCAGGAAATGCTGCCAGCCCTGCTCTGTCTAGACAGGGTGAAACAACGGGGGGGGGGGAGGTTTGCCCTCCAGTTTCCCGCAGCATCCAGGCATCATCCCACTGGTCCCATGAAATCTGGTGACTACAGCTTCCCCTTTCCTGTGCTTAATACCTCCCACCCCACTCTAACAGGGGCCATGCTGTGGGAGCGTGCAGTAATGGTCACCTCTGAATCAATTCTTGCTCCCTGAAGAAAATCCTCCTGGCTTCAGTGCCACAAGCTGTAATACTGAAAATGGCTGTAAATATGAGAAATTGGCACATTGTAGTCCAACAAGACAATTTTTGAATTGCTCCATGCAGCTGTGCAGTTCTAGATGCTATGCTACTTGCATCCTAAACTGGAAGGTGGAACAAGTTTTTGGGTGGGAAAAAAAAAAACTAAAAACAAAAAAAAAAGAAATAAAAAACAAAACAAAACAAAAAAAAAAACAGTTATGTTATTTTTCTTTTCTGCCTGACCAAAGCCTGCATGCTGTATTGTGAATATCCATAGCAGTAGGGTGCAGGAACCCCACTGTAGCAGAGCTAAGAGACAGGGTTTAGTGGGCATGGTGGTGATGGGTCAACAGTTGGGCTTATTGATCTTTTCCAACCTTAATGATTCTGCAATTCTATGAACCTCAAACCCTCTTTGCAGGAGAATGAAGGCAAATGCAGTGTTGGGAGAGAAGAAATGCCACCCCACAAGCAGAATTGCCACACCACATCTTCAGGCCTGCCCAGCAGTTGGCTATGGTGTTTGTCACAACTGCAGTGTTGGAGGCTGTAATGCTATAATGTGATGGAAAGCACAGCAATGAGAGTGGAATAGCAAAGTCATTGGCTGCAGCAAGTGAGGAGATGCCCAAATGCAGCAACCATAGACAGAGAAACAAAGGAAAAATGTTTGCTTACCCTTAGAAAGCTTCAGGTAGGCAAGGATCTCCAGCAAATCACCCTTGCTCCCCTGGCAACCCTTAAATGAGGTCTGAGAAGACCTCATTGCATGCACCTGATCTCCCCCAGCTTGGCCCTGCCTTCCCACCAGGTGCTCAATCACTGTTTCAAACCCTTTCTTAGCATATCTGCTAGAGGGGCAGAACGTGGTTTAGATTTAGGACCTGGTTTTGTGCTTTAAGAAACTGTGCAACAACCCCATTTTCACATTAGCATGAGCTTTCTCAAGGACAGTAATAAGAGTTATGGAGCTCAAGGGTCTCAAAGGGCAGCTGAGCCCCTTTAGCAGGGACACTGGTTACCCCAGGCACAGCTCACTGCAGATGGAGGCAGGCTGCTTAAACCCATTTAACACCCCAATTAGTCAAAGATGCTCTGCACTTATGCCAGGCGCTGTGAAGGCTTTCAGTTTCTGTGCTCTAAAGCAGAAGACAGAATTCTGCAATAAATAACTTGGGGAAGATGAGCAAGTGACAGAAACAATCAGTATCTGGCCTGCAGGAGGAGGGAGCAGCCCCTCATCTAACCAGACATAATGAACTACTTCACACACCATTCCTCCTGGTGAACAAAGACCGAGGAGGGTTTGTGGCTGATATCTGAAAGTCAGACCCCTTTCACAAGCAACACATTTACTGTAATGCAGTTCTTCCGGGAAGCCAATGAGACTGGCTCATTAAATTTTAGTATTATCTCCATAGCCTTCTGCATTGTTTGATTAAGGTTTAATAGCTTGCTCGGTGGCGTTTGCTGCCTGTTGTCAAGCCATGCCCCCAACTATTTCATAGAGTCATTGGGTCATAGCATGGCTCAGGTTGGAGGGGAGCTCAAAGCCCACCCAGTGCCACCCCTGGCCATGGGCAGGGCTGCTCCCAACCAGCTCAGGCTGCCCAGGACCCCATCCCACCTGGCCCTGAGTGCCTGCAGGGAAGCATTCTGCTCCTCATCCTGCCCAAATGCCAGCATCATTTCAGGCCTTTATTCCCTCTGAAGCTGTGTGCTCTTCCCTGTGCTGGAGGGTGGCTGTGCAACCTGTCCAGAAGAACCCGTGACTCAGCCCTATAACATCAGCAAGGACTTAGGGTATTTTTCCAGAACAGTCCAGTATTTCTCTTTGTCTTCGTGGGTTCCAAAGGGAGAGACCCTCAAGTAACTGCATTCCCACAAAATTCTCCATCTCTCATCTTGCCAAACTCTGTCTCAATTGAAAAACTTCAAAGTGGATGAACCCATGATAATGGACCCAGTGTAAGAGGACCCATGCCTTTGTATGAGGAGAATCCTTTGAAGCCAAAAAAAATTTAGGTGGTGAGGCACTGGCACAGGTTGCCCAGAGAGGAGATGGAGACAGCCAAGGTCAGGCTGGATGGGGCTGTGAGCATTGCTGGAGCTGTGGGTGTCCCTGTGCACTGCAGGGAGCGGCACCAGGCGGCCTTTGAGGTCCCCTCCAACTCAAACCATTCTGTGATAATTTTGGGAAATCTTAGCCTACAAATTGCAAGAGGTCTGACAGCCACGTCTGCAAAGCTGTTTCCATTACTGATGCCCACTGAAGACCCATTCCTGCCCGTACATCGGGCTGTGGGACTGCAGAGTCCTTCCTTTCCAGGTACACGCGTGAGCCTTTGCACTACAAAATAACTGCAGGCACCGCCATGCATGCAAAACGGAGAGCCCAATCATATGAAAATGCTTCATGTGAATTTAAATGTTAAGTCTAAACGAGCAGAATTTTACTGAGATGTTTGTATGCATATTGAAATGCAGGATGGCCCGAAGCTGTTTGTCTTAAGAGTTTAATGAAAATGCTTGGTTTATTGTGGCACATTGTATGTGTGAATTATAGGTGTGCACAGTGCCAAACAAATGGAGCGTGCTGCTGCACCCACTGCCTGGGGACTCCTGCACACACAGCCTGGGAGCAGCATCAGGTTGGGATCCAAGCAAACGCAGCCCGAACTGCTGAGTCAGTGCATGTGATCTTCAGGATCACAACTTTCTTGTGGTGGAATCATAGAATGAATCATAGAATGGCCTGGGTTGCAAAGGAGCACAGTGCTCACCCAGTTCCAACCCCCTGCTGTGTGCAGGTCACCAACCAGCAGCCCAGGCTGCCCAGAGCCACATCCAGCCTGGCCTTGAATGCCTGCAGGGATGGGGCATCCACAGCCTCCTTGGGCAACCTGTGCCAGTGCCTCACCACCCTCTGGGGGCAAAACTTCCTCCTGATATCCAACCTAAAACTCCCCTGTCTCAGTTTAAAACCATCCCCCCTTGTCCTCTCACTACCCGCCGTCACAAACAGCCGTTCCCCCTCCTGTCTGTGTGCACCCTTCAAGTACTAGAAGGCCACAATGAGGTCTCCCCAGAGCCTTCTTGGTGGAAACTTGGTTTGTAGGGTTTGAAATGTTTGAGGGCTTAAATAAATGGGAGTTTGTAATTGAAAGGGTGAGTGCCAGCACCAACATCAGCAGGGGAGGAGTGGCACAGCTCAGCTGATCCTGCCCCCCCCCGGACACTTGCAGCACATGGAACACCTTCCTTCCCCTTCCCCTGCTTTTTTAACAGAAACACGCAGCCATTTTCATTACTACAGCTCTTGTTGCATAAAGCAGGGGGATTTTCTTCAGGGAGTGAAGAATTGATTCTGAGGTTTCCATTAACTCACGTTAGCACAGCACGGCCACTTTCAAGGGCCTGATGTCGACAGCTAGCATACTGCAGAAGAAACAGGGTGTTGTCAGTGCCCAAATTCGGTGGAGTTAAGCCAGACCAGCTCCATTCAGGGAGTGCAGGAGGTCAGTGGGATCCAAATGGCACCGCACAGGGTTTGCTGGGGGGGTTCTCATTGAAACACCAGCTTCGGGGTGGATCTGAAAGCACAGTCATTCCTGGTACCACGCAGTGCTCGTGGCAGGGCAACATTTTGCTTTGTGTTCCTATGGCTCAGGGAGCAGGAGCTCACATGGAGCTGTGTGACTGATACTGCGATTATGTGGTTGCACCTTGGCACCACGGTAATTGTGCTAGACAGAGCTGTTTAAATACCACCAGACAGAGTATTACTCACATGAAAATGGGGCCTTAAATGTCATTATTTGTGTCATTATTAATAGCCCCTAATTGTGTTCTCTAATCATCGTGAAATTATGTTAGTATTAATATTCACATCAAAACTGCCTAGGGAACGAGAAGAACTACTTAAAAAAATAATCCCACCATATGTCAATCCCCATTAATGTGAAACACTTGCCTTTTGCATCTATGAGATAGAGAGCAGTGCGGGGGATTTCTCTGCACCTCCAGCTCCTGGAAAATGCTCTGCACCATGATGTCCCAAGGATCTGCAAACACCTGCAGAGACATGCACTGTACAAAACTCTGTTGCTGCTTCTCAAGGAGTTTTATTCTGCTGGACAGAGGCTCCTATCAGTCCATCAGAGGGAGCAAAGGGTTGGATGAGGTGTTGTGGGTGCCCCACCCCTGCAGGCATGCAAGGCCAGGTGGGATGGGGCCCTGGGCAGCCTGAGATGATGGGGTGCAGCCCTGCCCATGGCCAGGGGTGGCACTGGGTGGGATTTGAGGTCCCCTCCAACCTGAGCCGTTCTATGATTTTATGATCACTGCTCAGCCACGATACGCACAGGAGCGTGGGAGAGTGAACTCATCATGGAGCAAGGCAGTGGGAAGCTGAATTTTCTGTTAACCATGCAGAAATCTGAAAGATGCAGGAATGTTGCAATAGTTTGTAACACTGCTGAGTTATTTTATTTTTCCTTTATGAAGTTCAATCTTCACTCCTTTCAGTGTCTAAAGAGGAGATATAAGAAAGAAGGGGACAGAATTTCTAACGGGGTCTGTTGCGATAGGAGATGCAGAAATGGCTTCAGACTACAAGAGGGGAGATTGAGGTGGAGCTGAGGAAGGTTTGGCAGTGAGGGCGGTGAGGCGCTGGCACAGGTTGCCCAGAGAGGCGGTGGTGCCCCGTCCCTGCAGACAGCCAAGGTCAGGCTGGACGGGGCTGTGAGCACTGCTGAGCTGTGGGTGTCCCTGTGCGCTGCAGGGAGCGGCACCAGGCGGCCTTCCAGCTCCCTTCCAACCCAAACCATGCTGTGATTTACGTTGTATTTTTACCAGTGTGAAAATCCACCTGTTAGAATGATAACAGCACAACCCCACTGACGAGGTATTTGGAAAAAGCTTCCCAAAGGGATCAGTTTTAGTGGATGTCACTGAAGAGCTGAAATCTGGGGATGTTAAGGACATTTGGCACCCTGTGCAATCATTATAATTACTGCGGCTCTTCCTCTGAGGCAGCACTTTTAGAAGCCCCATTCTAGCAGGTGATGTGCCCACACATGGCAGATAGCAGCAGAGCTCCAGAGCCTCAGCCTGGGAGATGGGAGGTGCTGGATGGATGGAGTAATGGCCAGGTGGCAGAGAATTATTTTTCTGGACAAAAAAATAAATATATATATGTATATATACATACCTACCTACATACATATATATATATAAAAATCACTTTCTCCACAATGTTCTGCTTTTCCAACTAGCTCTACTTACAAGTACCCAAATGCCTTACTTAATAAAACAGAGAGGTTTCTAAGTGCCAAACTATTACGGCTCGAGTTAAATATAACTCAGAGCATTAAAAATAACTTCAGAGCGCAGACACAGGGAGCCGACAGGAGGTGGGTTTGGAGAGCAGCTCCGACGCTCACGTTCTCTCTGGGATTTGGGACCCAGCGTTGCTCTGTGCCGTGCGGTACCCGGGGTGCGGGGAAAGAAGTCGAGCAGGTATCTGACACTTTGATGTGAACGATTTCCCTATAAAATATTAATGACGTATATATAATCTAATTGCTTCCTTAGGGCAATAACCTCTGACAAAATGGCCCTGATTAGAAGATAATTGAGTGTGTTGAATTGCGTCCTAAGAGAGCTTAATGTTGACAAGGTCCATTATCTTGTGATAATGACCCCCTTTTGTCAGGTGTTAGTGCCATTTAGGAGACGCTCCGGTCGGAATAAATCCTTCCCTTTACCTCTTTTGTCTAATTACGCGGATTATTTTACAAATCAAAGCAAACTTTTGCCTCCTGGGCAGGCCTTGGGCTGGAGGGGAGCGACAGAGCGGGTGGGCAGAGCTCCTGAGAGCTCCGCGTTTACTGTTGCTGCTGGAGATGCTCATCCCAAAGGTCGGGATATAAAGCAGGGAGAGACCCCAGCTGTGTTCTTCCCCTCGGCAGCTTCTTCCTGGAGGAACTTGCTGCCTGGAAATACGCTCTCCTTGCAGCGGGGTTTAGCCAAACGCACACGCTGATGGCAGGGAGGCATCGGACGAGGACGCTCACTTCTCGCCTCGTGTGCGAGATGAAGACGTCTGCGGTCATTTGCAGGGAAAGGATGCCGTTCAGTCTCAGGAGCTTGCCTTCCCTTCCTGCTCAGGCATGTATTGTAACTATCGTTGTACAACGGGGTGCCTTTGTCGTTCTGAGTGTGAGAGGGTATCTAAATGCAAATTCCCCCTCCTGTCACTTCCTAACTCGGTAATTCTGGATGCAAGGGTTGTTTCCCAGCGCTTGGCTCTGAACGTAGCTGGGGAGGATCCTGGGCACAGAAAAACGCCCAGAAATCTGCCCTCAAAGCCCAGAGCTCCTTTCAGTCTGGGTAAAGTCTCCCCATCCCAGCTCACTGCACACATCTCACCAGCTGAGCCGGATTTTCTCTTCCAACTTGGGAGAATTTTAGATTGTGCGTTCTGCAAAGGTTTGGGGGATGGGGGGAATGGATAGGAAACCCAAGAGCTGACCCTGGGTGAGGTGCATGAGCACAAAGCAGAGGAGCTGCTGTTTTCCCCTGAAAACAAATGCCTCCCGTGCTCTCTCTCAGACATGCACGTATATGGACCTTCAAGAAAGCATTAATGTAAAACACCATTGATTTCAATTTATATTAATACACTGTGCAGTGAACTGAGATGGCTGATTCACAGTCCTCATCAGATTTCACTGTGCTGGGTAAATCAGATCCCTTGGTTCACTGTAGTTTAATTATAAGCAAATTGTAAGTGAATTAAGATAAATCGAATTAGAACCACTCTAATACTGAATAAAAACACCCACAAAGGAGTTTGCTAGGGTTTAGCTAATCCGCTTTGAGAGCTAATGGGGATTCATTAGCCTGGGTGTCCCTGCATGGAGAAGTGCTGATGCCAGGGCTGGGTCCTCTCGGCACCTAAAGGGGCTGAGAAAGAAGGGGACAGACATTTTAGCTGGGTCTGTGTGATAGGAGATGCAGAAATGGCTTCAGACTACAAGAGGGGAGATTGAGGTGGAGCTGAGGAAGAAGGTTTGGCAGTGAGGGCGGTGAGGCGCTGGCACAGGTTGCCCAGAGAGGCGGTGGTGCCCCGTCCCTGCAGACAGCCAAGGTCAGGCTGGACGGGGCTGTGAGCACTGCTGAGCTGTGGGTGTCCCTGTGCGCTGCAGGGAGCGGCACCAGGCAGCCTTTGAGGCTCCCTTCCACCCAAACCATTCTGTGATTCCATGGCCATGGCCTGAATGGAGTACAGAGTTCATCACTGACCAAATAAACCACAAGCGGCCAGATGAACTGTTATTGGGAAGACTGTTGGCCAAATAAACTGCTGTTGAATGGGTAAACCATCAGTCAGATATCTCCACTTGTCCCCATCCTCACCAGGGAAGGGCTGTTCCATTTTAACAGTGGCAGCCACTGGGGAGATGGAGAACAGGCCCTGAGTGTTGCAGATTAGGTTGAAAGTCTGGAGAAGAGGAGCTGGAACCGACTGATGAGGCACAAATTGGAAGCTGGGGTGGATCTTTCTTTTTTTTTTTCTTTTCCTTTTTTTTTTCCTCCCAGGGAAGTGTCATTTGTACAAATTGCCAGTTCGTGCCAGCTTGGGAGAGACCTCACAAGGGAAACCTGGAGCCTTCCCTGCTTTTCATGTGAGCGGATGCCCCTTTTATTTCTGAGCAAGGAGTAAGTGGAGAAGAAAGGAGCCCCTGTCAGCCTCACAGAGACAAATTGCTTCCTGCAGCAGAGGTGGCTCGGCGCTAACAACCACCCACTGCCAGAGGTGAGCCGAGGTGCCCCCACCAGCCCCTCCTCCTTCATGCCCACCCCCCCAACCACGGGCTTTTCAATGCAGCCCGGCTCAGTAACCAACCGTCCCTTTCATTTTTATCTGGCCAGAATGATTTACTGGGCCGACGTGTGAAAGTGCACGGGACTCTGCTGCTCGGGTGGCAGAAAATACCTTCCTGCCTAAATGAAATGACCCTCCCAACGCGCAGGGTTAAAGATAGATGTGGTGCTCTTGTTCCCTGCCTCTTCTACATCAGATGGGCTCTTATCTCCCCACGTGCTCTCCTCTTTGGGAGGAGGTGGGCAGAACAGCCGCCAGAGGACTGCGAGCCCTAAAGTTATTAAAACAGTGCAGGCAGCAAAGCAGTGTGGATTCCCTGCAGCTCTGACATTTCCAGAGGGTGAAAGGTAAAAATGCAGGGAGGCTATGTAGAAAACATCGGGCAGTGCTTTTTTGGTTTCTGCCTGAGCTCTGAAAGCAGCTAATTAAATGGGAGGGAGTGATCCACAAAGCAAGTTCCAGGCCAGCCAATAAAAGCAGTGCCCAATGGAGAATGGCTGTCGGGGCTGTGTGTGGATGAAGGCTTCTCCCACTGGGGAATGGCTTGGGGAATGGTTGGGAGTGTGTCTTGCACACAACCAAATGGCTCCATTCACAGCTCCTTGTCATTCACCCTAACTCAGACCCCAAGGCTGGGAGCCAAATGGCACAGAAAGGTTCAACTGATCACAGAAAAGCACCAGGAAATGGCACACTCCTGGATGACCATCCCGTATTACTCATTCATCCACAGAGCTCTACAGTTCCTGCCCCAACTCAGCGATGCTCTGGGCTCCCTGCCCTCGTCCTGCAGCAGCCTGTAGGGATGCAGTGGATGCAGCAGCCCATAGGGATGGCACAATGCTGTGTCCCCAGCCACCAAGGGACATGGTGGCATTAGGCACTGCAATGCTTTGGATCTGTACTCCCAGCAGACAGAAATGATCCCCTGATCTGATTGATCTCGTGTCGGCCGTGTGTCTGCCCACGCCCCATCGCTAATGGCCTCATTAGTTAGGGAAAAGGGGTTGCTGAAGTCAGTTTATAATATGTAATAGTGAAAAACAGCCAAATCGATATCTCTTCAGAGTTAGGGGGAGATCAGGGGAGGGACAGGGCCCAGGGGCGAGTTCTGATAACTGATGAGCTTAAAAACTCTGCTCACAGCATCTGTACTCGTGTTAAATACATAATCGGGAGCGCTCCATCCTGATTAGCCAGCAAGGCAGTCAGCACTTACCGCTGCCTCTCCTCTCCCAGGGCTGTGAGCGAGTGGAGCTCCTCGTCCTTCCATGGGACCAGGCTGGCATGTCACTGTCACCGCATGCCACTGCCACTGCGTGCCACCGCTCCTCCGCGCCCCGCAGCTCCATCGGTGCGGATGAGACGGCAGCTCAGCGGCTCTACCTGCGCCCATGCTGGGGAGAGAAAAACCTGATTTAAGTGGCTCACAAATGTGTGGGTTAAAGGCGCGCTGCTGCAAAGGCAACATGTTGAGAGCTGGAGCCAGATGGATGTGGATGAGCAGCGCAGTGAAAATTATCAACCGCAGGAACAGCGGGGGATTCCCTGCTCCGGGGAGACGTGAAATCAGGGACAGATTTGCTCTCTTGCAGCATGCCCTGGGTCGCACAGGAGTTAATCCAGAGCAGTTGCGATTACGGATTGTGCACTGAGGGATCCTAAACGCTCCCTCTGATCTATGATCCAAAACCACAGCCCCCAGCCACACAGCCCTCTGTGAAGCCTCTTGCCAAAGACCTCCATTTAGCGGTAATTCCCTTTATAGCTTATTTTTGCCATGCGGCTGCACACCCCATTGTTTACCCGAGCACACAAGTCCCTGGCTCTTCTCCGTTCCATTCTCTCTCAGCTGGCTGCCATCGAGCTGATTTCCCCCTCCTCCTGTGCTCTGCCACAGAGCCTAAATCGACACATCTGTTTTTAAAGAGAGGAGCAGTCCCATCATCCTCACTTTCAGCGCTGCACATCCAACTCCTGCAACCTCCATGGGGCTGCCGTCACCGTGTTTGTATAGGGCCTACAGAAAACGGGAGTGGGAAAACAACAGTGGAACATTACATGTTTGGTTTTGGTTTTTTTCTTTTTTTCTGGTTTTTTTTTTTTTTTTTTTTTTTGAGCATCAGGTTTCCTTCATTGCAGCAGCAATAAGATGTTTCCAGCTTCTTTCTGTCTTCTGATTGCGCTGAGAGCATCCTGCAGAGCAGAGCGTTCGCTCGCAGCCACAACCAGCGCTGAAGGGCTCAGAGCCAGCAGTGAGCTGGCTGCTCAAGTGCAGAGCAGACTTGGCTAAGGAGGGAATGGACTGATATGCCCCCAAATGTCAGCCCTGGCTCCTCACCAGCAAACCATCCTTCAGCTTGCGTGTGTTTTGCACTTAGGGCAAACCAACGTTTAGATGGAAAGTGGGTCAGCATGAATGCTTTGCAAAGGGGAAATGAAGACCTGGAGGGGTTTCATCCATCCCACATCCAGCAGAGCTCCTAGCCAGGTCCGTCCTGCTTGAGGACATCTTTCCCTGCCCATTAGCTATGTTAATGAATCTGCATCCCCAGCACCCTGCTGGTTCATGCCCCTTGTTGCCATCTCCCCTTTCTCTTGCCGTTCTTTTTCCCCATTAGAAATTTTGCATTTCTAGCCTGCTTGTCATATTTCCTACCGGATTGGGTGTTTAATTAAAATCATAATTAAAATTGATCTCCTCATTAGCATGCACCTGCTCTACTGCTCGCGTCCTGGCATTTAATTATACGCTGAAGATGTCAAGTCTGACAGGCGAGAACGAGACCCGGCCAGCAACCCCTGACAGGACTTCTTGGTGACAACATCTGGACAGCAGGGACCCATCTGCTGGCACAGCCGGGCAGCAGGACATGGTGCTGGAATGCTGGCAGGGCTGCCATGGGTTTTGCTGGGGTTACCTTTTTATTTTAATAGCAGGATAGTCATCCGCACTTCCTACTGGAAGCTTCCTAAGCCAAGAGCTGGGTGGTGAGGATGGGGATTAAGTGGACACTGAGCCCCCCGTGCCCATGCTGGTCAGGATACGGTGCCTACAGAGTTGTGCCATTCCTTCTGCCATCAACACACGACCCCACCGTGGACATGCACAGCTTTCTCTCCTCTTCTTGCTCACCAAACTCTATCAAAAGCCAAAAAGGGGATCCCTGCACCCCTCCAAAAAGGTCTAGTAGCATGTGGTGCTTCCACTGTCCTGGTGGAAATAGGGCCGCCCCTTTGGGTAGTTATCAAGGAGATTATCAGAATGGTTTCTGTGCACAGCAGAAGCTTAAATCGCATCTGCTCTTTTTCTGTACATGCCAGGCAATAAAGCTGCCAAAAGGCATTTTTGGGGCCATTATAAACGAGGAGTTTTATTCCCCTGCACTTTCAGAGTCTCTAACTGATGGATGAAGTTTCAGTGGGACTCATGAAACGATGACAGCTGACGCCAAGCAGACCCACCAGCTCCAGCATCCTTGGGAGGGCTCAGTGGGAGCTGCAGGTATTTGGGGCTCCTTCTCCCTTTCCTTTTCCCCTTCCCAAGCACCAAGACCCACAGCCCGCAGCTGTTGAGACTCCAGCCCAGTGTTCTGCAGTATGTAATTGACGGCACTCATCAAAATAGCTTCTAATAAAGAGTGAGGGTGGGAAGACTTTTAAATCTCCCCTCAGTCACTCTCACTGTAAGTGATGCTCATCGTTTATCCCCAGCCAGGACCGGCTGATAATGCTGAGCAACGTGCTCGCATGTATCAGGGAGAGATGATGTGGAAACAATACCTTAAGGTGCTGTTGCCCTTCCATTTTTATGGCTCCTTATGAGGCTGGGGCCATCAAATGCCAGACACAGAGACCTTCGTGCAGCAAGAAGCAGAGCCGGCTGGAGCTGAGGCTGCAGCTTTATGGCATCCCAACACCAAAGCTGTGGAGGGTATTTTGTTTGAGCGGGGAGCACTGGGGATGTGGTAGGCACATGGGGGCCTTTGCTGGAACAAGTTGTTTGCGTGAAGTGTCACATGTGGCCAGAGCCTGGAAAACAGATGTTCCCATTTTTCTTTAAGGACGCTGTTAGCAGTAGAGGGCTTTAACAGTAACAAACACTTCAATTAAAAAATATATATTAAAAGCAACAATCCAACCAGTAATAACCGTTTGACTACTCCTTAGAAAGACAGCGAGTCCCATTAATCATAAATAAGGCAGTTGAACATTATGAAGAAAAATACACAACCATTAATAGCCAGACACCAATACAGCATCCCATTGGGGAACATTATTTACGAGGCTATATTGTTATCAATCCTGCTGGGAAAAATTCTGTTGCACGAAATGAGATACAGGAAGACTGCAGTTTATGTGGGATGGAGTAGGGGTTCGTCAGTCAGAGCCAGCAGCGAACGTCGATGGTGATGTACATTGGCTGAGGATGAGGCTCTAATACTCACTCTGCGAGGCAACGGAGTAGGGTTGTTCTGCCAGATCCTGGGGTGCTTCATTTGTGCAAATTCTCAATGATTTTAATGAGATTTTGCATGAGTAATAATTCATCAGCCTTGAGTAGAGGCCAGGGAGGAATTAAATGTGGGCATTTGCAAGGTTGCCGAGCTGGAGAGGGGGTGATATTGTGAAAGGCCATGTGCTCAAGAGCACAGAAGAGCAGAACCAGCCTGGAGCAGTGGAACAGGGAGGACTGGAGGCAAGAGTGAAAAATGGAGCCTAAATAAACATTTGTCATTTGATTTCTAATTACACAATTACGTAAATGTATGATATTAGTAGTCAAGAGCCTGGAGTTTTCCATAAAGAGTCCCTAAAGTAAATAAACGTTTTTGAGCAATTACATCCATGGGATGAGATTTTTAAAAACAAAATCTTAAGACGAGTGCAGAAGGCAAGAAGGAAACCTGGGGGAGGCAACCAGAGAGATGAGATGGGTGCCAGGGCATGGGATGGTGGGGAGCTCAATACCTGCAGAGTAATTAGTGCAGATCAGTGGTATGAAAGGACACTGCCACCTAATTACAACAGAGATTAGCTTGAAGATGCCACGCAAGGGCATCAGTCGCAATGAAAGCACGGAATATAAAGAAATAAATGTATGTGTAAAAACTAGCAAAAACAACAGCCAAGAACAAAACCCAGGCCTCGCATTAACATTCGATAATTAAATATTTATCAGAGCTGAGGAAGTAAAATCCATTTACTGTTTTGGGCGAGTGGCAATCTTTCTTTTAAAAACCCTTTTGCCATTAGTTCCTTCCTTCCTCAGAGATGGGGCCACTGAAATAGTCTTCAAGTCTGTCTCGAACAAATTGCAGAACATTTTCCTGTCTGATTGGTATGTGCGTGCACAAGTGTTTCAAAGAACTTTCTTTCTTTAGCTCAGATCTTCACGCTGAGTGTCCTTAATGACTGGTTGCTATGGGTTCTGCAGGCTGGAGGAATCACTTCGTTAATGCTTACCATTAACCCGGGGATTATCATAAGGATGATTCCTGGCTTGTATCAGAAATAGTGTTGCCAGCAGGAGCAGGGAAGTGATCATCCCTCTGCACTCAGCTCTAGTGATGCTGCACCTCAGCTCTGGTGCTCGGCGTTGGGCCCCTCGCTGCAATGCAGGCGTGGAGGCTGGGAGCGTGCAGAGAAGGGAACGGAGCTGTGAGGGGTCTGGAGCACAATGGGGTGCGATGGGGAGCGGCTGAGGGAGCTGGGATTGTTCAGTGTGGAGAAGAGGAGCTCAGGGGAAACCTCACTGCTTTCTACAACTCCCTGAAAGGAGGTTGGGTCAGCCTCTTCTCCCATGTAACCAGCGATAGGGCAAAAGGGAACGGCCTCATGTTGCACCAGGGGAGGTTCAGGTTGGACATGGGTCAAGATTTCTTCTCCAAAAGAACGGTTGGGCCCTGGAACAGACTGCCTGGGGAGGTGGTGGAGTCACTGGCCCTGGAGGTGTTCAAGAAACGTTTAGAGGTGGTACTGAGGGACGTGGCTTAGTGGGGAAATATTGGTGAAAGGTGGACAGTTGAACTGGATGATCTTGGAGGTCTCTTCCAGCCTTAATGATTCTATGATGGCTTCCTGTATTTTCTTTATCCTTGGTAAGGGATACAAATTGCTGCACCTAAGCAAGACAAATTCACCTAAGTTCCTTCTGTTCATTTTTGGGGTGAGCTCTGCTTTGATCACTCCCATTTGATTTCTGAGATCCATAGTCAGGACACAGCTCTGCTGACATCCGTCACGTTGGGCACTGCACAGGAGCACAGGCACTGCTGGGTGGGATGAGGGCTGCCCAGGGGTCTGCACCTCCGCAGCACCGTGGGACAAGGATGTGGGATGGCAATGAGAGGCAATGCCTGGCAAATGGCACAGCGGTGCTGGGAGAGCCACTGCTTCCTCACCATTCTCTAAAAGCCAGGACACGGAGCGTTGTTATGAAATTTCACATCTGAGATAATTGCATTAAGGTAATTGCCACTACAGCATTATTTTCCGTTCCTGGGAGAGAATGAGAGGAGGGCTGAGAGTATTGTGTCTGCGTTAGCAGATTAATAATTACAGCCCTTTGGAACATTGCTAGTTTGTATAGATTCACAGCTGCTGGCTCATTACGAGGCAAAGTTGAAGATACCCTATAGGAGCAATATATGGCTTTCTGCACAGTTTGTCTCTGCTGCTGCTTGGTTGTTTTCTCTATACTTCCATCAGCTTCCCAGCTTGTTAGAAATAGGAGACATTTACTACCTGAAGAAACCAAAAGTTGGAACAGTACAGAATGGCAAAACACCATCAAGGTTTACCTGGCCAACCTGCATGGAAGGAAACATTCAGTCTGACACCATATCAGACCAATCCCATCCTTCAGAGGAGCTGCTTCTCGTGCACAAGGTAACTAAACCTCCAATACCTCCCGTGAAGGATGAGATGTATGAACACATTCCTGTGCTGCTGAAATGCAGCCACACCATAGCCACTGTTGATTTGCTGCTAAGAAATGGAGGAGAGGAAACAGAAGACTCCCATCGCCCATAGGAGGGGATGAATAATTTAGGATGCAACCAGAGTGGGTAAACTCATAATTGCAACAAAGATAACACGAGGACTCTGATCATCACGCAGCACAAGGGAATGTCAGTTTTATATCCCATCTAATAGAGCGCATCCCCAGCCACAAATAGGAGCAGCCTAGTGTGAATTCAAGGCAAACCTGGAAAAGGACAATGACTGCATGCAGAAGCTGCTGCTCTCTTTAGCTCAGCCGCCTGATTAGAGTGAATTGAAAAATAAAAGCATAAATTGTGATAAGAAAATTAGATTGATAAATTGATTTCAATTTTCACAATCTGGGATGTAACACAGCGAAGAATTCATCTGAAAGCTAAGAACTCTCTTCCCTAATGGCGTCTCTTTCACATATTGATTAATGTCTATATAAAGCATACCATCTAATTTAGGGCACAGTAAAACAATATTCTATTTCTTCTGCACAGCATCTTAAGGGATTTAACTTAGAATGTTAGCATACAGCAAGAATCTGTCATTGCTCTGTATGGCAGAGCACGGAGAAGCGATGTAGGGAGGTCAGCAACAAGTGGGGAGTACAGACCTGAATGTGGGTCTGCACACACACCCATCACAGCTTTTCCCTTTGGGGAAGAACACGGGGCTGGTTGGAGCATCTCCAAGGCTGGTGAGCCCCACCAGCATTGCAGAGGGACGTGGGATCAGCTCTGAGCTCGCTAAGCCCATGTCAGAGCTACAGTGTGCCCACACGGCCCCGCAGCTTGACCTCCATGCATCAGAAATTACATTCCAGTCTCCGTACAACACCCAGTGGAGTATCAGCACCGAACACCTACAACCACTCAGCGGAGGAAATAGGATGACAGCTACATCTGTAATACCCAGCAGAGGAGAGGAGGCCACTTTCTCTCTCTCTCTTTTCTTTCTTTTTCTTTTTACATATGCAATTATAGTGCTGAGCATTATTTGGATTTGCCTCTACAGCTGCTGCTGTCCTGCAGTGTGCTCCAGCCAAATTACTTTTCAGAAATGACATTTCTACTCACAGCAGCACAGCCTGGCTTCCCTCAGAACGGGAGGGAAGGGGACGTAATGACTTCAGCATTCCTTTTTCCAGCAAGGCAACCAACTTACAGGCAAAGGGCTGCGTGCACTGCCTTGCAGCTCTATAGCAGAGCGAGCTGAGGCAGATTCATCACAGCTGGAGGGCTGGGTCGGGAGTCACTGCTTAAATAGTAGTAGTTAATCTGGCTGTTTAATCTATTAATTCCCATTTATACTTCACTATCTCATTACCTATCCATCAAGACTAATTATACCATGCTCATTATCCTAGCATCTGATGCCCTCCAACCATTTTTATACTGTCACAAGAATGCTTACAAACTTTTATTGGCGTGGCACGCGTTCCTCACCGAGCAGCAGCATTCCATAGGACTGCAGCATCACGGAATGGTTTGGGTTGGAAGGGAGCTGAAGGCCGCCTGGTGCCGCTCCCTGCAGCGCACAGGGACACCCACAGCTCAGCAGTGCTCCCAGCCCCGTCCAGCCTGACCTTGGCTGTCTGCAGGGACGGGGCACCACCGCCTCTCTGGGCAACCTGTGCCAGCGCCTCACCGCCCTTATTTCCCAAAACCAAACCCTTGTCTGGCTTTTACTTAAGCAAAGAGCTCCCTGAAGGATCGCTGGGGTGCAACGTGTTGTCAAAGATGATTTTATACATTGTTGTCTTCAGAAGAGCTGTGAGGTATCAAGACGTGTGTAGTGAGGTCTTTGCCAAGCTTACCATTAAATTACCCTTTCCTGCAGCCGTGCTAATTGCAAACCCTTGGCAGGAAGAAGGCTGCTATCATTTTTTCAGTCATGTATACAAGAGAAGCTCCAAACAAATCCTAAATCCTGTCCTGTGTTCCCAGTACTTTCTTTTACTTTTCCGCTGCCTTTCCCTCAAGATTTATTCTTCACAGTAGGGGGGAACCTGCAGCATTCATTTATACCTGTTTCTCATCTGTTTAAGTGGTGAGGGTCTGTCAATGCAAGGAAGCTTCATTGATTTATTGTAAGATTGGCAATCACACTGCTGGTGTGGCATCACTGGCCGTGTTCTTATCCTTAATAAGAAGCAGACAGCAGGCTCAAACTGGAGCATCCAAGTGAAAGGAAGGGGTAGAGGAGAGGCAGGATGTAGAACTCGAGTGAAGAAGAGTGGGGTCAAACTCTGCCCAAACCAACACCTTCCTCTCACTCTGCTGCCCCTGGTAGAGCACTGGGGCTTTTCCTGCCCCATAACCACATTTGGTTCCAAGCTGAAGTCGGGATGCTGAGACCAACTGCAGTGCTGCAGAGCAGGAGGACTTGGGGATAAGTATGTGTTTGTTTATTTTTACAGCTCATTTCAATCTCCAGGTGCACTGGCACCATTAAAAGAAGAAAGGAGCAGCATGTAAATTGCTCGCTGTATTGTAGCGTAATGAAGTATTATGTTTCCCTTGTTGCTGCATTTCATTGTAAAGAATCAGGAAAGAGAATTGGCCTGACACTAGCTCCCATTCCGCTCCTGATACTGGGGAAATGAGGGCAGAACCTCATACCTCATTCTTTTCCAGGCTAAAGAAAGTGGTGGCTTTGTGCTGGGATGCATCTGGACAGGCAAAGCACCAGGCAGAGGGGGAAGGCTGGTGCAGGATGACTGGGGATGGAGCACGTGGGGAAGCAAAGTGGAGGCTCCTTGCTGTTCCCCATTTGCACACACAGCCCTAGCCCTCCCCTCAGGATGCCTCACACAGCTCCCAGCTGCACTGGGGCTGGCTATAATGTGCCTTAGAAATGCTGCTCACTGCATGGTGAGCAAGAACCCTGTTGCCAAGAGGACTGTAGCCGGTTTTTCCTTGCCGATCAGGCTGTCAGCAGCCTGCTCCTTTGTTCTCCGCCTGGTAGCACGAGCAAAATAGTTAAAAAGACATGAAGAATAAAGCCCTCTAATTTAGCTTTCCTTTCAACTTGCAGGAAGCCTCGTGGTAAAATCATCCCCCGCTGCAATCCCTCTGCACGTTCACCCCAGGGCTGCATTCACCTCCTGCCCCATTTCCAGCACTGAACTCATCCTGCAAAGCTCTGCCACCAAGGGCATGAGCACGTCTGTCCCACATGAGAAGCTGGCCCCAACCCAAGGCAGATCTCTGCAGAACAGAGCATGCATGTAGCAGAACACCTGCTTCAAAGCTCGGGGAGAAAAGCATGAGATCCCTCCAGAACTGGGGGTCCCAGTGCTGCTCCCATCCCTGCAGCAGGCACAGAAACGAATCAGAGAAATAAGAGCAGAACACTTCCCTCAGATTTCTGAGAGCCTGAAATGGGGGAAGAAGAGTAATCAGAGGTTCTCTCCAGCAAGAATTTAAGTGGCAGCTTGATCCTCTTTCTGTCAAACTTACTGAGAAGACTCCTCTTTGGTTCGACAGGAGATAGATAAAACGTATTATTGTTATCATTACATATGAACACCAGCCAATCTGGCAAAATTCATCTGCGTTCAGCCTCGTCTGTGCGTATGGAATGAATCAGGTTGGCAGCCACAGCCCTGGGCTTCCAGCAATCCCCACTTTGATAATATAAACAGAAAATTGGAAAGGAAATGTCATCGCGGTGAGTTCATTCCTGAATCACGTTTGATGAAATACTCTTTATAAAACCCTTAAACAGCCTAAAGCTGTGAAGAAAAGAAGAAGAAAAAACACACATGTAACTTTGCTCCCAGGAAAAAAACAATTAGCGATACAATTAGTTCTCTAAAAGGCAGCAAGAAATAATTGAACTATTTCTTTCGCGGGAAGGGACGGTGATGACAGCTCTCAATTCTGGTATTGACAGCAGAGGAAGCAGCCCATGAAAGTGGTCATTCGCTGGGAAATTTGGTCTCTTGGCTGTGAGAAAGTCTTTGGGTTCCAAAGCCTGTGGGCCCACGCATGTGTGATGCTGCCTGCATGCAGGCACTGAGCCAAACCTGGGCATGGGACTGCCCAGCTCAGAGCCCACGGGCTGCAGATTGAGGCTGCCTCCAGCACTGCCTTATTGCAGGGGTGTGCAATGGAAAGCTATTAGAAATTGTGCTGGCTGAGGTTTTTCCAGAGAAGGGGAGCTATAGATTTGTCTCTGCCATTGAGAAATGAACTGGTACTAGCAACACAATTTTAACTTATGAATTTCTGATCAATAACCTGTTTTCATTGATTCCCTTACTTGCTGTAATGAACTGATTAAGAGAAACACAGCTGCAAAACCAAGTGCAAATCGGCCCGGCTCCATCCAGAGGGCAGAAAGGCAGCATGGATCCCTTGGGGAGTGGTGTGGGCTCCCAAGGAGCCCCATGGCCGTGGAGCAGGTTTCCTCTGGCTTTCAAGGGGATTCTTGCATCTCCCCACCACCAAGCATGCATTTCTTCTTGGCAGGAGGCTCCTTCCCATAGCCAAACACAAGCTGGTGTTTTCAGACTTTACAAAGAAATGCAACTGATGACGGAGAAAAGCAAATGTTTTCAAAACCCATTAAGACACCGCATTTGCACTGGCGGCTTGGGACTTTCTCATTCTGTTCGAGCCAGTCCATTTATATTTGCTCTTTCAACTTACTGTTTCCTCTTGTTTTTTTTTCTTACCTTAGCTTCCATTGTTCTCTACCATTTCCAAAACGCAAGAGTGAAAAAAAAGTACATATTTTCTTCCCTTAACTACTTTCATCTGAAATTAAAGCTCACATTGGCTGACCCTGCTGAGGCTGAATCTCAGCATTTTCTGTATTGAGCCCTTCCTGTAAAATTTATTAGATGGTGCAGTGCAACCCTCATAAAAATACAATAAATGGCCCTGTTTGCATTATGTGCCATAATGACTCTAACCCAGTGGCATTCTTAGAAGGACCTCTTTAGAAATAAAGGGGCAGAAAAAAAAAGTCTAACAGAAATCTTTTGGGTAATTAGATTGCCGGAGTGCAGAAACCTTTAAAATCATTTTAAATCAGAGGAAACCCAGACTTTAAATCAGAGGTTAACAGCACTTGGTATAGTTGCAAAACTCAACAGTCTTGCAACCTTGCAAGTTCTTCCTTGTGCTGTGTGCACTTAAAATCACTACTGGGTGACTTTTATGCCTTTTCCTTGGTATCTCATTTGCCTGCAGAAATACAGCTCCTGAGAAGACCCTCTCCACACCCCATTGCTGTGCCCTGTGGTGTGCTAAGGGATGAATCATTTGAGTTGGAAGGGACCCTTAAAGGTCACCTAGTCCAACAGGCATGGCACATGCTTGGAATGGAGGGATGCTCTACAGGTGGGAGCAAGGTGCACAAATACAACAGCAAACAGAGTTCATCATACAGTGCCAAGGTGCCAGGCAGGGGGCTGGGCACACGGGTGGGTGCTGGCTATGGGACTGCCCCACAGAGGAAGGGCAGTGCTGGTGTCAGGCTGTCCACTTGTTCTAGGGGAGGTGTGTGCAGTTATTCAGCAGCTGCTGGATTTATCCGCCTCATTTCTCATGGCTGAGCTGGAGTTCACCCAACGCCTTCTGAAATTTAGCTACAAGGAAGGACAGTATATTTCCTCATGCCTGTATTACGTATGCTATAAAATGCTTGTCATGCTGATTTAAAAAGAGATGTTGCATTACTTAGAAAATATTTAGCCCTATATGAAACCAGTCATTTGAAATCAATGATGTACTTCAATATATTCTGTTGGATACAGACCGGCTCCCAATCAATTCAACCCTTTCTCAGCGCAGATTCTGACGTTCTGTTCATTTGTGCACCTTTAACATCACGAACTGCATTTCAGACCTTGCACTGCAGATGCACTGCAGGCACGAGGGCGTGCAACACGGACAGAGCTGGAGGGAGCTGGCAGGCAATGAGAGCTGCTGGTGAGGAGCGGCACAACGACGGAGTGAAAAGGGAAAGGTGGAAACCTCCTTGATCACGGGGGAATTAATTACTGCACGACGTAAAAATTCAGAGCTTTCCCACCCCTCAGGCCCCGTGCCTTCCTTCCCCCCGTGCTTTCCAGAGGTGCTGCCACAACCTCAGCGGCGCAGCTGGAGGGCTGTAAGCTACGAACGCAACCGCAGTGCACATTCCTGCAGCTGGTGATTATTACCAGCGTGTTTTTCAAAGCGTGGTGTTTCAGAGTGCAAAGCCAGTTTTCAGACATGGCTTTCCCCATCCTTAATCCCTGAGGAAGCCTGGCCCTGTGGGTAAACACGCTCGGGCTCCAAGGCTCTGCAGTGGGGTGCTGCGCTGAGACAAATTAATTTCATAGCTCCGCTAAAGCAGTGTGAAGGTTTTGCCTATGGGTTATGTGCTCCAGGTGAGTTATTGATGAGGATACCTAATCCCCAGGGAGAAGGTTAAGTAGAATAAACACCAAGGCAAGGTGATGAGCAGGGAATGAACAGATGGGCCACCCATGGGGGCACTGCAGCAGCCGAGTCCTGTGCCTATTTACCAGCACCCATCACTGCCTCACCCCCCTATACATCACCACCCCTACACCCCACAGCCTTCACATCCCTGCTCCCCCCATTCACCGCTGGCTTTCTGGTGACAGCCTGAGTAATGCAATAATGCTCAGGAGCACATCTTCCACGCACAATAAAGGGCTTTCAGCTTTGCTAAACACTTTGCTTTTGCTCCAGTGTTTACCTGACCTGGCAGCCATTTATTGCTCTTTCAACTGCTCGCTTCTAAACATTATGGCTTAATTATATTTTAGGGAAACAGCACTTCAGAAATATGGAGCTTGCTGTT
This sequence comes from Tetrao urogallus, assembly GCF_951394365.1. NCBI lineage: Eukaryota > Metazoa > Chordata > Aves > Galliformes > Phasianidae > Tetrao > Tetrao urogallus. The sequence continues at coordinate 1,762,281 of NC_136835.1, read as the reverse complement.
TCGCTCAGGATGTGCATTTACTCGGCCCTCATTTCTTTACTGGATAAAGCAATTTTATCTGTGCTTGACTTCATGGAGTTAAGTTATAAAGCGGAGACATAAAGCAAAGGAGAAGTAGAGCAAGACTGGAATAAAGAAGAGAAGGCCCTGCCCTGGAGCTGCCTGGCTGTAGCGCCCACCTTCCAAGCATGGTGCAGCTCCCAGCCTCACAGGCCACCAAGGAGAGGAGTACAGGGTGACACTGTAGGAAGTTTCTTCATTCTCTCTGCTTTTTCTGCTTGTGTACCAAGTATGACACGGGTTTGGACAAACCCAGATCCTGCCAGCCAATGACTGCCTGAGAACAGCCAAATCCAAATATAGTTGGGTAACTCGATTTCTCCCCTCGTTCCCCAGGGCAGGGCTCCTGTCCTGTAATTTACTCAGATGGTATGTGGAAATGAAAACAAAGAGAGCATGAAAACAAAAGCTCACTGCTCCGCACAGCCAGTAATCGAAAACTCCTGACACTAAACAGAAATGAAAATGTTAATGGCAAACACCCAAAGCAAATGTATTCCATATGCAAAGGATAGCCATAGGCTGACAAATACAAATGTTGCCTTAGCTACAGAGGGAGGAAATAAAGAAATGCTACAGCAGAGAAGAAAGTAGATTTGCTTCCTGCTGAGTGCAGCCCAGCTCCCTGCAACCTGTGGCTCCCTTTGGCCTGCAAGTGAGATCCCTGCAGCACAGGGATGCGGGGCTGTGCTATGTGCACTGGGGAACCTGTCCCTCCTGGCTGTCCCAAAAGCACGCAGCAGCCATGAGCATGAGGGACGTGCATATCTCCCTAACCAGCATCTCACTAATGCCTGCTAGAATGCACGAGAGAAAACACAGATGGAAGCAACACCCATTGGGCAGCCAGCACTGCCAGGAGTTGCTGCATTGCTGGGGAAGGCATGCCATACATTTCTCCCGCAGACATTCTTGAGACAGAATATCAGGCTGCTATTAATGGCTTAAAAATAATACACAGAGGTATAGCAAGAATACAGAATGTCTCATCTGCAAGCTCCAGGGAAATTAGGCTAATGCCTGGCAAATGTTGGACAGAAAGAGGATCGCTCTGTTCCCAAAGCCCCAGTGGCTGCCGCTGGGATGCTTTATAGCACTTTGTCTTTTACGGCTGGAGATCTTTATGGCTCTGGTGTTTTTAATAGCAATAGTGATTCCTCCTTGCATACAGCCTTGCCATCATGTACAAGGAGACCTGGTGATCAGGGTTCTAACCTGAAGCCTCAGAAATCGGCCTTGGTTCAAGCCTTGCTCCTCCATGGCTCCCCTGTAAGATCCCATCCATGTCTTTTGGCTGGGCACCAGTTCACTGAGGAGCAGCAGCACTGCCAGCAGTCCCACCTGACCTCTGCTCTCACCCCAATCCTGAGATACAAGCGATGCTCAACCAAACTCCTGAAGGTTTTCCCCCATCCTTTTACAGACCTGCCATGTGCCTCCAAAAGCGGGCAGATTTCACACTTCCTGGGTTTCACCGCAAGTGTTTATTACAGCTCCATCTGCGAGTCTTAATTAGTGGATTTACCGACAGAAACTTCATTAATGCAGCAGTGGGGCTTGCTGGCAGCATCCCACGCCCTCCTAGTGCTATTGAAGGGTCGCAGACAGCGTTCCTGGGGTGAGACAGCTCCTGCCCATGGCAGCCGGGAGCAGATGACAGCAGCTGCTCCCACTCCTGTCCCAATGAAAACTACAGGGCTGGGTGAGCACTTGCCCATCCGAGGCATTTTGGAGAGCTGGGATGAGACCCGCTGCTCACCACATCCCATTCCAAACAGCATTTCCTAAAATCAGACACCCATCTGCACACCACCAAAGACGGAGCCTCTCTCCACCAAGACAGGTCCCCAAACAGCACACAGTAAAAGCACAAAGCAGGGTTACCGCTGGATCTTTCTCTTTCCTCCTATTTCCGTCTTTCTTTCTTTCTTTAAACCAGAAATAAAAGTTAAATGTGAAGTCGAAACAATAAGGCACGGGAAATAGCAGAAATAACTTAATTAAGTTTTTAAAGATTTCCATGCTTGAATAAATTAGCCTTCCTGCAAATGTCACAACAGTCAGAAAAAATGTGTAATCAATGGAGCACAGTGTTACTTTGCTCTTTGTTTAAATGAAAGCTCCGGTGGCATGTTGCTTCTGCCGCTTTTCTGCATCTCTCTCTTCCTCCCCACTCCCACCTTCTCTCTGCCCGCATGCTGAGCTGCTCCAGGGGAAAAGCACCAGAAAGTTAAACATCAGCTTTTCTCCATATTGCCAACGATCGGGAGAGGTTTCATTTGCTTTCCTACCCACGACTTCACGTTCCCCTCCAGCTTGCGAGGCAAGCAGCTTTGCAGGGAAAGCGCGATAAACCATTGCTGTGTGCTGTTGACACGAACAAAAAGGAGGGGCCACTGCTGCTTTTTCTGTCAATTAGGCAAAAAAATAGAAAGGCGCAGTCAGCGTGAGTGCTGCGTGATGCTGTCAGGGCTCAGGGTACGTGGAAACTTCCTTGCCCTGCTCCAGCTCATGGGGTGGCTGAAGGAGAGCAGAAAAGCGAGGAAAGGCCGTGGATTAGCGCTGCCTGGGTGAGAGCAGCAGCTCAGCAACCATGTCCACCACCTGCCCTGCCATCCCAGCTTTGGAAGGAGAGCATTAAGGGATTGGTGCTGCCTGCGTGCACAGGAGAGCTTCCTGCAAGGCACACGAAGCCGTGCTTCTGTTCAAGCTCAGCTACAAAACTGTGTCCAATTTCAGGCTTCACACGTCAGGGGAGGTGCGAGCCAGCTGGAGAAGGTTCAGGGAAAAGCAACAAGAGCAATCAGAGATTTTAAAACACTGATACATGATGAAAGGTGAGAAAAATTTGGTTTGCTTATTCTGTAGAAGATGAGGGGAGACATGAAAACTTCAAACATTTAAAGGAAAGCTCTGAAAAGGAAGAGGATAAACAGTTTTTCATGTTTGCTACGAGGATGACAAGATAAACATAAACTGCAGCAAGGAGCATTCATGTTAGACATCAGAAACACACTTCTAATGGCACAGCTAGTAAAAGCTTTGAAAAGAGCGAGCACCCAGTGCACGCCTCCATTGGCACAGTTAGTTAAGTCTTGGGATGGATGGCCCAAGGACAGAGTGGAGCGTTCCCTTTTTGGGGAACAGATTGGAGGAGCATCTGTCAGGAGGAGTTTAGGTGGGGCTGGTCATGCCCTGCAGCCTGGGGGTAGATCAGAAGGCCCCTTGGGATGAGCATCCAACCCTGTGTTTTTGTGATGTCATTTTGGTTGCAGCTCCATCCTGAATGCAGCCAGCGTGCAGTGATGAGAGATGCATTAGCCTGGGGCACTCAGGAATGGGTTGAAAAGTTGGTGTTAAACTGAGTGATTCCAGTCTTGTTTTCTCTAGAACTGCTGAGAGGAGACACATCTTCTTGATTACAATTACTCTCATATGAGAAATAGACTCAGGGCATCCGAATATTTTGCACAGGACACCATATGGGCATTAAATAATAGATGCCCTCTGTTCCTTCAGCTGGGTCAGATCTGAACTCTGATGCTGCAGAGCGACAGATGCAGCACCTTCTCCCTCATTTACTCCCTCAGGCACCAGAACAGTGGCTGGTGCATGGAACATGCCTGGTTTGGCACATCCTACATCCCTCCTAACTTCACATCCTTCTTCAGGGTCTGATTTCCCAGAAGCAGAAGGAGGAGGACTTCCTTCAGCCCCGACTGGGCAGAGCTCAGCTGGCTGCAGCAATGCATGTTGTCCTTCTGCTTGCAATTCACCCCAGTAACTCTAATGCTGAGTTACAGAGTGGTTCTTCACTCCTCTGGGATGTGATTCCCACTGTCTGCAAGCTGTAGTATGACACACGCTTTCTAATAAACTGAATCAGACACAGAAGGCATTGTAAAATCATCTTTCTTCTAAGTCCGTTACGATGGTCCTCGAGGAATCAGTGGCCAATGCTGAAATCTCGAGAGGACAAAAGCGACCGCTAGATTAAAGTGAAGAGGAAGGATTTTTCTTCTTTGAATCAGCAGCCAATTAAATTTTCAACACAATAAAAGTGAAAGGCAAACTGTTCGACTAATGGATGTTGCTGGCCGATCCCGTTACACTGACACCACACTCCACTGCCGTGTGGTTGCTGGGGCTCCAACGGGTGAGCGTGGGGAAACCCAAGACAACCAAGAAGCATCAGAGAGACCTGTCAAAGTCAGGGGAATTGAGCTCAAAGTCAGCCCCAGAGCACATGTGCTTGGTTAATTATACACACTCATGGAGCCCTGAATCTTCCTTTAAGTGGAGCCTGAACTTACTGCCTTTGTGTGCTTATCACTCACAGATTTCCTTAAAGTTGCTAATTCAGCAATGTTTACAGACAGCAAGCTTGTAATTCTAGCAGAGAATGGGAGGAATCTGCCAGTGGGAGAGCAGCTCAGAAAAGCACAAATCCTGTTCTGCAACATCCCAAGGGTGCAGGGCTCAGTCTGCTTTACTCTGACAAGCTACAGCCAAGAAGAAAGGATGAACCTGTTGGGCTATACCCACGGTTGCCTGAATAATTAGGGGTAGTTGACATGCTGGGGGAAAGCCTCAATCAAAGTTCTGCCAATTTATTTATTTATTTTGCCAAAACCTCAAATAGTGTTTAATTTGACTGGAAACATTCACAGGCTTGGGCTGCGGAAATCTTTGTTTAACTTGTAACAACTCACCCTCCTTGGGCACGTTCCCATTTGCCAGTTCCTGATCAACAAACTCATTTCAAGTCGAAAGAAATATTCTGCCTTTGGCTGATAGCACTCAATGGGACCAGGGACACCTCTCAGGAACCCCAAGGAGCTGTAGATCATGAGATGGAAGAGCGATAGCACAGCTTGGCTCCATGGGATGCGGTTACATGAACCCAAAGACCTGATGTGGGTATAAACGAGCATCCCTGATCAATGCAGCTCACAAGCAGTCCTATGGACCAAGGAGGTTTTAATTGATGGCTCTTTATTCTTTGCTGAGCTTCAAGCTTTGCAGGGGCAGAACATTTCTTTCTGACTCTGCCCTTCGCCCCCTTCAAGGCTACTGAAATATATATAACAGTAAAAGATGCATCTTCAGACTGCTCACATATTGTTTACCAGAAAGACAAAAGCCTGGAAAGTTACATGTGTTAATTGAAGATAAATCTTTCCTCTCCTTGCAAAATTTGGGACAATTGTTACTAATGACCTCTTTGGATCTGTGCCCAGGATGCAGAGATATCATCTCTCCATCCCAGTAATGAGGTTGCAACTGATCCTGAACAAATGGCAAAGTTATTTAATAATTATTTCGTAAGGTCTGTTCTTGACCTTTCAGCTCGTCAGGATAAGTACTGCCAATTCATCACCAGCGCCATGTGAAGGCGGTTGATTATTTGAGATGTTTTTCCTGGCAGGAATTTGTTTTTTCCCATTTTCCAAGTGTTTCAAGGGATTTACCTTCTGTGACTACAAATACGATCGCTGCCCACATGGGATGGACTCGTGCCTGCAGATGGGGATACTTTTCTAGCCTGTCCAGGCAACAGAGCAATCTCAGCACCCACCCAGTTGCCACCGCAGGATGCGTGCACTGAACCAGCATCCCAGATTGGAACTGAGTGGTCTTTAAGGTCTTGTCCAACTCAAGCCATTCTATGATTCTATGATCACCCCCAGCTCCCCTTCCTGTTCCCCATCCTTCCACAAGCCCTGTCCCAGCACCAACCTGGAACTCCTGCCCACACCTCCTCCAAGCAAGCCAAGCCTCCAGCTTCCCCTTTCCCAGCAAAAGCAACCCAAAGCCTCTTACAAAACTGACTTCTAAGCGCCCCTCAGCTGTCCTGTTTGTATAACCATTCACAGACAGCCTTGTCTTTCATTTCCTTAATCTTAAATTGCATCAAAAAGGCAGAGATTAGAGGTAAAACCTCAATAAAAGACTGAACAAAAGCCTTTGCCCACATTGGATTCTCATACCTAGCTTTGCCTTATTTTTTTTCCTCCTCTTGTCTGACAGGCTGAGTATCTGAACCTTAAAAAAATAAAAAATAAAATAAAAAAAAAAAATCACCCTGAGATTAAAACACTATTTAGAAAAGGCCGTTCCAGTTTGAAATCACCTGTGGTTCATACATTAAACATCAAATGTACATTAACTCTGAATTATGGTCATGAAAAGCAAATCCTTTAATACCATTTTCTGTGTTCCACAGGCTGAAGCTTAGCATTAATAGTCCTGGGTTGTTTTTTTTTTTTGCAACCCAGTCAATGGAGTACGACTTCCCTGCCTTTCATTATTCCTCTGCATTTGGAGATGTTCAAATGTTCCCGCTCTGGGACGAAATGCACACATGCAGAAAGCACAAACAGCAATGTTGGCTGGGCACCTGTTTGCCACTGCCAGAGCTCCCAAACACTTCCAAATGGCGGTGTGGCAGCTGTCAGTGTTTTGCTGGTTGTTTGAGTGCATCTCCCATTGCCAATGGTGCTGCCTCCTTCCCTGTGAGCAAGCAGAAGGGCTCCAGGAAGGAAGAGAGGGGAGAGCCATCAGAGGAGCCGTGCACCCCACAGGTACCAACCAGCTAGAAATCCCCATGCTGGGGTTTGCCCACCATACTCTTGGTGTAGCCTTCAGCATCTAATAAAATAAACCCTTTCCATTGCTGATGGGGACTTCCCCGGGTCCCACCAGGCTTTGACTCAGCCCTTCTGGAGAGCATGGTGCACAGGGCATCATTGCCACCCCCATAGTGCTCTGACAGATGGCTCCCAATGGACCCAATCTGATTCATTAGACACAGCCCAGGGTATCAAAAAAACATTCAACCCTTGTACCACTGCAAGAGCATAAATCCCCAGCGGATTCCCAGGGCATGCTGCAGAATTAAGTCCCTCGCCTGTCCCTGGGAGGAAGAGCAGAGTGAGGCAATGTCTCCAATTTTATGGGGCAAGGACTGGGGAGCAATTCAATTTTGACAGCATAGCAGTTCAATATTACGTTTGCAACATATCTCCTCAACATAGAATTGGGTTTACGCTTAACAGCTTGAGAGAATTGCCTGATAGGCAACACAGCAATAAATAATAAATCCCCCAACTGCACTTCTGTCCTAAAATAACACAACAATTAAAGAAAAGAGTAGCAGTAGTGACAACAAACAGAAGTAAATCAAAGCATCGACACAGGTTGCTCTGCCAGACATCCTCCTGGGTGACATTGCTTTCAAGAAAGAAAATGGTGTCTCGAAAAGTACCTGGGAAGGAGAGGCTGAACCCCGACACGAGTGGACAGAATTACCTCCACACAGAGGAGCTGCCTCCTGCTTTTATTTCAGACCGTTATTGGAAGTTGCCAGAACTTGTCCCGCTTTTCTCTTATTATTATTCCCATTATTATTAATGTGTAAATAAAGTGCCCCAGGAGTGTTACCAGCACACAGAGTCTAATCCTGGGAGATTAATTTAGGAGCGCGGAATAGGGTGAGCCGAACTGGCGGCTGCTGTGAATTGCTGTTGGTTACAGGCAGGCGCTCACGCCGCTGCAAAACAAACAGGGCTGCAAGCACTCGCTCCCAGGCAGGGGGACGGGGAGATGATAAACACCGAGTTCTGCATTTATGTTCAGCTTTTCTTCCCAAAGGATCCGTGAGCGTTTTGCAAGCCAGACGCCAGCTCTGCTTATCCCCCAAAGAGACACAGCCAGTGTGGTGTTCCTAGCGCTTTCCTAGCGTAGAATGATGGAGTATCTCGAGTTGGAAGGGACGCACAAGGATCACAGAGCCCAAATCCTGGCTCCACACAGGACTGCACATGGAGAAAAGGGGGTAGGAAAGGCACCCCTATTATTTTTCTGTAGCATAAACAACCATCGGCAAGAATTATAGCACATTTGTTCCAAATCTGGTGGAAACAAGCACCAGAAAGACCACTCCCAGCCACATTCAAGCAGCTGGGGAGGGTGAGGTTGTCTCAGCCCTTGGGTCCAAACTCTGACTCCTCACGGGGAGGAAGCATGCAGGTAGCAAGGATGGTTCTGTGGGGCAAGAGGGCTCACAAGGAGTAGAGGCATCACTTCAGGATTCTGCACAGGAATATGGCTGTGGATATTGGGCTTAAAATTTTGGGGAGAGGAAGAACGGAGAAGAACCAGTCCATGAAAGCAATGGAGAAATGGGCTCTCGGGTTTCTCCTCCTCCACGTGCCAGAGGTTCCCCTGTACCCCCAGCCTCCCCAGCACTGCTCCACAGCTCACTTCCTCTGCTACCACAGTGGGACCTTAACCTGATTTATTTTTTATCTTCTGAACATTTACTTTCTCGTGTATAAACATTGAGTTGTGTGGAGGCTGAAGCAAATGCTCCGTACCGAGGAGCAATGACAGCAGCAGCACGCTGACAGGGTTATTTTTAAATACAAGCTTTAAAAATTACAGGGCTCCCAAGATCTTTTATTTCTCAGTCTAATTCCTTTTTTCATTTGTAAAAGACATAACAAACATGTTGCTTCTGACTTTGTTGATTATTTTGCCGGCTCTGCCTGTGGTTCAGTGAAAGAAAGGAATTATTGCTTATAAATAGGAGAAATCTTTAGACAATCCATTAAGAAAGCAGCCCCTCAGCTACCAGAATTCATGGTAAAGTATTACCTTAATAACACTCTCTGGGAGACCAGCGTGGCGATAGTAACAGCTGCTTTTGGGATGACCACTTTGAAAATGGTGGCAGCCTTGATCATCAATATTGCATTCCAACAATAATTCCTTGACTTTCCAGAACTTCTGCTGTCATTATTTTAAGGCACTCTCTCCCTTTCCTTTCAAAGTGAGCAGCATCAGGGTCACGTTTCTGGTAGGGGAAGCCCTGGGGCATGTTATGCCTGAGGGCAGAGCAGCCACCACTAAGGGCCAGGCAAAGCGATGGGGAGAGCTTCCCTTTAGCTCACTCCCAGGAAAACACTGCAAGGTGCTCAGGGCTGCCTTGGAAAGAAGGATGATGTCCCAAGAAGAGCAGTGACAGCCCACAGCCCCACGTCACAACGGCAGGGCCAGGAGGACAGACAGAGGTTGTATATTAGGAAAAATCTCTTCTCCAAATGAGAGGCCAGGCATTGGCACAGCTGCCCAGGGAGGTGGTGGGGTCACCATCCTCAGAGGGGTTCAAGAAACATGGAGATGTGGCATTAGGGGACGTGGTTAGTGGGCACGGTGGGGTTGGTCTTGGGGATCTGAGAGGTCTTTTCCAACCTTAATGGTTCTATTCTGTGATTCAAGGAAGGTCTGCACCCTAATGATGCCCGACATCTATTACCAACCACATTTGCTCCTCAGAGCGCTGCACTCAGGAGAGTTTCTTTCGAGCCTGTTGCTTACCATGATACCAAATGCTTTGTAATTGCTGTTCATAAAGGCAGCGGACAGTATTGCCAAGGAAAATAACTCCTAGCTGTAAATCTTAATAATAAAAATCAGCGGACCTTTGCTTTTCTATTTGGATGCAATGCCCTAGAGAAAGCCACGTACTGTATGCCTTCCCCAGCGCTCCCGTCCTTCTCTTCCCTCTCTGCTCCAAAAATCAAATGCAGTTTTAGAAGAAGAACATTGCAAGGATACCACAGGGACATTGGGGTCCCACTGCTGTCAGGGATTTGTGGACCTGTGTGTTACAATGGCATACAGAGAACTGAAACCCAGAGCAATGGGGCACCTTCCCCTCCACTGTCCCTCCCTCCTGCACATTTTGAGGATGAAACGCAGCAGGAAGATGCTTTTCCTTCTTCTTCCCATCTCCAAAGGAGTGGTGGATCAATCCTTTCTGAAAATTACTGCCTCTGAAGCACTCCCATTTGGTCATCCAGAACCAGAGACTCCCAAAATCACTGTTTTCTTTACAAATTACAGGACGGCAGCTTTTACTGCTGTCTCATGAGTTTGCATCTCCCCTAAGGCAGCAACGACCAACCACGTTAAACACAAGACGCACGCACCTCTATGAAATGGAGAGAAATTCTCCATAAAAACAGCTACTCACAGTTATCAACAGTGTACTTTCTTATTTTTATCATTTCTACTTATTTTTTTTAAACCCAAATATCTATTCATTAGGATTTAGGGAAAAAAAAAATTAAGAAAACCCATAAATATATATATGGATAGATAGATAGATAGATAGATAGATAGATAGATGGATAGATAGATAGATGGATACACACACCCTTTCCAAAATACTCTTTCCAAACCAAGATTTTGCTCACTTTTTATGGGTAGAAAGATGAATTTCCTGATCAATACCACGGGCTGCTTTGGTGGGCACAGAGGCCCTTTGTAGAGGAGCACAAATCCAAACCACCCCACACAGAACTTGCAATTTCGTACGTATCGCTCATTGGAAAAGCGTTTGCTTCTTCTTTTTTAATCCAAATGCATTCCATTCCCGTTCCCTTGACACACTTTTCAAGCAACAACAACAAAAAAGCCCTCACAAACTTCAGTGCCTTGGCAAGTTTGGAAAGACAGAAAGCTGTCTAACACGAGCTGACAAAAAGGAAAGCAAACGTCCCTGCTCAAACAAGTTCTCCTGTCTGCAGTGACAGCTTGCCAAGCATGCGAGATAGCTCTTTTGATAATATTTAATATGGCTTCGATATAATGATGTCACATTACTTGCAATGACACTGGATCACTTCTGGAAAAAAAAAAAACCCACATGCTGTGCCTATCACTGGGAGCTGGAATGAATTACGGCAGCTGACAATGGCCATCTCGCCTCCCTGCCTGCGCTCTGCCTGGAGTTCCCCATAAGACTGCCAGGGTATGAGGCTGTAATGGTACAAGCAGTCAATAATTCAAGGGTTATTGATTGAAACCAGCCCCTATTCTTTTTTAATTTATATGTTATCCATTTTTTTTTTTTTTTTTGTCTCCACCTGTTGTTTTTTTTTTTCTCTCTTTTTTTCTTTCCTTCTTCATTTGAGGGCTCCAGGGCTTTCTCTCTCGACAAAAGCACCTGCTGGACAGGGCTGCCTCGTATTCAGCTTATTACTTTTTCCCAGTCTTGAAATTACTGAAGTAATTCACAGGGTGCGTGTGGAGCAAGGCACCAACAGCGCCCTGGTGGGACACAACTGGGGACAGCCTGGCCTCAGCACTGCAGCAGCTCTGGTGGACCACTGTGCCCCATTCCTTCCGTTCTCCACTGCAATTCAATTACCTCTTCCCCATCCATTTCACCTCGAAGGAAACGAGCGAGCTCCCCGTAACAAGCAGTTTAGGCTCTCAATGGCCACAACAAGGCGATATTAACCTTCATTCCGCAAATCGCTCCTCATACGTTACATTTCATAAGATCTAAATGACCCATGGTTCTTCCCTTTATATTTTACTGTCTCCCGGATATAGCTCTCCTGTTCTTAACCCACTGTTTGAATACTGAGGCATGGGACTGTGCACCTCTCCAGCTCTGTGTTGCTGAATTTTTGTTTTGTCACACTGCTCTCTTCCTAATGAGCTGTTAATGATATGACCATTACCTATGCAAATTAGAAGAACAGATTCAGAGGGTGTTTTTTTACCTGGAGAGAGAGAGAGAGATGCTGCTCCCTTAGCAAAGGGGATGATAAATCACGCCGGTGTTTTTATTAAACTGCAACCCTTATGGGACCCAACACCCCACACATCTCCTGCAGTGGCACAATCAACACCTCCTGCAAAATGGCACTGGACAACCAGGCAGGGCAGAGCCACTTCTGCCTCTGTTTTAATTAGGGGAACAAATACAACCCGATATCTAAATACTCTCAGCCCCAAGCTCTGCTCGGTGCCCCTTCCCATGCAAAGTGTGCTGAGGCTTTGGCAAAGGCTGGAGGAGCTCTCCAGAGCACTTATCCTTCCTTGTCTTTTTGTGGTGTTTAATTAAATATCTCTTTGTTTGAAGGCAGCCGCTGGTAGCTATGAGCTCTCCTCTGCTTTATCAGTGAGCACAATGAGATTACTGTCCAGAATCTCGCCTGACCTTTCCTCAGCTCACAAAAAAAATAGTATTCAGAGGTTTCATTCTTCTATTCTTTCACATTATCTCTCGCTTTTCTACTCTGTGCTGCGCGCTAAGGTTTCTGATAGTGACTTATGAGTTGCTATCAAAAATATTAAGAAAGGAACCTAAAATATCCCTGGCAGTTTCACAGCCTTGAAAACAGAATGGGCTGTCTCTCGCCGGCCATCGCGAGCAGTTGCCAAGAGCACGGAAGGTCAGACTTTAATGAACTGGCGAGAATTAAACAGAAGAAATGAAACCAAAAGGCACCCCAGTGGCCTGAACCGACTTTAAAGCAACTGACCTTCAGAAAGAAAGAAACAATTTCGGTTCTTGAATGTTTGAGGGTTGTTTTCTGTTTCCTTCTCGGAAGCGGGGGGCTTCTCAGAGAGGTGGACATGCTCCCAGAGCATGGTGCTGGGGGGCTGGGACTCAACCCCATGGCACTGCCTGCAGATCTGAGAGGTCTGCTCTGCTGTGAGCTGGGTGCTGGGGCAGGAGGCAGAGGCAGGAGGCTTAACTTGTACATTAAGTCTTAGAATTTCTAGGCGTTATCTGGAGTTGTACCTGGGACAAAAGGGTCACACGGGAATAGCCAGGCTCTTGCACACGGAGGCATCCTGGGGCTTTTCTTTTTTCATGAACTTCTTACAGGCTAAACAAATAAATGAAGAGGTAAAAAAATAATAAGGCTGGGTTCTTGCCTGATAATTGTTTCAGGCAGTTATTTATTAATGAGGAGAAGCAACATGTCAACAGACAGCAGGTCTATCTGTAGAACTCATGTTAGCGAAGGCGCAGGTTACAGTGAGCGGGGCTGCTGTCAGTCTGCATTTGCTTAACTTTGTGATTGCCCATTAATTACCACTGGGTGGGCAGCATGGCCAGGGCCAGCTCCGTGCTTCTGTTGCCCACATTCCATGCAGGGTGCTGGGCAGGGCTCCGGCACTCACACATGTGTGACCATAGCACAGAAACACAGGAAGGAAGTTTCCTTTGCACTTCCTAAACAGGTCCAGGATGAAAACACATAGAAACATAATGGAAAGCCAAAAAGATGGTGCTGAGATAAGTGACAGATGAACAGTGTCCTATTTACTGCTGCCTTTTGTAAGAAGCTCTGTCTCTTCTCACTCCACAGTGAAACTTGGTAACCTTAAGTTATCACACACATGTAGATGACCCATGCAACATATGCAGGGCATGGATGTGGGCAGGAAGCAGCACAGTTGGGTTGGCTCTGTCTCCCACCTGGCTGCAAAGCCCCCATTCTGAAACCACATTTCCAGCTCCCATACCCACACCTCCTGTTCCTGCAGCCACCTCCATGCTCTGGGAAGCTGCAGCCATGGCCCTGCTGTCGTACGATGGCTTCCCCACTTCCTGCCATCATTCAGTCATGATAAGGGCAGGCAAGCAAAGTTGGTAAAATATAAACTTTCATTGAAAATATTCCTCAGCATGACGCGTATCAGCAGCAGCACAGTGAATAAATCCATTTTAATGGAATTATCCATTTCAGTTCCCAACTTAATTGAGCTTTGCCCTGCAACTTAGCACAAGGGTGCCTCTCTTAATTAACCCCATGCAGGCTGCAGAGTGTTTTACCATCACTTACACACGTACCCAAAGGTTAGTTTGAGAGCCGATATCTGTGCAACGTGATTTATCATGGTTTGAGAGCTCCGTTGTCACGGGGAGAAATGTCCCCATTTTTAGTCAGCAGGGCTGGATATGAAATTGTATCATTGCAGAGTGAGGAGGGGCTGCAGAACCCATCAGTTTTGGTTTATTGGATGTAGCTGTAAAGCTGAGGGAACAACGAGGCGGGCAGTGAGAGAGCCACAGAGTTGGACCACGGGCTGACAGTGCACAACAGGATCTGCACATCAGTTTGTTCAAAGCCCAGCCAGCAAAGGGATGTTAGCAGAACTCTAAGGGCAGCCAAGTTTTGGTCAGTGCATGGCTCTGTCCTGTTGTTCCAAAACCCAGAGGTGCCAGGATGTAGCAATGCAGAAGACAGAGCCTTGCATGGGATAGCTCTGGAGCACAGCAAGCCATAGGACAGAGAAGAATTTGTCCAGGACAACAGCCACCTCTAGAGCCAAAAAGGCCACGCACAAACTGGGCATGAGACACAAAAGTTGCTCAAACTGCTAAGCTTTCTCCTCAAAGATAGCATCTCACACTCTCGGGGACACACTAAGCCTGTCCAGCTACTTAATCAGTCATTGAGGATGCACAGTTTAATTAACTTACCCAAAATTCCTCCTTTCTCTTTCCCTTTTTTGCTATTAATATTTTTCTCTATCTGATAATGCAGCATAGTTAATTCTTTCTGGCTTTATAATGAACGATGCCGTGATGAAAAAAGGTTAGCAGTGCTTCAGGCAGATTTTAATTATCCAGCTGAGCAGGTAAAAGCCCTTTATTCCTTGCCTTTCCCCCCCTGCACGCGACACCTTTGCTTGGCAATTAACCAGGGAGCACGGTGCCACGTTCTGCACCTTTTTGTTTTTCAGCAAGCTACGCTTGTGGCTGCCTCCTGCTGCATTCCTGTGCAGAGGAAGAGGAGGAGCGGGTGCTACTGAAGTCTGCTGAAGATGGGATGGATGTAGGACCCTATGAGGCTGCTCAGAGCCTTTTTCCTACAGCACAGAGGATGAAGAGGGCCACTAAGATGATCACAGGGCTCGACCACCTTTCCTATGAAGAAAGATTGAGGAAACTGGGCTTGTTTAGCTTGGAGAAGAAAAGGCTGTGAGGAGACCTCATTGTGGCCTTCCAGTACTTGAAGGGTGCATATAAACAGGAGGGGGAATGGCTGTTTGTGATGGCTAGTAGTGAGAGGACAAGAAGGAATGGTTTTAAACTGAGACAGGGGAGGTTTAGGTTGGATATCAGGAGGAAGTTTTTCACTCAGAGGGTGGTGATGCACTGGCACAGGTTGCCCAAGGAGGCTGTGGATGCCCCATCCCTGCAGGCATTCAAGGCCAGGCTGGATGTGGCTCTGGGCAGCCTGGGCTGCTGATTGGCGACCTGCACACAGCAGGGGGGTTGGAACTAGACTAGATGGTCCTTTCCAACCCAAGCCATTCTATGATTCTGAGATAAGAGGAGCTTCCAGATCCCCATCACAGCCAAGAGCCGCTCACTGCATCAGAAAACACTCCAAGGCCGGAGCTCGTGGGCTCCAGAGCAGCCCTGCAAGCTTTGCCGATAAATTGAATATTTACAAGGCCATATACCCACAACAGTGGGTAAATCAGGAACAACTCCTAGCATAACTTTTTTTTTTTTTTTTTTTTTTTTTTTTTTTTTTTTTTTGGTAGAAATCAATCACTATTTTTACAAAATAAATTAGGTGCCCGGAACACTCATCGATCACGGGTGGGTAAATCAGCACGGCCAGGGGCTGGGGAGCGCTCCCAGGAAGCTGGCAGGAGACGGATGAGGAATCAAAGCAAGCAGAAAGGATTTGTTTCTAATTTAGTTCCTCTGGTTTTAAAAACACACATACTGGTTGTGACATTTGCTGCACAGAGGGCCGGCCGGGAAGTTCACAAAGCTCATCCCCAGGCTGCTGCAGTCCCCAGAACAGAGCCACGACGGGTCGAAGTGGAACCCATAATCTCCTGCAATGACCCATGAAAATGGCTGCGTCACACAGCTTCCCATTGAGCATTTCTTTCTCTTGGCTGCAGCAGAGCTATTGCTTTTCATCAGGAGCGCGACCCAAGGGAGCTGTGCTGCCCACCCGACTGCAGCACAAGTGGGGAAACCAAAGCACAAGTGCAGGATCCGCTGAGCTCCACACCGCCAGCACAGCTCCAACCAGCACCCAGCAGCCCCACGGCCCTGTTTGTTTCCCCCTGCCCTGAGCCCTGAATGGAAATGTCACGAGGACAATCACCATGGTGACATTTCAGCAGCTCTGTACAGAGCTATGCGGGAAATGAATTTTAAAAATCCCTATTAAAAATGAAATGACAAAAACAATTTTCTGGCTGAAATTTGTTCTGAGAGGGTTTTTTTTTTTTTTTTTTTTTGTTCACAGCAAAGAAAGTTTGAAGTGTTCTGTTTTTTTAAGAGTTTTTTTTTTTTTTTTTTTTTTTTTTTTTTTTTTTTTAAATGGAAGCACTGTGCTTCCAGTCTCTACTGGAGAAGTGACTTTTTTGTGCACCCATCGCTTGCAGAAATTCAACTCTGTTGAAACTCCGTTTACCAAACTTTCCCATAAGAATCATTGCATGTTTGGCTGCAATCTGATGTCATTGGATGCTTCAGAAATGCTTCTGGCATAAAGGAATAAACATTGGTGTATTTTCATATCATCAAGCCCTAAGACAACAGGGAAAAGCACGAATGCACCATACCACCAATCCAGTTAATTTGCAGGTTTGTATCAAATCCACCAACATTAGAAAGCATTAATTAGCGCCAAGAGACTCCAATGATGGGCAGAACTCCATCAGCACAAACAGCATTATTTATTTCAGAGGTTGCATACGTGGAAAGATAAACTATTTTGGGCCAACTGGAGCAGAGCAGCACACACACCATCAGAATCAGTTTCGCAGTGTCACACCATCCCTCCTTACAGACATCACTTTGTGCAGGGCTGTGCACAGGGCTCCAAGAGGTGCGATGCTGTCCAGTTGTGCTCCCAGCTTTTAAAGCTGCTCTGAATGAGGGGCTCTCATTAAAAACAGCCTGTTTGGACTCATGCATTTTTTTGGCCACTTTTGTGTGTGTAAAAATATTAGAGCAGTCTTTGTTTTCTGCTTTTAAACTGAGGAGACTTCAGGAGCGCAGTAAATAACAGCTCCTACTCCATTGCAGCAGCAAAGTGATCATTTAGAAGCTGTTCCTTATCTACTAGAAAGAAAACAATGAAACTCTCAAGGAAGAACAAGTGGCTTTCACCACAACTTCTCAGGCACCTGGAGAAGTAAGGAGAGCAGCTTCAGCGCTGTGCATCCATTCTTGTTTTCCCCAGGGAGGTGCTCCTGCCCCTCTGCTGTGCTGTGACAGCTCACCTGGAGCACTGCGTCCACAGGTGGAGTCCTCAGGGCAGGAGAGACGTGGAGCTGCTGGAGCGCAGCCAGAGGAGGGACACAGAAATGGCGGCAGGGATGGAAGCCCTCCCTGCGAGGACAGGCCGAGAGCTGGGGCTGAGCAGCACGGAGGAGAGGTGACAGCCAAGGTCAGGCTGGACGGGGCTGTGAGCACTGCTGAGCTGTGGGTGTCCCTCTGCACTGCAGGGAGCGGCACCAGGAGGCCCTTGATGCTCCCTTCCACCTCAAACCATTCCGTGATGCAACTGCAGCAGCACAGCTGATGTGAAGCAAAGCATTGGTTCTCCACTCCTCTTCCCATTCTCAGCTGTTGTGCCCACATCTCAGCTGCCCACTTTCACTGGGCACAGCCGTTGCTGGATTTACTTCAGCTGAGGGTTTCCTCCCCAAGTCAGCACAGAGCCTGGCAAGGCCAAAAGATGGGAGTGATGATTGGAGTCCCTTGTTTCTCTGACTGGCTTGCATATCACAAAAGAATGCTAATGTTCATGTCTTTATGAAAGCACTCGAGTTCATCAGCTTTGCAAAGAAGGGAAATTAAATCAAGATTTAATTGGGATATGCATGTTTTATTCATGGTACTATCCACAGGAGAAGCCAGACAGTTGAAGGTAAAGAAGAGGGGGGAAAAAAAGAAATCTTTTGAGAAGTTGTTTCTCTCTGATTAAATAGAAATAGTTTCCCACTTCAAAGGAAGTGCTCCTTTAATGTATTTTAAATGCTCAAATGTGCTGTTCCAATGGCTCTGCACCAGGCCACTGTGCTGCACTTCAGCCAGAGAGGGGCTCCTGCAGCAGCCTTTGTGGACACTAATCCAATGATGTGAGCACACAGACTCCTTTCCTCCTCCAGTCTGTCCCACGACTCCAGTACTGCATGGCACCAATGCCTTCCTGCATTGCTGCATCCTTTCAGCACTGCTACGGACAGTGCAGGGATCTCAGCGCAGGCCACACTGCACAAAGAATGGGGATGATCAACAGGCTCAAGGCTCTGAAGGACACATATGGAAGAAAAACCCAGCTTGATGTTTCAGATCCAGCTTCATCCGTTCAGCAGCCAGGAAACAAAGCACTTCTTCCTTTTCTGTGGCTGCACCACAAAGCAGGGAGAACGAATTGCATTCTTACTGCTTCACTTCTGAGTGAGAACCTTCCGTTATTTTATAATCTGCATATTTTGGTGACTATTTTCAGGGCTCCAGCAGGCTCCAGTTCCAAGCAACAGTTGCCAATGCGCAGTGCAATGCAGCTCTCAAAGGGGTTTTTCCAGCTGCCTTTTCAGCCAAGCCAGGGAAGTTTTGGAGTCAGGAAAGCAGCTCATCGTGCTGCTCCTCTGGCAAAGGACACTGTGCTCTGCAACACTGCAGGTGCCTGCATGGAGTTAGAGCCAGTGGAGAAGGTGAGATGAGACTTAAAGCACATCTTATCAGCCATGGAAGTGAGGATGGTTAAGCAGGTGCTTAAACAGAGCCTGGCAGTGGATGATCTTAAGCATGAATAGAAGTGCTTTCCCCACAACCACCTCTCCCAGCATGGTGCTAGGTTACCATGCTTGCAGTATGTCAATGAGCTCTCAACACAGAGAGGGAAAGTGATGGAGTGGCTGCTAACAGCCACCCTTCTGCCTGCCACAGGGTTTTTCTGGTCACAAAGACCTCTTTCAGGGCCTTCACTGAGACAAGAGAGAAAAGCATCCTTTCCCTGGGATGCTGCGAGGGGATGCAGGAGTGCAGCAACCAGCAGAACTGGGGGGAGCGGAGGAGGGTGCAAGAGCTGTGCAGCTGGGATGTGCTAAAGAAGAGATGAGGAAATGCAACACTGAAAAGCCAAAAAAGAAAGGCTTTCAGGACACAAGAAAGTTCCGCTTTGCTTTTTTTGATTGAAATGTAAACGTGAGGCACTGCGAGATAGCAGTTTGTAAGGGAGGAGGGGGATCTGCACAGCAACGTTTGCGTCGCTCCTGGTGGGAATTTCTCTGTAAAGGAGCGATTGTTTGGTGACTGCGCCTGACAAAAGTACAATTGGAGAAGTGGAGGAGAAAAGAAGAAAATCTTCTCTGTAACTTGTGCCCTTCAGAAGCAGCCCCTGTCGCATTCTGTGCCTGGTGGAGCCACCGCTGCCTGGGGAGTCTCAGGTCTTTGTTAAGAAAAGGACACGGAGAGAAACACGAGTTCTCCCGAAGGCTCATTATTCAAACTGCTCCAGACCCGACACACAAGTGCCGGTGACTTTGGAAGATGAACAATCTTATCTCTTGGGTGAAAAGGACCATTTGTTGTTTACTGTCCAGGAGAGAAAAATCACAATAGACACGAGAGGAAACTTGGAGAATAACGGAGCAAAAACTTGCCAAGCGAGCTGCAACGTGGGAGGGCGAGAAGCAATGCTGCTGAGCAGGGCAGGGCTGGGCTGGGACCCAGGCTCAGCACAAGAGGGGATGCTTCCCCAGCAAACACAGAGCTCCCAGGGCCCCACAGGCATCCCATTTGAGCACCCAGCAAGGAGGAAGCAGGAGATCCTGCAGTAAGCATCTCTCAAAGAAAAGCCAGCCCAAACAGGCCGAATGAGAGCTGAATGGTGAGATTTAAGTTCAAGTATCTGTCTGCTTTCTCACCAGTTCTGATCAGCCTGAACATAGGCACCATTGCATGCTGTAGGATGATGGATGCTTCTCCCCTAGTGCCCACACTGCTGTTAGTGAGAGGTCCCCAGCCCTCAGCACAGCCTGGCAGAAGCACGTGGGTTAATCTGGAAATCAGCTCCTGCCTTCCTCCCTGCCCATCCCCAAATTGCAGGCTCTGCTGCAGCCGCTTCCTGGGGGTGAGCCAGGCCTCTTGAGCTCTGCTCTGCTCCAAGCCTTTGTGCTTGGATCAAGTCAAAGCAAAAATGCTCTGTTATTCTTGTTCCATCAGAAACTGTGCACATATAAATGTGCACGTGTAGCGAAAATATAGTGCAAGCAGAGTGAAACATATAATTTATTCTGGCAACTCTATAAACAG
This sequence comes from Tetrao urogallus, assembly GCF_951394365.1. Taxonomy (NCBI): domain Eukaryota; kingdom Metazoa; phylum Chordata; class Aves; order Galliformes; family Phasianidae; genus Tetrao; species Tetrao urogallus. The sequence continues at coordinate 1,742,099 of NC_136835.1, read as the reverse complement.
TCCCTCCAAGCAAATGGCTTCTTTTACTGAATAATGCACTCTGGACCCTCAGAAAGAACTTGTGGGAGCAGCAGGAGGTGGAAGAGGAAGCACATGGGAGGGGTGGGAAGAGAAGGGACACCTCTACAGGTAGAGCACTGTGCAGGGAAAGCCAAAGGGACAGCAGCTGTCCCGGGGCGCTGGCAGATCTGCAGGGCAGCTTTTCCCTTCAACATTTGGTTATTTTGGAGCTGCTACACCAACTCCCTGCTCAGCCAGGGCATGGGGTGGATCATCTCTGGAGGACGGCAACGTGGGTCTGCAGAGAGCTGGGCAGCGCTGTGACTCATCTCAGGCACACACGGAATCATCCCCCCCGACTCCTGAATGGCATCTCTTAATGATAAAAGTCCCCGTGGTTTATAATTACCAGTTTGACAAGTTCACGAGTTCCCTGTTAATTATTATAATTAGCTTTCACTCGGCGAGAATGCAGGAGTTTAACAACAATATTAACAATGGGAGGACTATTATCAAGAATTAACTACAAAGAGCCGACGAGGAGGAGTTCCTCCTGCCTGCCAGCGAGACCTATTAGCGCCGAGCCCTGCTTCTATCCTCAGCCTTGCTTAACTCAGCACTGCCTCCGAACTTGCTCGGAGAGTTAACAGCAACGCTTTTGTCCGTGGTATTGGTAATAGAAGGGAAACAAGCTCCCCCTGTGCTGCTCAGAATAGGATCAAGATTCAAGCCAGCAGATACAAGGAAATTACAAGCTAAGGCTGCCAGGGACCGCAGGCATGTTCCAGAAGCAGCCTGATGCTCCACTGGTCCCACCATGTTTCACACGTGGCAGTGCAGAGCCAGAAAGGGGGGAGGAGGGGGGGGAAGGTCCCTGGGTAGCCCCCAGCTCAGTGGGCTGCGAGCCCTTGCTGTATCCATAGGAGCAGGGGAATGCTCAGCACATAATGAGGTACAGGCAGTGCTCTTGCAAGCAGGCATCACTCAGATGTGCTCAGCACAGCATCCCCTGTGAGAATCCCTTTGCTGACCCAAGGTCAGGAGGGTATGGAGGCATTAAGCCCCCAAGGCCTAATGGGAACAGCTCCAAACAACCACCCAGCTGACTTCAAGATGCTTCTGACCACAGTCAATGCAAAAACTAAGCAACAGCTAGAATGGTGACATCAATTCAACAGCATTGTTCTCATCTCCCCTGCTTTGAGCAATGTGAGGATTGGGCCCCGTAAGCATTTGCAGCACATGCACTGCATCGTGTGCTCCAGAGCCACCAAGCCAAGCACATCTAAAAGCCTGTGGAAGCCTCTCCTCCACCGAGTGTGCAGCAACAGGCCAAACAAGTAGCAGGCAAACATCAGTTTTTGGCACCTCCACTTTGCTAGAGACGACAGCACCGGCTTCTCAAACACAGCCAGACCCAGAACAGACCAACACAATATGACTTTTTTTCCTCCTTTCCAAGTTCAAACGCATGCAAAGTGCTTATCCGAAGCACGGGAGAGCTCGAGAAGCACGCTGTGCAAATAATTAGTTATCTTGAGCTCTTTCACACCTGAAGCAGAAGGTTGGAGGCATTTTGTTCCACTCTTTTTTAATCACACCTTCATGGGGCAGCAGCAATGACCGAGGGGATCGGTGCTGCCCCAAGGGCCTCTGCTCTGCTCCAGCTTCCCGGTCATTTATTCCTGACTCTCCCCCAAGGAACGAATTCTTACAAATATTTTCAAAACTACAGGCGGCAGAAACACAAACACCCCATACAAGTCAGCCCATATCTCCTTTTATACTGGACAAATGAACATGCAGAAGAACAGAAGAGACAACAGTGATCGTTCTGTTTTGTTTGCGCACGGAAAGGATCCATTCTCTTCTCAGGGAATTATTAAACATTCAGCACAAGGTAACAAATATTTCTTAAGTGTAGGAATTCCTATTGCTCTCCCCTTGCAAACAAATCACTGGTTAGCAGGAGATACTGGGTTAGTGCTCTCCCTGAGCCTTCTGGGAAGCTCCTTTGAACACTTACAACATCAGAGCACAGGACCTGATTTGTCAGACAAGCCTGACTTTATTATTTTTTTAAAAGGGGGATATTATCTCTTGCCTCCAAAGGAACGAGGAAGAGGAAAAAGCCACTGATACAGAAGGGGGTAGAGATGGATACAGAACCTCATTATTAAACAAAATAAATAAAATATACCAGCAGAAAATGTGTCTTGGCTTTATTACTATATTCTGTCCTCTAAATATTTCATTCCCAACTAATGCACAAGCCAAATGGAAAAATTCAAGCAAAACTGCACTACTTAGAATACACTTAATTATTGATTCGGCCAAGAGGGGAAAGAAAGGAAAGGAAAGAGAGGGGAAGAAAAGGCACAAAGCTGTTGTTGAGCTCTGTCCTGGAGCTGCTGTTGTGAACTCGAGCAGCTCTCAGGGGAAGGCAGAGCACACACACACAGACACAGGCACGTATTCTTGCAGAAGTTTTAGCTTAGGATTTTTGAGGGCCTTTTCCTTTGCAGGCAGAAAACCAACTCAACAGGTGGCACCCCTCACTAAAGGCCAGAGCCTTATCACCTGCACAGGGAGCACTGCTCTGCAAAGAGAGCTGCTTTCCCCTTCTCTCCACAGCCCCCTCAGCAGCCAGAAGCCAGACAACACTCTTCAGTAAGAACCTCAGCTCCTGCCAGCATCCTTCCCCAGGGATCCCCACCCCAGACAGCCCTTGCTGACCACCTCAGCTCTCTGACACACAAGATATGAGATTAGAAATGACTCACCCAAGCTGTACCCATCCTTGCCAGCATTTCCATCGCCACTACAGCCCCCACTTGCAGCAGGACCAAGCAGCACAGCTGCTGGGTAACATCATTTATACCATCCCCACCATGATAAGGAGCAAAAGGAGCACACCTGTGTTAGGGGCACCAGCAGGGAAACAGCTTTGGACAGCAGAGGAACAGAAAATAGGAAATCAATGGTGAGTTAAGGCCAGAGAAAGTAATTAGGCTTGGGAGCAGTGCCACTCGCTGTGGAAGCAGTGAGTTTTTAAGTGTGCATGAACCAGATTGGTGTGCTTATACGTGGCTGAAAGCCTACCAGAGAAGGCAGCTGAGCAACGTTGCCATTCATGGGGAGAAAAACTTATGTTGTGGTGCATTTGTGGGCAGATTGGAGGGACCTGGTTTTCCTCCCCTGCTGTGATAAGTCCAAAGCAGCAGTTTCAAAGTTGTGGGAATTGCATAGAAGGAGAAGGAAGGAAAGGACAGCGGCAGCCAGCGATGAGCACAGAGAGGAGCAAATAAAACCAAAAATAGGCTGAAATCCCACATCTAAAGCAAACTTACGTGCTTGCTGTCCCTTCCAGTCGGTGTTTTTTGAGGAAGAAATCATTTTGGTCGTTGCTTTTTGTCTTTGTATTTGGACACAGGCGAAAACACGTTCTTGAAAACGCTGCTAAAACTCATTTCTTGTTCCCAACAAAACATCTCCCCACAAACATCAGAACCCAATTTCCTACAAGGCTGTCACTGCCATTGCCTGCATTTCCCGTATGGAAAACTGCCCATCTTCCCATATTCAAACCCTTTCCATTAAGCTAATTTCTCCTGACTGACATGGTTCTGAGCAGAAATGCAATCTCACCAGGGGACAGGGTGATGAGGTGGGATGTGCCAGATGGGACAACCATTTCCCAGTCTCACCTGACTGGGAGCTGAGGTCTGTGTCTCCCACACATCATTATAAGCGCTTCTTTTAATTGCTTCCAGCTGCCATCCCCTGCCTGTCCATGCATCTAGGTGTCCAGCTTTCAACCTACACACTCCTCCCACACTCCTATAGGCACTGACCTGTCTCTGTGCCCGCTGCCAAACACAAAGCAGTGAGTCTATAAAGGGAAAATAAAAGCCGGTGCAGAAGGCTTGCATTTGAAGGCTTTCACAAAAGAAAGGCAGCAGCAAAGGCAGCTCTGTGTTTTCCTCTACCCAGATCTAAATATTTATAAGTGACTTTTGAGAAGGTCTGACCTTCCCAACCCCTCCTGATGAGCTGCTGGCCCTGGTGGCTGGGGCCAGATGGGGGGAGGGAGCCCACCTCAGGCGTGCTGAGCAGGGACAGCACGCCTGCAATGCCAACCACGGCTTCAATTAGAAATTTCACTGAAATTTCAAATTACGGCTGTTTTTCTAAGCGATAGAATTATGCCGTGTTAGAGAGAAAGTGACAGGTAATTTGGGACACTGAGGATTTCTTGGACTCGATAGTTAATAGGGAGTTTAGCACCAATTCCTCTGTAATTTGCACTTCTGAGAAACCGTGTTATTATAAAGTCAGAAATCTCAAGCACTTTCAACTCCGGATCCACCAGACTGAGGATGACCAGGAATTGAGACGGCCCGAGCCCACAGGTCACCCATTTCAATATCTGAAGCGGGGTGGCTTCCCAAAACGGCCGCTCCAATCGAGGAGCTGAAAATTGGAGGTGACATTCAGAAGTCTCTGAAAATTATCACCCTGACTTCCTCCTTGAAAAGCTTATCTGAATCCTAGCTTATCCTTTGATGAGGTTACAGAAAAAGCATTCTGCTCTGAGTACTTGAAAGATAACAGGCAATATATGTGAGCCAGTACGCTTCTCCCTGGGGGGAAAACACTATCGAACATGCCGAGCGTGGGACACTAATTAAATGGTCTGAATTATGCTGGACATTAAGGTCCTGTGTGGCTTGATTTAACACCTTCCTATCATTGAACCCATGGAGCACTCATGCATCCCCATGAGGAGTGGAGGGTAGCCTCAAGGAACCCACAAGATCTTCATTAACTAAATAAATTGCCTCTAAAGATCAAACCCACTGTAGTTCTGAGGAAACACCAAGCTGAGGCTCTGGCTGATCCTGCCTGTTGGTAAAGACACGACAGTGCTCAAATTTTTGCTCAAATTCAAGCCTCATGCTCGGATTTCTCGTACTGATGCTAAACCAATAGCTATGACCAAGTGTCTTCATGAGCTTTAGGAAGGAAAGAAAAGAGAGTGGAGAAAGAGGTGCTGTTGTATCAGAGAGAAAAAGTGGATTCAGTAATTGGGCTTGTAAAAGGGCCATGAAAATGGATGCAACAAAGGAAAACAGTAAAGCAAGCACAGCTGGGAGAGGGCAGGGGGAAGGAAAACCAATGCACTGAAACAATGGAGCTGTGGTGAGAGCAGCACCAATCTTGAGAGCCCAAATGTCTCCTCTGGTAGCAGCGGCACATGGAAGGCACGCGTCCCACATAGTGCCCCTGGTGGGCACCAAATAACAGCAAACCACACAGCACAGATCCAGGCACTAACCTGGGGAGGGATGGTGCACAGGAACGCTATCCCAGCAGTTCAGCTTTTTAGTAACAGTAAATTATGCTCTATATGAAACCTGCTTGTAAGCTCCCAAGTGCATTCAATATGCAGCGTATCGCCACTTCGTCACAAGAGCTCTGCAGCACAGGGCCACATATAATGCACGTTTGTGTCACACGTCTTCCTCAAGCAAAAGCCCCAAACCTTTGCATTTGTGGCAGCCAGAATTACAGTATTACTTTGCTTTACTTTCAACTTTAAATAACTTATGACATTTCAATACCAAATGTAAGATGGAAACAAGGTTTGAAATGCGTAAATTATCGGTTCCTAAATGGAAAGCAACTTGAGATGGAAGTTTTCATTACAAGCTGCTGAATGGGTCAACCTCTGTGCAAACATTCAGTATGATTAGTAGACAAGTGCAGTCCTGGAGTGCAGAGGGCTTGTTTCCAAATAAAGGAAACTTTGCCCCCAAAGCTCTCAACTGTACTAAGGCTTTGTGTACCAGAGTGGTCATTTCACGGGCATTTCTGAGAAGGCAGAATTGAAAGGCTCTGAAACCACAAAGGAAAACACAAAGGGAAAATTGCACAAAATTAGAAACTTTTAAGGCATATTTTCATTTTCTACCAATCAAACGGTGTTGGGGGTGCGAAAAGGAGCCCTGTAGGATTCTGAGCTCAGGGCTGCAGGGATGCTGGCATCTCACATCACAGCAGGCTCAGATGGGCTCCAACGTGGGCTGGGGACCACTGAGCCGCGGTCAGCCATGGAGGTGCAGTTTACATTACATCAAAGTGAAGAATACTGGAGAACCATGAGCAGCTGTTTCCCACCCCTGTTAGGAGCACTCCTCTCCAGTGTGGGACAGCTCACCTGGAGGGAGGCAGGGATGTGCCAGCGTAACCTCTTTTCTGATGAGTTTGTCACTGAAAAAGCAGACAAAAGGGAGAAAAATATTTTAATGGCTTAATTCCTTTTAAAATGAGCTGTTTCTTAATGCTGTCCCTCCCTTTAAAATGCTGATAGTTGTTTCCTGGTTCCCTGCCATATTCCAAACTATTGCTGTTAGCACTTCAGGCACCGCTGCAGAAGATCAGTCGGGAAGCATTCTGAGTGCCTTACATCAAAGGGACTGAAAAACTGTAAATTTAACAGAATGTATTATGCAGGTGGGGGGAAAAAAAATGGAAATTCTGTTTAAAAGGAGAGCTCATTTCACCTCGTTCTGGGGCAGGGCTTAAGACAGCTAATGTGTCTCTGAGGAAGAGCTCCAGTCTGCCACAACTCAAACAGCTGCGAGCCTGGGAAGTGGGAGCAGCAACAGGTAGCAGAGGTCCCCAGGTTCAGTATGGATGGGGAAACCCACCAGCAGGGAGTGTGGAACCTCAGGTAGCGAGTCAGGAGAAGAGGAGCTCAGAGGAGACTTTGTCAATGCCTGCAACTCCCTGAAAGGAGGTTGTGGCAAGGTGGGTGCCAGCCTCTTCTCTCAGGTAACAGTGATGAGAGGTGATGGCCTCAAGTTGCACCAGGGGTGGTTCAGGTTGGATATTAGGAAAAAAATTCTTCTCCAAAAAAGCGGTCATTGACACAGGTTGCCCATGGAGGTGGTGGAGTCCCTGGAGGTGTTCAAGAGCTGTGGGGATGTGGCACTGATGAACACAGTTTGTGGACATGCTGGGATGAGTTGACGGTTGGATTAGTTGATCTTTGTGGTCTTTTCCTGGCTTTATGGTTCCATAGCTCTATAGGTTGGAAGGAGGCTCCTGGAGCAAGCTCAGCCCTTCCCACCTCTACAGGAGACCTGTGCTCAGCTCTTGGTGTGACAGCAGTGTCTGAGGGCAGCTCCAAGTGAACACCCAAGGGAGTCCCCTGCACTGCCATAGACCAAAACCTGCACAGCAAGACGGGGGGAGCAGAGGAGGGATGCAGGTGAAAAACAAAGAGGAAAAGATGAACGCAGTAGGATCGAGGGTTAGGAAATCTTTTGGTGAACTGCCCAGGACAAGTTGCCACCTTCAATAAACATCTCCCTGCCCACCCCAGCCCTGGCCACCGTACTGCATGGGCTCGGTGCAGTCCCTGGCTGCAGGCTGGGAAGGCTGCAGTGGCCAACACAGCAAAGCTGAGCGGCCCTGGGAGGAAATGCTTCAAAGGGCCCTCGCCTCAAAAATGTTGAACATTATTTCCATGGGTCCTTAAACAGAATAATTCATTAGTCAGCTAACAGCAATCAATAGCACACTCCAACAATTTATACACTGACTCTGTTTACCCGGTAGACCCTCTTTGATAATATTATTTATGATTCTAAATAACTCCATCGGTGTTCAATAGAGCTGGGAGGCACCTAAGGGACCGGGGCACAATCAAATTATGAAGACATATGGTTTACTCAGCGCTGGAAATGTTCAACTGCATTTCATTGCTGTTAGTCCTGCTGCAGTACCTTCCCCAGTCACTTCTACAACCTTCCTAATATCGTTTGCTGGAAAGGAACACTTCTTCAGGGAGAGGGCTCTCACAGCTGACTGAGGGATGTGGCTGTAAAGGGAGTTTTATTGTGGCTATTTCTGCATTCCTGCTGCTGAAGGACAGGTCAGCAATCTAAGCTTGCCCCACACGCACTGCTCTGCATGGTGCATGTAGCAGCCCACGTTAATAAAGCACTTCTGATAGACCCCCACACCAGCCAAGTGCTGAGTCATTATTATCGACAGAACATCGCGTAAGTACTCCACTGAACGTCCTCTGGGCTTTGAGGGTGTATAAAGCTAACACTGGTGCTATATTGCTCTATAAACTCTAGTCCTCCCCGCAGAGAGGCAATAATTAATCAGACTATGCATGATATGTAACAAATTTAAAAGGTAAAACTTCCCAACAAAAATTACGGGACTGGAGAGAGGCAGGCGATGCGCTGCAGCGAGCTGCGCCTGGCATCCCATTTCCATCCCTCTGTCCGTGTGCCACTTACAAGGGCCGAATCCTGCAGGTATGATGAAGCACCAACCCTGCAGCCTGCATGCTCTGCTGCAGCACTGCGCTCCAGCACCTTTATGCCATGCGCAGGAGCTGCTGACATCAGCACACCCACGGGCTTTGCAGGACCCTGAGGGGCAGATGAAAGCCAACATCTCTGCTTCTGAACACAGGAACTCCTCTTGACGATGATCCTGCTCGTTCACAGCTAACAAATAGCCCGGGCTATAAAATAAAATGAGAGCAGTTACCACTGTGGAAATATAATCTCTGAGAAAATCCCACTAGAGTAATAATTAAAACAGATACTGAAGACTCTGACAACCCTGGATTTATTTTTGGTTTTAAACTATTTCTGCGATGCAATTTCCTTTTGAAAAATCAGCATCTCCTTCCCATAGCAGATGCAGATATTTCAGTCTGGGTTTCCCCCCCCTCCCATGAAGTACAATGGAAAACTAAACAGTGACATTTCCCATGGAGTGGAATGGGAAGACATTTGTGACTTGGAAATGTCAGGTTTCTTCACCTCCACTTTCCCATGCAGACTTGCACTTTTGATGATATCCCTTTCTATAGTGAGAAAACGTTTAGGTGGAAGATTTCCAGCCAGCCCCTGTAATTACACAGGATGTATGGCACGCAGCAACCCTCTCCCTACTGCTTCTAAAACGGTAACAACGGGAACATTGCTTTGTATTTGCCAGCTGAGGATGATTAAGAAAGAAGCCAGTAGGGGGCCAATTTTTTTTTTTTTTCTTATTTAAAACATTTGGAAATAACCTAAAATCCAATGCTCAGGCTCACAGCTTGGCTCTTCTGCTGCTTCCTGTCACAGCTCCTGTCCCCAGAAGCTGCCGTCACTTCTGGAAACCTGCTCTAACCCCCATCCTGCAGGGAGATGCCTTGCTAACAGCCATCAGTCACAGCTGCAGAGACCTCTTTGGGGAGTGGGAAGATGAGATCCATGGGACAGCTTTCAGGCCATGTCCGGCACCCTGCATTTGTAGCCTTAAAGGTGGTGTTATGCTCTTTCTATTTAGTTATCCTCACTTCCTTTCCTTCTTGACATTTATAAACTTCGGATGTTTTTCCTCTTTGGGTCCTAGAAGGGCATTTTGGAAGTCTGTATCATAGCACACAGGAACGTCGTACCCCCTGAAATCACACCCAGGTCACCCCACCATGAGATCTCCTTTGTGCTGTGTCCTCATGTCCTGTCCCATCCTGGGGATTTAGCTTCAGCTTCTGTCAGATCACTGCTGCATGCCCAGTCCCATGACCATACCACGATGCTGTGCTTTGGGGTGCATGGCGCTGCTGCCCCTGCAGCTGCCAGAGGGAGGAAGACACGGAGATGACTGCAAATGCTGGGAGAAAAAAAAGAGATTCCAAGGGATCAGAAGGATGCTCTTAAAGAAGGTGGCAACTTACATGTGAAACATCAGTGACTGCCTTGAGCTGAAGGCCAGTTTGGCAGTGGGGCTGTGCAGGGGCATTGTCAGAGGCAGACAAACCTTGCTGTAGCATCAGTGGGAGAGGGGCCATGGGGCACAGCAAGAGCATGGATGACACTGGTCCCAGCTCACCTCCTGCCATTGCGCTGCTCACACTGGTCCCACTCTCCTCTCCTCCCAGAGGTCCAGCTTAGCTGCATGCCAGGTGAGACCCTTCTCATTCCTCCCGCTCAATACCCCCAACTCCTTAAATGGCACTGAGTCTAACTGAGTGGTGGATAAACATTAGTTTCACAGCTCACAAAGCAGAACCGCCAGCTACTGCCAGTCTAGATGTAATGAGTTCCTCCCAGGGCCCCTGGGAGCATTTAGAGTGGGCTCTTCTTTACCCAAGCTGCCAGTCAAGCCGGTACCAGGGGGGGAAGGAACACCATTAATCTCTTTCCCACCATCTCATCCATAGCTGAAATCCCTTCGAGCATGTAACAGTTTTATTTTAATGTGCCATGCTGGTGACGTGGGCAGCAGCAGCGTGGGCAGAATGCGTGGCTGCCCGCATGTCCCCACACAGCCCAGCCATGGGCTCTGCTTGGGGAGAGCCACCAGCACGGAGCCACGACAAGGGAGAAGCGTTCCTGTGTTGCACTCTGCATACAGGCTGCTGTTGTCACCTCCGTGGATATTCTTTAATTAACAGCAGATTGCTGCTCTGTGGAGAGAGACTAATTTAGCACCCGAAGAGAAGCAAAGAAAGTTTGCTGGCAGCACATCGCCAGTGGCCAGAGACATCTCCGACCACACCGTGCTTTCACTGGGACCCTGAATCACTTGTCAGGAGCTTTTCCCAAGTGGCCATAGTGAATCAGCTAATGAAGATGATGTCATGAATCTTGCAGGCACTTCAATAGCCCATCCACAGCTGCTGCCATGTCCCTAACCCCTCCTGTCCTCCTCTGGAAGATGACACCGTATCATAGCATATCATTTTCACGGAATGACTCAGGTTGGAGGGGGCCTTAAAGGCACCAGCCGTGGGCAGGGCTGCCCCCCACCAGCTCAGGCTGCCCAGGGCCCCATCCCACCTGGTCTTGAGTGCCTGCAGGGATGGGGCACCCACAGCTCTCTGGGCAGCAGCGCCAGTGCCTCACCACCCTGACCAAAGGATTGCTTCCTCACAGCTCACCCACATCTCCCCTCTTGCGGTTTAAACCCATTCTCCCTTGTCGGTTCACTATCAGACCATGTATACAGTCACTCTCCCTCCTGCTTGTAAGCTTCCTTCAAGTACAGGAAGGCCACAATGCACTCTCTGCAGCCTTCTCCAAATGAAACAAGCCCAACTTCATCAGTCTTTGTAGGAGAGATGCTCCAGCCTTCTGACCATCTTTGTGGCCCACATCTGCTCTCCTGCTCCCACTACAGGAGCAACCCGCAGTGACCTGAGATCACATCGGAGGGGCAATGCCATCAGAGGTCAGCACTCAATGCTACGGATGTGTGTAGGAGGAGCAGGATTTAAGGGTATGTTGCCTTAAGGCGAGGTCACCTGGGACAGATCCTGAGCTACGGAGGTGCTGCATCAGCAGCAATGTCTTGCACAACACCAGCACCTCACTGACGGGAGGGCAGCCATCAGTGCCAGCATATCACAACGCACACTGATAGCATGAGCAGGGTGCTTGCATCCCAGACAAGAAACACCATCTGAGATGTGAAAGGAGCCACACGTAGGAGTTATCTGTTGCCTCTCTCCTCAACTCATCTCGGAGCCGACTCAGTGTACAAGATGGAGAATGATAGAGTCACTGCAAGGCCCTTTCCAGAAGTCTGATGGACGGACTGCCAAGCTCTGATTGTATCCAGGCTCTGTGTGTCAGCCCAGGGTTGCTGCTCCCGCATCCTCTCTCACAGAGCAGAAGCAATGCTCTAATCCGCAGAGATGGGCAGGGTGCCAGAGTGGACTTTTCCATCCCTAATCTCCAAGACGATGGACACCTGTGTCTCTCTTCTCTGCCTGGCTGTATTTAGCAGCTGTAATTATATCCTTTCAATCTCTGTATAAATAACTGGAATTCCGGGTAAAGTGTTGGTTTGCTTGATTTACATCCCCAGTAAGTCAATAAGGTTGCAACAAGGATAAATCAAGGCAGAACTGCATACTCAGAAGATCTGAGAGGAAGAAAGAGAAACTTCTGCTCCCCTCTCTCTCCCATTACTCATGCTTGTTTATAAAGTGGCTGGGATAGTTTTGGCATTAAATAAACATTAAGTGATTGCTAGAATATTTCATCATTGTCCTAAGTGCCCACAGAGGGTTGCGGGAAGGAGGCACTTGTTTTTCCGGACTACTTCAGCTTTCAGAGCTGTGAAGGAGGCTGAGGCTGTTGGCTGAGTGCCCCCTCCCCATTATCACTCTCTGCACTAGGGTGGCTTCTCTGCAAGAGCAGGGGGAGGTGGGGAGCCCCGATTCCTGAGATCCCCAACCCTACTCCTTAAAGCCCAACCAAGAATTCCTCCTTGGTGTGACCTTGCTTCTTCTTTGCAAAACAGCAGCTTGTGAGAAGTCAGGGTGCTTTGCAAAGCCCAGAACACTGCCGTCGCTTCCTCTCCTCCTCCCTCTCCCTCAACCCAACCACTGCTCCCTGGGGGTAGGTGCATGCCTTCCTGCCCCCTCCTGCTCACAGCCCAGGCACCATTAGCAAACATGCTCACCTCAGACCCCCGGTGCACATCCATCAATACTCATCACTCGGTATTTCAGCTCTTGGGTGGGAGGAAGCGTAAAACCAAGCCCCACCTCATCACTGAGCCACAGCATTGCTTATCTCACCCTGGACCATAACCTGCAGCATACAGAGAGCAGTAGTGAGGCTTCACACTGGTCTATCCGATGGAGGAGCTGGCCAACCCAGGTAGGGGCAGAGGAAAGCCACGGCATTAACTGCAGCGTCTGCATCATTGGACAGCAGGCTGCATGGCGGGGTGTGCAATGCTAGATGGACGAGTCTGTCCTGGATGTTTTTCAAGTGGAGATTAACCACTGAGTAGGTTCTTTTTATTTAAGATGCCATATGTCTCTTCCCTCTAAATATCTCTTCCATCAGACACCGCTGTGATTCCCAGTCTGCCTTCCAATACTGCCTTTCAGACACGATTCCAAACACTTCATAAAATCACGTTAAATCAGAGTCAGAAAATACTTTCAGGACTCCTTCTGTCCATTCTCCTGCTCTACGCCGTGCCCACACATACGCTCAGCTGCTTTGTCTGCTCTGGCTCTCCACAAAAACCTCTCCACAAATACATTTTTCAGGATTCCATGTGTGAGATTTCCCTGTTAAAGCCGCCAGAGCTGCGCTGTGAACCCTTTGGTTTTGGGGTGGGCTCCTCCTTAGTGACTTATCTGATTACACTGTGAATTCTTTTCTCCATCTGTGAAAGGGGAATGGCAATGCTAGCCCTCTCCCCCCCCCCTGCTGTGAGTTTCAATATATCAAGGACTTTGAGGCACTTAATACTATGTAAATGGGAGACATATCAGCTGTGCCTCAGACAAATGAATTTCACTTAGATTGATGGGTGTGAAGCACTTCCAAAATTAGGCCTATTCTTCTTAAATCAAAGTTTCCCCAAGCCAGTTCAGCTCCATTGATGTAGAGGAAGTCATCAAGTTGCGATTCATCATTGGGTTCGATAAAACACCCTCAGTAGGCTGACCCACCACATGCTGCTCTTCTTTAGCATGAGTTAAAGTTTGGTCAAACACACAATGAATACCATTATATCTCTTGACATCACAGGGCTGAAAACCCTGGGCATGCTCCTGACTGAACTCAAAGCACACAAAGCATCTCATATGGAGCTGGGAGCAACACCTGGATATTTAGGGTCATGTTCAGTGGTTGCAAACCAACGGATTCGCTGATCATCCTTGTTCCTCAAAGGTGAATTGGAAACATGCAAGTCAACCTTTGGTACCTCAGAGTGCCCCACTTCACCACCATGGGTCTCTGCCACTCTCCTGCAGCCTTCGGAAGGAGGTTGGCACTACTGCTGGTCAGTGGGGCTGAAAAGCAGCACTCAGTGATTGGAGTGCCTCTGTGATGCTGAGCTGTTTATGACATTAAGTGGTCCATAACAGTATAGATAATGTCATAAACCTCATTTCATTCAGTTAACAAACAGTAAATCCATTTTGCACATAGGAAAATCATCACACCTGTAGATAGCCAAGTAATGTCATGGTAAACCATACTGAGCTGTTAACTACAGCTTTATGTTCACATATATGGTCGGACTGCAATTCCTCTCTAAGAGGCAGCGCTCAGCCTTAATGTTGGGGTGAAGCCTCTCCATGCCATGAACACACTCTACAGCCCAGGGAGGGGAGCACGTGCTGGATCCCACACTGTGGGGCCCAAACAAAGCCCATCTCCGCAGGGCTGCAGCTTCTCTCCTCCAAAAACCAAGCATTCATCCAACTGAAGGCTCCCGTATGTTGTTTATACGTAGAGGAGGAGCTCAGCTCTCTCCAACTTTTTTTCTAACTGCAGATAATCAGCAAAGCTGGGCAAATAATTCAACACGTATAATTTATTCTATGAATTTTGATTCTTTGCCCACAAGCTGCTTGTGCTTCTCACAAAGGTCCTGTGAAATTATTCAGAGAAAGCGCTGCCCTGGCCTACGGCTCTCTCTGACCCCCCCAGCGCTGCACTGCTGGCTGTTGGCTTATGCAAGAGAGATGCCTCCATCACCTGCCATCCCTGTTTATGGTCCAGGACAAAACCAACCTCAGAGGGCACCAAAGCATTAATAGAAGCCATACCTGGGTGCCCAGAACCACATTTCCAGGCATCATGCTGTACTAGGTGCAGCAACCGGTTAGCTGAGTAACCATGGAAATGTGGTCACGTCATCCATGTGTTTGTACCAAAATGCCCCACACTGTCATTAAATGAGACTAAACACACACAGGAACAGCAGTAAGCACAGCTGTGCTGCTTTTACCCATTGGCAGCGCAAGGAGATGATGCTGCAGCCTCGCACGTAGCTGCAGTGCCAGTTAGCAAGCTTTCCTGAACTTCTGTTGAAGCTGTGAATTAAGTGGCATCTGTTGGAGCTGGTTTCCTACGCAGGTCTCCTTGTGCCACCACACCGTGCCTCTCCCCCACGCATCCAAACACAGCTGCTGGCAGGGACTGAGCCCAGTAGTGCCAAGGCTACAACTGCAAGGAAAAGGCTGAAGAGCATCCAGCAACACGAAGAAGTGCATAATCCCCAGCTTTGGGAAGAGCCAGTTTCAAACTTTGCTAAAAATGACTTGCTACGGGGGCAGACCAGCATGCTCCTGGCCAACTAACACATTAATTACATTACAGCTTTGCAGCCATCATTACACAGTATTGCCTTCATGTGTGACAGGCAGCAGAATAGCTGCTACAACTTCCCATTAACAACCCATCCAAGGTGGGAGGTGATGTGTTTATAAGAACTGCCACATTAATGCCTGGTTACAGACCATACCAGAGGCTCCTTATAGCTCTGATGCCTTGATGGTCACCACTCCCAGCTGATGGCATCCCAACTGCACTCACCCCATGGATACCCTCCATCTCTTCACTTTCACATCTAAACATTGTCAGCTTGTCTGCAGGAAGAACTACGACCCTGGAAGTTAAATATGCTTGCCAAGACAAATGTTGATTTCCTTTCCCTACCAGCATTCAGATATCTGGTTAATTCAATGCAAGGAATTAAGCTTTGTTTCAGTGTTCAGCTGGAAAATAAATTAAAAACATTGAGGTAGAAAAACACTGCGGCTGTTAAAGCTGTTTAGTGACCAAGACAGCCTCAAAATGTGTTTTAGGCTGACTTAGCATACTGGCTTTCAGAAGCTAAGTAGACAAGTGAACTAATCCCAGGTCTTAACAACTAATGTTCAAAACCAACTTTCATTTCCAAATGCGCCCATACGTTTGAGAATGAGTCATAAGGTGTTTGCTGTGTGGTGGAGAAACAGACAAACTGGGAAGGGTATTTTTATGTGTTTGTGAATCATTGTATATGATATTTTCCTCCACCGTGCTTCTCTGCCCTAACAGTTTTCTGCAATGAAATTCATTCAAGCTGTACTGGAAATGTAGGCACTTTATAGAAAATCTTTAATAGTGCTAGCACAAATGGATGGCTCTTATTTCCTCCCTGCAAAGTGGCGATTTGCAAAACCACTGCCATCAAATATTTACCCCCTCACCCCCCCCCCACCCCAGGCCATTAAACAAAGCCTAATGGAAATGCCTTCTGGCAGATGCAGATGGGACCGATGTGCCTGTGGGCAGCAGTGCCACGAGCAAGGGCACCTGGGGGGCACACAGCAGCCACAGTGGGCTCAGGAAGCAAGCATCCTGCATCCCTAAGGCAGATGCATAATCAAACAGAGACACAGAAGACATCAGATGATATGAGGCACTGCACAGGTTGCCCAGAGAGGCGGTGGTGCCCCGTCTCTGCAGACAGCCAAGGTCAGGCTGGACGGGGCTGGGAGCACTGCTGAGCTGTGGGTGTCCCTGTGTGCTGCAGGGAGCGGCACCAGGCGGCCTTCAGCTCCCTTCCCACTCAAACCATCCTATGAGTCTATGTGCACAACCCTGCAAAGATCAATATGGAAACTCATATGCACACAAACACACGAGCGCGTGGCCACACCACTGCCAGCATCCATATAAACAAGCACACAGAGGGACAGCAAAACGCATAGATCATTTCCAACACTTTCCATCCTGGCTGTGACGCCTGTTTATTTTCTGGTATGCTCATCTTGCTGGTATTTTTAACATTTAATTAGTTGAGCCAGCTGCTTTCGCTTTACAAAGGGCTGCTTAGTTTTGCCTTGTTCTAAATGCGCTCCCTTTGTTAGCAGGATCAATGCACACTCTGGCCATGCTGCACAGCCCAGACCCCAGCACTGCTCTCTGCTGCATTGAGCTCCGGGCGCAGGAAGCAGTGGTAGCTGCAAGCTTTGCATGGCAGCAGCCAAGGCAGCCTGGACTTCAGCCTGGGCTTGGAGGAGAACAAAGCACAGCACCACTATACATTTCCTCTTCATGCCTCTCCTCTGAATGGGAGCTGAGAGCGACCTTATGCTCTGCAGATTGTTGTCCCTTGGAAACAGGATGAAAACCAGAGGATGTGCCACATAGAAGAAAGATTTTTGCCTGGCCGCAGTGGGGCAGGGATCCTGTTCCCCTTGGCCAGGGGATTCTCAGCAGCTGGAGTATAATCACTGCCTGTGTGGATGAAAGACATTGCTTTTTTATCAACAGAGCTCAAAAATCCCCCCTAGGAATGGGCCACAGGAGAGCTTTCTGTTTACACGTCTCCACCAGGCAGCTACAAAGGCTCTGTGAGCAGCCAGAGCGTGCTGGCTCATCCCTCCCTGGGCAGAGCATGGCAGCTGGGTGGGGGGATTGCCAGCCCCCCAGGTCCAGCCAGGATACCAACCCTGGGTTTTGGGTCCATCATTAATGATGGATACAGGGCAGCTGTGAGCATCCCCAGAAGCAGCTCCTCCTGTATGCATTCATGGCTACAGTGCAGCCCCACAGAACACAACTACAGAGCTACACAGCCACGGTGGTTACCCATCAGCTATACACAATCCAGTGTGTTCTGTTCTGTCCCCAGTCCATCTCCCCACTTTTTCCCCTTACGCTCCTTGCAGAAGGGCTGAGGACGAGCAGCGGTGGCATTGCCATGATCCCATCCCCTGGCAGCTCTGCCCTGCATTGCTGCTAATTCGTTGCTGGCAGAGATTAGGAGAGAAGCACTGTCCCCATTAAGGTCGCTGAAAGAGAGTCCATTGATTTCAGGGGAGCTGGGATTTCAGCCTGATTATCTCTATCACTCATGAAAATACTTCTAAGGAGTTTGCCTTTGGAAAAGGGCAGATTGCCTCAAATGTCAGGCGTTAGCAAAGCACTGCTGCTTCCCCAGACAGACTTCCCTCCCCAGCTTCAAATGGCACAAAAGGACCCCTGTGCTATTCTATTCAGACCAGAAGAGATCTTACACCTTTAAAGAAGAGAGAAGTTTACCCGAGAATGTACACATGAACTTCTATCTTCAATAGTTATAATATTTTTTTCTCCAAGGAAATAAATTTTTAATTGTTCTCATTCTTCCATATCACCTTTGAATAGGATTTGCTTTTTCATTGCAAGTCCAAGATAGAACACCTCGAAGTCCTCAATTTTCAGGCCCATACAAACCTATCACTTGCGACACCAACAAACAAAGCCCAAACATGTTTAATGAAACAGTTCGGGGTTTAGAAATGAATGCTTTTGTTTTGCTCAAAAAGCCATTCGTAGCTCCAATCCCAAAGACTTTCTTCCCACAAGCCCCTTTAATCCAGCTCTAAAAACCTTCTCTTTGAGAGAGGTGTAATAGACGCGTGCTCGCCTGGCTGGATTTGCCTTCCTCCTCATTAGAGCTACCAGCACTGAGTCCTGTGCTTGGAGGGAAATGAATCTGCTCTGGCTGCTGCAGATAGCAGAGGGAGCGCACGCTTATCGCAGGTTAGCCCTCCGATAAAAGAACAAAAGTAGAGCTCAGCAAACGATATCTAGCAAACAATAATGTGCGCTTTCCCCGCTATTTTCCTTTTCCAGTTGTCAGTAAGCAAAACTTTGATCGCTTTCCCTGGTGTCTTTGCCCCATTGGTGGCACAGCTGACCCAGGGTGGGGATTCTGGCGCTGGACACCACGGCTCTCCTGGGCGCACCTCCAGCCATGGTCAGAACCCTTCCCCTTTCTGAGCTTCAAATTCATTTCTAGCAGGTGCTGACATCAGAACTGCTGCCCATGCAGTCATTTCTGCCAACAAACTCATTAGCAGAGAAATTCATTGAGTGAGCACAAAGGAAGAACGAACTCAGGCTCTGCTGGCTGCTGCTCCCCAACCAGAGGGCAGCTAAGTGCATGCACTCCTGCTGCACACCAACCCACACGCACCTCCTCAGGCTCCTTGCACCCTTCCCAATGTACTTCTTTCACTTGGGGCACATCAAAGCTCTGCCACAGAGCTGTGATTCCACAGCACTGCAGCCCAGACTAGAGAGCCTCTGGCCATAGGGATTCAATAACACTGCTCACCTGGGGACAGCCTCCAGCACAAAGCTGCACCTAAAACACACTTACAGGTGGACATGTGCTCCCATGGAGCCTGAGAAAGAGGAGCAATGCACAGAACATGCACTGTATATGGTGCCCAGCCTGGGCAGTGCTGATACCAGCACAGCTCTGCACCACCAAACCACAAGCTTCTGAAGCAACCTGACCACATTGCCAGGCAGCTCAGTGCCTCCTAGCACATGCCAACACTCTGCAAAAAGAAACATTCCCCCCTTGTTATCCCAGCCATGCTCCCCTTCCCTACCTGGGGGCTCCACTTGCTCCTGGGGCACTCAGCACCTCAGCAACACCTGCAGAATAGACAAACTCAAGGGGAAAAAGGGCCCCCAATCCCCTATTTATCTCCAGGACCACCTCTCTGTTCACACCTCATCACCCACAGCTGCTCCCAGTGTCTGAGTGCTGCCTGTGCTCCGACTCGTGTGCAGGGCTCTGCTCCTTGTTCAGCCTGGCCCTGCAGCTCTTCCCTAAAAAGAAGAACTAAAGAGCATTAAAATCTAGTGGGAGCACAGAGGAGAGGTTCAGGGGGTCTGACTTATGAGGAGGCATAAAGGGATGTCATCTAGGCCTGTAAAAAAGTAAAGGGGCAGAGGGGAGATATGAAGGATGTGAGAAAGCTGTGCAAATAATAGTAATAATAAAAATGATGTTTTTTATTAATTGCTCACTGAAGGGCGCAGAGGGGCCCGAGCAGACAATTAAAACACAATAATAATAAACAATAATAATTAAAATCTCATAAAGCGCATCATAGGAAAAAAAAAAAAAAAAAAAGCCAAATATTCTGAAGCTCATGAAATCCTGCAGAGGACATAAAATAAAGGCAAAGGGGAAAACTTATCTGAGGTTGACCAAAAATATATCACATGTAGTAATGGGTTTGTGCTAAAGAGAAAGAGAGGAGAGAGATGGCAGCCCTGGGCTGGGAACCACACACCTGACCTGGGCAGGTCAGGTGTGTGGTTCCCAGCCCAGGACCAGGAGATCTGCAGGCACTGGTGTTCCCTCCCTAGATCCACTTTAAAAACTGATTTTCAGGGAGCTGTTTGTGGCTACTGCAAATCATTTGCTTTCAGATAGTGTCTAATCTGCTAGCTTTTCACCAAGTATTGGATTGCATTCCAGCAAACAGTGGGCATCAAATCTAAACTCAGCAGGATGCCTTTAAATGATGTTGTATGGGTGCGTTCTGTCATGTTGTCCCAAACTTCAGCTGGCAGGGGGATAACACATCCTGATTAGCAGCTGAAAGACGAGTGTGAGCTCTCACTCTCTTTCTCCATGCAGTTGTATGCGGATGTGTGCTCAGATCCTCACTGTATAGACAGAAGTCGGAGATCAGGGTAGTCTAAAATGCAGCATGACTGCAGCACACACAAGCAGAATGCCTCTGACAAGTTACACCAATTATACACCCGTTATTTGTCACATCTGTTCACTCATCAGCTTGCATTTCAGGCATGAGACTGCATCTAAAGATAAGACATCAACAAGAAAGTGGGGCAGACTGACGGTGCAGAAGGGCGATGTTTGCAAGTCCTTGCCCAGCACTGCTCTGCCCACCCTGGGATGATGCACCATAAATATGCATGCAGCGTGGCAACAGGGTACCACTGCATTTTGACATGTATTATATGTTGGAATAACTCAGAGGGATTTCTGCACAGTATAATAATGAGCGCGCTCGGTAATAGCCAGCTCCAGGAGAGGAGACAAAGCTGGAGTTACTGCACCTGCAGTTTAATAGTTGGAGAATTGTGATCTTAGAAAAGCAGTTTGCCCTAACGACATGATCCGTACAGAGAAAGCCTCTCGTCTCGTTTAAGCTGGCTGTGGGGGATGTTTGCAGCCAGAAGACTCACAGAAAAGATGCGTTTTCTGACAGCAAGAAGGTCACCCAGGCTGAGAGCAGTGCTGTGTGCCTCTGTTGCACTGAAATTTCTGCGCCCTCAATTTGCCATCGTGATATCAGCCGAGCATTAGGGACAGGGAGGCCAGCCAAGAAAATGCTTTTCTGATGGGTTTGGGAACTGGGAGCCATGGGGACACCTGGGGCACCAAGCTGCCTCCTGCGATGGGGAAGGGACAGCTGCCCACCAGTTTGGGATTGGTCTCAGAGCAGGAGGACATTCCTTGGTTTCTGGCTTCCTTGCAGAGCTGGGGTTCTGGCAGTGTCACAGTGCTGCCCCAGCTAAGGCAGGCTGGAACCCCACGCATACCTCACTGGGTCAGAGGCTGCGATTCATTGCCTTGCAGCTCTCCCGAGGTGGCTTTGAATCAAGGGTGGCTGGCATTGGGTTTAATTACATTATGGCATGGCGGGTGCGCAGCTCTGTTAGGGGACATCTCACCCCAGCAGCATCCTGCCCTTCGGAGGGAGGTGACACCGCCTGCGTCCATTGTCACTGCACAGCCCCGCATGGCAGAGGGACCCTTCCTGACCTGCACAACCATTAGCTGGTCACCTACGGTGTGAGGGCTGATTAGCCCTGACTTCCATGTGCGGTTACAAACGTTATTATCGATCATAACATTACGCATCTCCTCTAAATCCAGCTACATTTAACCCAGTGACCTCTGATGGCCGTAATTCTGCAAGCTGCTGACGTGCCAGGTGAAGACACTGAGCTGAGAGGTGCAGTTCAAAGAACAGAAGGGAGGAACGTCATTCTCAGGGACCTGGACAGGCTCAAAAAGTGGCATGAGAGAACCTGATGATGTTTAAGAAGGCCAGGTGCAAGGTGCTGCACTTGGGTTGGGGCAATCCCAACGACAAAGACAAGAAGAACTCCTTGAGCATTGGGCTTGTTCAGCTTGGAGAAGAGAAGGCTGTGGGGAGACCTCATTGTGGTCCGCCAGTATCTGAAGGGAGCTTACAAGCAGGAGGAGGAGCGGTGTTTTGTGATAGTGATAGGACTAGGGAGGATGGCTTTACACTTCATGAGAGCTGATGTTAAACTAAGCTAAAGTAGGTGAGCTGTGAGGAAGCAATCCTTTGGTCAGGGCGGTGAGGCGCTGGCACTGCTGCCCAGAGAGCTGTGGGTGCCCCATCCCTGCAGGCACTCGAGGCCAGGTGGGATGGGGCCCTGGGCAGCCTGAGCTGGTGGGGGGCAGCCCTGCCCATGGCCAGCGGTGGCACTGGGTGGGCTTTGAGCTGCCCTCCAACCTGAGCCATTCTATGGTTCTGTGACAGGGAAACTTCTCCATGCTCTACGCCTGCCGGACATCAGCTGCACGCTGCCCTTTGCTCCCTTTGCCTGGTGATGCAGGATTCACACTTCATCCACCTGCTCCTCCCCTCCATGAGCCCTCAGATGATGCCCTCAGTGCAGCAGTGCTCCTTGCTCGGCCAGCAGCAAGCACAGACACAGCCAAGGATGTTTCCAGATGAACCCGGCTCCCTCGCTGCTCCGCAGGTAAACAAACAGATTGTTGTCGAGGGTTTTTAATTTCCTCCGCCACAGAGCTGCCGCGCACCTTTTACACAGAGACAGAGCCTTTAAAGACTTTGGGAAGCAATTCCAACATTTTCTATAGGCGCGGGGAGATAATTGAATGCTTTCAAAGGCCGCTGTATGGCAGAAGGAAAGTTCAATTTTTGCAGCACGGCGCATCCCGCATTGACCGACTTCAGCTCTTTGGCAGCGCTCCCCTTCTTTTATTCCTTCCTAGCAGCTGAATTACTCTCGCCGTTCTTCTGCGCCTTCTCTCTGATGAAGCACTTAGGGTTGAGAAGCAAAAACCAACCTAAAGTAAACCGAGACCCTTGCCATGAGATAAATAAATAAATAGGCACAAGCAGAGACTTCTGCTCCTCTGAGAGGGAGGAGAGGCGTCTGCTCCACTCGCGGCACCGATAGGCAGAAAGTCTCTGCCGAGCTATTTTTAGTCCTAACATTGCAGAACAAGACGCAGCTCCAGGCAATTTTCTTTTTTTTTCTCTCTCTCTTATTTTTTTTCTTGTTCCTCCTCTCTCTTTTCCTTTTTTTTTTTTCCTTTTTTTTTTTTTTTTTTTCCAGATTTATTCATTCAGAGACAGAACGGACGTGGTGCTGTGAGAGGAGGGGGGGTCTCAATGTGTCCTCAGTGCTCCCTTGCAGTGCTGTTAGCAGGCTTGGAGCTGGCATCCAAGCATGGAGAGGGCTCATTCCATATCACTGCACTGATCTCTGTGCCACTCTTTGTTCCTTTGCCCAGTGGTGGCCATCCCCTGTCCCGGCTGTGCTGGCACAGCTCTGTCAGCCCGTGCCCACCGTGCTCAGAACTCCCAAACGAAGCTGTCCCTCTCTTCCTGCAACCATAGCAAAGAGTGGCGGTGTATTTTTTGCACAGTAAAATAAACATGTCCTTGTTAATGCACATCCCTTTGGAGGAAGCAGCAGGTGGAAGTGTGCGGGTGAAGGTTACCAGCAGACTGGAATTTAAAAGCAGCCAATGCCAAAGCACAATCCCTCCCTCTCCATGCTCCCTGCAGCTTGCGAGGGGCAGTGGGGATGCAGCAGATTTGCAGGGGAATTCAGTTCTTATGTTCACTCCTGGCGCCAGTTCCATGCCAGCTAATTGCATCCCTCTTATCTCTGCTCCAAAGAAAAGACTGATTTAAGGCTTGCCTCTATTGGAAGTGGCATTGCTTATGCACAGCTGCACGCGCACTTCACAGCTTTGTGCTGTCCTGTGAAATGTCAGACAGACTTCTGCATGGAATGAGCCTACCAAAATAAATAAATAAATAAATAAATGTATTGTATTTAAATATTCCTTAAGTCATTTTAATGTTTTTAAGTCTTAATTCATCTTCTCAAAGTTCCTTTTCACTACATTAGTGTGACGTATTTGACAGAAAGATGAATGACATTATTAAGGAGTCTCTCTGGCACATTTTAGTAATAAAATCTTTCTTTCCCCTCTGCTTCTCTCTTTTTCTAGACATAAGGGCCTTTTGCTTCCTTAATCTTCCAGGGCTGTTCCTGGGTTTGCTGGGAGATGCTCAGAAGCAGCTCCAGAACTTTCCCAGTGCAGTGCTCCACTCCCATTAGGGCTGGGCAGCCCCATGCACCCACAGCCTGGCACTGTGCTGAGAGCCAGGCTGAGCCTCGTGCTCCCCCTAACAGCTCTGAGCAGACACCCTCTGAATTTATGCACTGCTTCCCCATTCCTTTTTGATTTATCATTTCCAGCGTGCCAGAGAAGTCACGCACATTAATCATCCTGACTTCCAAACCATCTCCCCTAAATCATTTCTCATGCTGGGAGCCATTTGCCGAAGAGCCCCTCTCTGCTGAGCAGTGTCCCAAAGCCCCCTGCAAGGACACTGCTGTCCCCATGTGCAGCAGCGGAGGGAGAGATGAAGCTGGGGGGATGCCCAAACAGTGAGATGAAGCTGGGAGGAGAAAGGGGGGGGGGGGGGGGGAAGTCTAAACAGTGGGATGAAACTGGAGGGATGCCTAGACACTGAGGCTACTCCCACATCCCAAAACTCCCGGCTTAGAGCGGTGTGTGCCCCACCCTGTCTCAACCAAATGTGGCTTAAAAATAGAGAAATTGCTAAGAGAAACTCCAGGCTTCGTGCGTGCTTCATATGAAATATTGAAGAGACGGCTCAGAACAGAGTTATCAGTGCTTGGGGAGATGGAGAAGAAGCGAGAGGATGGCCCTGCTAGGCTGCATGGAGGAGGATGGCACTGAGGGATGCTCTTGGGGTCACAGCTGGGTGAGGAGGAAGTGGAATCCCTTTGTTGATGTGCTCTTCTGGAGGGGAATCCCTCAGCTCCGGAGAACCCACAGGGAAGTGGGGAAGGTATGGGCAAAGGGCAGGCTGTGTTCCCTGTCCCAGATCACTGCAGGCGATTGCACTCAGCGTTTATCCTCTCCCATCTCTACAGAACTCAGCCTCGAGTATCTCCCACTTAGCCCACCCCTTTTTTGACCAAAGGAGGCATTTGGGGGGAGGGGGGCTTGGAGCAGTGAAGAGCAGGTGGTGGAGACAGCCCCAGCGTGCCTGAGGGGGCCCCAGCACCGTGGATGTCCATGTCTCAGGGCAGCGTCTGTGCGTTCTTCTGATGCTGGGAGCACAGGAGGGCAGTTTGCTCTGCAGGAGCATATTGCTTGCAACAAAGGAGAGATCTGCTGCTCTCTGGCTGTTTAGACTCTCCAAAGCTTCAGTGATCTACCTAGATTAGGCCTCAACAAGTTGAATTTCTGCTCCAGGTATTGCAGCTGCTCCTTGCTGAATAAAACATGCCATTTGCTCTGCTGTGCCCAGACGATGAGCTCCACAAATTCTCTTATTTCTTTTTCCATTTGTACACACACTTGTGTTTTGTTGTGTTTTTTTGTTTTTTTTTTTCTTTTGGCAAACCTCTGCGAAGAGGTGCACTGCCTGTTGCTCCCCTTGGGTTCCTGCACTTAAGGAAGGGTTTTGCTGCTTTAATAAGCATCCCCTTGTTTGCCCAGCAGGTGCATCGGATGGATGCCGGTGCTGCACCCACACCTGAACTCCCCGTGGGGCAGGAGCACAGCAGGGGTGAGGACAATCCACTGCCCCCTTTGCACACTCAGATTGCTGCTTGAAGTGACTGCACAGCAAAGCAAGGCCAGGCCCAGGGGCTGAATTTCTGCCTCGATTTATGCTTGAGCTGAGGTGAGGAAAACAACTCGACTGAGACATTTGTATGGCGCCAGCCACAGACAGCATTTAAAACGCTATTCATTTCCATGGCTGTTGTTCCCATTTAGAAATTATCTCCCTGATAGCTGGAGGAATTTTCTGCCTGTTACATTTGGTCCAAGCTGTCCACTCGGAGTCTCTCCAGTTGCTATTTTCATTTACTTACAGAGAACACAGGCGGAATGGATTGTTCCTGCTTTGCACTGAAGTTTTTAAGTAATAGGGGGAAAAAAATGACACTCAAGTAATTAAGAGATCAGACATTGAGCATTCTGCATTGCATAGGTAGTTTTGCATGAGTTCACACCAGCTACCTGTGGTTCCTCATACCAATTTAGTAGTTCCTGGGTTCTTTTCATACTTACTCTTGCATTTGCTTAGCAATTAATTAATAACCATGCCCACTGTGGAGTGGTGTGTGCAGGATCCTCCACAGCCCAGCACTGCAGCTGGAAAGGGCTCCATGCAAGCGCATTTTCAGCTGTTTTTGCATGCATGCACACCCCTGGGCTAACATCATCTCTGTCCTCCCAGCTTGCCAACCAGCTCTGAGCCCCCTCTGCAGCAGTACAGCAAGTGAGAGTCTTTTTATAAACATTTAGAGATCTAAGTTTGGCATCTGCTCCCATAATGATATAGCAGATCATTACAATTTGTGACATTCCACTATAAACAGAAAGCTGTAAAACCCTGTAATTTAGGGAGCTGGATCAGGTACTCATGTGCTTTGCATAATCCAGAAGGATAGTGGGTTTCGGGCTGGGTTTTCCTTTGCCTTCTTTTTTTTTTTTTTTTTGCTTGCTTGCTTGCTTTTTCTTCCCTCTGGTTGACATGGTTACAGCATCCCGAGGATGGGGTAATAGGACACGACACATGCATTTGGGCAGACTCAAAAATCTACTGTAAAACTGAAAGCACACTGCTTAGACACAATCCAGCTGCTTTATCTTCCCCTATTCCTCTTCCTCCCTTTTTTCCAAAGAGGCACTTGCATGACAGCATCCTTTTCCTTCCCGAAGCTCGTCATCCACCACTGCTCTTTCCTACCAAAGCCCTTCCTTCCCCGCCTGCACCATCAGAGCCGCTGCTGCTCTGACCCAGTGCTGCAGCAGAGCAGACCCAGGCATCGGGTGGGGAAACAACCTGTGGCAGGAGCAAGTGCTGACACAAAATAGATAGATGGAGGCAAAAATTGTTCCTAAATTGAATGTTTTTCACAGTTCTTCCAAGCAGTGTCTGCAGTACTTTAAGATTATTCTCTCCCGGGGGGCCTCATAAAAGCTGTAAATACTCGGAATAGCTTTCAAGGCTGGCCTTACGACAGTGCCGTTCTCAGGAAAATATATGCTAATGTGCATCACCATCATTATCTGGGAGACCTCGGAGCCGCCGCTTTTGTGTCGACGAAGAAAAGATTTCTGATTGCCGGTGTTTTGCTAAAAGTTAAATACACGCAGCCTTCAAAGCGCACGGGGAGAATTCTTAAGCAGAAATCTCCCGATGGCAGCTCCTGTGTGCCACAGCCCGGTTCCGGGATTTATTGCAAAGCTGTGGGTCACATTTTCTCTGCTCCTGGCACAGCAGCCCAGGGACATTGTGGGCGCAGGTGGGTTTCAGAGGTCCTGGTTGCAATCAATCTCCATTGAAGCTTTCTGCTTTTGTACAGGGAGCTTGGGCAGCATTCCTCAGAAATCATAGAATTGGAGGATGGTTTGAGCTGGATGGGACTCTTGGTGTGCCGCTCCCTGCAGTGCACAGGGGCACCCACAGCCCCAGCAGTGCTCAGAGCCCCGTCCAGTCTGACCTTGGCTGCCTCCATCACCTCTCTGGGCAACCTGTGCCAGTGGTTGTGGAGAGCGGGTTGTGCAGCATGTGCACACGTGGACTTCCTCACTCCATCTCCTGGAGAGTTCTGTACCTTGTCATCGGCACTGACATGCAACAGAATGGAAACAAGGCTATTTAAAGGCTCCCATACAGTATGGTGCTTCAAGAAAACCACACTTAAGTGTAAATGTCAACGGGACTGTGTCTGTAATGCTGAGCTACTTTACTTAATTGAGGCTAAAGGCACTGAAAGGGAAACAAAACTCAGGGAGCCGTGCAAATGGAAGCAGCAAAGCACCAGCAGATTTACCGTGCCTGCTCCACTACGGATCATTGCAGGCAGCCTGGTGCAGGGATGTCACCCGTGTGTCATCCTTTAATCAGTCTTTAATTCAGGATGCTGAAGCTGAGGCAGTGCTTGCGCTCTGCTTCAGCTGCCAGTGAGGCCGCAGTGTGTGCAGGGCTGTGCTGGGGCCATGGGGCAGAGGGCAACTCACCATTGCCAAAGGGCTCTGGGCAGGCTGTGGTCCCCATCCAGCACCCACATGGGTGCTGCTGGGCCCAGAGTGCTGCTGTGCTTCCTGAGGGTGAGAGAAGAGGATGGGCACAGGAAGGCACCGGGAGCCCCAGCTGGAGCCGTCCGTCCTTCTCAGATGGGTTTGCAGCTCCCCTTGGTGGAGGCAGGCGGGGGGACAAGGGAGAGCCGGAGCGACGGTGGGGTCCTGGGGAAAGTCCTTGCTGTCCTCAAACGCTTCCCCAGAAGTACTTTTGGCAGCTTACAAGCTTCCAGGTTTAAGGATTACCGGTATCAATCTCGAGTGTGGGACGTTGTTTACGGCTGCCTCGGTACAGCAGCTCTGCAGTAATCGCATTCTTTGATCCCAAGGGGGAAATCGAGGAGCTGGGCTCATGCAGAGCAGCGTCCCCAGGAGCTGTCGGGGTGGAACCTCTCCAGCATCAATGCCGGAGGGACCTGCCCTCACCAGGCACCCATCAGCACCAAATAGATCCTTAAAGTCTTCTCTCTCCATCTTCCAAAATGTCCTTTGCCTTCAAACTGTGTTTATCATGCATGATTGATATTTGACATTACGATGTACGGAGAACATGCGCAGCATCGCTCTGCTGGGACGCAGCACTGCTCCACAAACACATCCATCAGAGCTGCGTGCCACCCAGCACGGGGACAACAGAGGGGCTGTCCTGGGGGGAGAATAACGGCTCCAACCCCACGAGGGATCTCGCACACATCTGCGGGCTTCATGAGCAGAGAGGTGCGGAGTTCAGCGCTGCTTTTAAGATGGAGCCGTGGCAGCAAGCCTTGCCGAGCACAGTGGGATCGCTGCGATCAGACAGGCTGAAGGATGCTGTCTGCAGTCCTCTGCCCCGTGGGCTGCGAGTGCCCTTGAAAGATGGCTGAGAAATCCTTGAAGAAAGCGAGGGAGCCAGGGCTCCGGTGGGCTTGGCTTTCATTGCTGTGACCGAAGGGAGGAAGGGAAGCTGCACGGCGAGCAGCAACGCTGCCGGCTCCAGCAACGCTGAAGTCTTTAGCAGATGGAGATAACAGGGGAAGTATTGATCCCAATTTCCCTTTGCTGTCATTTGAGAGGCGGCTGGTGGAGGATCGCATTATCTTCCTGATACGTGCCAGTGCGCGTGTACATCAAGGAGAGATGGCGTGTGATTCATTAAGCAATTACACTTGTGCTGAACTACAAGTACAATGAACTCAGCTAAATAGTTGGAGGGCCTTATTCTCCTCCCCAAATAAGATCCTTCGCGTTGTGACAGAGTAAAAGGCTCCCATTAAGGCTCAGCTTCCCAGTGCTGCTTGTGGATAATGCCCCAGGCATGAAGACAACACAGTTGCCCTGGCTGAAGACGCCCTGTGTTAGGGCAGGGCTGGATGCAGTCCCAGCGGGGTTGAGCTCAGCTCTGCAGAGACCTCAGGAGCCGGCCAGAATTAACAGGTCCACATTGATTTTTGTTTAACTTCTCATTTATTACAGTGCTCTGGATAGAGATTAACTTTCGCCGCTTAGTATTTATTATTGTTTCAGCTGCTTTCAAATGGAAACTGAAAGCACTTTGACGAATGAATCAAGAGCTTTGCCCAGGTTCACTGTACCTGCTGTGAAAGTGCAATGGATGTTCATCCTCAGTTAGCAATGAGGGAACACAGAGTGTGGATGCTCGTGAGCTTGGCTGGGGCACAGAAATCCCTGCAGAGCCCTTGCAGCTGCCCAGGGGCCTGACTCGATGCTGCCCTCCCTGCACACCAGCCCAGAAGCAGCTCCCACTGCTGCAGCACCTTCGCCTGCATTCCCAAAGGCATCAGCTGAGAGGAGGGCATGCAATCCAAGAAGCAGTTGGCAATCCCAAAGGCGTTCCTTGAACCAGCACACAAAGCAAGTGGTAGTCAGATAGAGCTGGTACTCCTTGCTGCCAGTTCGTGCTCCCAGAGCAAACCATTAATATGCATTTCTCTGACGAGCTGTAAGTCACTTGTGGTGAAGGGCTGCATCTAATTGATTTGAGATGCATCAGCCAAGCCTCACGACCAGCTCTGCTAGGCCTGTGTGTAATAAGTGCAACACACTGGAAAGAGGGGAATTACTCTTGACACTGGGATTATATCTCTGCCAAAGGCATCAATATTCTATTAAAGATATGTGATAACATAACACTAATTACCAATTGAGGGGCCATTAAAGGCAGCCTACAAACAGTGGTTCGATCTCACCTTTCAGATTAAAAACACCGCAATGATTTCCTGTTCCTTGTACTTTATTTCTGTTTTTTTCTTCCCATGCATAATTCAGGGATGCAAATTACCAGCAGATACCTCGAAGAGTTCTGTCTTCACCTGCCATCCAGGGGCAATGGCTTCACAAGCCTGGACTGAGCCAGGAAGGAGATATGTCATGTCTACAAGCCAAAAACAGGACAGAGAGAAGTTTTCTTCCAGTTGGGTTTGGCTGCCTGCCTGGGGGCAACGTAACGAATGGCCATGACTTAGCAATAGAGGAAAGCACAAATCGTGCAGGATGAACTGGCACCAGGCAGGCCTTGCAAAGCCTTCAAGCAGACCATGTAGGGGTCCAGCACAGCACCCACAGATGCCAAGCTCTTCAAAGGCCTCGGATCTTACACATGTTCTTCTGGTTGTAAAGGTTTTTTTACCCCTAAGCCTAGCACAGTGATCACAAAGCTAAGGAAAACAAAGTCCAAAAAAGCCTCATCTTGTGGGGGCAAAACTGATTCTCTCATCAAGTGATTCAGTGGTTGGCAGCCCTGTCTGTGGCAGAGGGGTGGAACTGGAGGTCCTTCCCAACCCTAGCCCTTCTGTGGTTCTGTGATTCTAAGCCTTGGTGCCCTACACAACAAGACACTGTGCAAGATTAGAGCCTAAAAGACACAACTGGACTCCTCAGATGTCTCTGTGAGCACCGGTGTGTGTCAGTGGGCAAAGCCCAGCCTGGAATTTAGTTATTGGCAAGAATAGTATGAAAATTATTGTTAAAGAGGGAGTAACTTCCCTGTAGAGAAACAGAGGAATTAGAAACTGTCTCGTACTCCCAGCTGGTGTTAACAGCATAATTTAGCTCCGAGCAATCCTTCTGGAGGCCAACATTGAAGAACATAACATTGAGGAGCACACATTAAATAAATGTCCAATAAAGGACTAAGTGCATCCCTGCGGGAGGCCGAGGAAGGTCGTGCTGGAGCCAGCAATGAGGAGCTGCACTTCTTCCTGCAGCCTCACTGCTTTCCTGCATGCAGCAGCCACTGCAAGCCGTGCATTATTTTAATGAGACACAATAATATTCTATCAGTTCTACAAGCTATAGATTGAAGCTGCAGAGAGAAATGGTCTGAACCTCTGTATGATCAATCTTGTCAAAACATGTTCATTTAATCCCTTACAAATGAAAGGAAGATGTGTTTAAAATGTCATCCTTGGGGTCTGGCAGCCGGGCCCCTATAAATCAGCCAACCTGGGTAAACTGTGTTATTTAGGAGCTGTTTGACAGCACGCAGGCTGAAAACATTCTTTAAGCCACGCACACGAGGTTTACATTATCCCAGGCATTAAAGCGATGAGGATTTCTTTGTTTTACCTTCCTGTGAGTGAGTGCCCCCTGCGCAGTGGTTGCACTCTGAGGTGCACATGGAGAAGATGGATGGGTGGAGGTTAAGCAGGGACAGACACAACTCCCGGCAAAGCAAACTCACTGCCAAACCCGGCGACTAATAAGCTGACGGAGCTGACAAGGAGGGACAACCGCGTGCGAAATATCAGGCAATAACTTACTCTGCTGGGGGAATTCAGCCCTTATTCTGACACGGATGCTTCTGCAACCATGCAGCTGAGCATGCAGCCCCCAAAGCTGCAGCAGCCCCGGCTGCCTGCATAGGAGTAACATCTGGGGACACGCAGGTGCCCATATTTACCACGGGTTCGTTTCTCTCCATCAGCATCTAATTGAAAATGCTCAGGAATAATCTGCCAAATTCTCTGTGACATCTTCAGAAAGGACCAACTTTGCACCCAGCAGTGGAGCAGGTGGGAAATGGAGCTGTTTGCTTTGCTTGGGCATCAGGCATCGATTATTTGGTTTTCTTTCATTCTTTCTGTATCACTGAGTGAGATACTTCACCTCCTGAATCATGCTCAGCTTAACCATCATGTCGGCTTAACCATCTTCATCCTTGCCAGAGGTAGGTCAGAAGGCAGCACCTGACACCCAAGGACACTTAGGGAGCATCCTGCAACCATTCCCCAGCTCCAAACTCTGTAGGACTTCCTTCTGGGGAACAACACTGCATTTTTGGATGAACACCCACATGCCCATTTAACAGAAAGGATGTTTGACAGATATGACAATGGACAGGGATTGGTTGGGTTCTTTATTGGTTCTGAAGGTGCTTATATTTAAAACAATTTGTTAGGCTCTCTGTGATTTACTGCCGAGCTGGAAAATGGGGCTGAGTATTGATTCTTTGCCTTTTCTATTGCAAATGGGTGTAATGTTTTATAGTATGTCAGAATAATAGCAGTGGGCACTTTATCAATGTCAAATGTTAAAAATGATCAGCTATTGTGATATAGGAGATTAAATATGAAAGCTTGATGGGTATATAAAAGCAAAATGGCAATAATAAAGGGATTTTTATGTTCAACTCGTTGCTCTCCTGAATCTACCTGGGGAGCTATTAGAGCCAATTGTGCTGATCAGTGACATATCACGATGGGTTAAAGGACTGGAAAGCGCTGGGTTTCATTCCCTGGGGGGTGCTGATGTGTTGTGCAGCTGATCCGGGGGCTGGAGGCCAGCATTGCCCTTCCCCACCAGAACACTGCTGGCTCCCAGCTCTTCTCGCCATGCAGCAGCACAGCTGGGCAGCCGGAGGGCACGCAGCCCCAACCACACAGCAGGAACCCACACACTTCTGCTCATTCCCACACTCCTGTGACCCAGACAAGCCAGCTAATTGCAGTCAGTGAATGCACCCATCCAAAGGGCAAAGTTGCAATAGGGAACGCAGCACACCCCGCCAGGACAGAGTGAGGTTTTAGTCAGATTTTGCACAGCTCCCACTCAAAGTGGTGGTGAAAATGCAATCTACAGCCAATTGTCTCCTTTAATTGACAAACTGAATATCCTTCGGTGTGGATATCGCCAGGCTAGCTGGGCCTTACATCTTTAATAACTGAAGCAGTAGAGCTTGTCAAACATCTCTTCGCTGCACCAAAGGGCTGAGCTTTTGAAAGCAGCATCTCAAAGATGTGGGGAACAGCAGCAGCAGGAAGGCTCCCACTGCTGCTTCAAGAGCAGAGGAGAGCTTCCAGCAGCACAAGTCTGGGGTGGGAATGAGGAGAGGAGCCCAAACCCAGTGAGCTCTGCAGCATCACCTGCATGCTGGCGGCTCTCAACCCAGCTGAATTACGCCGTGCTGGAATTGCTCAAGGAAGGACTGCTTCCACCAGTCATTATTAAAAGCTGCACAATTACTTTGGTACAGAGGAAATGTGTTTTAAAAAGCAAAGAAATAATAACAATGATGATTTAAAAAAAACAAACAAACAAAAAAAAAAACAAAAAAAACAATCAAATAATTCTGGAAGCCCAGACTCCAATTAATTTTTTTTTCCAAGTTGTTGTAAGCAAGAGGAAAAAATGCACAGGCAGGACAAATGTTCTCCTAATTACCCAAACACTTTATTAAGCAGCGCTAATTAAAGCATTTCTTGGAGTCTGACAAATGTCTGGAATTGCTCAATTTAGAAGTTAGTTTTGACTCCAGTAATGTATGCCACATTAGAAAGTTATGGGGGGAAAAGTATCTTTCAACTCATGTTTTTTTATTAGAGCTGACAGCAATAATTAGTTATTTGCTACTAATGGGGCAGCCCCTGGAGGGGAATTTGTGAGATGGATGGACTGGGCTCATTCCAGCAGTAATTGCTCTGAGCCTCGGTCAGAAGCAGTGAACAGATTGTCCCAAGCACTGCCCCTCCACTTCACAGCCACCCTTTGGTTCCCTTACAAGGAAAAGCAAGCGGGATGACCTGCTCTGTATCTTAGGAGAAATAATTCCTTCAACCAGCTGAGGAAGCACTGCAGCACTGATCACAGCAGCAGGAACAGGCCCTGCTCCAGCAGACAGAAGTCACGCACCGGCACGCAGTTGCTAAAACCAAAGTTCAGCAGTAATGGGAGCAACGTGGCGTCTCAGCAAATGAAGCTGAAACTCTATAATTGCGGCCGCAGATTTCCTCGGAGCCATTGTTTTGCTGGAAGTCAGTATTTTGTGCAGCTCGGTCCTAGCAGGCTGCCAGTGCCCAATTAGCGACGAGCTCCTCACTCCGAGTAGAAGTAATCCACATTACAAACGCCATTTGTTTTGTCCCAGAGAATAATTGATCATCTTTTTAAAGGGGCAGTGTAAAAACATTAGGCCTGAAATTAAAGCTTCGCCCAGCAAAGGGAAACCTGGATTCGGCATTCAGCATTTATGATGGATTTTAACACCATTGCATCTTGCAAACCGCCGGAGCCAACGGATTGCACAAGAGCCTCAGCTCTTGTTAAAAGCAGATTTCTGGTTTTCTCAGATACAGAAAAAGCCCTGAATGCAGGAAACTAATGAGCTGCGTGGATTCAGAAATCAGAATGCAAAGAAAGAGGATCCAGATTTTCTTTTCATCTCATTTTTTTTTGAGCTTGACACATAATTTTGGATGGTTGGGTTGTCAATACCTTTTGTTTCTCATCTTTCCTATAAACTGCAAATGATCCAATTATAGAGTAAAAGGAAGAGAAAGGGAGGAAAGCGGGAGAAATAGAATAATCTATGGGGGAAAGAAAGTAGCTGAGATGAAAAGCTAATGAAATGACAAATGTAACACCACTCAGACGAATTAAAGGGGATTTAGTGTCAGACAGAGCAGGGAAGGCAAACGAGTGAGATCAACCCAAGGGCTCAGTTCTCATCCTGCGGCTCCAGGATCTCTACTTGATCCACTCTTCTTCCCTCACTCCAGCTCCCATTCATGCTGGAATGAAAGAGTAACAGAGGAGAGCTATTCTGAGCCCTGGCTGAAACACATCACAGCCACTTTGTGTTACAAGCTTGCGTTTCTTTTGCGTTGAACAGATTTGCCATGTTGTAAAACAAACCTGAATTCAACCAGAGAGGATCTCTGGAGCTTAATGTTGAGAAGCTCCATTTTTCTTCTCTTTCTTTTTTGAAAGAGATGGAAAGGAAATGTGCCACGGGCTGAGAAAGGCACTTAAATCGCACTCGCATAAGAGGTTAACCGGGAAGCCTTGACAGGTATGCTAATGCTCTGCTATTTAGTCTGTAGGAACTGACATTAAAAGGCCTTGGTTAAAGACATGGCTCAGTGTTTGAGCAATTTAATGAGGTGTTTCACATATCCCGACCTTGTAGGAACTATCACAGCTTTCCAAATGTTTCTGGTTGTGTTGGCCACTTGGCCTGACATCCGGGTGCGCTGCTAACCCAGGAGCTTGGGAGCCAAGGAACCGTGCCTGCACCTCCCCATGCATGGGCAGCGTGGGTAGCACAGGCATTGTGAGCACTACAGGTGCTGTGGGCACTCTCAGTAACCTAACCTCAGCCTAACCCTAACCTAACCAGAACCAAAAAAGCAACACAATGAAATGAAATGCAATACAACACAACGCACTGCAATGGAATGCAACGCAGCCGTAGCACCAACCCAAAAGCAAAACAATGGAATGCAATGCTTTCAGGGGTACCATGGGCACCATAAGCACCAAGAGCATTGCAGGAACCATGGATACTCTGGATATCGTGGGTATCATAGGCACTGAGGGCACTGTGGATGCTGTGGGCATGGTGGTACTGCATCAGTGCAGCCTCACTAAGGCAAGCAACACCACAAAACCTCTCAGCATATGCCTGAGCTGCCAGCAGACACCATTACCCAAAACCACAGGAAAACGTGCGAGCCACATCAAGCACGGAACGTCTCAATTTTGACCTTTAAATTTTTGAAGACTCTTTTAGCGCTCCTTCCTAAGGATGGAAGGCCGATTTGACTTTGGAAATGGAAAGTTTTGATCAAGAAGTTAAAACCTGACGGCAGGACTACATAAAACCAAGCACGATCCGTGCACGATGCATCACAGCAGGTCTGGCTCCTGCAGCGGTGGCAGCATGAAGGTTTGGCTTCCAGTGGCAATGCCACATCCATGCCACGTCCATCCCACCCCCATCCGCCTATAGGAGGGGCTCTGCTGACGTACAATCCCGAATTTCTCCTCTTGCCTTCTTTGCTCCCATTCCTTTAGAAACAAATTAGCGCAGCACATTTAAACAACAGGCTCTTGGGACTCACACAGCGTTGGATAAATAGACATCCGAGTGACTTCGCATTTAATATTTTAACGTCCTGGGGAACAGCACAGCAGGCAGCGCTTTGCCCAGCCCCAGCACAGCGAGTTATTTACAGGTCGTGGTGCGCTCAGGCAGGGGAGCTCCAGGGCCTGCATTTCTCTTTCTCTCCATAGGAGCTGCTGTGCGATGCACATAGGAGGCATAGGCAGGGATGCAGACCATAGGAGGCTGCAGCAGCCAGGGCACAAACTCCCGATGCCACAGAGCACAAAGGGCATCTGCAGGCTATCTCACAGGCTCAGAGATTCGTGGCCATTCATTCCAACGCAGTTTGGCCTGTAGACCAAGTGTTGAGAGCAAGCGTGGGGTCAGCCTGAGGAACCCACCTGCAAACCCCTCTCCTCTCCTTCCGATCCCACTGGGCTCCCATTGCCCCCCCCAAGGATGTGGACTTTCTCCCCACACCCTGCCAATATTGGGAAGTTAAACCTGGCAGCAGAAAAGCCACGTCATCTTAAAGCTTTGAAAGGAAATACTGAAAAGAGCAAAAAGGGGTTTTGAACTTTTTTTTTTTCCCCTTAAAGTCAAAAAAAAAAAAAAAAAAGGAAAAAAAAAAGCTTTTAAAATAAATAGCTGGCAATGTCTCTTGTTTGAGTAATTCTTTGCCAGCCATAAATGTGTCACTCTAAAGTGCTTTATTTAGAAATAAAAAAAAATGTTTTTCTTTCTGGAGCGCTCTGCATTACATCAAGTTAAAGGCTGGAAGCAGAATGCTCTGCTCCGCATACCCCTCCCTGCTTCATACATACATGTATTCCCCCATAATCTGATCTACGTTATGAAAATATTTTTTTTAAAAATAGAGAGAAAAAAATAGAGAGACATCTGGCTCTCCCACACATCTGACATTTCCCTTTATGCCTGGTTTAACTTTTTTACGACTGCCTGGGTTCGCTTCATCAGAGAATTTCTCCCTTCGAATGAGTACCCTGTTTTATGTAA
Organism: Tetrao urogallus; assembly: GCF_951394365.1. Classification (NCBI taxonomy): domain Eukaryota; kingdom Metazoa; phylum Chordata; class Aves; order Galliformes; family Phasianidae; genus Tetrao; species Tetrao urogallus. Next base: position 1,704,733 of record NC_136835.1, on the reverse strand, counting down.
GAAGTTTTCCTTCAGACAAACCCGGTAATTTTTCATGTTAAAACATGGACACTTTGTGCACTTCGGAAGTTTAAGAATCCTGCTGATGTGGACGTAAAATCTGAGTTTATTCACACTGAAGTCCCTGTGTCTAACTGACTCTTTCATGAGGGAAGAAAGGGAGAGATGGGGGGGAGGTACAAGCTTTGTTTAGGTTCTGGGTCTGAACACTGAGACCTCTGCAATGAAAACAGGCTGAGGGAGTTGGGCTTGTTCAGTTTGGAGAAGAGGAGACCTCATTGCAGCCCACCAGTAGTTGAAGGGAGCTTACAAGCAGGGGGAGTGACTATGTACAGAATCTGATAGTGACAGTACAAGGGGGAATGGCTTTAAGCAACCAGAAGGGAGATGTTAGATGTGAGGGGAGTGAAGATCTGGCACTGCTACCCAGAGAGCTGTGGGTGCCCCATCCCTGCAGGCACTCCAGGCCAGGTGGGATGGGGCCCTGGGCAGCCTGAGCTGGTGGGGGGCAGCCCTGCCCACGGCCGGGGGTGGCACTGGGTGGGCTTTGAGCTCCCCTCCTCCTGAGCCTTTCTATGACTTTGGTCCCTTGGGAGCAAGGAGCCCTGGTGTCACCCAGCACTGCAGCACAGGGTTACCCCTTTGGGCACCATTTAATTGGGAGCAAAGGAGTATCAATACCCCACAGCCCACCCCCAGCACCCACCTCGTCATCCCATGCATCACTGACAGCAGCACAGGATCACGTCATGCATGAAAGCAGGACACATCCTATCGTTCAGCAACAAGGAGGGGGAAAAAAATAAAAGATCAAAAAAAAAAAAAAAAAAAAGCCAAAGACTTAAAAGACCAAAATCATTTCTGAAACAGAATAGGGGGAAAAAAAAAATAAAAACCCTAACATGCCTTATCACAGCGGAGAACAAGCGCTGTGCAAATGTGTGGGCCTGTGAGTGGCGTGCAGGTTGTTTTGAATAGACGTGTGACATTGTCAGGGAACCTTCCATTGTGCCTCTGAAAGGCACTCGCAACATTGCATGAAAATCAGTCATTTGTGCCACCCTGAGACTGGGAAAAGATGCCGGAGAAGGGTGGTTTTTTTTTTTTTTTTTCTTTCAATATATTATTATTTTTTTTTTTTTTTTTTTAAGGCAATGTCTCCAGAATAAGACCTTCAAAGCCCGATAAAGCTTATTGCTGAAAGGCATTGAGAAAAGGCAAGAAAGCAAGACTTTGGGAATGTGCAACAGCCTCAGCTCTTCAGATACACTGATACAGCCCTCACTGCCCACCCTCACCACACACAACACAGGGCCAACAACAAGCCCCAGCCCCACCATGAGCACCAGCACCCACAGGGACCCCGCTCCTTTGCATGTCCCTTTCCCACACTGTCACACAGCAGCACTTTCCAGCCCTGCCCCACAGTGATACAGAAGAGAAAACCTCTGTTCGTGGGAGCAGCAGCTGGGGAATTTTAGTTTGTTTCTTTTTAACATATGCACTTTCATTTTCAGCCCGAGTTTTGTTTCTGGGAACAAAAGAAACGTTCTGCCAGCTCTAATTAGCTGCCCCAGCCACTCACAGCAAGGGACTCTGATTGAGTCTCCTCTTAAATCCTTCTCACCTTCTCCAGGTGGGCACCCCATATTGCCACCCTGATTCCACGTCCTTAGGGAGGACACACAGGGTGTGGGGACAGCTGTACTCCTGCACACAGCAGGCTGGGGGACATTGAGTGTGCCCCCACATCCCACCCTGCGCCCCCCACACATCCCACCTAGCAGCTCTAGGGTGAACCTGTGGGCACCCCAGCACCAATGGAACACCACCACGTCCCCAGGGTGCCACCATGCTGCCCTGTGTCCCTACAGGCTGGGCTCAGGTTGGGACAGAAGATGGTTTGGGTGCTCGGCATGCTCAGCCCCAGCTTTCAGCCTGCATCCAAACACCTAATTAAATTTTCAGAGCACTAACAGCTCAACGCAAATAGCTGCAGAAGCCAGAGGGAAGGCAGGAGAAGGGCAGAGAGGGAAGGAGGAGGAGGGAGAAACAGAAAAAAAAATAAATTAATTAATTAAACAAATAAACAGGGAGAGAAATAACAGAGGGAAAATAAAATAAAACAACCTGCAGCCCTGGCCACCCGAGCACTCATTAACAGCAGGAGAGAAAGGAAGAGAAGTGTCTCATTGTCTGGGGCTGTCATCCTTCATCCTGACGAGCACTTAGGGAGTCACGACCCCTTTCAGCATCTCCACACAGACCATCAGCCCCGCACATCGGTCACCACCACGTCCCTGCGTCGTTACAGGGATACGGGGGTGGGTACTGCACCACCGCTGAGCAGGGACACAGCAAAGCCTCACACCACCGGCTTGGCACCGGCGCACTGCAAAGCCTGTCTCCCCCACAATGCCTGCAGCTCGGCGTGCTCTGGGAGGCCTCGCTGTCAACAGGCACAAAGCAATTATTAGAACTTCGGTTAAGGCAAAAAAAAAAAAAAAAAAAAAAAAAATATTAAAAAAAAAAAAAAAAAAACATCATCTGCTTGGATTGGATCCAGGAGAACTGGCATTAGCGGAGAGGCCGACAGATGGGGAGACGGACAGGGCAGAGGCAAAGAATGAGCAGCAGAGCTGGAGAATCTGCAAAGTTGTGGTTTCAGTGCTCTGCAGACAGAAGATTTCAGCTGAGGCTGCTCCCCGGCATCACAGCTTGTTACCTTTCTGCCTGAGCTCCCTTTGTGCTTTATTATAATTTTAAAGCATGGTTAGCACTGGTGAGAGATCCTGAATTGACAGCCCCGGAGTGATGCCTCCAGCGCGCTGCCCTCCCACTCGGGTTGCTGTTGTTATTTGTGTACTCGCCGCTCTGACAACGGGCTGATCACTGCGCGGATAATAGAAGCAACCCCTGGCTCGGCAGGTTCAGCTCCGAGGGGGAGAAGGACATCACAATTCACCATCAGCTCCAGCCGCCGGGAAATAAAGGAGCAGGGCGCATTTATGGCGACGCATTTTGGGGACACGAAGCGAACGTTTGGAGGATTTGCTTTGTAATCGCTTCGTGTCAGCAGCACTGAAGTGTTTGGCCAAGGAGGGGATGCTCCCCGTGCTTGAGGTGTCTGCATCACACTGCACAGCAGTGCTGGAGTCCACCTCCTTCCTCCTTGATAGACTCCTCTGCTCAACCTGTTGTGATTTAAATTAAAGACAGCTGGCCTCATGCTGAAACGGGTGTCACAAGGCTTTTAGCAGCAGCTTGCCTATCAGTTTACACTCCCTCCTCCAGTTATCCCAGGATGCTATAGCTCTCTTAGGTGGGGTTTATCATGACACAGAACAAGCGCTGTCAGCGCTCGCTCTCAATGAAGCGACAGCTCCAAACACACCAAACGCCTCTGGATTTTCTCTGCAAACATTGCTTGTTGCTGGGAACTCTTGTTCTGCTGGACTGTTTGCTCCTCGTCAACACAGAGGAAATTTGGCTGGGTGCTTCAGAACCTCTAGAGCAAACACTCTGCAGTTAGTTAAGCAAAAAAGCAAACATCTGTTAGTGAAATGTAGAGGAAATGGGGATGCTGCTTTCTCCTTTGCCTTACACGGATCGGAACAGCAGGGGGCTGGCAAGGGCAGAGCCCCCAGGGCCACGCTAAGGCAAAAAGGGGACACTGATATCAGCCCCGCACAGAGCCCCAGTTCCTGCTTAAAGCCCTCCCTTGCTGGAGCAGGTTCTGCCCACCCCGCTATGCCCCCAGCTCTTTCCATTTTCTCCTTTGCGGTGCCTAATAGCTGTTCTCATCTCCAGAGCCCCTGTAAGCCTTCTCTCCTCCTCCTTCTCTGCAGCCTCCAAGCTGTGATGCTGTGCTCACCATCAGCTTCCATTGTTCTACTTAAAAATTCACTTCCTGCCTCCACCCCCATGCCTGGAAGAGAGGAACCCTCCCAGTGCCCCCATGGCACAACCCAGAGGATCCATCCCACCTCCAGGCACCGCTGCTCCCATCCAAGGCTCAGGGTGCTGCTGTGAGCTCACCCCAGGATCTTCCCCCTTGCTCTGGGGAAGCTGCTGCTGCTGGTTGGGCTCCCAATACTTAATTATTGGACACTGTGGAAATTGATTCCATGTTCCATTTTTTTCTGGTTCCATGAAGGACACTCCAGCTCCACCAGAAGTCCGATTTATTCTTTGCAGTGCATTCATTAAATCCCAGTATCTTACTGCATTATTTAATGGAATTGATGATGTAATTAAGCTACAAGCAGACATTAACAACCAAGAAGCATCAGGGAGGTTTAGGACCCTTTACTGCCCTGTTCACAGTGTTATACAGCTCCTAATTTCAGGCCAATTACAGCAGCAGGTTGGGGAAACCACGCACTGCCCACGTACTGAACACCAACATGAGCTCCATACAGGTTGTGCTGTGAGGCTGCCCCAGCCCACACCACACACCCAGGAACACTTACAGGACAGCAGTGATGCTTTCTATCCCTTGCCCAACTCCACATACAAATTCCATGAGACACACTTCTGCTTGCTGAACACAAAACCCCCCCATGCCGGGTTCACACAAAGATCCAAGTGCTGCACACTCTGCACACCTCCAGTAAGATGCAGAGCCCTCCATTTCAGGTTTCATTGTATGGGAATAACTCACTCTTCTCCTTGTTAAGGGAGAAGGAAGAGAATTTGGGGCCTGTTTGTAAATGACTCCATGATTCACAGAGGCAAGGCCCAGAATTTTTATCCTTAAAAGTGCATCAAAGCCAAAGCCAAAACACTTCCAAAGCACACATGACCTGATTTCACCAGCACAGAGGAAAGCTATTCCAGGACAGCATGGAGGCTTCAGATAGCAGATCTCCCTGCCCAGGCACTCCTTCCCCTGCAGAAATCCTCTTTTCCTCCAATTGCAATCAGGTCTGCTTTGGACCCTCTGTTTCTTAGCAGCAAGAAGGACGTATGAAATAACCCCCACACCCTGGGGCTGAAAAAATACCAACACAGAGCCCCTGGTACCACTGCTTTCCCAGCAGATACAATGCAGAACCCAGGCAGGTAAACACTTGCTGCTGATACTTGCTCACCATTGGAAGATATTGCGAGAAGAAATCCTCACTTCTGGTTCCTGATAGGGAGGAGATGATGCTGAGCAACATCTGGGTGCTGTAGGGGCAGTAGGAAGGCTGCAGCTTTTCCCTCCTGCCTTGTTCCTGGAGCAGCAGCTTGCTTTTGGTGCCATAAGCATAGAGCTGGTGCTAAACCTCCCCAGGGCTTTGTGGGACAGAGGTGAAGCTTTAATAATCACTGCGATTGCATTAGGAGATTGCTTCCTGGTGCCTTATCTGCCCAGAGATATCAGCAGCCAGGATCTTATCACACTGTAATTACCAGGTCTAGATTTGCACTAATTGGCTCTCTGGAGTAAAGTTACCTCCAATCTGTGTATTATGGGTGCTCAGCAGGAAGCGATTTACAGCTGAACAGGTTCTGTGTGATGATCTCACAAGGATTAGCTGTGGCCACAGCCTGGAGAGCAAGGAGTGGGCATAGAGGATGTGCCTCTGCCCTGGGTCCTTCTCCTGGTGCACAAAATGGGGGATTTGAGATGGGCAATGCACAGCACCCAGTGCTCTCCTTTGGGGTGCACAGTGCTCAACCAAAGCCCAGTACCAGCAGACTGGGCTTGTGCTGTGCCTCACACTGTCCATTTCAAAAAGTCTGCTCTGCCTTCCCAGCAGGCAAAAAGGGCCCAACAACTAGAAAAGGTCTCTGGGAAAATGCAAAATTTGCTCTGAGCACCTGCGGGGTGCAGCAGCAGAGGAGCAATGTTCCTGAACCAAAGCACCCACCTGGATGCTGCCCTCTCCCTGTCATTAATGCTATTTGTCTCTGACTTTAAGTGATATTTAGAGCCTGGGACCCTCATTAGCTCAGCAGCATGATTTAAAAAACAAAACAAAACAAATAACACCAAAACCAGGAATGCACTTGAGATGCTGCTCCACCCCTCAGGGACTGCACTGCCCTGATCAGAGGCAGATAAGGAGAGCGGTGGGTTGGGATGCCCTCAGCTCAGTCTGTTTGCTCACTCTCTGCCTTTTGGTGATGTTTGGTTTGTGTCATGGGATAATGTGATCTCTGTTCAAGAGGGAAATGGATCCAAATAAGGGGTGGAGGATGGGTGCCCTGCAGTAAGGGCTTCCCTGTGGGACTGGGATGCTGATGTGGTCACAAGTCGGAGGAGGTCTTGAGGAGACCTGGTCCACACCACAGCCTTCAAGAAAAGGCACATTTGTGCCCTTGGACACTCTCAGCAGTGTCAGTGGCTCTCTGCCCATCCCCAGCTGCCAGCTCCAGTGCCACACCTGCAGCTGCATTGCTCTTCTAGCATCTGGCGTGGAAACCTCAACTCCATCAAGTCCAACTGCTTTCCTCTTATCTGTCCCCTGAGTCCTCAGAGAGTGACCAAATGCCATCTTTTCATGTGCTTTTCTTTTTTTTCCCCTAAAATACTCCACATTTGGGAGGCAGGTAGTGCATGGCTTTTGTGAGGCTCCAGCACACCTGGTCCTTCCCTCGCAGGTCGGGGCTCAGCGTGCTCTGCCAGGGATGCAGCTGTGTCCTCTTAGCATGGACAAGGTCATCTTCTCAATGCTGCCTGCTAAAATAGCATAATAAAATTACCTACATGAGCAAGACGTTCCTGCTAATCACAGCTTTGCCGGTTTAAGTGCTGCTACATGAAACGTTTTGCTGGCCCAGTTTCACCGCTCCGTTTCTCACCTCTGCTAATGCAGCAATGTCAGCAGAGGACTGCAGTGTAGATACAGCTCCTACGAACTGATGCTCAGCAGCTGTGTTTCAGGCTGCTCTCTTGTCCATAGAGATAATGAAATCCAGCAAGAGCTTAATGGCCATCTGAGATGCCTCTCTGTGGGCCATGCCATGCCTTGGTGCTGGTTGCCATCACCAGTGACATCCTGGCACCACGGGAAGGAGCAGCCCCAGCCTTGGGGAGCTGAACACTGTAGCCCACGTACTCCTGCTGCCTTGGGGTCATGGAAAGCAATGGGGCAGTGAGGCTTTGTATCATCCACAGAGGGCTTGGAACACATCCAGTTTGGGCCATGCAGCTCCTCCAGTTAGGCCTGGGAGATAACTGTTCTATTTCTCTTCTACGTCCTGTAACAAAACAGGAGAGAATAAAAAAATCAGGCAGACACAAACTTCAGTTGCTAGGGCTGGATTTTTTTTTTTTTTTTTAGGTCTTATTTTTTAATTTCTTTCCTGGAATCCAAACACTTCCAAAAAAATCACAGAATCTGGGCTACCGGGGGGCAGTGGTTGCACAGTGGGCCCTCCCCTGGGGCAGGATTTTTAATAACTTCCTAGCAATGGGAGGCTGCTATCAAATCTCAGCTGGAAGACTTTTTTTCACCCAGCTGGATCTTGAAGGCTTGTTACATCATCAAGTCACCAAGATAATTTTTGAAAGGGAGTTGTTTGCGTCTTGTTTGATTCCCTTCCTGACAAATCTTCCAGGTAAATCTCTGCACTTCACAGTGCTTTTTTTGTTTTCCAAGTGAGAATAAAGTCTGTGATGTGACAATCATTTCCTGTTGGACAAAAGCTCGGGCTAACACACTTTTACCATGTTAATATTGCATTAACACCAAATATGGTGACTCCTCTGCTGGTCTCTGCAGACAAGCAGCAGAAAGGTTCCCCGCTTGGCAGCGCCTGGATGGATTTTTAATTGCTGTCCTTGAAGAGCTGGAGCTGGGTCACAGCAAACCACAGCACCGAGGTTCCATAATTCTGGAACAGCTCTGCATGGCCTCAAGCTGCCCACCTGCCATCTCCTGCTCCATAGCTTATACCCAAATTGACATATTTGCAGTTGAGGAGGAGTTTTTCTTCCAGATCACATTAACAGTAATCACAGTAAACTTTTCTCTTTATCCAAAGAAATTCCTTGCCACCACAAGGTCCTGAGGTCAGCGCTTCCCATTCTTCCGCTCTCAGTGTCACACATCTCCTATGTTTCCCTCTTTCTATAGATCTGAAGTTTGTAACAGGCACCAGGAGATGCTTAGCAGCCCCTGGTAAATGAAGGTTTTCCATAAACTCTTCTGAACTGCTGCAGGAATGCCAGAGATAATGGAGGCCTTTCTCCCAGCAGTACGCTGCTTCCTAAATGGAGCAAGCAGCAGCCTTCCCCTCGCATGCACGTTTAGTAACTTAGGCTGAGGACTTGGGGATTTGATATTTTTTCCTTTCAAATCCAATTTTGAAAGCTGTCGTTTCATTTGGGGAAAACTATCACACAAATGAGTCCTCAGGTTTTGGGAATGTCCACGTTTGCTTCCATGTCTAGAGCAACGGCCAACATTGCTGGACAACCTCTTGTCCATTGAACCTCTCACACAACAAACTGGACGTCCATCCTATTACTTTCAATCCTTACCAAGTTTTCACTAGAAAATGACCCTCTAATCCTGAGTTGTCTTGGTGTTGCCCAAGCATGCTCGTGCACCAGTTTTAAATGAGTTGTTTATTAATTCCATCAGGTGTTCACTTGGTCTTGCACCATGGGGAAGGATAAATATTGCTCGTGCTACAGGAAACAAAGAGGCTTTGGCTGAGAAAACATGCCTGCAGGGAAAATTGGTCTGGGATTGCTGTTATAGATGACTCAGGTATGGAGGGAACAACTCTTTTGAAATCCTCTCCCTACACGCTCTGTCCTGTCCCCATGACTCATCCTTGGCTTAAAGGGATTACTTAAGAGCGACAGGGGAATTTGATCTCCATTAAAACCAAATCATTTGTCACTCTGCAAACAGCAGTGACAAGGAGGACAATTAGCGCGAACGGGGAGGCAATGTTTATGATGTTGAGGCTTGTCCATTAGTCAAATGTTTATCGGTATAGGTGCTTGCCCACCCCTGAAGGATAATGAGACATTTTGGTGGGGTCATGCAAAGGCCTCTCCATCCTTCTCCAGAACCTCATCTTTCATTAAGAACATAATAAAAATAAAATAATAAAGTCATTCTCTGGCTGTTGTTTGCAGCACAGCACTTCTCCAAGGCTGATGCCTGCTGCCCGGATGTGCAGAGCGCCGTCCCCATGTGGGCAGGGGTCCCCACATCAAACACTTCTGTGGGGTTTGATGCATTCAACAGAGCTGGGGAGAAAGACTGCATGGCTGTACCCACTGATGAGACATTGCACTCCGTGTTTTAATCCTCTTGCAGCACACAGCCATGGGAGGAGTTTAAGTGTAGGCTCACTTGTCAACAGCATTAGAAGCTTTGCATTCACTCAGAGATGCTCACCAGCTGACTGCTCAGGGCACAGTCATTCTTTAGGAGGGGCATTATGGAATCATCCTGCTCTTGACTGGAACAACACATGAGTACTGAGATGCTGCGTGCCCATCCTGCAGCCCCACACATCCCTGATGGCTCCTGGAGCACCACCAGCGGGGCGCTGCCTCTACCCTCTTCTGTTCAGCAAACATCCACCACTCACATTTTCACTCCACCGCTTTCTTTCAGCAGGCAGAAGAGTTTCCTGAGCGTGGCATTTACACTCATCTCTGCTCCAATTTCCCAGCGAGGCTGAGACCTGGGCTTCCTGGGGACATGTCCCATTTTCTGCTTTCCGCACTGGCAGCGCTAGCAAAGCATCCGTGCCTTGGAGAGGGACGTGCTGTGCCATGCTCTGCCCAGAGCTGCTCACTCCGGGCTGCTGTTTGTTTGTGCTCTACCTGGGGGTGGATGTGGGACTGCACTCAGCCGGGATTACTGCAGCATTATGAGCTCTCACACACAGGTGGATGCTCTGGATACAGAAGTGGGTCATGTATGGCGGTGTGCTGGAGATGCTTTGATGCACAGGGAGAAGGGGAGGCTAGGGAGAGGATTGAGAACCTGGCTCAGCCTGTCTGCCTGCCCTGGCTTTGCTGGAAACTGAATTACTGGGGGTTTGCCTTGCTCTACGTGGGCTCCCCCAGCTCACATTGAGCAGCCCCTATGAGGTGAAGGCTTCACGGGAACACAGAGTGTGTGTCCAGTGAGGGGACTGGGAGGAGGAAAACAAGGTGAGCCCGCAGGAAGCCCTCTGGCATAGGGTGCAGGAGGAGGGCAACCCTGGGGGGAGGAGGAGCCAGGGCTGAGCTGCTCCCAGGCTCAGCCTCCGTGTGCTTCAGGAGCCTGAAGCATCTCCGTTTCCTCATTTGCACAATGATAACGATACAATTAGTTGCCTTTGCAGAGCGTTGCGAGGTTGGCTTGGTAAAGAGCATGAAACGCTTTGGGATTCACAGACAAAAGGATTTCTATGGAAATTGAAGATTGCCTGTTTTCAGAGAGAACACCAGGCATGGAGCCACGCAGCGGGTGCTGCCACCTTCATCCTCACCTGCACACAGTGGGCTTTGCTGTGCTGCAGAGGGGTGGAGGATGGCATGGACTGTGGGGAGGGGGCCAAGCCCTGCCACCCCCATCAGTAGGATGCAGTAGGAGTAATAGCAAACACATCATTCCCCATCACTTCAGTTACATCCCCACTCCCCCTCCCCCCAGCCAAGTGGGACTCTGCCACCTCTCCCCCTTTTTCTTTGTGATTGTATCAAACTAAAAAGAAAGGCCATTAATAATAATTACCCACAAAGAAGAAGTTAGGGGAAGAAAAAAAAAAAAAAAAACCCTCTCTCTCTCTTTTAATGAGTCCTAAAAAATAAAGTTCCTTAATTGAAAAGCTTTCTACTTCGGAGACAGCACTGACACTACAGAGCAGTCCAGGCGGCTCCATCAAGTGAAGATGAAATGAAGAAACTTGTCAGACAGTGCTGGATTGGGCTATGCGAGATGAACCTCAAAGTCAGGGGTCAAATGAAAGCGATCTCTTAAATTCAAGGAACTATCAACAAGGCCCTAATTGGATTGAAAGGAGGCGGCAGATGGAAAGAAACAAAGCAGCAAAACAGCTTTGGAACAAACATCATTAAAAACAAAAGTTGAGGGAAGCAAAAGGAGCAAGCCCTGGGTGCAAGAGCCATAGCACAGCTCTGGTGGCCGACCCAGGAACATGAAGGGCAGATTCCTTCTGGGATGGGGAAAAGCATCACCAGCAGCAGCACTGCAGGCAGTGACCAAACCCTGGTTCTGCCCTGCGTGCTGAACCCCCCAGTGGGTTTTGCCCACAGACACCACACAGAAGCCCAACGCTCTCTTTCATGGGGCTGGGGATAGGATAGCCACCCAAGGATGAGCAGGGCAATCTACAGTGCCCATTCAGACCACTTCTCCGAGACAGTAAGGCTTAAAACCACAACCCATCAGCATGGCACACGTTGCACCAGACTATTTCCTGTGTCCAGTTCATAACTATTAAGTTAAGGCTTTATCAGCCAGCAAAACAGACCCGACCGAGAATCCATCACCGCTGCTGCTTTCCTGAATGGCTCATTGAGAACTGCAGACATCGACCTCTGCCAGGTGCCATAACTCATGTCCCCAGCACTCACACCTGCCCTAAGGCCTCCGCCGTGCTCATGGCTGGCAGCAGCCCAACCCAGGGCTGGAAGCACTTCCATTGGGGCCAATCGATCACCAACCACATTTGGCCGCTCACTCGCTGGATTGGTGGGACAAAGAACCAAGGATGTGGCCACAGCTGTTTCTGATGGCACTGCTGTGCCCTCCCTCCCCACAGCAGCAAACCCCAGACACAACTGAGCAGCTTGTGGTCCATGGGTAGCCTTCTCCCAATGCTTCTTGTCGTTCCTGACATCCCACATCCCTCTCCCACCACATACAGCATTTGTCACGAGGCCCAAAGCACTCAGAAGCTCTTCAAATCACACTCTTCTTGCAGAGCTCAGTACATATGGGACTGCAGGATTCTATTTAATTAGAATGATTCTACAGTGATAGGGAACAGTAGAGTTAGTCCCATCACAGCCAGGACTAAGGCTGTCAGATAGCCAGGATGTGCAGCCTGCTTCCTAAGGACTGTGTTGGGAATGACCAGAGCAGATTTGGAGAGCACAGTACCATTAAAAACAAAAACAACACAGGTGGAGTTTCACTCTCTCCTTCCACCAAAGCACTTCATTTCAAAAGTATTACCAAAGTATTTCAAGTAGGAGAAATGTAAGGAGCAGGAGAGCCCACACCAGCCAAGGAGCGAGTGCTGGCTCAGCTCCACCAGAAGCAATTGACTTATTGCAGCTGAGGACTTGGCCTCAAACTTGCTCTCTGTGGTTCAATTAATGAGCTAGAAGTGGGGATTAGACTCAGATACTGGCATGAGAAGTGGAATGATTCTCTTGAGCCCACTTCTCCCATAGGCCAGCTCCTGCATGATGCCACCACCTTCTGCTCCCTCACAGCCTTCTTGGCTTCTCCTTGACTCCAAACCTTTTTTGCAATACAGTCTGCAGTTCCCCTCTCCCAACACGGGGCAGGTGCAGAAGGAGCACAGCTCATCACTGAGGTGCATCAGAGGCCAGCACCCCATCCCAACCTTCTGCTTCTGCCTTCTGGGCGATGAGATCCTGCCCAGCAGCTGGCACACACAGTGGGCTCAGTGCCTGGACATTTCAGAGGCAGCAGAAGTTCTCCTGGAACCTTTAGGAATGCCACTTCCCACGTGGTGGACCTCCAGCTGCTTTGGGACAGGAAAGGGTTCGCTGTGGGTGAGCTGCTCTGCGTGTCAGTGTGTGGAATACACACCACTGCCACTGATGTCGTGTCATCACGGCGTGGTGTACATCCCATAATTACACACAGCTGAAAGTATCCCTTTCATTATTTTTATGCTCCTGTCAGGCACCACAGCTTGGCTGATACACACTCGCCGTGCTGTTCCTTAAAGTAGCTATGCAAATTGGATCTTAATATCATTCAGATAAATGGTTTAAGGAAGAAAATGGATACAATAGTCTGTCACAAAGTTAATGTTACAGGCTCTACCTCCCAAATTGCCTCAGAGAAATTAGCAGGAAGGAAGGAAGGATCAGACGAAATAATAAACCTGCTTACCTGCTCATTAATTTAATCTTTTCTTTTCTCTTTCCCTCTCACAGCCTTGTGGTTTCTATAACCATAGAATAACTAAAGAACAGCAAAGTCCTAGATGAAAGGGAGACTAGGTCTGGAAGCACAAAGATTAAAGAAGAGTTTTTAGGATTAGCCTTTGATTATTATTTTCTTTTCTTTTTTTTTTAATCTTGGTCTGTGATGATTATTCCTGCTCCTCTTGGAGCAATCCTGGGTGGATCTGATGGAGCACAGACTCCTGAGCAACTTCTGCATGTTCTTCCAGGGATGCTGCAGTAAACGCACTTTAGCAGCACAGCAGGTGGCCCCGAGTGCCTCCACAAGGCATCACTGTGTCAAGTGCACCCCACACACCAGCCCCTATTCCTACCCCTCACACCCTTGTACCACAGCTGGAAACGTCACCTGCAGGGGAGTTGGTCGGCAAACAGCAATCTGCAGCCACCAGCAATGGGAGAGGTGCAACGCTAATGAAGGGGCACGCAGGATGGAAGAAGGGGTGCAGCCCTGTGGCACAGCAGGAGGCTGCACTCCCATCCCCTTCTCTTGGTGATTCTATGGTTCTATGAGTCTGTGATTCTTGCTGCAGGACCCCACAGTGGCTGGGCATCACCATCCACCACCAACTAGCCAACACCATTGGACCATTCCCAAAGCAGGTACTAAATTAAGCAAACCCCCATTCAATTCCCTTGTTTTAAGGAACAAAATACCCTTACTAGCAAGCCATAAGGAAGGAAAGCACAAGCCATGGGGGTGGGCTGTGCTGCCATGACCCTGCAGTAGAGCTACAGCTCCAGATCAATGGAACATGGAGATGGGCAGAAGCCCATGCCCACCTCACAGTGTGATTGATGATCTTGCAGGCAGTCTGAAGCGGTGTGCTTGGGTTTCTGACTGCAATGGCCTCTCAGGGAGCAGCATCCAATTAGGTGACCCCCCCACCATGTCTCTCTATTGATTTTGGCAAGGGGGAAAAGGTGCTGGTTTCTCATTGCACCAGCAGGGCTGGACGAGCTGTCCTCAGCTGCAGCCAGGCTCCTTCCTCCCTTCTCCTTAAACAAAGCAGCTCACAAAGACGGAGTTCTTAAATTAATCAGCAGTTTTCTAACTAATGCCCTTTATGTTTTACATAATAATATAAAGCCTGATTCCGAGACAACAGCCTCCTACATCAAAGAACCCTCGCTCACATCCTGAACTTTTGAGCCCTTCTCCATGCAATTAACGCAGAAAGATCTAAATAAAGTTACACAGAGCAGCTTGCAGATAATATCTGGAGCTGCGACGCAGGGCTCGCTTTGCTCTGCAGTCAGAAGCACAAAAGCAGCTTTGCTTGATATTCCTTGCCTGCAGGGACCCATTCTGCCATTGTCAGGCTGTGCGTATGTATAAAGGGGAAATTGCCCAAGCAGCTGTGCTGACTGGGGGCTGAGGTGCCTTTATCCCACAGAGCTGCACCACCAGCCAGGAGGGAGTTCAGAGGAGGAGAAAGTTTAATTTGATTCTACAGTATCAAAGCCCGTGCTTGGAAAGCTTTGCATTGTGCACTGGCAATACACTCTGGTGCACTTATTTACAGCACACCCTGACCACCCCTGCTAATGCTGCAGAAGCTCACTGCAGGTTGATGCCTAAGGGTGTGCGATGGAGGGCAGCCCGCCCCAGTCTCACGTTAATTAAACGAGTTCCTGAGCTGTGCCATGAAGTCCTACAGCCCATCCCAGTGGTGCAGAGGTTGTTCGGCAGCCTGGATGACCCCTGCTTGCGGTGGCATTGCCTATGTATGAGGGTATGTTGGAGCAGAGCCCTGCTAGCCATGAGAACCCACTGCACAGCAGGGCCATATACAACCCAAAGACACATTGGTGCGTGTTCCATGTGATCCCAAGTCAGAGCTGTTCCAAGGGGATGCAAATCCCTCCGGCAGCTCCAGGACAAACACACAGCACCCCAGGGCCACGTGTCCCCCCCACGCTGCCTACCTGCAGGCTCAACTCTGCCACTTCTCCTCTCAGATCTCTGTAAAATGCTAATTGCTGGGCCTGACCTCCCCGGGATAACAAGGGAAAACCTCCCCTAATTAGCACCACAGTCTGTGGGTGAAAGAAACCAAATGTTGACTGTAGAGCGGCTGCACTTGCTGTAAATTCCAGCATATGCTGTGGAAAAACGCCGCCTAAATAAGGCTTCAGAAGCATGGGGTGTTTAAATAATAATGAATACCCACTGCTGTTTATTACAGAACAGAAACATAATAAAAGACAAAGCTGCAGTTGCATTTCATCCTTCCTTCCTTCCAGGATGTACTGTAACCTGCCTGCAGTCGAGAAGGAGAGGAAAAGAATCCAAAAGTACCAGAAACACAGCAACAGCAGATCCAGGTGCAGGCACCACATTTATGGACATTAGCTAATTAGGCCTTCCAGCATCCCTGCAAGCCAGGTAATCATTATTAGCCTCATCCTGCCAATGCAGAAACTGTGCCAAATGGGCAGGGGAGATCACTGGAGGGCAATGGGGAGATTAGGTGCAGAGGGAGAAGCTTTGGGGCTGCAGCTCCAGGCTGGGAATAGGGAAAAGGACCAAGGGCACAGCAATTGTGCGATGTGAGATACATGGGGTAAAAGACAAGAGGGGCTCTCGGGTCCAGCAAGGACCCACAGCAGCATGCAGACATTCCCCCACACTTCTGGCTTTGCGCTGGTCACTTGCGGTAGTCCAAAGCACATACAATATTTATTTGCTCCTAATTAGGTGTAATTACCACTTAACCTAGAGGAGGGCCGTACTCAGCGTGCCCAGCAGCTCAATGCACTCACTGCTGAACAGCTCTGCTGCAGCTAATTAAAAGAGAAGGGCTCCTGCCCTCTGAAAACTTGCAAGGAAACTGCTGGGTTTGTTTAGTTCGCGAGGGGACCTCATGTAACCGAGCAGCAGAGCGAGATGCTCAGCCTCAGGGCAATCCCAGTGCCAATAGTGCTCTGTTCCTCTCCATTCTGTGCCACCCCAGATGCCACTTCCCACTCAGTGTCACCTACAGGTGCTCCTGGTGCAGAGCTGCCCTCCCCTGAGAGCTGCACAGCTTTGCTAATGAGCCATTCCTGTAACAAAAATTAATGGGGAAAAAAAAAATAGGCTTCAAAATGATTATAATTCCACTTCACAGCTTGGAAAGCCTTCATGGCCAAACAACTTCCAGCAGATCAGCTTTGGCTCTGCACATGTGGAAAGCAGAGAGAGCTGTGATCCCCAGTAATGATGTGCCCACTCTGCAGAGATTTTTCCTGGGGAGCTACAGCACAGAGATCACCAGGAGAGAGTTCTGTAGCTGAACAAACTGCTCCACCCCAATGCTCCTTCATTAAGGGGATTTACACATTGCTCCCATTTCATGCCCAGGAAGCTGCTGCACCCAGAAACTGATTTGAGGTGCACAACGGTGAGCTGTGCAAACATCCCTGCTCGCATCCTGGAGCAAGCCCTGAGCAAAGCTCAGCTGTGCATGAACACAGGAGGAGAGCAGCCCAAGACTGCTGTGTGTGTGCTCCTGAGGGTCTGCTGTCACCATGTCAGCCTCCAGACTTTCTCCCCACCTCCCTTGGGAAAACCCCATCTTGCTGTTCCATGTACATCCCCTGACACAGCCGGAATGAACAACACATCTTGAGAGGCGCCCCGCAGGGCAGCACGATGGGACTTTTCTGATCCGAGCGAATTCCACGGTTGGGGGATCTGCCTGAAAACCAGGGAAATGGTTCTCTGAAGCACTGAGAATTCTAAAGGATTAAAAATGATAAAGACTATCTCAAACTGCACCAAAAATATAGGATCTGAAAGAGGTCAGTGGATGAAGAAGAAAACAAGAGAGCCAGCAAACATCCCCAGGCAAAACCCGCAGAACGCCAACTGATTTTTTGTTTGTTTCAACAATTAAAAATAATTTGTGGCTGTTTTCCAAATCTTGCATTTACTTGCTGTGAATTAAATTCCTTTCCAAAACACTTCTTTGAAAATTGAAAAAACATAAAACAATTTTTAGTCAATATCGTAACTAGAATCAAAGAACGGCTCAGGTTGGAGGGGAGCTCAAAGCCCACCCAGTGCCACCCCCAGCCGTGGGCAGGGCTGCCCCCCACCAGCTCAGGCTGCCCAGGGCCCCATCATTGAGTGCCTGCAGGGATGGGGGCACCACAAAACTATGGAGATTTTCAAGAACAAGCATTCCTTAGCTCGATCCCCTTGCATCATTTCCATCTGGATGAATCAACCTTAGCACAAAGCATGGCTGAAGCACGCTCTGTGCTGAGCTATGCCCAAGCCCCAGCTCCAAATCAACAGACAATCCCCCCCCCAGGCTGCTCACATTGCTATCCTCTCCCTTCTGCAGAATAGTGCTGGGCACATAACTGAGTTTTAAGGCCTTAAACATGTTTGGACAGAGCTGTGTGAAAAATCCTCATTTAGACTGGTGTGAATGCACACAGTCGCTGGGAAAAATATATTTCTCAGTGCAGCAATGAGGTTAGAGCAGCCTGCAGAGACTCGGGCTGCGTACTGCACAGAAATGAGCGGGACCCCACTGTGCAGGGCTGTGCTTTGGCCTCATGCAATGCTCCCAACAGCATCTCACCCCAAGCAGCAGCGCCTGTGGCCTCAGCACCACCACCCCATCCCATTTGGGGACCGGCTGCTGCTGACAGACAAAGGTTTGTAAAACGTGGCTGGACCCCACAAACAGCTGTTCTTCCCCTCTCCCAGCCATCAATCACAGCTGACAGCCTTCCCCCCATGGTCAAGAGTGTGCATTTCACCTTAATTTCTTAGAAGGGCTTTTTCGCCTGCTGGAAGCTCATAAATACCACTTTGCAAACCCAGGTAGGGCTAATGATGGATGTCTGCTTCACAGACATGCCAGAGGCTTTGACCTAATTGTCACAGAAATACTTCCTGATTAACTAATAGATAAAACCCAATTAAAACTTCTGCTCTTCCCAAACTCCCCACTGAATACTTTTCCTCCCTTTCTCAAACTGTTTTAAGTCAGATCCAAGCTAAGGGCACTGCTCTGGATGGAGGACAGTGCTCTGACCTTGGGTGCTCCTCCAGGAGACGGACAGATGGACAGACAGACATGGAGGGCTTCCTCTGAGATGGTCTCTGGGTATGGAAGCCCCAGAGGTCACACCAGCAGAGTGGGCACACACAGCATTCCCACTATTGCTTCCATTCCCTTCCTATCTGGAATCAAACCGCTGCACAGAAAAGCTTCTTCAGCACTTGCTTTGATGTGCAAGAAGTTAATTACTGTAATAGGTTCATCCTTCTCCCCCAGTATCGAATCGTGTAGAACATCCATACAAATCGCCATTGAGTTGCTCATTTGGAGGCTATTTATTCTTTAAACGCTTCCAGCAAGGGCATTTCTACTGCTGGCACAGAGGAATTTCCTAAATCCCATTTTGCTGCTGTATCCACTCCCAGCGTTCCCCCTTCTTCTCGCAGTCATCCCTTTGGGTCACTCTTATCCCTTCCCTTCCACTGTCTCTGCTGTGCCCAGCAATGCACTGTGCAAGGGAGGAAAGCCTACAGCCTTTCCCACACTACCACACACATTACTTTATCTCCCAGACAGATGCTGGGCTTGTTTTTCATCTTACAAGTGAGCGTGGGAGGGCTTGGGGAGTCACCTTGCACATCGCCTGTGACACTCACACACAGCAAAACTCAGCACCTAGTTTTTACTTCTCTTCCCTGGTCTTTCCCCGCTTCCCTTCTTTCTTTAAAACAATGTCTGGGTAATGCATTCAGTCCTGCTGGGCTGCTTTATATCACTCGTGGTGTTTGCCAGTTGACTCTCCCCTGCTGAGATCAAGTCTCTTATCGTGGATTAAGGCTGTAGCTCAGGAGCACTGCTCTGCAGCATGCAGGCAGAGCGGGGAGCTGAGCCACAGGCAGGAGACAGGCAGTGACCCAGCACCGCCCTGGGACTCCAGGAGAGCAGCCTGGATGCTGGGTGAAGGAAGGGTGGGCATCCATGAGCAGCAGGGGGCAAAGGACATGGATCATTCCTTGCCACTGTCTGGAAGGGACAAAGTCACCGCTATGGCTAAGCACACAGCGGTGTCATTAAGAGCATCCTGATGGTGAGCAGGGGGAAGAAAGCTGGGGAGGCAGAACAGTTGATCAGATCTATCTGAGGTTATGTCAAACTCTCTGATCTTCCAAGCTTCCAGGAGAGAGGATCTATAGCAAAAACTACTGCCACAATGAGCGCTCGCTCTGCGCCTGGAAGGAGGGCTTAGCAGAAAGTGGGAGCAAGAGACAGATTTGTCCCCTCTGTGCTGAGCTGCTGTGCTTCTCATAGTACAGAGCCCAGGCAGCCCCACAACACAGCTCTCACAGAGCCCTGCCTGCCCCAGGCTCCAGGGCTGCCTCTGGTGGCATCCAAGTACAAAAAGTCCATTCCCATGGTAGACAGGTGAGTGTCCCAGGTCACTCAGCCTCCCTGAGCAGGTTATCGCTATGGAGGAGGTGAAGAGCAGCTGTGCTGGGGAGGACGCTTCCCACCGAACAGCAGCAGCTGAAGCAGAGCAGGGTCAGTGCATGCTGGCAGCACTGGGCATCCCCATAGCCATACACCCATCCTCTCCTCTTCTCACCAACACCTCTGACAAGCAGGAAGCACTCCAGCACACTGCTGAAGGCTGGACACTGAGCTATCACACTTTTTCCAATTTCCTGTTCTTGAACCAGCTCCACGGGCAGGAGCAGCGTGAATGGGCTCTCGTCACAGCTGCTTTAACCGCTGTGGAGCCACACCAACATTTGCACAACAGTAGGAAATGGGAAGCAAAGTGCCAGCACAGCCCATGCCTGCAGTACCACAGCAGCACAGCTTTATCCTTGTGACCTTTCCAGCAGCACTGTGGGGCACAGTGAGAATACAGCCCCACACCAGAGGGTCCATCCACCCCCTCCCATCTGAGTCCAGCTCTGCAGAAGGGGCCATCAAGTCTGTTTGCTGCTTTACCCAGGCTATCATGTGCTGTGCCTCAGCAGGGGACTGCAAATGACTTTATAGTTATTGTTCCTCAAATTGGACACCCCCTTGGAGCTTAGATAATATGAGATGAAACAGCCTGCAGGAGGTTGCAGTCAAGTGGAACAGTGATGGAGGCTTTTTCCCCTGCCCAAGAAACACTCCGCCGATTTACTTCTCCTCTGCACCTCTCTCCTCTGTCACCATTTCTAACAGAACCACACCTGGTGCTGACAAGGGTGAACCTGGACTGAGCAAACAGAGCTGCCTGAACCCTGTGTGGGTGAATGCATTTTGCATGCCAGGATTTGGGAGTATGGATTTGACAGCGAGCCCTAAAGAGGAATGGGAAAGGAGAGAGAGACTGCTGTGGTTTCTCACTCTATTTCCTATTGAAGAGGGGTTTGCAAGGAAACGTTATTACTAGCAAAGTAGAAATATCATTTCATGTCATTTGGCTTCACAGAGCCCATGTAACCGTCGGAGCGCTGCAGCACAGAGCACAGATGGCTGCGGGAGCTTTGAGGTGAGGGAGCACAGGGAAGAACAGAACTAATGAGGGATTGGGGAAGGGGGATGTCAGGGCGTGCAGCCACCAAAAGGGAAGGATCTTGTTATGGAGGGCTGAGAGAAAGGGATCTGGGAGCTAAGAGGTCTGTGAAGCCGCCTGCAACAGGAGGGAATGGGCTGAGGGAGAAGGAGGGACCTGGATAGGGCACTCAGCCTGGAAAATAAAGATCCAGAGGGGAGAAACAACGGGGGACAGGCGGGGTGGGAAGGGACACAGTGAGGGGTACCAGTCCAAAGGCTTCCAAATGAAGCAGAACTGAAACCACCCTGTGCTAACAGAGACATATCCCATGTTTCACAAAATAGAGAGAGAGGAGGGCAGGCAGTGGCAGGAGGCAACAGCTACACTCAGCACAGAGCACTTCTGGGCAGCATCCGGGGCACCCTGGGGGCTTTCAGCACACACGTAGGTGCGCAGGCATCGCCCTTCCCTTGGGGCGCACGGGCACTCTGTGTGTTACACAGCCAGGCGAGCTGAAAGCTGACGGCAGGAAGGAGCCTGCACATGAACGTGCTCCCAAGCAGAGGGGGAAGCTTTGCTTTCAGTTCCTTTAGAAAGGAGCACAGCGATGAGAAAACAGCCGAGACATTTGCAGCAGCTCCAGACGTTCCCAAGGAGCTGAACAGAGGGAGAACTCCAAGCCGCGTACGATCGCAGTCGCTCTGTTTGCCTTTCTCCATAGCAGATCTGATGATTTAAATTAGGTCTCGATTCTTGTTTAAATTATAGTTTACTGTTCTGCGCCCCGCTCAGAAGTGAATTACCTTAAGCAGCAGTATTAATAACACGGTTATAATTAAGCTTCATTACTGTAGGCAGTTTGCTGAAACAAATTGCTTCTTCATTATTATTATGGCACCTTTGGTAAAAAGACATTTCCCCAGAATGCGACCTTGATGCTTTATATAGAAAAAGCTGAGAGATGATAGAGATGTAAGGATGAATTAGCATCTTTTACCTTCTATATCAAGCTCATTAAAAGGAAAGCAACTCAAGTCAAAACCAAGCAGCCTTGATGGAAATTTTAATCCGAAAGAAATGGGTAATGAATAGGTTTGAACTTTCCCTGACATTTTTATGGTGGTGCCTCATTTATATTATGCTTCTGCTAAAACACAAATAAATAGCGTGGGACCAGGGCTGAGGACGGACAAGGAGGAGCACCAAGCTCAAGGATGCCCCCATTAAAGCCCAGCACACACCTTGGGACAGAGATGCTCCCTGGGCTCTCTCTCCACCTGTAGACACCAGAGCATTCAGCCCTGTCCTCTGAGCAGATGTTCCCCCAGTTCCTGGACTTCCCACGGGGCAGCCTCCTGCAGCAACTGCTGTCACCCTGAGTTTAATTTCCTGTTTCATCTTGCGCAGTTGTAGCAGTGCTGTACACAACTGTATCCCCTTCAGCAGCAGATCCTGACACTTATTAATGAAGCTTCGTAATGCCTGCAGGAAGCTGTGCCATTATTATCTAGCAGCTGTTGGCTACTGCAGCACAAGCAAGGAGTTTCAGGTTTCAGCAAGCCATGTGTCCAACCCAAACCATGCAGCATGCACTCACAAAACTTCATCCAATGCCTAGGCTTGCACTAATTCACAAAGTCTAAGGATGCTCAGCACTCTTAAAAGCAGAGCATCCAGAAGGAACCACTCCCCCATCTCTGATTCTATGATCTCCATTGACTACTGGTTTGGATCATCTACCAGAGGGGTGCCCCAAGCATCTGAGAGCACCAGGAGGAGAGCAGCTTGTTCTGCAGCCACAGCTAAATCTGCTCTGTACCCTGAGATAACACCATGCAGCCTTCATCCCTTACTTTCCCTGCAGCTATTAAGACTGACATTAATTTCTGCATTGTAAGTGCTCAACAACTGAAACGAGGCATTATGGACTGGATGGAAATATACATTTAGAGTCTAGAGAGATAAAGGTAGAGCAGTTTGGAAAAATATGAGATTAAAAGTCTATAGAGAGGAAACAACCTGTTTAAGCAGCACATCAGAGGTATCATTACAGGTTATAGAAAGGGGCACTGTCTGAGCAGAAATGCTTGCAGAGTGAATTCCAAGCTGGGTCATTTGCTCAGCTTGGCCAAACCAACAAGGAAACATGACAACAAAGAGAAGTATGGTTCATGTTTGTTCCCTCCTCCAAAAAATGTGCTGACCCATACCTCTTTCCCCCACCATAAGGCATCTCTGGGAGATGGTGTTACTGAGCAGCTCTGGTGAAAACCAGCACAGAAAAAAGGAGCAGCACCACCTGCAGCTGCTTCCCTCTGCCAGACCTCAGAGGGGAAAACAACTCTCAGCCTCCGACTTTGTGCCAGCCAGGACACCTGGTGGCCCACTGCCAGCAGAAAGTAATTAGCCCTCAATTATCACCATCATCACTTTCACCTGTGCAAGGCCATGTAGCAAGCTGCAGCCCTTGTCCCCCCAGACCAGAAAGCAGGGAAATATTTAACCCACACCTGCAAGCTGTGCAGAATGAAGTGCTCCCCTAGAGCACAGTGGGCAGCTGTGCCTGCAGCAGGACAGGGGACAAGGACCACAGCCACATGCTTTCCCTTTTCCATTTCCAAAGCAGCAGGAGGAGCACTAAGAAAAGGTTGTAGTGACTGCCACACACACCACCAGGTTGATAAGAGAGAAGATGCTATGCTTACATTGGGCAGCCTTCCAAGCAAGCGCTGGGACCACCCCAGCCCCATTGCTGTTGGCTGACAAAGAAGCAGGGAATGGAGCCTTATACACCACTCTGCCCACCCCTGGAGCCTGGCTGAGCCCTGAAGGAAGGTGTTCACACTCCTCTATGTTCCCTACTAAAAGAAAGCTGCTCTGGGCAGCACCATCTTATAGGCTGCTCTCATAATACATTGCAGCTGCCTCCCCCACCAGGTGCTCTGCTTTC
Source organism: Tetrao urogallus (assembly GCF_951394365.1). Classification (NCBI taxonomy): domain Eukaryota; kingdom Metazoa; phylum Chordata; class Aves; order Galliformes; family Phasianidae; genus Tetrao; species Tetrao urogallus. Next base: position 1,681,127 of record NC_136835.1, on the reverse strand, counting down.
AACCCCAAATAACCAGGGGACACCCACCAGGCGTGATGTATCTGAGATATTCTTTCCACCCTGTACACCCCAGTTGCAGCGCTCTGCGTGCATTAGCTGTGCCATCTCCAAATCCAGCAGGTTCCTTTCCAAACCTTTCCATCCCCACCTGACACACAGCAGTGCCACCTGGGGCTCCTGGCCGCCACCAGCCCCGGTCTCTCCGGCAGCACTGAGATCGCTCTGCATCAAACTCAGCAAAGCAGAGTCCAACTTTAACGACCCTTCAAACTGTTGTCATTTGCCTTCCCCTGCAGTTCCTAGCGGCCCTCAGTGAATGACTGTTAGCATGCAATTAAACTCGCTTCTCAAAAGGTTACCGATAAAAATATTTCTCCCCATTGTTAAACTGGGCATTTATTGGGTCTTCCTGTGACCTTTAGCATGACAGAATTTAACACTTCCTCTGCAGGGGTGTCTGAGCAGCAGGAAAGCACTGCCACGAGCTGACAGTGTTCTGCTACATCAGAATTTTCCCTTCTGAACGCGCACGGAAATCTCTCCCCCTCCACGCACATGCATGCCTCTCTCTGTGTATATATACACACTCATTAAACAAATGCTAGCTATCAATTTCACTGAGTGCTTATTCTGATAATAGCTATATTTATCATTTAGCATCTCTGGATGCAGTTCAAGTCTCAAATCTATTATGAGTATTATGATATTTAATAATGGTGTTTTATTTTTTAAATGCAATAAAAAAAATAAAGATAAGACCTTTTTCTTTTTTTTTTTTCCTTCTTTTTCTTTTTTTCTTTTTTCTTTTTTTTTTTTTTTAAAGCCACCTCCTGGGTTCTAAATCCATCTCTGTCATTGACATGCTGAGTGACCTTGGGGACATCAGTCTGAGCTCCTCCTGCATTGGATGGGGACAACCCTACCATGGGCCCTGGGGGGTTGGGAAGGGTCATTTGTTCAGGTGATGCCGTGAGCCTAGGGGAGGAGGAGGGGGCAGAGGGGCTGACATGGAGTAAGAGCACGCTCTCATTGTTATAAATATTTGGCAGCTTGTTGAGTGCTCCTTGGAACACAGAAATCCTAATGGCAAGAGAGCTCCTGGGGTGGGGAGGGGTGCTGTTACCTGAATTATCACGTGCTGCAGCATCACAGCATCATTTTCTCTTCTGCACTTGTCTCTGTGCTGTACAACGTGGGTGCCCAAACCATGTCACACTGAGTGAAGAGGAATCATTGTGGGCTGCATGAACACAGCTTGCTCCAAAAGTTGTACCCCCTATTTATTTCCATGGAAGCTACAAGAGCACAAAGAACACAATAACACTGTCTGATAGACTAAATTCTCAGCTGCAAAACACTCTTTTTCAACATAGTCACCACCATGAACTCTGCATTTTGCCAGCAGAACAAGAGGTACATGCCATGCTCATCAGAACCTGCACCAGCAGATCAGATCTACTGCTGCTACTGCTGAAGAACACCACCCACCCCTCACTGTGCTCACATCCACTGTTTGGTCTCAGAAATATTCACCAAGCATCAATAAGTGATATTTTTTCTGCATGGAGGAATTCAATTCCACACCTTTGCTTCATCCTCACTTCCATGTCAGACACCATTGTGTCCGACTGCCCCTCTGCTGCCAGCTGTCACATGGCAACAACATGCAATGGATCTTGGTGGGAAGATTCTACCTCTACTGCTGCACCACTGGCATGCAGCTCTGATGTGGTGGGCTGACATCATAAAGCAGGAGGCATTACTTTCAGAGCAGCCCTCATATATGTAATATAATTCATGTACACAAGTTGCAAAACTTATTTTAACTTTTAATATTTTGTTATAAGAGTAGAAAAAAGAGGGCAACAAAGCCATCAGACCAGTGTGATGTTTGACCTTGCTGTTGTGAACCCGACACATCAGTGCGGTTCAATGGCAGAGGCTGCAGCTCTCAGTGAGGTCTCATGGTGCTCTTCAGTGATGCTGGATGAAGTGTTACTCTTCCTGTGCTTCATCCTTGAAGATGGTTGCTCACAAATGTCTGCCCAAACACGATGACGTGGATAAGGCACACTGATGTGGCACGTACCTCCCATCTGGAAACTCACAGGTAATGTATTTACACTGACTGAAAATGGAGTCCCAAATACACCAAAAAATCGATCATCTTTTGCAGTAATCCTAAAACACTCAGATTCCTTTATCAGAACACAAAGCTCTGCTGTGTATTTTCTGCTGCTCACAGGACTGTGTTTAGGCAACACATCGTTACTGGCCATCACTGGGCTCAGCACTTTGCTGTGCCCTCCCCATGGGTTCAGCCCACACAGTGCCCATCACTGCACCAGAGGACATCTCTCAACGAGTGCCTTCATGCAGCCAGACAGCAGCAACCCGAAATCACTCCCATGCAGTGCTAACAGCAAAGACGTGCTGCCTTGCATGCACTTAGCAAAAAGCACAAGTATCACTGCGGGGAGGAAAGGCACCACTTATAAGTAGGTTGCTGTTATTATTTCGTTATTAATAATCACCTATTTCTTTCAAAAGGTGCCAGGCTCACTGCTCCCATTCGCTGCCCTTGGGCTGCACAGTCCAGTGGCCTTACGCCCTTTCACCGCAGAGTGGACAAACAATTTGCATAACTTAATTAAATTTACAGTAATCTCCGCTGAAGTCGGGCTGTAAAGGATGCTGTGTACATGGTCTTAAAGCGAATCACTGCTAGTGATGAAAGAGCCTATTTCAGTTAAGCAAATTATGAGGAGGCAAGCAATGTCCTCAGTATAATAATTCCATGTGAATTATTTATATGGAATCTGCAATTACATTGAGCAAAACAGTGTTGTAGGCATAAAGCACACTTAATTATCCAACCACCTGTTATGAACGAAGGCACAGCCAATGGCAGCATCACATATAAATTACCCAGTGCTGGAGCAGCAGGTTGGCAGCATCCTGGGGAAGGGAGAGGAGAAGAAGGAAGAAGAAGAGGAAGAAAAAGAAGATGGAGAGGAAGATGGAAAAGATGAGAAAAAGGAAGAGAGAGGAAGAAGAAGAGGAAGAAGAATACGACTAAAAAGAAGAGGAAGAAGAAAATGAAGAAAATGTAGAAGAGAAAGAAGAAGAGAAAAAAAAGGAAAAAAGAAGAAGAGGAAGAAGAAAATGGAGAAAATGAAGAGGAAGAAGAGAAGAAAAAAGGAAGAGAAGAAAAAAGGAAGAAGATGAAGAAGAGAAAAAGAGGAAGGAGAGGAAGAAGAAAAGGAGGAAGGAAAGGAAGAAGAGAAGGAAGAAGAGGAAGAAGAAGAGAAAAAAGGGAAAGAAGAGGACGAAGAGGCAGAGGAAGAAGAGGAAGAGGACGAAGAGGAAGATTAGGAAGAGGAGCAGAGCACAACTGAGCAGACCCAGACACTGACAGCATAGAGGTGTTCCACTCCTGTCAGACCTGAGCCCAGGCAGGCTGCATGCCAAGAGGTTTTTCTCCTAGTGCAGGAAACTCCTCTTCAGATAAACTTAAAATCTTTGATTTAACCCTAGAAAGGACCTTTTAAAGGGGTTTTGAAACACTTTTCAAGCTCTTCCCTAACTGATGGTTTAAATAAAACTCAGGGCTGATTTCCTTTCTGTTGTCCCATAACTGGCCCAGCCAAGCACATGGGTTTGGCCCATCGAGGAATGGACCAGTCCTGAATGCATAATGGAAGAAAAATGGGTGTTTTTTTCCATTAAAAGATTTACCACCTATAAATGTGTGAGAATATTAAAGGCAACAATTAACTTTATTGGAAACTTTATATTCTCCGGCCTCATTAGAACTGCCAACAAGATCTATTATTAGTATTACTATGCAGATAATGTAATAAAAAGGGTATTTAAAATGGACAGTTTTGCACTGAAATAAAATAAAATAAAATTTCCCCCTTTCTGTCTCTCTCCCTTTTGTCCTAAATTGTGTTGCACCATCCGACAAGCACGAAGCTCCCTGTGCAGAGCCCCTGGTTACTGAGCCCTTCCCAGGAGCTCGTGGAAGGAGTTCTTAATACGAGAGCAAGGATGGAATGAGAGATGGGCACATTTTTCCCAAAGATGGTTGTGACAACCCAAAAATCCCATCCGGGTGACAACACAAAAACACTAGAGCTGGAACGCGGTGGATTAAGCAAACATTCCTTTGTGCTTGTCTTTTCTGAGCTAAAGCTGCACATGTTTAAGGACAAAGACAAATTCCATCAGCCTACTTATTAAATTAAAACATTAATTCTTCAGGAAAAGTATCAATAGGAAAATTCTACCTGTCCCCACCATGACTTCAGAGCACTGCTTTGCCCTGCTGTGTGGAGGGACAGCTGTGCTATGCAGACTGCCTTGCATCATTAAATTGCAGAGATTGAAGCTTGCTGCTCTTAATGATGCCTAATTTTTTTTCTGTTTTGTAAGACACGAACATCTCTCACCTGTGACGTCTGCTTTTCTTGCAGGGCTTAGAATTTCAGTGTTGCCATCCCAAAGCTTCCTTTCACTGAATCCATTCAGAGCAACAGGTAGCAGCAGGAGAAAAGCCAGCCTTTAAAGAAGAAAGGAAAAAAGGTTTCCTTTTGTGACACAAATGTCAGGACTTCTTCTCCTCTCACCACGGCTTTGCTTTGAGTGATAATTTAAAAACTGAAGTTAAAACTCAAAGCAGGACTCAGCTGAGACTGCGGCTGACCCGAGCTCTGCGTGGCACCACTGAGGCTTGGGGGAGCATGGGGGGGTTCAGCCATAGCCAACCTAAAGGCAAGCAGCACCCAGCCACAAGCAGGAACATGTGTGAGCAGTGGGGATGTTAGAACCCATAGGCTGCTCACAGAGAGAAGTATTTCAGCTGTCTGCGAGTGAGAGGTGCTCAGGGACCCGGGACCTGGACTCTATCATTATAAAAAAAGAACCTGTTTAATTTGTGGGTTTAAATTTTAAATAACTCTTGGAGCTGAGCTGCTCTCGGCTCTCGTCGTAACGCACTACACACAGTCTGCTTCAGCAGGAGTCCCCGCTGGGGGTTGCAATGCCATTTTAATGAGCTCATTTCTCCTTCCTTCCCTAATATCTCCAGATACAGGGCAGAGGCAGCTCTGTGTGCCTGCTGCCTCCCACCCCACAGCACCCTTGGGGTGTGCATGCCACCATTTGCCCCACGGGAGCAGATCCCTGCTGTGCTCAAGTGGGTGACCTGGGCACAAGTAACCATCCAGATAGAACCGTGGTGAGCATCTGGGTGCCAGGCTTCAGCACCCAGAGGCCAGGCACTGGGAGAACACCAAGGAGGCACTCTGGAAGCGTGAACTCATTTCCAGGAAGGCCACGCTGTTCAGCACCAGCTCTCTCTTTTAATACAATTTCAGACTTGTAAGCCTCTCCTGCCCTTTGCTGGATGGATGAGGTCAAGGCTCGGCTGGCCGTGAGGCTGCACCCAGCACAGCGGCTGCTCCACACACTGCAGCATCCCCAGCCCTGCCTGGGCGCCTTCCATCACGTTTATTACACCCTGCAGTCTAATTAACAGAGACGAGTCAAAGGACCCGTAAGCAATGATTGCAATAAATAATCACTCAGCGACCACGGAGTTAATATTCCACCAGGGTCTCCTTCTGGCCTCCAGAAGAAATGGCAGAGACAGAATGGAAGAGAAATGAAAGCTCACAGTTGGACGTGCCCAGTGCTGCCTGAGGAAAAGGACAAGGGGGAATGGCTTTAACCTGAAAAAGAAGAGATGTGGGTGAGCTGTGAGGAAGCAATCCTTGTGTCAGGGTGGTGAGGCACTGGCACTGCTGCCCAGAGAGCTGTGGGTGCCCCATCCCTGCAGGCACTCAAGGCCAGGTGGGATGGGGCCCTGGGCAGCCTGAGCTGGTGGGGGGCAGCCCTGCCCACGGCCGGGGGTGGCACTGGGTGGGCTTTGAGCTCCCCTCCAACCTGAGCCATGCTATGATTCCACAAGTCTATGATCCTATGAAAAGCTGTGCTGCTGCAGAGGTTTGCTGCCCTTCCCCAAAAACTTCACAGCAGTTGTAATAACTTTTCTTTTGCGGTTTTTCACATGGTGTCAAGAAATCACAAGAAGTTGGAAAAACCAATACGTACAGATTCACCTCAGCAGGATGGATTGTCCCAGAGCATTGCATCTCTGCTCCTCTCAGCTCAACCAGCAGCTCCCAGCACAGCAGACTTACTCCCACACCACAAAAGGAGGAGGAGCATGTGGAAGCATCGGGACAACTGCATCACAATCTGCCTCTTCCTCTTCCTGCTCCCAGAAGATGCTCCACGATATCCCCTTGCATCCTGCTTTTGCAGAGCTCCCACATGCCATGCCTGTGCCCAGGGCATCCTGCGCTGCCCCTGAGCTGGCAGCAGGGTTGAGAGGATGCCATCAGATGCTGAGCACAGCCCCATGCAATTATCCGTGGAGAGTTTGGCTTTGCTGATAATTTGTGAGCTCCACACATATCTCTACTAATTATAAATCTCAGCTGAGATTTGCATTTTTATGAAATGCTTCTGCTAGAAATCTTTGTAAAAAAAAAAACTGTACATATTAATTCAATCTAATCTTGGTCATTTCAGGTTCCATAAGAAAGCGCTTTCATAAAGCCACAAAGCTAACATCTATAACTTTTCAGTTTTGCCAGAGAGCATACCTCTGCATCAAGTTGTACATTTATCTTTGAAGACGGCATTCATAATGAGCCCTAAGGAAGGGAGCATCCTGCACAGCCCATCCTGAACACAGCTGTGGAGATGGACCAGAGGGAATGGTTTCAAGCTGCGGCAGGGGAGATTCAGGCTGGACATTAGGAAGTATTACTTTTCAGAAAGGGTGGTCAGGCACTGGAATGGATGCCCAGGGAGGTGGCGGAGTCACCGAGCCTGGGGGTGTTCAAGGAAAGGCTGGATGTTGTGTTGAGGGACATGGTTTAGTGGGAGCTATTGGGAATAGGGGAACGGTTGGACTGGATGATCTTTTAGGTCTTTTCCAACCTTGGTGATTCTATGATTCTATGATTCTATGATTCTATGCTCTGTGCATATGCAGGGACAGATCAGGATCCCATTGCCTGCAGGGAATGCATCTCAGCCACTGGTAGGGTGCTGGCACAGGTTGCCCAGAGAGGCGGTGGTGCCCCGTCCCTGCAGACAGCCAAGGTCAGGCTGGACGGGGCTGTGAGCACTGCTGAGCTGTGGGTGTCCCTGTGCGCTGCAGGGAGCGGCACCAGGCGGCCTTCCAGCTTCCTTCCCACCCAAACCACTCCGTGGTTCTGTGATTCCTGGCAGTGCTGTCAGAGTTGCAGAAAATGGCTTTCTTCCCTTTAGCAGGGGCTCTTTTAAGTGGGCCTTTCCCAGACGGGGCTCAAAGCCAATAATTTCATCAGCAATTTGTATCTCATTTGAAATGCCTTTGTCTGGAGTCAGGGGAAAAAAAGATTAACTTTTCCTGCCTGAAATATGGCTGCCGGATGCGAGGGAATAGAGAAGGCAAATAAGCAAAGCAAAGTTAAGCTTTCTGTATAGAGCTGGAGGCTTAACAGTGCAGATTACAACAGCAGGTGATGAGCAACTCTAGCCTCTGCTGTGTAGGCTGTGAAAAATCCTGTTAAACTGCAAAGGCGTTTTAGCTACAGCTCCACATTTCAGAAATGATTGAGCTGAAATCTAAGGGAGTGACAGCAGCCAGAGACCAACAGGCATCTCGCTGGTGGCCGGGAGGGTCCCGGGGGCTGAGCAGAGCCAGGGATGCATGGGTTTGGCACTGCAGGGGCTTCTCGTGCACCCTGGACCTTTTCTGTGGTGATTAATGTAGAGAAAACAGGGCAGGACGAAAGCACGATGAGAAACGGCACAGCCTAAGTAATGACACCAGCGAGCAGCCCCAGTGTAGGAGCAGGAGTGTCTCGGGGCAAGCTCAAGGAAAGGTCAAGAGCTTTATTTATTGCGCTACATAATTGATGGTGTGCCCATCTTCAAAGGCACCGGTACAGAGCACAAAAACAAAAGCAGAGGGACCCACAGCGTGGAGCAGGATGTGTTGGTAGCTCTGCTTTGGTCCCACATCCTCAGCATCTGCCCCATCCGCCAGCGATGGCGACAGATGCCGACGAAGTTCCTGGCCATTAGCTGCTGATAAGAAACTAATTAGCTCATTAGCTAATATCTGATCTTTCGGACTGGGTTCTGTCGGCTGTCTGATTTCAGCCCACATGTGCGCAGCCCAAGGCAGTGCCACACTGCCACCAGCTCCTGGGGAGGGGATGAGGTGCAATTCCCAAACTCCAACCAGCAGTATGAATGGTGTGAGCCCTGTTGCTGCTCTCCACAGAGGCTGATGGTTCTCCCAGGCCCACCTCTGCTGAGTGGGGCTGGTGGCCCATACCTTACGCCCATGCATTTAGGAACTTCATGCTTTGCTTGTGTTCTCCTTGCAGCATCACAGCCAGACCCGTGCTTGCAGCCCTCCTTCCACCATGTTTGTTCTTCTCTGGGAAGGCACTGAGCCCCCCAAGGATAAGCAGTACCTGTTGCTGCTCTTTCACAAGTGTTCCCATTCCAAGTCTCCTGATACAAAATGAAAGAGAAGCGTTCCCAGGCTACACAGGATATTCCTGAGGTTTGTCCATGCTTCACTTAAATCCTCTGGCCGCTTTTGTGCAGATGTGAAGGCAGCATTTACCCCTTGCTGAAGGCAAACCTGCTGGAGGTGGGTTGCCAAGGCGGGCTGCAGCGGGCCCAGGCATCTCCATCCCCTCATTTCAAGGAACAATTTGGGGTGCAGGGAGTAGGGATGTTCCCCAATGCAGTTGCATGGGATGAGCATTAGCAACACAGCCAGACTTCTCCAGCTTACCCAGAGTGAACCCACGATCCCCAAGAGGTTTGTCCTTCACTAGAAATTAGTGACAAGTTTCCAGTGCTTTCCTCTGCCATCTGCCCCAGCTTTAGTTGAAATGCAACATTTTACTCCAGCAATCAGTAGGTAATCTTGTCAGCATTGCTTAGAGAAGCTGGGTCTGTCCTGCCCATCTGATGCACTGTGCAACAGAGGGAAAATCGTGGGTTCCTCTTGAAAGGAGGAAAAAAAAATTAAGGTTGACTTTGGCACAGGAAAACAAGCAATCCGGAGATGACAACGTGCCACAGGAGCTTAAAATAAGCATCAACTAATTCAAACAAAAACAAATCTGCATTGAAAATAGACTCTTCCCCAGACCACATCCCCACTTTAAAGTGTCTTTGAATCCTCCCAGGCATATTTAGAACATACTCCCCCTTCACGCTTTCTCACTCGCTTTGTTTTGCTGTTTCGTAGCCGGCAAATGAGGGCTGAAGTTTGAAATGATGTTTCTTTATTAGCTCTCATGCAGATGCCAATACAACACTGTGCCCAAAGCTGCTGGTGCTGGCACTGTGTGCTGTGCTGAGCCAGCCCAGGGGAGCACAATGGGGGCAACCCCCAGTGCCTCCTGCACACAGCAGGCAGGAGAGCACAGGGGGGCAAAGGGGCATAAAAATAACTGGTTTTGTATTTTTTTCTAATAGTATTAAAAAAAAAAAAAATCCTTGGGGTACAGTATGGGCTGCGAGCCTGAGGGGCAGAGGTGCCCCCAGCCCTCCCATCCCACACCAACCCGCCTCCTCCAGCTGCCCCCAGCAGGCTTGGGAACATGGCTCCCCCAGCACCAGTGGGGAAGAAGAGATCAATAAAATCACAAGGTCATCCGCTGGCATCAGCTGACAGGCTTGGAAATCGCCACGCTTCATCCATAGGTGGAAAGACCAGAGTTTACTAGTTGGCAGGGCTGCAGTTTACAGGTGGGTGGAGAGGGTCAGCACAGAGCCAACTTCTGGGGCTGTGGGTTTGGGCCTGCCCCAGGCACGAAGCATTGCCCTGGGTGAGAGGATGGGATACTGGGAGCACGGGATGCTGCACGCACCCACCAGCCCCTGCCTGCTGCCGCGCACCCTCCTCCCTGCTGTCCAAGCAGAGCATCGCACCAACTCCACTAATTAAAAGAAAAGCAGGAGGAAGGGAGGAAAAAAAGATCACCGGGCGAGTCCCCAGGAGGCAGGCTGTCTCCTGCACATGCCAATCCCCTTCAGACGTCTCTCAGATCTCCGCCGCCGATACCACCTCCTCGCTCCTGCTCTCCTCTGCATGCCACGCCGGAGCCAGCATTGATAATTAATAAATCTTGCAGAGGGGAGTGGAAGAGGCTGTCGGATGTGCAGGCAGAGCGGGCGCTGCTGGAATTGATTACGGTGGAGGTTGAATTGCTGCCTCTAATTAATGCATTGTTCGTTAGGCGTGGCGGCGTTGTGGGTTATGGATGAGGCTCCCCAATCTGCCCTCATAACCCTGAGCTCACAGAGTGGTGCTGGGGGCAGATGTGCAGGGTTCAGTTGGATGCAGATAGACACGTGCACAGGGTTTAATTGAGGGGGCAGCACTTTCCACAGAAGGAAATGCGGTGGAAGATTTTCCAGCCCTGATAAGGTGCACAGAAGGGCTTTCTTTCAAAGAACCCTTTCTTTGTGAGTGGGGAATTTCACCATCACGCCTCCCCCAGAACTCACTTCGGGCTGAAGTGACATGAGATGGGTGGCACCAGCTTGTCGTAGAATCATTAAGGCTAGAAAAGACCTCTAAGAGCACCAAGTCATCCACCCATCCCATGTCCCTCAGTGTTCATAGAGCAGCAGGATGGAGAGCAGATAATAGCACCTCGAAGCCAGGAGAACCAGAAGAGCCATGCAGCAAGGAAACTGCAGCCTCCAAGCATGGAGACATGGGAAAAAGCACCCATGGAACTCCTGACAGTGACCTTGCTTTGGGTTGCAGCTCTGGGCAGAAAACACCACTTCTTTCCCAGCCCCACCTGCACAAAGTCCCCATGGATGTGCAGGGGGAAACTTCAATCCCACAGGTAGCAACCACAGGGTAGGCACTGCCCATCGATGCTCATTGAGCCTTCAGTTTTGGGGCAGATTATGAATTGCTTGATATGGAATTCCAAATGATCACTTAAGTAGATAATTAGGTCGTAACAACTTTGAGCAACCTGGGTGTAGTGTGTATTTAAGTGTTTAATGCCTTTTTCCTCCCCCCCCCCCCTCTCTAATTGGCATTTAATTAAAAGAATAAATAAAAAAGAAAAGCAGCTTTGCCTGGGCTGTTTGGGTTTAAATATTAAACAGTTCACTGCTCCTTGAGGACTGCATCGCTTTGATTGGGAATCGGCATTGAAGGCAAAGGGCTCGAGGCTCTGCCCCTTCCCATGTCAGCCCTAAGGAGCCAGGAAGCACAGCACGGAGCACTGCCATCTCAGCACCAAAACATCGACTACTTCCACATAGTTTAAACCCTGCCCAGCGCTCAGCTTGGCTAAAATCTCCCTTCTGCACTTTAAGTCATTTGCAAGTTGGCCTCCAATGATGCCGTCCCTTTGATGGCTTGGGATTTGCACAGCTCTCAAAGCACGGCTGGTGATTATGGGGCTGGGGGCCCCCACAGAGAGCAGCAGCACCAGCAGCCACAGCAGTGCAGCAGTCAGGCTGGAACTGGGGCCTGGTTCTCACCTTGCAGCCTCTTTCCTCAGCACATTTCCCAGCCTTGGCACAGCTCCCTTGGCTTCCCCCACTGGGAGCAGCCTCTGTGCCCCTGCAAAGCCCGAGAGGGGATACTCTGGAAGGAAATGTCCATTAGCAGAGCACTCGATAACTTCTGCTTTCTGATTTATGGCAGTCACTAATGTCTGAAAATCATCTAGTGCTCTGGCTTCCTCTCTTGGCAAGAGGTGCCAGAGCAGGCTGGCCTGCCAGATTAAGTTATAACAGCTTCAGGAAGGCTCTGATGTCTCTGTTCAGACATCCAACACTGACTGAGGACCAGACAGTCCAGAGGAGCTGCTGAAAATAAGCAGCGCTTTCAAAGCCATTCTCTCCAGAGGTGCCACTGTAAAGGAGAAGGAGGAGGGTGATCCCCTACACCACATCCCCTGCTGGGTGCTGGGCTAGTGGCTGCAGGTCCAAGGCCACCGCTGTCCCCTCACAACGGGGAACATCACATCCTCATCCTCAGCATCCCCAGGGAACATGGAAACAGGAGAGGAAAACCCCCACTGTGCCTGCGACCAAATAGAGACTGTGGAAAAGTTGGTGTCCAGAAGAGTAACTTCCCCTTGCTCGTTTGAATTTGGGTGGATCTGATGCAAAACACACCAAAAGTGCATGCCTGTGAATACCAAGCGTGTTAATAGGTTAAAGTAAATCCAAAGTAACATTTGAAAGCTGGAAGATGAAAGTAGATCACAGGCCAAAGATCAAACAATCTAGAACCACTTCTAAGCCTTTTAGTGCTGCAGATTATTAGCATTTGAAAGTGAAGAGCATTAGTGAGAGAAGAGGATGGGGGGGAACAGAAAGGAATTGCTGTTGAGCAGATAAAAAGTGAAGTAAGTGACAGTGGAAGAGGAGGAATGAAAGTTATCTGGCTTGTTGGGTACGGCACAAAAGGATGCAGGCACAGCTGGAGGAACCACCAGCAGGTCTGCAGGACCTGCCTCTACTGCATTGGTCTCTCCAAAAAGTGCTGATGGTTTCCATCAAGCAGCTGCTGTGGCAAAGATGGGGAGCCATCAGCTGTGGGAATGCCATCACTGCAGTGCCATGAGCCATGCATTGGGGTGCACAGCCCCTCCTGGCCCACAGCATCCCTGCTGCCCCGGTGATGCTTTAGATCCAGAGGTGATTGAATGCAATTAGATCCAAAGTGCACAGACACCTTGTCACATCTCTTTCAACCACTTGTCTCTGTTCCAGGGTTGCCAAAACCCTCCTTACCCACACGGCGTGGGATTCTGTTAATTGATGTTTGCAGGAGCTCTCAGGTATTGTCCTGTGTGTATTCTTCTTGTGACCCAGGCACTGGGATGAAAACTGCCGCCACAAAGGAGCTCTCAGCAGGTCCTCAGGCAGAGCTCAGGGTGGGTGCAGCAGGACAGGGCTGGTGGCAGACACTCATCTCATCCCCCCCACTGCTCTGCTGCTACACAGAGCCCAGCACCTTTGTTTATCTCAGGTGCTCCTCTGTGTGGCTGCAATTGCAAGCAGCAAATTATGAGAAAGAAGAGAGGGAGGCGAGTGGCTGCCATCCCTATTATATGCAGCCTCGGCTGTAATAAACACTGAAGTCGACTATTCCCAGAGGGAGTTGCTAATATAGGAGATTGATTCACTGCAGTGTAACCCCCCAAGGGCTTTACACACAACTCTGACTAAACTTCCCATAAAATCAATCCAGCCTTTTCACCACTTTTGACAGGGTGTTCTAATATTAATCCACTCTTCTTGTCAGTCAGCTCTGCTAACAAAGGCTTTAATGATCTTTAACCAGGCGTAATAAATACGACATAGGTAAGTGGAGAATTCCTGGATCCCTCCAGAAGAAACAACAACAACAAAAAAATCCTTTCTATAGGCAAAGGGCTTGCATTACTGCTGATAGTAATAAAGAATAGTAAAAATAATAATAATGATGACAAAGAAAACAGCTTCCAAGGGAAGGCTGCATGGTGCACCTCGGCCGCTCTGGGAACTTACGCAGAACAAGGAGTGGGTGCGATGCGATGGGTGCAGAGATGCCAATGCCCAACCAAGTGAAAGACAGTGCCCAGGAGGCAAGTGAGCCTGACGAGCCCCGGCTATGCTGCCCGCCTCAGCTAGCCTCAGGCACCCGCAGCAAACAGAGTTTTGTTGGAAGAAATGTAAAGCACCTGGCCCCTGTGATTAAGCCCAGCACAGACTATTCCCTTTCTCCCGCATCATTTCCACATCTCTGCTTCTGACTCACCGCTGACTTATTCTCCCTGACAGTTAGACAGACAGGAGCCCACCTCGGATTGTTCGCACTGTAATTAGGAAAGTCCTTCGCTTCCGAAATGCGTGCAGGGCAGGCTCTGAGTGTTCGACAGGATGGAAACACGGCGAGAAACACACGGAGCTGTGGAACCTGCATGAAAGCACACAGAGTCAGAGTAGGTGTAGAGCAAGGCTCAGGGTGCTTGGGAGCTTGAGCACACCTCCAGACCACTCTGCACAGCAGCAACGTCTGCATATCCTCCTCCAGTAGCAAAAGTGCTGGGATGCATCACGTGGCTTCACTTCTCTTTTCTGCTGCACCCTAAGGGCACAGAGCCATGGGCACCTCTCATTTCAAAGAGCCATAGAACCACTTGAGCTGGAAGGGTCATTTAGTCCAACTCCCCTGTGATGATCAGGGACTTTCCCCCCCCCCACTCAAACCAACTCTCTCCCCCTGCCATGAGGGGATTCCCAGTAGACCTCACTGGGAGGTGCTAGGTGGGTCTTGCAGACAAAGTAGAGACCACAGGGAAGTTTTTATAAAGCAAAAACGGGTATTTCACGCCTACTCTTCCCTCATGCAGCCTCCCTTTGCAGACCCAATCCACAGTGCCACATTGCAACGGCTGCCCCGAACTCGGAGACATACAAGCACAAACATTGTTTTGGACGTGGGCCACAACCAGGCTAATTTCAACCTGGACAGTGTTCGTTTGCTCTGGAAGAAACAGTCGCTTGTCATCGAGCAGCAAGTTAATAGCAGGTGAAACACACGTAGCTTGTCAACACGCTTGTGCTGCCATGATGAGGCTGAAGGAACTTGCCCATCCTCTTCCTCAAACCATCCCAGTTTGTGCCTGCGAAACAACACAAATCAGAAGAGAGAACCTAAAGGAATATCATCTGGATTGATCCAGCAATTAACAAGTCCAAAAAAAAAAAAAAAAAAAAATTTATGGGATCCTTCATGGTGCTTAATTCCACGGCAAATGGAATTGGAAATACTCACACAAATTTAATGTCATGTAGGCATCATCAGGAAATCCCAGGGACATTTCCTAAGGATCATCTTAATGTCTTTTGCAGGAAAGGGATATCCTGCGTGAGTATTACACTACCCAGAATATTATAAACAAATCTAATGGTTTGCTTCGCTTCGCCCCTCAACAGAACTCTTAATTATGTATCTTGCAAATGTGCTTGGAAAATGGATTAGCTACACCAGCTGTTTGCTACCATGGCAGAGTCTTTTCTGAAGCGTTTGTAGCGGCTCCAAAGTATTATCCACGTCCCTTGCTCTGGCAGCACAAGCATGTGATGAGAAAGGACCCGCTTTGGTTGGACGTGCGGATCAGCTCGGGCTTTGTAGATCAGACACAAGGTGTTTTGCTGGAATCAGTCACAGCTGGGGAATAATTTGTGAGAGGTTGGTTTGCTTCTGGTGTGTACGTTGCTTTGCAGCTGGATGGTAGGGGAGAATAGAGAAGAATTCCAAAAACAACCACCACATTGAAGGTATTTAGCTCATGAGCAGTGGCCACAAGGAGGTGCAGAGGGGCACGAGGAGGGAGCAGGCAGCCACTTGGCGCTGGGCTTAGCGAGGGCACAAGAATCAGAAGAACAACAGCCTTGCAGCAATTTGGAGGCTGTGATGGCCATTGAGCTGCTCCATTGCCTACCACAGCCCATCCAAGCCAGGAGGGGGTTCCAAAGCATCCCAAGGGGATGCTGACAAGAGCAGGGTTGCAGGTGGCTTTGCCAGCCATGCACTCTGCTCATCTCACTGCTTCAGGCCTCCTGTAGGGAAAGGGCAATGAGCACCATAGCACTGCTCATTCCAAGTCCCAACTTCAGGAGAGGCTGGGGAGCCCTCAGCCAACAAGAGCGATCAAGAGGATCATGTATTATTTGTGAGGGAGCCAAATTTTTGTTCTATGTTTACACAGTGCTTGGCATAATAATGTCCTCATGCAACCAGATCCCTGCCTGGGACCAGGGATCCAGAGCAGCCTGCAGGCACAATGCTCCAGGAGCCGGACAGAGTATCACCATGCTGAGAGGGGTGGCAAATCCATGGCAGCTGCCAGCATCCCTCACTGCCTTGGCTCCTTCCCATATTCATCTCCAATGCAGACAAGGAGCCATCCTTTAAATAAGCTCCCGAGGACACCCATTAATAAAATGCTACTTATCTCTGCGTGCTCTGAAATAGCTAGGTGGGCAGTGCACTGTAATGGAACTTTTAGCTCAAGTAGCAATGACTTTGACCGTGCAAAATTACACTCTATTCTGGCCAAATTAACTAGGTAATGCCTTGCATTAGTGTAAAATCCTCCATCAAACCATGAAGGCTGCCGTTAAAAACACTCAAGGCCAAAAAAATAGGGTGGTGGGGGGAAGCACTCAGCTCAGTTAACAACCCGAGAGGAAAGATTTTCCACCTGGAGCTGCCCTCTGCATGCGGGCAAGGTGGGGACAGGCAGGCAGGAAATGCAAATACCTTTGCTGGGCTGTAGCACAGGCTGCTGGAGGTGAGGTGGGATGGGAAGCATGGAGCCAAGGCCCTGCCCAGACTGCCAGGCACCAGCAGGGTCCCCTGCACACCCCCACCCCACTGCAGCTACACACATTGGCTGCATGCATTAACATTTCCTTAATTCTAACAGTGCTCCTGCATCACACTGAGTCACAGCTCAGTGGGTTTGCAGCAGGCACGTTCAGAAATGCCATTTCTGCATTGCTTCCATACCTGGAGGAGCAGCTTAGCCATCCTGGTGTCAGCACCACATGCCCACCCAAGCCACACCTGTGCTCCCTGTATGCCTCCACACCTAGCAAGAATCCCTCTGCACATGGCAATGGACTCTGTGACAGCCCAGGTACCCCAGTGGAGGCACTTTTAGCACTCCCCACCATTGTTTCATAGCCTAGAATTCTTTCTGCTGTAATTCCCACGTGGGAAGGGAGACACTGCCTGTTCTCATGGCTGCGCTGCTTTAGACAAGCAGCACTATTTCTCTTTTTCCCTTTCTTCTCTGCTACTTCAGCAGACCAGACTGAGGGAGCTGTCTAATAATCGGTGATCCAGGCAACTCGAACAGCTGAAGCAGAATACCTGGAAGAAACTGAAGGACCTCTGATGGAAGAGCACACAGACGTCAACTGTGGCTTAATGAGAACACGACTTCCCTATTAGCGCTCCCCCTCCACGTGACATGGGCAAAGGGAAAGGGAAGAAACTGCCAAAGAGCTTATTTGTTTTGCAATTAGGGATGAAATAAAAAATTACTTGGTCTAATTAGGCCTCTTTTAGTAAGAGAACCATGCAAAATAATCTCCATTTCATTATCAATGCCAACGCAATTCTCTCTTGCGCTTTATATGTTTAAGTGAAAATGTGGAAGGTCAATTTGCTATGTAAATTTTCGCAAATTTGGCTAAACTAAAACGATTACACTAATGCGTATGCAAATTAGCTTAATTGATAACGACTTCTCTTGGTAACTTTAAAGAAGGGGGGGATTATTCCAATTGTGACAATCCTCTAACGTGTTTCTTTGCCCAATAAAGAAATGGTATCTTGACAAATTAAAGAGATATAATGAAATCAGATTAATTAATGCTATGACCAATTAGCACAAGCAAAGAGAAGAGATTTACAGAAGCAAAATTCACTAGAGAAGACTACAGGAATTCATCATCTTTCACAAAGACATTTGTACACCTTAACATTCTTCGGAGCTCAAAGGATTTATTTGCTTACACAAGTAGCTTGCTGCTAAAATAGTTATTTTCGTCCAATAGAAGTGAAATAAATCCAAAAGCAAAAGCCCATCTTATGCTTGCAGGAAGAGCAGATCCTTGCCCCACCTGACCGAGGCCGTTATCCATCAGCACTCACATGCACAACTCCAGCAACATCCACTTCCTCCAAAATCCTGCAAATGCCAGCCTCTCCACCAAGGTTTTACAGAAAAAGGAAAAGCCCTGGTCCAGCAGCAGGGGAATAATCAGCAGATGCTCTCCCATTTCAGAGTTCTCCTGGAGATGCTCAGCACAGCCTGTGGACCTGACCCTGCTCAGCCGTGCCAGGAAGCCTCAGAGAACATTAACTACACCAAGCAGAAAGCGACAACTCGAAACTCCCCCTACTACCACAATAAAACTAGTGTGAAGTAATAAAAATAATTACTAGCAACACTGTACGTAATACCCTTCTGTGTCATCTCTCTCCTGTTGGCAATAAAGCCACCTAACGAATTAACTATAAGGGAGGGACCATTTATTTACCTTGTAATTAGACCGTGCTGGAAAATGCTTCTTATGAAGCATCACACAGACAGGTATAAATTAAGGATGTCAGCATGCAGCAGTGTCCCCGTGAAGTGCATGGGATGGGGTATCAGCCAGAGGTGGGTCCTGAGCTGCTTCACCCCCAGCACTGCAACACATCTCTGGGACATTTCTCCTCGTGAATTGGCAGTTATTCCCACTTTATGAAAAGGAAAGCAAGCCAGAGAGCAAACAAAATAGGGGGCATGGATGGGCATGATGCTTCTTAAATGAAGGCAGGAGGGGAAAGGAGATAAACCTCTCAGTTTTTGATGTTGGAGGGGTCAGAGTCCCCCTAATGATGAGATGCATTGTGTAGGCCTTGGCCTCCCCAAACAAGGACAGCTCTTGGAACACCAGCTGCAGGGTGCCCACCTGGAGACCTGGCTGCCTTCTCCACAAATAACTGAGTTGGTACAGGGCAGGCAGCCAGGTCAGCATGCAGAGTGCTGCAGGGCCACGAGTTTTCTGATGCCATTATCAGAGTTCTTCATATAGCTGAACTACTGAATAAGCACTATTGCTGGCTTTATGGCATCGCTCTGCTCACATTCACATCTCCGATGCATTACCTCACCTCAGCCATTCAGAGAGGGGGGGAAAAAAGGTCATTCTCTTAAAAAAAAAAAAAAAAAAAAAAAAAAAAACCACACACACACACACACACACACACACACACACACACACACACACACACACACACACACAAAACTCCTTCCCTAAGATCATACAACAGTGGCCAGAAGCCTTGGGCAGTAGAGGTGAGGAGCCAGGAGAAGGCCAGCAGTGAGCCCTCTGTTCCACAGCACAGTCACTGCATTACAGCCCTGCCCAGCATGCAGTACCCCCAGTCCTGCCCAAGGAACAGCCAGCCCTGCCCATGGTACCCCAGCCTGGTTTTGCCTTTAGAGCGCTGAAACTCTTCAATTCCTAGAAATTCCTCAAGCACTCTCTGCCCTACATTAGATGCAGCATTTATAACCATAAATCAATGGTGCTGTTAAACTCTGCTCACAGCCCTGGCCATCCTCGGCCACGGACACACACTTGCTCTGCCCTGTTTTCAGTGCTGCTGAGCAGGAGGCTCAGTACCCACAGCACAGCCCCAGCCCCACGCGCGATGGATGTGCTCACCCCTCCTGTGAACCCTGCAGAGCCAGGGTGATGGAAGGGAACCTTTTGCTCGATTTATTTCACCACAGTCAATTGTGTGGCATGTCTCCCAGTTTGTTGGTAGCTCTCGAGCAAAACAGGCTCTTTCCATCTCATTGGCGTTATGCATGAGCTGGGATAGGAAATGAGCAAATACGCTGCTTGGATAAACACCCTGAAGAGGGTCTTTCTTTCCTTCCTCCTTTTATTTTGGCACCCTTTTTTCTCTCTCTTTCTTTTTCATTTGGCATTTTGTTGTCTACAAAGACAGGCAGTAAACAGGAGGAAAAAAAAAGCTGTGCCTTCAGATCATCAGCAGAAATCTCTCCTCACTCCATTTTCCTCTGCTATTTGTTCAACTCTAAAACATTAAAGAAAGAACTGGGGGGGAGATGTGGTTTTTTTCGGCTTTGTCTCTCATTTGTTAATTGCGCTCATCAGCAAAAACCATTCGTGGTAGAGATGGGGAGCCAAAAAAAAACAAAAAAAAAACCACCACAACACAGAGCTGATCATATGCAGGGGAAATAACTCAGATGTGAAAATACTTCAAGACTGGGAGATTGCACTATTTATTCACACAAGTGTCCTGCTGTGCCTCAGAAATGCAGTGATTTAATGAGCTGCTGCAAAGGTGTTTGTTATTAAGAAATTCTGTCTCTGGTTATTCTCCCCCGTGTGATTAGGACGGAGCCCGGCAGAAGTTCTGACTCGGCACACCATTAAAGATTTAGCGTCTCTCTCCTCTCTGCTCCCGGCTCCGCTGCGCTTTTTGAATCCGTTCCAGAATTAAACACGGTACAAGCTGAACGGGGCTTGTTCAGCACAGATGCTGAGTGAGAGTTAAGAAGAAATTAGGAAGGCATTTGTGTTAACAGATGTTCCTCCTCTCTGCCGGGGATCTGCGCATGTGGGGTGATAGTGTGGGGGAGTGGGCAGCACCCAGGGACACCTAACAGGATGGGGACCAGTAGGGGATCTCACCCACATCCCTGGGCTGTGCCACCCAGCAGGGATAACTACATCCATCTCAGCATTGCTACCGTCCAGGTTCTTCATGGGAGTGGGTCACCAAAGCCACCTCGGGATGCTTGGTGCTCACCAACCCTTCCCCAGCCTCCTGTCTCCCAATGCTGGTTCCCCACCTCACCCCAGTGATCTGCAACACAGAAGAATAGCCATAATGGCCAACTTCCAGGGGCACCCGGCTCCCTGGTGATTTAAGCATGCTCCACACAGCATGCCTGCTCTGGTTGCTGTGCTGGAGCGCACTGTTTCTCCTTTCAAGTCGCTCAAGCACCGCTATTACTCTGAGGCTAAGCAGCACTAATGGAGAAAGCATTCCAAGTTTCATTTTCCTCTGTAATGGAAAATGCAAGAGCGAGATTTCAGTCTGTGAGCACTTCTATGAAAAAACAAATATCTTTATTGGCACTGGACAGCCTGCCAATCAGCCACAAAATTGCTGGCTTCTCTTTCTCCCCTGAAGGAATGCCTCTGCATACAAAGATACCGGAAAAACTTCAGGGCCTGGAGGATAAAAGGCCCTTCTTTGCCTTTCATTGGGTGATTTGCAATGCATTGCTTCAGCATAATTTCCCATCTCCACCGCTCACAAAGGAAGCTCTGTTGCTATCTGTGAGTTTAATAATTTCTGTTCCCTACACCTTGCATTCATAATGCATCTTTCAACACCTCAGCTCCTGCTGCCCAATAAAACCTGAGGCTTCACACCAAGAGAGAACTGGAGTTTGGGCTCCTTCCCCTGCAGCCCCGGAGCTCCAACGTGAGCTGAGCTCTGCAATGCTAGACATGAGCACTCTGAAGGGACTGGGTCAGAGCAACCCAACCACAGACCTGGTGGTGCCTGCTTTCAGCTTTATCACTCAACAAATAAAGAAAGCAACGCATAGTTTGTCTGTTCCCATCTTCCCAGGTACCTGGCTGTCATCTCCTCGTGGCCCCCATCCCTCCCAAGGGATGGTCAGGTGCCTGGGGCCAAGCAGGCTTCACGATTTCATCCTCATGAGGCTTTTGCCCCACACTACCCAACTCCACACGTTTCCCACCATCACCATGAGGCAAACTGCAGAAAACTTGTTACCACCTGCTTTCAGATTGGAGGATTTGCATAATTTATTCCCTAAAGCCTTTAGTCCCCACAGGACATATTTTTTTATCCATTTACCCAGGAACTCGACTATTAAAAGCCTGCAGACATGCAGCATTTGTAAAGTTAGTACAAGATGCTCCAAATAATCCGTGGCTCGTGGAGCAGACGGAACCATGTCTCCCTCCCCTTCCAACAGATGCACACAGAAGGCACAAAGCCTGGGGGGGTGGCTGCAAGGCAGTGACCCTCACACACCCCCCAGCACAACCCCCACATCCTGAACCCAGGAAATGAGAAGCAGAGATGTCAGCTTGGGAGCGGGCAGACGTTGCTCTCCGTGCCCTTTGTGTTGGCGACATTAAATAAATGTCTCCTGGCTCCCACCGGCCACGGCCTGACCCTTTTATCAAAATGCATCAAAATGCTTTTCCCACAGGAGCTCTTTCACAGCAGCAAGGAAATGCTTTATTATTTATTTGGGCAGTCCTCACAGTCTTGTGTGGGTCACACAAGCGGCACCCATCTGACTGCTACTTTTAGCACGTGCCAGAGAAAGGAAAGCAGAGCCTGTCAGTGCTGCAGCACAGTCTGAGGCTGCCCTGAGACCAGGCCTTGCTGCAAACATCCACACCAGACATGCGTGCACAGCAGCATGCCAACAGCAGAGCTGCACACACTATGGTTGTAACCTGATAGAAAGTGCAGCAACAACAGCAGAGTAGTAAGGTCCTAGGCTACAGCAAGTGAAGAGTTACTCAAATACAACAGGCACAAAAACAAAGGAAGAAGCTGCTTACCTTCAAAAGACCTCAGGTACACGGGGAGCTCCAGCAAGATACATTTGCTTCCACTGGCAACCCTTAAATGAAGTCTGGGAAGGGATGGATCCTGCCTCCACCCCCTTCTGGTTTCTCAGGTGCATTGCATTCACGCACCTGAGCTCCCCTGGGCTGGCCCTGCCTTCCCACCAGGTGCTCAATCACTGCTTCAAGCCATGACTTAGCATTTCCACTACAACAGCCATGCACAGAAACCTCTGCAAAGCCTTCCAAGCCAGCTGCTCTGCAGTGTCCATCTGAGTGTTTTGCACAAGCACAGAGTTCTGTAAGAGCACTGAATTATTAAACCATCAGATCATCTTGCCCTCCGCTTTCTGGGTGAACAGGTCATTAATTACCTGCTGTAAACAATAGGGGCAGAGGACCCAGCAGAAAGCAGGACTGGTTCTGTGCACCCAGACCCCTCCCCACAGCCCACTTGTGTGCAGGACAAGGCCCATCCCCAAGCATCTGCTCTGCTACGGACACAGCTTGCCCTGGTCTTATTTACTTATTTTGGTAGGGCCCAGTGTATAACACAACTGTACACAAATAAATAATGCAGACCACTAAAGACTGCTGCAGAGGCGACTTTCCTGGGGATTTAATGCTCACATCCCTCACACTCTTGCCACAGCAAAGAAGAAAAATTACAAATTGATCTACAGGACCAGGCTCCCCTCTTGCACGGCCCTGTTCCATCGCTATAAATAATGGCCAAACCCCTGGGGGCTGCATGGAGGGTTGGGGGGATGGGAGGTGCTATGCTTTGGTGCTGAGGAGCTATGGTGTCACCTGGAGACCCAACAATGCATCCCCACTGCTGGAGCATCCATCCCTGTCCCCACGCTCCCAGTGCCCCTGGTGTCTCTCCTGAAGTCCTTGACATTTTCTTTCTCAAGGGGCAAGTCCCTGGTGAATCCTCACAGAGTAATTGTGAAATTATTATGGTTGGTGATTTTAATTTAAATTAGATGGAGAAATGTTGTACTGCGGCTGACTCATTTGCTATGGATTTTCACTTAACCAAATTGATTAGTCAACCAACTAGACTTAACTTGAAAGTTGTAATCATTCATTATTAGATCTAATTTTCATGTTGCTCCCAGACTACGTTCAGAAATTGAACTGCACAGACTTTAACCAAGTTGGGGCGGAGGCTCTGGGAGTGCCCACCAGTAAAATCCTCCTGCTTGCACCCCCTCGGGTGCTTGAAGTGCAGGAATGGCACAGAAGAGCCAGGGTACCACTGGGTGCAGCCCCAGCCGTGCATTCATGCTGATGCTTCCCACCTCCAAGCATAGTTCCAGAAACATCTGTCCTCTCCAGCAGCACACAAAGGGGCAGAAGCCCCTGAGCTGGGGTAGCAGAGCCCCTTGCCCATCCACCCACCTGTACCGCTCCTTTAGGAGCAGCTCTGCGTATCTATAATTACCACCAGGCACTGCAGAGGCCACTGCCTCTTTAAATAAGCAGGCTGTATGCCAATTAATACCTTTAATTAACAGTAAGGACTTGCTGGAAGGACCAGGGCTTGGTCTCCCATATGGACTCTCTGCCTGTTGATCCACGCGGCAAGGCTCTGTTAGGTCAGGCTGGCTGAGACCTGCTGCCGGATTGCTCACCGCTCCCTGCCAATTAAAATGACTGCGAGGGAAAAGATACCTCCAGTGGGACAGACAGACAGACAGCGAGGAGCAGACAGACAGACAGCCGGGCAGACAGCTAGGTAGACAATGAGAGGCAGACAGACAGACCATGAGAGACAACCAGACAGTCAGTCAGACAGACCACAAGGGACAGCTGAGCAGAAGGTTGAACAGACCTCAAGGGACAATCGAACAGTCAGACCATGGGGGACAACCAGACAGGCAGGCAGACAGACCTCTAAGGACAGCCAGACAGACCGCAAGGGACAAACGGACAGGCAGGCAGACAGACCACGAGGGACAGCTGGACAGACAGGTGGACAGATCACGAGGGACTGCCAGACAGATCACAAGGTGCAGGCAGACAAACAGCCAGACAGACCATGAAGGACAGACGGACAGTCCCTGTCCCTGGGCAGGGGGACAGGCAGGACAAGGCTTCCCATGCCTCCCATTCCCTCCCTGGCTCCTGCAGGCCTGGCTCTGCACGCAGAGACCCCCGAGGCAGCGCGGCTGCATTTCAGCTCCCCACCTTCCCATCCAAATAATTGTCGTGGTAGCAGGTGCAGGAGCAGTGGGCCAGAGGGAGATCTTTATTCAAAGCAGTGTATGTTAACGTCTCCAAAAGCTTTTAACGAAGGCCATTATTCCCACCCCGAGAATCGATGCATTTTAATTCCCTCCGAGCTATTTGTTTGGCTTTGCTTCTGTTTTTCAAACACGCGAGACACGTTTAACAAAACAAGGTAGCCCTGCAAGAGAGACGGCGCATTGCATATTCCCTTGAAACTCCTGGAAGTTCATTTTCAAAGCAGGGCAGTTTTCTTGGAATCAATGCATATCAACCAAAATCAATAGTTACTTTACGCAGATGGGCTGAGACACCTAAGTGATAGCGCTCTATGGCATTGCTATCCAAATCTATATGTTTTCAACAAGTCAATGCATTTTAGCAGCTGCTACTGTCTTTTCAGTTAAAAATAATCCAATTGCAGATAAGACAGTCCCTTTCCACTGAGTCCAGCGGTACCCTCTGTGCATTTAGTGAAACCGAAGCATATGCACTTGAATCAAAACCTTTCCCTTCCGTGCCCTCAGGTTGGATATTAGGGAAAACTCCTCTGAAAGAGTGGTCAGGCACTGGCACAGGCTGCCCAGGGAAGTGGTGGAGTCACCATCCCTGGGGGTGTTCAAGAAAAATGGAGACGTGCCACTGATGGACACATTAGCGTGCAACATCAGAGGTAGGTGGGTGGTTGGACTGGATGACCTCAGAGGTCTTTTGCAACTTTAATGATTCAATAATCCTATGCCAGCCCCTCTCTGCAGACAGAGTCTGTGAGCTCAGCCCCAGCCCAGTGCCTCTTCTCCCCCTGCCTCCGTGTCCACAGAGCACTCAGCAGTGCCACGCTGAGCTTTACAACTTTACAAACCAATGCAAACCCCACGTTTAACACTGAGCCCTGATCGTTCACTCCCTCCTCTCAATCTGGGATGAAAACCACTGCTGAACAGGCACTCCAGCTCTTGACCACTTACATTTCTACTGACATTTCATAAGCTTTTTCATCTGGCTTTGCTCTTCTGTAGTGCAATCACCAGCATGTCCAGGTGCGCTGGCATGAAAGGCAGCATGTAAGCAGATTTTTGCAGGACAGAGACATTCAATTTAGTTAAAAGGCTCTGCCAAGTGCAGTGCCTTCAAGAAGAGAGAACTGCAAGTCCCACTCGTCCCAGATACTCAGGGAGAACTCCAGACAGGGAGATTGGCCAGGGTGAGTTATTGCCATCAAATGCTTCTGTGATGTTCACAGGGAGGCATTTTCCTCTGCTTTTTTTTTTTCTTTCTGTTCCTGTTGCTGTATGCAAATCGCTGTTCCCTGTGAGTTATTAGATAACAAAGGGCTGTTTGCTCTGCAGAGACTTGCTTGTGTCTGAACCTTGTGAGAAGGGTAATTAAGGAATGCCATTAGGAAGCTGCACTGAGGATCATTTCCACCCCTCCCCAGCGCGGTCTCCAGGAGCAAGCTATGAGTTTCCTCCCATGTGAGACACGGGAGGAGCAATGGCAGCATGAACACCTGACTTGTGGGGAGCACGACAGCAGCCCTGGGTCAGCCCCACAGCTGCATGCAGGAGTCCATTTCTCACCCCCCAGCGATGACTGCAATCCTGACAGATGGATGTCCCTTTTTCCAGGGCCGTGTCATGCTGGTGGGCACGGTCAAGCCAAGCATCCAGACCTCTGACCAGCTATCCTCTGGCTAACTCCTGTCCCCACAAACACCCCAGCTCAGAGTTTGTGGGACACCACGAATTCTTTCTTTTGCCAAAAGCAAGATGCCCAGCGCCCAATTGCAGCCCCCCAAGGATGCTGCGCTCTGCAGTGCCCTGGATTGCTGAACCACACAGCATCTCCCCTCCATGTCCCCAGATCCCCCCTGCTCCCAGCCACCCCCAGAGCCTTGCAGGCATCCCAGAGCCCAGCACTGCCTGCCGCCGGCCGTGTTGCCATGGAGAAGATTTCTGTGCCACTGGTGACACAAAGGAAATTGCACTTTCCTGAGCTTGCCTGGGATGCAGCGCTAATGAGGAGGAGGAGGAGAAGAGTAGGAAAAGGACTGGCTCTCTTCCTTTCTTTCGCTCTTTATTTCTAGTAAGAAGGAAAAAACGAACGATGGAAAAAAGACAAACAAGAAAACAGCGTTGGGTAGGAGGGGCTCAGCCTCTCCTCTGCCAAATGACTGAGCTGGCAGCAGCAGAGCTGGGTTTGTGTGCACTCGTTCCCATGCAACGAGCCCCGCTGGGTGACGGCAGTGAAGCAGCACACTCACTATGAGAGATAAGGCAACAGGTGATGGTGTCTCGTGCCAACAGGGGATGCTGACCTGCACTGCAGCCCCAGACACAGCCCCAGCAAGGGACTACATCCACCCCGCACCACCCAATGCCATCAGTGTGTAGGGCTGAGCCAACCCTGCATCTTCTGCTAATGATGCTCAATCCCTGCTTGCATTCCGGAGCTCTGGAGAAGGTTGAGAGAGACAGAGATGGGGAGGAAGGTGGGTATAGAGGGGTGAGAGCACACAGCTGCCCTGCCTGGTGACAGCCCCCATATCCTTCCTTTACACGGTGACCACATCCCTGGACAGCCTGTGTGAGCAGCATCCCGGGCCCTGCGCCACTGCAGCCTTCCCAGGTTCATAAATTCTCATTTTCTCTATAGCATTTGATTCTTGAGCATCTCCCAGACACTTCCTCCCTTTACTACAATTGATGGGACCGCATGTAATTTGTAAATGATATTAAGTGAGGTAATAACACTCTGGGAACCGAGAGAAAATCATAAATTATTAAAAATTACTGAGCTGAAATGTTACTTCTTTGCCTTCGCACCTGACGGATGGCTCACATGCTGTCTTCTCTGCCCCCGAGACCTTCCAGCCCGCACTTCCCCATCCATTACACCCACATGCAAGCCCATGGGTGATGCACGGTGAGCTGCAGAAGCAGCTCCACAAGCTCTGAACCTCGATGAGATCCTGAGCCCTGTGTGGGCTGCAAGCAGCATCCTCTCTCCAAAGCTTGCTCTGACCTTCCCCCTTTTTTAGAGCTCTGATTCCATGTGCCACCAGCAGCAAGCACAGAACAACACAAGTGCAGCGTGCTTACATCACAGATCTGAGGGAACCTGCAGAAACTCAGCTCCTGCCCCAGATCCCCTCGCTGCCCGTGAGCTGCTGTAGGTTCCCATGCTCCAGGCGCTGCTCAGCGATGCTCATGCATTTTTCAAGGCAATCGATGCAGCCAGGCACCCCGTAGACATAATGACTGCATTGGCCTGGATGCAGAGACAGGCTGGGGGAACGGCTCCGAGTCTCACGTAATAGGCAGAGCCCTGGGAAAGCTGGGCATTATTTATAATTTAACTTATAATTTGCTGCTCAAACCCGGTGGTTTAAAGTGGTTGGATATCAGTGTGCCTTTGGAGAAGGGAGCGGGATGGGAGAGAGGAGAAAAGCACCGTTTTTTTCCAGCTTCATAACCCGGGGTGTTTGAAAAGCCCCTCGCTGAGGTTCTGACCTAGTTTGCATGGCAAAAACATCCTCCATCATTAAAAAAGAAAAAAAAGAGGAGGCAAAAACTGTAAAATGCAGCCCAGCAGCCTGCAGGGCACAGACCCACACACCGCATGGCATCAGAGGGAACTTGGGAGCGATGCCATGGGTGGTTGTCCCGGACTCCAGCACCAAGCCCACCAGTCGGGCACAGGAAGGCACCAAGGAAGAGGGAAGCCACCTTTGTGACACTCCCTCAGTCCCTGCACAAACACATCTCCCAAATTAAGGCATTGCCAAGGCACTGATAAGAGAAGTGCTCTGATGGCAGGCGCAGAGGCAGCGCTCATCGCTGGTAGCAAGAGAGGAGTGAGCTTCGTATGAAAGTGTTTTGTCAAAACTTCTTTTTTTCTCCTACGGAAAACAAGGTTTTCAATCAAACTGTTTCTGGTTGAAAGCAATCTGCTTCCTTTGAACAGCTCTCCGGATCCAGCAGTTTAGGCCAAAAACTTGTCACTTCTAAGCCAGCTCTTTTCTCATCTTCCTGTAGATTATTTTTTATTTTTCAACAAAGCTGTAAACCACCTTCTGCCTGGTATGAGAAAGGTTATAAACATTGAGCCATCCTCACAATTATTTTCCATGAATTAGTTGTTCGAGATGCCCGTTTTCGTAGTTATAGAACAGCTCAGGTCTAAGGGCAGCTCAAAGCCCACCCAATGCCACCCCCGGCCGTGGGCAGGGCTGCCCCCCACCAGCTCAGGCTGCCCAGGGCCCCATCCCACCTGGCCTTGAGTGCCTGCAGGGATGGGGCACCCACAGCTCTCTGGGCAGCAGCGCCAGCGCCTCACCGAAGGATTGCTTCCTCACAGCTCACCCACATCTGTGTTCCAGGCATGGCAGTGCCCCATGCAGCCCAGCTCAGCAGCACTGAGAACGGGGCACTTCTGGTTTGCCATCCTGACACCTCATCACAATTCCCTGCTGGTTCTCCTGGGTGGATTTGCATCCTGCCTACGTTAAGCCACGGCCGCTGGATCGGTGCAAGAGCCTGTAAGCTGTCAAATCACATTTTCGGTAGTAAATTGCTTTTATAATTAATTTAATTATTATTACGGTGCTGACTTTTTGTGTTGGCTTAATAAACATAATCAGGTTTTGCCCTCGGTCTCCTTCCCTACTCCTTCTACTTCCTTTCATGAGTCGGGCAATTTGGGGAGGGGGGAAAAAAAATAACCACAGATGCAGGCCGAGTAATTAAAGTTTCAATTGTTGTCATTCGTTAAACAGTACATGTTTTAATTATCCTCTGAGTCTGCCTGAGAATTCATGTCAGCCACGAGAAGGAAAGGACCGCCTCGGCCCACTGCTAACACACACACAGAGGTGAGGGCTGATCCCTCCACCCCAAAGTGAGTACTTTCGAGTTGCCATGGAAACAGATGGATGGGACCACTTGCATCTTGTTGCTACTGCTGCTATCAGAAGGGCTTTACACTTCCTCCAATGATGGCAGTCCCAGCTCCAGCACTGAATGGCCCCCAGGATTTGATCGGCTGTACCCCATTGCACACCGCAGCTCGTCACCTGCTCTCCTGCAGCTCCTGGAGGCTTCAGCCCCAATAACCAGATGCTTTGCTCCTCGGGCTGAGCAGAATAGCCAACCCAGGGAGCAGTAAGGCAGGGGTGCCAGCAGAAGCCATGCACCCCGCACCACCACCACACTGATGGTTGCAGAGGAGAACCTGCCCCCAGCCTGTTTTTAATCCCATTGACATCTGCCACGTTCTTCAGCCCATTTTATCTCTGTAATCCAAATTCTTTGAGCACCGACTCAACTGCCTGCACAAGACGCAGTGCACTACATCAACATTATTACCTTTATCAAGCAAACTTGTAATGTAATCAAAAAGATATCAGCTCCGTTTGACAAGAACTATTTTCCATGCACCTCTGTTGATTGGCACTTATTATCTCCTTTAATTTTTTATTAATCAGGTCCCATATCAGCTCTTCCATTATATTGTCCGGGATTGATGGTGGCCTGACAGGCTGTAATTACCCACATTATCCCACTGACATGTTTGAAGCGCTGGCAGGGCACTGGGTTTCCCCCTCCCATCCTGGGGGGCCCACAGGGGCCGCAGCACCGTGCAGCCCAGCCACCACCTCTCCGCCAGCTGCAGCCAGCAGGGCTCACAGCCCTGGCGCCTTATTAATTCCTAATTTCCAATTTGCGGGAGGAGAGCACCTTAGCCCTCCATAAGGCTGGCCCAGCAATCACAGCGATGAGCCAAGTAGCTCTGGACAGTCTTTTAATTTATTTCCCGGCGCACACGGACACTGCTGAGAGACTTGATGGCACCAGCTTAAACATAATAAATTACTCAAGTACCAGAGATTAGTTAATAAAGTGTCAAGCGCCCATAAAGTGCTGCTTTGTCAAAGATACAAAATATTCCTCTGTTTCTCCCAAGATAAATAGCTCCCTCGGAGGGAGGGACACTTGGCTCCGTGCAGACCCAAGCCCCCAAGCCCAAGGAAGGGGAGCCGGGTTTGGCATTCTCATGCTGTATGGGCCCCTTCCCCTTGCAGTCCCAAAGCTCTGCCCCACAGCATGCTGCCTGCTTTCTGCCCCCCACCTGTGGGGCAGAGCGGAGAGCAGTGCCTAGGAAGTTGGGTTCTGCACAGATTTTCCTTTGCAGGGTGTGGAAGAACTCTCCAATGGGTCTTGATCCAAAAAAGGCAAGCTGTAGTTCTAACATACGAGCCTTCAGACATACCCAAAGTCACCTGCCATGGTCTACACTGGGGGCTGCAGTTCTGGGAAGGGGTGAGGGAGGCTCTGTGTCTGCCCACAGGTGTGCCAGGACCTGCGTTGGCTCCGGCGCCCACCCACCAGCACGGCTACATTGGTGCCACCTCTCCTAAGGACACAATTCCTGCCCAAGCTGCTGGAGTCCCCCAGCACTGCACAGAACCTTCTGCTGCCTGCAGGATGAAGCCAAATCACCACTCAGGCTGAAAATTCCCTCTGACTGTACAGTGCTTGGAGGGCGTCCCAGGCAAGCAAAGCACAACCCCTGCCAGCTCCACGACCCGTGGGCACCCGGCACCAGGATGGGGACCTCGCTCCTGTCACTTGGCTCCACGCTCAGATGCTCCCTCAAATAGAACCACATC
Source organism: Tetrao urogallus (assembly GCF_951394365.1). NCBI lineage: Eukaryota > Metazoa > Chordata > Aves > Galliformes > Phasianidae > Tetrao > Tetrao urogallus. The sequence continues at coordinate 1,649,935 of NC_136835.1, read as the reverse complement.
AGAGCTCCCATCCATGGCTGTCCGAGCGGCCCCACCATGCCCCCATCCAACTCTGAGCAATGGGCGGTGGGTGAGGGAGCAGAAACCAGAGAGCTGAAACAATCTGCTCACCATCAGCGCCGAGCAGTGCCTGAAACTGTGCATGAAAACCAAATGATTGGCAGCTCTGAGGTTTTGATAGTGTGCCAGATCAGCTCTCGCTAGGTGCTTCTGCACTTGTGCTGCTTGATTTAATTACCAAACAACGGACGTCGAGAGAAGAGAAATTACAGAGTGGGGGAGGATGATTTGGGGGTGAAAATACGAAATATTTTGCAGAGAGCCCCTGTGCTGCCCAGAGCTCCTCTGGAGGTATGGTGCTCCCAGCCAGGAGCACTGCACGTTGGTGCAGAGGTCCCCGTGTGCACTTTTCTCCTTAAATAGATATATTTGCTAACTGCAGTGAGTGTGCTGTGGGTTACTGTGCTCTGTGCTAATTAACAGACCTGTCCTCTTACAGTGGGAGCAAGCTCCTCCCTACTAAACTGGCTGACGGAACCACATGGCTCTGCCTTGGGAATCTTCAGGCCAGCTCCACAGGTGCTCATCACACTGCTGTCCCTGTCCCTACACCCAGCTGGGGATGCACCCACAGCACTGCATCCCCACCCGCCTGCATCCCATCCCACCCTATGGGGTGCAGTGCCATGCGGGGGCTCCTTGAGGCTGCCCACCCCCAGCACCCTTCCCTCCCCATCCTCAGCCCCTTCTCTCCCTTATTCTGTTTCACAGCGAGGGCGGCAGGAGGAGGAAATAAAGCATTCAACGAGGCTTTCAGATCTCCTGTGTCATGACCGAGTGTCTGCAGGTTATATTTTGGCTTTTTCGTTTTGAAGGAGCTCTGCATTTAATCAAAATGGAAGAGTGATTTCATACCGCATGAAATGTGAATCTGCATCCGTCTCCCTCCCTTCTCTCCAACACAAATCACACTCTCTTTCTGTCCACGCTGCACACACAGACATCTCTCTCTCTCAGATCTCTTTCTGGAAGCGACAACACTGAATTTCTCTTGTCAGAGCAGTTGTATTTATCCCATTGGTGCCTATCTCAATGTCGCCATCTGACTCACACTCCGAGAGATTCATTCTGCTCCTATAAAATAACAAATGAGATGAGTGGCTTCTAGGAAAGTTTCCTTGATGGGCCAGGCTAGGCTCACAGAATTGCCCATCCGTGCAGGCAGCAGCACATGTGGCTCTGCTCGCACCTCTGGCAGAGGACGAGGCACAACCACGCTGAGCACACACATGGATTGCATGCACCTTTGCTCAACAGGGACCCCTGAACTGGGAGAGACAGTGCCATGCAACCCACACATCTCACCCTAGGAGGAGAGGTTCCCGCTGGCTGATGGACAGAGCCACCTCTCCAGTCCCCCTCCGACTGCTCGCCCTTCAGTGTTGCTAAGCAATCAGAGAACAAGCCCAGCCTAGCATGCAATGCAGATGCACATAAATCCTGTTCAGCTGGAAAGCACTGCTTTCACCCGTTGTTTGGCCAGTGTGGTTGCGTGGCCCCTCTGTCCCTGTGTCCCCATGACCCCACCCACGTCCTCGTGCATCTTCAGGTGTGGAGTCAGCCTGGTGCCTCCCTCTGTGCCTGCATGCCAGGGCTGATTTCCTCCTGGGCTCTAAGCTCCCTCTGCTTGGATCAATTAGAGTATTGACACGGACAAGCTGTAGATCAAAACTGCCACCCCTGTTTACACGGTATGTGACTCCCAGTCAATAATCCTTGTCTGAGAGATCTGCTGTATTTGCTCGATACAACCTTCGAGGCTGGGGAACCACCAGGGCTTGAAAAAAAAAAAGCAAAAAACAAAAAAACCCACATTTATTACAGGATTTCCGTATTTAAGCCTTCGCACAATGGCAGACTCATTTTCCTGCTGGTGTTTCCTCCCTTGCATAGAGGGAGAGTGCAGAAGGAAGCAGCAAGAGGTGCAGCCATGATCAGCATTAATGAGCTCTTTCCCTGGTGTTAAGCTGTGGGTGAATGGCTTGGGTGCAGCCAGGTTCCCTACATGTGTGTGCATTGAGACCAGGTGCTCAGGGCTGCAACACCCCACAGGAGCACCCACAGTGCCCAGCAGCCTGTGCACCTCAGGAGAATTTAGGGCCAAGTTTGTTGTGTGCTCAGCATCTGCAGCGAAACGCAGGTTATTCAGGAGCCTTAGAAAATGTTCTCCTGCTGCTCCGATGCTCTTGGGAAAATCTGGTCCAACATATGCAGGTAATTAATAGGATACCAGAAGAAAAAATGGAAATAAAAACAACAAACAAAGACAAAACACTGCTCCAAGTGACACCATTAACATCAGGCTCCAGGAGGTGTGAATGAAGAAATTCCATTGTTATTTTGCTTGAGTTTTTTCTGACGGATTTTCATTGGCCCCGTTCCTGGAAATGGTGGAGTTTGGTTCCTGCAGCATCTGGGCAGGTGCAGAGCCCTGCAGTGCTGACCCATATGGGACAACAGCGTGGGAGCTCAGGGCGATGGTAACTCAGAGGATGAGTTTGAATGGTAAATGGGTTTCCTTCCGATGCTCCTGAGCAGAGGCAGCCCCTTGTGAAAAGGCAAGTTAGGAGCTCTTCTTAAAATAATAATCCCAATCAGATTAACAAAGCCCTGGATCAGATCACCACCACCACCACAAAAAAGAAAAAGAAAAAAAAGGACTAATATGAAATCCATAGAATTTCAATCACATTTTTGAATAAACTCCAAACCTTTATGCAAGGATCTGTAATTCCCTTGTGTGCATCTTTGCATGCTTCAGTAGAGTTTGTGGAGTCTATTTACCACATCTAAGACCAATTTCCTTCCCTTCAGTTGCTTTGAAGATAATTGAAGGTCCTTGCATTGTCTGCTTTCGAATGTAAAAGCTGGCTAATGCTGAAATCGATGCTTCCTAGTTAATGCTGCCTCTCCACCGGCACTGAACAGCGTGTAACAAAGCCCTGGGTGACTGGATCAGCAGATCTTTGCTGGCCAGGTACTTTGTTAATCAGAGCAGGCTCGGAGCAAGCCCCGAACCCTTTGATAGCGCCGAATGTATTGAGTTGTTAAGTGCAAATTAAATATTTAATAGTGAACTTTGCAATGCTGTACCACGGAGAATATTTCTCTTGGAGGAACAGGGGGTGGCGCGAGGCTGAAGATAAGGTGCTCGTTTCCACCCTTTACATTCCCATCCCTCCCCATCCCAGCTCTGCTCAGCTCTGTGCTGTTCACCCCTGGGCACATCTCTGCACCCCACAGCTTGGGGCTCAGTGTTGGGTTTTTCCCAAGCTCAGGCAGGATTTAATTTGCAAAACTGTTTTTCCATTCCAAGCTATCATCACCAGACTTTCTCCACCTCCGGATGATGGAGATATGTATCAAACTTCGTTGTTGTTATCATTGGTGCTGGAGCCTAAAGGCTCTCATCAGCATCTGCAAGGCTTTGCACAGCAATGGGGAGAGAAACAGAGCATGTCCTGGAGAGCTGCTGATGTGAACAGGGAGGATAAGACAGGAACCCATCGTGGGGTGGCTTGCAGCAGGGACCAGCTGCAGGGACCAGCAGCAGGCAGCAGATGCCAGCACCCAGTGTCCCCAGCACAACCCACCTCTCCAGGCCCTGGATATCCCCACAGCATCTCACCCTTTCTCCTGCACTCTTCGCTTCAACTCTTGCTCTCAACCAAACACCAAGAGGTGATTTCATTAGAAATTGTAGAGGCAACGTTTGTAATTCTGTTTTGTCACCTGCAAGAAGAGAGATGGAATATAAAATTGCATATGAGGGTCCGTGTGAGAGAAACAGCTGGGGGGGGGGGGGGTAATGGCAGGATGCTCCCTGGCACATGTCCCCATGCCACTGATGCCAATCTCTACCTGCAGCCCCAGCTCAGCCTGAGAGAAAACACAAATCCTCCAGAGGTTTTGAATTGCAGTGAGAACAAGGAAAAAAAAAAAAGAAAGAAAGAAAAACCACCAACCCTTTGGGGAACAGAGCTGCTGTGTAAAGAAAAGCTTTGAGAGGGAGGAAGGACCAGAAATGTCAGGCTGGAAATGGATTGAATTGTGACACAGTCAATAAAACAAGTGACCCCTGTGTGAAGCTGTAATGGGGTGGTGTTTTTGGTATTTAATTCATAGACTCTCTCTCTCGATACATGCCCATCTCTGCAGCTCCCAGCACCTCCACGCTTCTCCAGCCAAGCCCTCCCACCTGCCATTGCGTCCCCTTGGCAATGCCATTACAGCCATCCCATAATTACTCATCTGCCAAGTGCCAGGCAGAGCTCCCTCCCCCTGCCCCTCTGCTCTGCTTCTCCAGGTGCCTGCTTGTATCCATACACAGCTTCGTTGTTTTTTATCACTTCCATAAACTTTATTGTGCGGCAATGAAAACTCATTATTTCACCTGAGCCTGGTGGATCATAATCATACATAGGGCACTTTTACGAGGCTGCTCAGATTGCTGGGCAGACCTTTAATGAGTGACCCCATGGCTTTGTGCAGAAGGGCTCCCTTTTATTGAGTTACAGGCAAGAACACACAAATAAGCAGTAACCACCACAAAGGGACTTTTGCCACGCAAATGGTGCCCTCTGTTCAGATGGGCTGACCCCTTCCACATCTTTCGTTGGGCAAAAGGACACCACCAACAGCAAGGCGCCAAGGTGGCTGCTTATCAGCACACAAGTTTCTCAAAGGGAGAAATGGATGCAATTATAGAATGGCTCAGGTTGGAGGGGGCCGTACAGACCACCCAGTGCCACCCCCGGCCGTGGGCAGGGCTGCCCCCCACCAGCTCAGGCTGCCCAGGGCCCCATCCCACCTGGCCTGGAGTGCCTGCAGGGATGGGGCACCCACAGCTCTCTGGGCAGCAGCGCCAGCGCCTTGCCAGATGAAATGCACATCTACAGGGTCCTGGTTAGGGTGCCTTCACCCATCTGCAGGTGATGTAGACCCTGGGACCCCTGCCACCAAGATGCACCTGTGCTGAAGGGCTTTTCCACACAGCCATTTTTCCTCTGGATCTCATGAGGATGCACCATGACTGCTGCTGATCCAGAGGACCACATCACCCTCTACCAAAATCCTGCAGCTGGAAGTACGTGGTTTTGCAGGAGGCTCTTGGAAGGAGTTAGGGATGCAAGCTGAGCTCCTCTGTCTCTGGCTGACAACCTGTTGCCACTGGAAGGCTGCAGCTCTTACACTTCCCATTGTACAGCAACGGAGAGGCTTCTCCCAGCCTTGCACTGAAAGGTCCGTGCAGCTGAACAAGCAGCCCTTTCCCCTCTCTGTGTGATGGCATTTGCAATCACACATAAAGGCAAATGTAATATGCAGAAAAGCACTTAAACACAGGGCATACAATTTTAATTACAACCAAGTCTGACCCAGATCCTTTCGCATTAGTACATACCTGTTCCTGGCAATAACACCCTTGTCCTTGTATGACTAAATTAAAAGGTTTAGAAAGTACAAAAGCGGTGTGGAAGTTAATTGTATTCCTAAAAGACACTCCGAATGAGATGAGTTCAGCTTCGTTTTAATTATGCAGAGAAACCCGTTGGAGCTGCTGGAGCTCCCTGGAAGCTGTTAATGTTTTAACAGCAACCACACAGAGGGATGGAGGGCACTGTGTCACTCCCCAGAATGCACGGGCAGCCCCTCAGCCGGGCACTGCATGGGGATTTATCTATGAGCTCAATGTGGGGAGCGCTGCCCATCTCTGCTATTTATAAACCCAGGACACAGAGTATGTAAATATTTCACCATTCAATATTTATGAAGTGCTGACTGGAGCCTGCTGTAAAATACAACAGCAAATGGCCTGAGCACAGCAGAGCGCAGTGCCGGTGGTGCCATGCCCAGACTTAGCACCAATGGGGACACCCAGGGACAGCCCCACGCTGCCAGGGCTGACCCCAGCACTTAGGGAGCTCTTAGGCAGAGGGGAGGGAGCAGAAGCTGGGATACTGCAGCCCCATGGGGTGAGCTCTGCCCTGGCTTCAATGGAGAAAAGCGTGAGCCACCCCCAGATGCATGCCATCACATTAGAATCTGCACTGCTGGGTGGTGGCGGACTCCAGCCCTATTGCACATGGGAGCAAAGAGGGCACCCCAGAAGGAGGAACCGGGTATACTTCTGCACCAGTGTGTCCTCAGGTCTTCCCGAGCATTCCCAACCTCCATCTCCTCCCTCTTGGGCCCTGTGAACAGCTGTTTAACAAAATGGATCTGCACAGAGCAATAATTTTGCTGCATTACTTAATATAGCTCTCGGCTAAAGATATAATTGAGTTGGTTAACTAATCAATCTTTCCATAAGCATAGATTTCATCCTGGTGCCCATTTACAAGAAAAATAAAAATAAAAATAGAAACTCCACGAGCTAAAAAGCACCCCTGGGAGGGCTGGGGATGCTGGAGCACAGCAGGTCTGATCCAACAATGGGAAGGGCTGTGGTGGGATGGAGGACATGGGTACCACGGCTGGAGGAGAGCAGAAGGGATGCTGGCACCAACAGAGCTGTTGGCACAGCAGAGATAACATGTGGGGATGCTCTGTGCCCCTCTCTGAGAAACCCCGCACCCCATGGCACCAGCGAGCCATGCAAGCACATGGGAGCCAGAGCTGCTCCGGCCCAGCCAAGCCCAAAGGAAGCACAATCTTTTCCTATAGGATTTCTCCCCGTGGACACAGATGCCTTCTGCAACCCCAGCCTTCCCTGGGTGCAGCCCACCCCCTGGAAGCACTCAGTACACACACACCTCGCCTTGGCATCGCATGGGGACAGCAGATTTATAGGTACTCAGAAAAATTAAATCAGCACGATGCAGATCTTGGATGCAAGCTGTTGTCTCCAGCAGTAACAACGCCAGCATGACCCCAGGAGAGGCTACGTGTTCCTACAGTGAATTTTCCAGCACAGAGGGGAACTGAGAGTGCAAGACAGGAACTTCTTGGCATGGCCGGTGCTCAGAGCTGCACTTATCTGTTTTTATCTGGGCAATTGCCCTTCCCTCAGACATATGGTTCCCAGGGGCAGCTCTGGGACTCGCTCTGTCCCAGTCCTGCAGAAGCTCTGCCTTCACCCGATGGCCCCAGATGGCGATAGAAATCTCCAGGAGTGAACCTGTGCATGGACAGGTTGCCAGCCAACAGCCCAGCCTGTTCTCTGTAGCTGCATATGTCAGCTTATTTCGCTTCCAACACGACGCATTATTCCCCACCAATGCGTCGAGGGAGAGCAAAGTGCACGGGCAGACATCACTACGACCTCCTGCGTGGCCTAAAATGAAAGCCCTTTTCCTGGGTGCTGCTGGATGTGCCCATCACACGCAGACCCAGACAACGTGTTAGCAGGAGCTGCTGGTAAAAGCTTCCAAAAATAACCCCTGGAGCATCTCTGACTCAAGCCATCTAATTCATGCTAAGGATTGATCCTCCTCCAACTGTTGTTTCACGGTGTTAAAAGCAAGATTGATTGTAAATTTATGTTGTAAAAGTGCATCATTATTTCAGCACATTAATGCAGCGCCTTTCTGTGCAAATTGATGTTATTTTTATGATGTTGTTTATGGGCTTGAATAATCGGATTGATTCTTAATTTCTAAGGCTCTGTTGGGAAGACAAGAGGAGACTCCAAAGGCACGCTCTGTCCCAGCATCCCTACACAGGGCTGCGGGGGAAGGTTTGAATTGGGATGGGGACCCCTGAGCCCCACCTGGGCTGTCATTATTGGCACCCATTGGCAGCATCAGTGATCCAGAGCCATGGGAGCAGTCGGTTGGCAAAGCCATCGCTGAGGACCGAAATGCAGATGGCAGGCAGGTGGAGCCGTGCTGGTTTGGGTGCCATCGTTTTGCTTCGGTTGGAGCAGAGGTGCTGGAATCTTCCAGAGGGATTCACACCAGCACAGCCTTGCGGCAGCCATGCACTCGCTCTAATTGATTTCTGCACATAAAAGCAAACCCTGCAGAACCGCCTGCCATCAATAATTAATTCCCTCACACTCCCAGCCCAGATCTCCTCGCTGGGGGTCTGTTCCCCTCCATTTCCTATCACTTCGTTTCTCCACTTATTCTTCTAGCAGAGATATGACAGACACAGAGAGTGAGAAGTGGTTTCCTCTGCAGAGGAACTTTGTTACCAGGCCATTTAAATCATTCTAATTACTCCAGAAACACACCATTAACTTTTCCAATGAGGTCTGCAGAGGGGAGAGAGGGAAAAAATATATATATATCTAATGTATTTTATGCAGCTTACAGGAATAATGTGGAGGAATAAGACAAGGGCAAAGAGAAAATAAACAGGCAATGCTATGTCCTGACATTAGGAATTCAAAATTCATTAGAAAAGCATTGATTGCCACGGACTGATTTAGCACAGTGTGATTGTCAGGAATAGAGGAGAGCCCACAAACACGCACTGTCATTCAGAATGACTCAAAAAATAGCAGCACCACCAGGACTGAGCAGGGCTGTGTGCTCCGTTCTTTGTCCTGGCAGGATTTGGCCCCTCTCAAAGGTGAGAGCTTGGCAAAAGAGTGCATTGCTGTCCTGCAGACATCAGCCCAGTGAAAAATGAGGTTATTTGAGGTAGGGTCAACCCAGACCCCACTGCCCCTACAGCCTTCTCAAGGGGCAGGGTGTGCTTCCCAAAGCTCAGCGCCTGTGGAAACCCAGCTCCGCAGATGAACTCCACTTCTCCGCCTGGAAATGAGATTTCAGCCATCCTTCATTTTTCATTTGCATGATATTCTGCAAAGTTAAAATTAAAATGAAATGTACCACTTAGTCAAAGTCATTTTCTAGTAATTCTGTTTCAGGGTTGTTTTTTCCTTTTTTTTTCTCTTTTTTTTTTCCCCTTGCTCCTTCTCACGTTGGGAGAAGACTGAGAAATGCAGCAGGTTATCCCCCAGATATCGCTGTGCCCCAACCATGCCAAGATCATAGACTCACCAAGGGTGGAAAAGACCTCCAAGATCATCCAGTCCAACCATCCACCTACCACTAGCATTTCCCCACTAAGCCATATCCCCACGTTTAGGTGGTCTAAACGTTTATTGAACATCTCCAGGGACAACGACTCCATCCCCTCCCTGGGCAGCCCATCCCAGTGCCTGCTGGAGGGACACAAACATCCCCAGTCCCACCATCATTCTGTAGGCACAGAAATGTTTGCACAGAGAGCAGAACTGAAGGGCTTCGTGCCTCTGAGGGCTCCTCTGAAATATACTCCAGGGCTGGGGGATGCAGGCATCCCCCCAGTGGTTTCTTATTCCCCTCCAATGCCCACAGAGCACACGAGGCAGCTCCATGGTGCAGGTCCACAACACAAAGTTGTCAGCACAGCAAGCAGGGGGACATGCTCGCTTCAGAGGTTGTTCTTACAAATCTAATTTATTCAATTACCAGGCAATAATCTACAGCTCTAAACGGGCTTTTCAAAAGGTTTAGACAGAAGTTACACAATTATCCTATCAAAATCTCTGTCACGGCATCCATCGGTGGGTGTTGCCTACTGGTGGGATGATGGGGACCCTGGGGCAGGCAGGAGATGCAGCCCCCCAGCTCCACCCTCCCCACTGCAGAGGGTCCCACACAGCAGGAGGGGGCTGCATTACTAAACCCACAGACCTTCAGACCCCATTTTCCCATTGGATCCACGGGGAAGCTGCAGCCTCTGCTGGGATGAGACGCTTGCGTTGCCACCCCCTGCCCTCACGCAAGGTGAGCAAACAAGCATCATTTTTCCATACATCCCTAATTGTTAATTACCCCTCCATTCTGGCTCCCAGTGTTAATTAAGGTGGTTTTGGGTAGCAGCACATCTGCACAGCAGCAGATCCACCTCTCCTGCTGACCCGGGGCTTTGCCTCTGCCTTTCTCTTCCCTCAGGGAGGGGAGATCCACAGGCATCAATAATGCACACAGTGGCCAGGATGTGCCCAGATCCACACAGCTCCCCAGCCAGGTGCTCTTTGATTCCTGGCACACGTCTCTCCAAGGTATTCCTCCCTGCCTCCCACAAAAGAGTTGAACAAAGACTTTCGTGCAAGTTGAGACACTCCTGGGTTGTTGAACTGCTTCTCCATTACTGCGGGTTGGGGTTGGTTTGTCGGGAAACAAAGCCCCAGATCTCTGCATGATGCAGGGATGATCTCAGAAAGCACAGCACTGAGCGCACACCTCTTGCACGTTGCAAGTCCTGAGCACGTGCAGATGCCTTACACCAAGCACAGAGAGGCCAAATCTTGCTGGGAACTGAGCAAAAGCACAAGAAGAAAGTTATGTGAGGAACTGTGCTCCTGCACCCCATGGCTTTTGATCTCGCTGCAGAGGAGTTGAAGCCACTCAAGGTCAAAGCTCCGGGTTTGGAGAATTCACCTACAAAAGCAGTTCTGCAGTTAGCACTGAGCATGACACCCCTGTGATTATTATTTGGCTTTAATCAAGTGAAAGACAGATTTCCGGAGTGTTTAAGAAGTGATATAAGAACGAAGCTATTAAAATAGGGATCTCTGTGCTTCTGTGAAATCTGTTTGTTCTTACTGAGGGCATAAATGAGTCCTACTTGCTTGGCAGATTTAGGAGTATATGTGGAAAGGGGGGGGGGGGAGCAGAAGCTCTTTGCTCACCCCTGACCCCCAGATCCAGGCCAGCAGGCGCTGGCAGCAAGCAGCATCCTTTGGGCAGGAGAGCTGGGCTGTGCCTGCTCCCAGCTCCCTCCTCACTGCACTGCAGACTCCCATTGCCCTTTTGAAGTGGCTGCAAGCCAGAAGGTCTCCAAGATTTTTCTTGGGCTCATTTTGTCCCATTTTTCTTTGTCAATCTTTGTTTTCATAAAACCTCCTTGGGGACCTCACAAGCCCTGAATTTCCCCTCCAATGCTCAGCGAGAGATGCTGGGTTCCCCCAAAAGCAGAGAGCTGGAGCTGCCCCCCCAACCCCCTCCCTCAGCCACTGCACCCAGGGGCCCCGCAGCCGCCTCTGGTTGTGCTGAAAGAGCCAATCTTGGGCTAAATGGAAAAAACAGGAGATCTTGGATGTGAAGAGACACTTATTTATCCTTTTACCAGACGGTCTAATGAATAATTTCATGTTTGCAAAAGCTCATTTTGAAATTTGAAGACAAGAGATATATTGCCAAGACGGCTGGGAGACTGCGACATTAATTTTGTGCTGAAAGATTTACTTAAAAATTAGATTTTACAATTTTAATGCCTCCATTCTTTTCTTTAAATAAGCTGTGAAATGCAGTTAATTAGACTTAAACCCTAGAAGCTTAGACATTTGGGCTGCAGCGTAAGCTACAAAAGAAAACGATCTTTTTCACTTGCAAATTGAATCTAAATTCATTACGTGGCTCAAACCTCCCGTTCCACACGTGCGAGTCCCAGAGCTGCAGGGTAGGGGCTCACTCCCTGCTTCCCCCCAGCCCCACTCATGGACCTGCCTGACCAAGAGCGGGGTTCCAGCCCCGAGAACAGCGGCAGCAAAGCCTTCAGCCCTGCAGCTGCATCCCTAACGCCTGTGGGGGCTGCGTACCCCTCCCCACCTGCAGCCTGCACCCTTTGCCGCGCACATCCTGACCCAGAGCAGCAGCATCACCTCTCCCTGCCAGGAGGAGCTCAGGATCCCCTCAGGTCTAATTACATTAAGAGATGATAAGCGGTGATAATAGAAGAAAGAAGTGGGAAAGCCTCTCCAGAGGAGCACCCCAAAAGGGGGAGGTCAGAACACACTGCCGGCAGCGAGCAAAGAAGGAGCGTCCCCCACGTTTAAACCCAAAAGGACACGGAGGGATTCGGCAGCCAGAGTGAGCGATGTTTTGCCAAGCCTCTCCGAGGAGAAGAAAGGCAGCGCAGCAACAGCCTTGTGATAAATTATACATCAGGTGGGCCGGGCTCGGCTCAGGCACCAGCGAATTCACAGCAGCACCGGGCTGCAAAGGTCTCGTTAAGGATATGGGGCCGGGGAGCCGACACGGTGCGTCCTGACGGCTCCTTTGGCTCCGACAAGTCGGGTGTGAATGCGTTTAACCGGGAGGCGGCTCTTAGGAGGCGCGGCGGCGATTGGGAATAGCCGAAAATAAGAGGCATCCCGGAGCCCTAGGGGAGATCTGTTAAAAAGCAAAATTATGAATGGTGTTAAACTGCAGAAAACACAATGATGTCTCTGTTTAGATGCTGAATTTACAGCGAACACCAAGCTCTCCCCGTGGCTGCTGTTGTATTTATTAATACTATTTGAACACATCATAGAGCCCGCATTCAAACATGCTTCAAAGAGCAGCAATAAATCTTTTCCAGGTGCCTGCAAGAAGATCCCCCTCCTGGGGCGATGCAGCCCGTGCACTGCAGGGCCCTGAGCACATCCCCTATTGCATCCCACCATCCTGATCACTCCTGGGAGGGGAAAGCCCGACACCGAGCGCCCCAACCCACTCATCCACATACTGCCTTGAGCTGGAGGTCCATCTATCTTGTCACCGCCCGCCCAACTATCAACCATCCCTCTGCCCTGGTTCCATTGTGTTGCCAGCAATGACAAAATACGTGTTTTAATGAGCACGTTGCTCCGAGCGTGCCCAGGCCGTGCGTCAGCATCAGTTTGCAATATCAGTGGCAGAAGGATCTCAAGATAATAGAAGTCTCTTCATCTTCAGTGGAGCTGGATTGGAGCAATTGAATGTCTGTGCAAGATTACAAGCAGTTATGGATATTACTTGTCATGCTGCCATCAGCAGACGCCTTTTCCAATTGACTTGTTGTGTGCATTTCCGGAATAGGTAATGCCAGATACATTTACTGTAGCAAAATGAGGTTGTGATGGCCCTTGGGAATGACTTGTGGGTGTCACATTAGTGGGACTTACAGTGCCTTCATCCCTCCTTTTCTCTTTTATGGCGTGCTCAGAAGTGCTGGGGCCAGTCCCCAGGTAGCTGCAATCCATCCCTGCATGTATGGCACACGAGGGGTCACCAGCTGGCCCCAAGCCTAAGGACAGTGGGAAGGCACCCACAGCACAGCACAGTTCAGCAGGGAAGGGGCATCAGCATGGCAGCTCTGGCACAAGCAGGGTTCATCTGCTTGCACAGCCTTGGAAACACAGCTGAAAGTTTCCAGCAGCCTTTGAAAGGGCTGGGCATGGTTTGAGAGCCACGACACGGCTTAATTCTCAAAGAGCAATGAGATTTATTTGCTCCTGATCCTGGATGCAAAGAGGAGGGATAGAAAAAGATCACAAGGCTGTGTGCTTGTGTGGGTGTATCTACGCACACCTGCAGCCAGGCTGCAAGATTAGCACGCAGAGAACACCTCCCGAGGGAAGAGGGATTCTCCTCAGTTAAAACTAAATAAAATAAAGCAACGCCTGAAAACAAGCTGGGAAATTGCCCTGAAACAAGCACCACAGCCTCTGATAATGGTGATGGATGGACAGACAGACACGTGCCTCCACCACAGCGCCCATTCATCCAGCAGCCAGCCCAGCAGCATCCTGGTGTGGAGCTCAACCAGAGAGCAATCGGTTAATTACCGCACCGTCATTAAGGTAAACATGGGGTTATGTGCCATCTGCCTTCCAAACCCAAATGGTTAACCAGGAATATTCATTTTGTTCCTATTAAGTGTAATTACCCACTAATCTGTAGGAGCCTTTTATTTCTATATAATTACAGGATATTTAACAAATAAGGCACAGAAGGGTGGAGCTGGTGTGGGATGAGGCTGGTGGCAGAGTGGGGATGGTGCCAAAGCAATGGGAACACCAGGTTAATAGGCACAGAGCGAGTTACTGAGCAGGAATGAGGTGGGCAGATGCTATCAGCCATCCTGCAAGGGCAGCACTGCATGATTACACCAGAAAGTTGCAAAAGCAGCTTGGTTTTCCTCTATAAAACCAGTTCTGTTATGCAACCAGAGAGTGTGAAGAGCCCGGGAAGGCTCAGCAGACTGGAAAGTTGATATGGATGTATTAGCCAAGCTTTATCACACCTTTCTCACCAGATATCTGGTGCAAACACAGCCAGCGCTCAGCACAACCGCCAGGCTGGTGAGCACAAGCCCTGCAGGCGTGGAGCTGGCCCCTGGTTGTTCGTACAGCCCAGTAACCAGGACCAAAAGATAACCTTTCCCAAACTCACAGCCCTAATTTCCACCCCTCAGTGCTTCTGCTTGTTTCTCACCACCTGGCATTGCTGCCAATCCACAGCAGAGAAAGGAAGGCTCTGACTTTGGGTGAGCTCCAAAGGCCCCCCATGTCAATTGCATTAGGTGAAGGCTGCTGTGGGAAGCTGGCTTTGACTGGTGTCCCATCAGCTAGCTCCTGTCATCCTTCTCAGAGCATCACCTTTTCCCAGCACAGCAGAGTCACGCTGCCTCCATCATCTGATCCCATCACTTCTGCCTCTGCTTCTGAAGCACATGCTTTCTGGCTGGGTGCTTGCACAACTTTTCTGCCCAATTCCTCAAGTAATGGGGCTTTTCATGCAAGCTCACCACAGACACTTTAACAGCTTCATTCCCAGGCCCTAAATTCCTAACAGAAGGGAAAGAGATGGCATCTTCCTCAGCACTGCTTGGCAGTGACACCTCCATAACCAGCACACATGTGCTGTGCCACAGAATCATGTCATCACAGAATGGCCTGGATTGAAAAGAACCTCAAAGATCACCCAGTTCCAACCCCCTGCTGTGTGCAGGTCACCAACCAGCAGCCCAGGCTGCCCAGAGCCACATCCAGCCTGGCCTTGAATGCCTGCAGGGATGGGGCATCCACAGCCTCCTTGGGCAACCTGTGCCAGTGCCTCACCACCTTCTGAGTGAAAAATTTCCTCCTGATATCCAACCCAAACCTCCCCTGTCTCAGTTTAAAACCATTCCCCCTTGTCCCATCCCAATCCACCATCACAAACAGCCATTTCCCCTCCTGTTTATATGCACCCTTCAGGTACTGGAAGGCCACAATGAGGTCTCCTCACAGCCTTCTCTTCTCTAAGCTAAACAAGCCCAGTTCCCTCAACCTGTCTTTATAGGAGAGGTGGCCCAGCCCTCTGATCATCTTAGTGATCCATCCACATTGCTGTCCTTACACACACAGCTAAAGCACCTTTAGCCAGCTGGCATCTTAAGGAAGAAAAAAAAAAAAATCAAGGGGATAATTGCTTAATTTAAAGTGATTTATTCCATTAAGTAACTCTTTACCATAGGCCTTATTTTTTTTTTTTTCAGGCCTTCAAGTGTATGTTTCATTAATGCTGCATAATAAAATAATTGCAGGCATGGGAAGGGATTTGCCTTTTTTTTTTTTTCTTTTTTTTTTTTTCTTCTTCCCCTCTGAGATTGTCCTGCAGAGAAGCAGCACAGCACGGAGAGCATCAGCCAGCACAGGGCCATGCATTGCGATGGGCTGCCCCGCCAGGCAAGGATGAGGATGTCGAGCACACGCATCACGATGCTGCGGGTGCTTTAGGGGCAAAACGCGAACACTGCAGCCCCCAGCGTGGATGGGAAACGCTACGGAGGGCTTTCCGGGCGTCACCGCACCCCGCGCCCCGCAGCACCCGCACACTGCCGGGCGCGGAGCTCCCCCTCATGGCCCCGCGGCAGCACTGCCTCTTCCCTCCATCAACCCGGCTGGGAAATCGCTGCTGGCCAAGTGGAAAAAGGCCTAAAGCGGCACGGAGCTAAAATCAATGTTCTCTTGATTCTCCGGGCCATTGATGCGCCGTGGGGAAGCGAGAAGAGAATCGGGAAGCGGAGACATCAGTGATTTCCAGGTGCTTGCAGCCTCTCAATACTTGGGATGCTGCACCCTGCGGAGCCGTGCCTCGACGCAGTGTGGGTGTGAAGGACCCCCAGCAGCCCCTTACCCATGGGACTGGCCCGGTGCCACCCTCATCCATGGGTGAGCCAAGAGATGGTCACCTTTATTTCACAAATGCCAGAGAGTTTGGCATTTTGGATCATTTTTGCCTTGGCTTTTTGCTAAATTCAGCCTCAGCCACTTCGCTGTGCTGCTCCTTTCCAGTGCCACCAGTGGGACAACGGGCCAGGTGATGGGGAGAACGCACAGCTGCCCAGCTTCACTCACTAGCTGCTTTCAGCAGCTCAGCTCAGCCCTGGGGCTGGTTTCTTATCGTTTATTCCATGGATGCACCTCAATCTGATTTTTACAGCAGGGCAGTAAGTTGGAGTTGGGTCTCCCACTGAAAAAAAAGCACGCACTGCTCTTATTTTTCCAGTGAAGACAAAGAGGAGGAGCAGATAGGTGCTCCATGGAGACAGCCTCTCCAGAGCAGCTCACGCATGCACTGAATGTAATAGAGCTGTTTGTTTTCAGAGTACAGCCTGTGCCAGTGTCAGATGGCAGTTGAGGGACTGGTGTCGCGCCTGACCCGACAAATCTATCCTTTATTGTCAGCCCTGTATTTGCTTCCATGAAGCAATTAGGAGAAATGAAAGAGCCCACCAGAAGGGAAGGAGGAGAGAGGGAACCAAGCTCAGCAAGCGTATCCACCGGTGACCCAAAACATTGTGCTTCTGCTTTCAAATCAGCACAGTCCCAGGGCTGTAAGCAAGCATCCCAGCCCTTGGGCCGATCCCACAGCACCAAGAGCAGCAAGGAGAGCTCCTCCAGCCCAGCACCACTGCATGCAAGTGGGAAGCCCCCTGGCCCCGGGGTCTCGCCTTCAAACCCACTGCTCCCTGGGCTGGAAACTGAGGTCAGAGAGGTGAGAAGGGCACGGATCCATGTGGACAACAAAGTTGGCCTCAGTGTAGTGAAGAGCAAACCAAGACTTTCATTGGCGTCTCAAGAAAGGAGCAACCTCTCCACATCCTCTCCATCTCCCCTCATTCATCACTGTCACATCTGTAGAGGTTTCTTATTTAACAAGCAATTTATTTCCAATTTGACTAATCTCAGGCTGGAGCATCTCACACCAACTCACCAAAGACACCGGGTCCTTAAATAGACTTGAAGCCACACCGGTTCATATCGACTGCCATCAAAGTGCATCAGGCACAAAGATGCTGGAGGGAGACTGCAGGCCACTAAAATATGCAATCGGCTGCAGTAAACAATCCCTCCTCCTCCTCCCCGTGGCTGCGGGGGCCTTTAAGCGGTTTAGATTTATATATTTGCCTTCCGGATTGCCCCGTCTCACCTTGGGAAGGCAACAAAAGCTTTCATAAACAATTTACAGGGAGATAATGCAGGGGGGGGCTGCGGGAGGGTGGGCAGTGCAGGCAATCAGTGTGGGAGCCGTATTTCTGCAGCCCCGACGCACTGTATCACTCCAGCACCGCGTTATCGTACCCTTGCCTGTAAGGTCATGTTGCAGCCGTAGATGTACTTTGGAACAACAATTACTCCAGATAAGAAAAATCTAACTGGATAAAGGGACAGCTAATCAGGAGGCTACAAGCCCCCGAATTGCTCAAGGAATCCATATTGATCTGAACAAGATATCAAATGTAAAATAAAGGATTTTGCTAACTCCGCAGACTGGTTCAGCCCCTGCGGCGCGGTGACGGAGCTGCAGGAAGAGGAGCAGAGCTCAATTCCTCCTCCCAAAGGATAAAGCCTCACCCAACCGGTCAGGGCTGTGGACCAAAGGCACCGTGAGCATCTCACCCTGAGGTGGGTGGGGGTGAACCCCCTCAGGATTGCTGGGCACATCCTGAAGCTGTCAGTTTGTAACTTTCCCACTGGAAAACGTGGCTCCGGCGCTTCCAGCCCTGCAGCGGCTCATGCCACAGGTTTGTGATGTAGTCTGCAGAAGATTTCCCCTTTCATCCCTTACCCTCCAGCTCTGTAAATCATAAGAACAATTCTCCCTCTGTCTTTCTACCCCCTTCCCCATCTCCTTATTTATTTAAAAAGCTTTAGCAACTGATCGCCTCTCTGCTCTTTTCATGCTCTCTACCTTGAACTGCAAAGCTCTTTGATAAATGGATTGAGAGGTTTGCCTGGTTCTGACGGCTCTGCTGTACACACTGCTGAAATACAAGGCTGTAATTCCTCACCGCAGCTCTCACAACAGACATACTCCCTCCAGCAAGAGCACCTGTCCTCACCGCAATAGAGACGCACAAAGGGCCGGCTTTGCTTTCTGCATTACGCCGGCGTGAATCAGGAGTCTGTGCACCAACTTCAATTCAGAAGCACCAACCTGAATGAGAGGTCACTGTGGCCCTAATAACCAGCCTTTATGCACCGCCAGAAGCCATCAGCATCGTCCTGGCCCCTCTTGTGGGTCTCAGCCACAGAACAACACTCCTACACCCAGCTGCCAGCCAAGGAGCAGGGATGGAGCACATCTAGCACGGACAGCAGCTGTGCAAGGAGACACGTGGCCAAAGCAATGGTGCACTGCTTGTTTTGGAGCCATACAGATGCAGGGCAGTGCAGCAGGGACTGTCCTGTGGTTCTCAGCTTCACTGGTGGGAGCCATAGACACCAATGTTTCAAGTCACTAACAAATCTGATGTTTTCTTCCATTTGCAGCCAGCCATCAGCCCCTCTCTAACATTTCTGCAGCAAGGACTAGCAGCCACGCAGGGCTCAAGCAGCAGCTGGGAGGCTGCAATTGCTCCTTCCTCCCCATTTTAACCCAACTTCCCTTCCTGAGGTCCCACCCAGCCTCTGCCTTCTCCTGGGTTTGGTTTGGCACTGCAGGGTGCAGGCTGGAAGCACCAGGGCTGCCTTCCTCCCAGCTGAGCAGGAGAGCATCTCGCTCCCACTGGTGTTTTGATGTTGCTATGGTGATTGCCAAGCGATAAATCTTGATTATTATTGCCCAGCGCTTTAAGCCGCAAGCGAAAGCAACCTTTTAGAAGCTGCTGGGTTCCCTTTGTTTCCATTCTCTACCTCCTCCTGGCTTTTGTGTGAACAGATCCCACCCCACAACACACAGCCTGTGCTGAGCATCCAACCCATGGGACAAGAGTGCTACGGACCCACTGCATCTTCAACCAGCATCACAGCTGCACCACACCCTCTCTGATGGGACACATCCACAGCCTCAGCATTCCTCTCTGCACCCTGAAGCTGGGGAAAACTCCAAGTTCTGCCTCCTATGCAGGCAGACCCAAGCTGGTGATGGAGCACTGGGTCTTTGCTCCCAGCACCATGCCAGGCACTCCGCACAGGAGAGTTCAATTCACAACATCGCCTTGTTTCAGCCAGCTCCGGCTCTGAGCACCACAAATCCTCTTAAGCTTTCAGATTCAAATGAGTATCTGTGGCTCATTTTTGTGTGGTTTGCCCAGCTCTAATCAATAGCTCTCAAATCAAAGCGCCGAGAGGAGCTGAGGGGTCTAACGGGAGTTATCAGCTCTCCTGCAGTACCTGCGTGCAGGTAACGCCTGCTCTGCCCCCCAGCCTCCAAAAACCTGGCGTTGTTGGGCCCCCAGACCACGTACATCCTCACTTCTGAGCCAGCTCTGCTGTCCCTCCCGGACAGATGTCATTTGCAATGTATATTCTGGGCTGCGCTTTCATCTCGGTCCCTTTCGTATTTTGCCAGAATATTTCTCTGTGTAATTTCACCCAGGGGGAAACACACGTCTGAAATTCTGCTTTTAAAATTCCCTTTCCTTTGCATCCCCAGCTCTCTCCCATGCTGGCGGTCCTCTGTGCAGGCACAACCACAACTGGCAGTAAATCTATAAGCCAGCTCCCTTCCCCTTTGAAGTAGAACCGGCGCTGCTTGGATTTCCCGACTTTTTGCTCCTTTTATCTTTCCTCCTATTTCACTTGTGGATATTCAGATCCACAGATTGCATTTGTCTTTCAAAATTGCTTTCTCCGTTGGTAGCTCCTTCCCCAGTTTGCTCTTACTGGGTTTGCTCAGCCATTCTCTGAGCATCCCCTGCTCCCGCATCCCTGGTTTGGCTTTATGGTAACACCAGGAAGCCCAGCACAAAGTGAAGCCGTGGGGGGGATCAGATCCCTGCCTCTCCTCCCCACAGCAACCTGGGGATAATCTGGGCTGCCCCACTCGCAGCTCCACACCTTCTATCAGAGCTGATCAGGGGAGCACAGCGCTATGGGGAGATGGAGCTGGTGAACGTGGATGGATCCAGGCTTGGCCACTGACATCAAAGGGAGATAATCAGAGCTCCACACTGCTTCCGGGGAAGCAGATGCTGCCGTGGATGCCTTCTGCTACCCGTTCTGGCTCTGCTCCCCGCCCAGGTTCCCCTGCACTCCTTCAGCTCCCTTTCATCTGCAAAATTTTTAATTGAATTAACTCTCCACCGGGGACATCAGGACAGGCTCCCAGCCAACATCTGCCTCGCCGGCTGGGCACCGTGCAACACACAAAGCAGAGCTCAGTGGGCCCTGCAGAAGGGCTGGTGCTGCTGACTTCACCTGCGCATCCCGACCGCTCACCCTCCTGTGCCTCCGTGTTCCATAGATCCAGGTTCACCCCGACACAGTGCGCTCAGTGAGACAGCAAAGGGAAACATGGAGACAGCCAGCCAAACATTCCGATCCATTTATCAAAGCCCCTGCCGTTCCTCTTTCAGGGTGAGCAAAACAATAAAACACACGGAGCATAGAAAGCGGCATCCAGAGCGTTGTATTAAATGCAAGGAAAAAAATAAAGTAGGGACCTGCTGGCTCAAGCCATCTCTAGTTCTATATCAAATGCCTCGCTCCCAGCCTAATGGCGTTATGTAGGCTGTTATATTGGTGCTTTGCTTTACAGCACTGTACATCCACCCCTAATGCTGGAGATTTATTCCCCTGTGCTCAGCAACTATTTGCACGTTGTCCTCGATTGTCACCGATGGTACCGTGCTGCCAGATAGCAACCTGCTGCCCAGTGGCCCAGCCCGGCAATGCACAGGGTGCACTGGGACAAAGCTTGGGGGGGTTGTCCCCCTCTGCTCTGCCCCTGCAAGGCCCCACCTGCAGTGCTGTGCTCAGGTCTGTGGCCCCCAGGACAGGAGGGATGCAGGGCTGCTGCATCGGGTCCAGAGGAGGGCACGAGAGGGAACACACATTGGGGAACCCATGAAAACCACTCCCTGGAAGCACTCATTTGCCAACCAAAGTGGGAACTGAAGCCTGGTGCGCCCACATCTGCTCCAATCTCCCTTTCCCCTCCTATTCTACACGGGAGCGGAGCGCTGCTTGCTCACAAAGTGGCTTTTGTCATCTGCAGGATTATTAGCAGGTGTGCTGGGGCTGTTGTTCTGCAGCAGGATAAATCGGTTCCTTCCTCAACATCTGACTCATTTGAACGCCTCATTTAAACATTTATCATAGGGCATGGCACACGATCTTCCTTACAAATTGAGGTGTTACACAGCGCCGAACGAGCTGACACGCTGCAGATAGCACTGTGAGTGTTTTGTCACCCTGATATTTCACAGCGGAGTTGTGTAGCACTTTTGACTGCTGTTTGTTCATGAGGTGTAATGATCCCTTTTAAACAGAGCTACTATAATTAAAGTTTTATATAAACCTTCCCAAAGAAGGGGAAAGGCAGAGCGCCGTCTTTGAAAACCTGCTCACAAAGGGATGTCACAGAGGCAGAAGAAGCAGCTCTGATGGATGCAGGGATGGCTGTGCTATGCTGCAATGTTCCCTTCAGCACAGATGCAGCTCCAGCCCTGCACACAGCAGTGCATGGCCAGCACCACCTCCTCCTGCCCCTCAGCCCCACTTCTCACTTCTCTTTTTGAGCAACCTCCAGAAAATCTGCTCTTTCAGCACGCATCACACTGGAGCTGGAAATACGAGCACCAGGATGGAACTGCAGCTCTGCAGCACAGTGCTGGCTGAAGTCTTGGGTGTTCAGATCTGAATGGATGAGATCACATCCCCCAAGTCCAAAGCTCCTTTCTGCATGCCTCTTCCCCGTGGTTTTCCCATGGGATGCTCTCTGTACCCAAGGATGAAGCCAGATCCCCCCTCACCAACCATATTGACAACCACCACCCCTATGGCACTCCCTGCAGACAGAGTTGGACCCGAAATGACAGGCTTTTAGTGCAGGAGGAGGGATTTACGATCCAGCACTATTAGCATTTGGCACAACTTCCCCACAGCACATCAGTCGGGCAGTGGAGCTTGAGAGATTTATAGGAGGTCAGGGTTGGCGGTGGGGGACGTAATCCCTAATAGTGTTGCACTAATTCTCCTCAGGCAGAAAGGGCTGTGACAGTGTGATGGGCTCAGAGACAAGCAGATTATCTCGTCCTCCCTCACAGAGGAGTGCCGACCCGTGACTCGCTGAGCCCAAGATTAAAACTGAATTAACCCCCAGGAAGGAGGCTCGGTGGTGGAGCACAGCACATCCCAGCCCTTCTTCGCCCCACACCGATCCCCATTCATGCAGAGGGATGCTACTCCCTCACAGTGGGGTTGGGGAGAAGCTCTGAGCAGGGGTAGGGGGCTGGCAGTGCAGCCCTGGGAATGAGCGAGTCACTGAAATAGGGACAGAGAGATGCAAAGAGACAGATGGATGAATTCAAAGAGCTCAGAGCCCCACCCTGAGCACAGCACCCGTTCCTTCTGGGCAGACTGCACCTTGCTAGGAACAATACATCATTAGCAGAAACCCACAGAGAAGTGGAATGGAAAAGACAAGTTAAATACTGCACAAGTTCCTTTCGCTCTGCTGCAGCTCAAGGAGAGGCAGCTCTGCGCAGTGCCAGGCTCCCACCCGAGTGTGAAGTGACACCACACAGTGCCTGAGGGCTGCGGGGATGGCCCTGGGTGCAAAACCTCATGGATCAGGTGTTGGCCTGGCCTTGCACTGGGCAAAAGCTCTGGGGGCTCTCACTTTGAAGCATGCAGTGGGGAAGCTGGTCCCAAAGAGCAACCAACCCTGAGCCTGATTTGATTTTCCTTCCTCTCCACTTAAGTGATTACAGAGGAAAAACCTGTGACCAAAGGGGGAACAGAGCCACAGCCCCACAGCCTCTGCCCCACACCTGTACCATCTCAGAGGCTGCAGGGCATCACGCTCCATAACACAAGGAAGGCCATCGCCAACCTCACCCTGTGGCTTCTGAGAGCCCCCCAGGCCTGGGGCTCACATTTCACCTTTCCTTTTCTGCCCACCTGGGGCAGCGCTGGAGGAGGAAAACAGGGCAGGAGGAACAGCAACAACAGCAAAAAAAGGGGACTTTCCCACTGCTGCTGGGCAGGTTTGTTATAGAGAGACATTTAATGGAGCGCGTGACAACCTGAGTCACTTATCCGACCCGAGCACTTTGTCGATCAGAGCTGGGGAAGCATCCCGGGCAGCGGAGCCATCTCAGCGCCACACGGAGCTGTGCGGGCGGCACTGCCGCTGTGTTCCGAGACGAGAGATCGGCGCGGAGCTGAGCCCGGCAGGGCGATAGTCACCTTGGAAACGCTCGGCGGCAGCGCAGCGCATCCCGCTCCGACCCCGGGCCTCTCCCTGGGAGAAGCAGGGAGCTTGCCTTACGGGGGTGAATTGACCCTTACAAACTTGTTGAGTGCTGGAGGGAACGGGTCGAATGAGCCGGGTTGGATGCACGTTGCCATTTCTCTTGTCCTTTTAACTCGTGGACTGCAGATCTGCCATCCAGCTCTGAGAACAAAGCGTCCTTTGCTGTTATTTTGTTTCCTCGCTGCCAACTCGCCCACAGCAAGCAGCATCCCCATCTCCACGTACCACCAGGCCTAGAGGACGCTGAGCTCCCCAGGCCAAACAAACCCACTGCAGTCACATCACAGCACATTGGCTGCACGGAAGGACCGGGAGCGGTGCAGATCAGCACACTGCTAGCGAAAGCACACCGCCGTCTCCATCAGCAGCCTGCTGACATTAAGCCAGGGCAACTTTGAGCTATAACACTAAAAGCTATCTTTCTCTCCTGCAGTAACAGAAAGCACAATGCAGGGATGAAAGTGTTTACAAGCAGAGAGAAGCTCGCCTACGGTGCGTTGCAAAGCATTGCTGGCGGCCGAGGAGTAATAATGCATCCCTTCACCCCACAGCCCTGGCCCTGTTAATGGGATGCCAGATAAAAAGGAACACCTCAGCAGCCCCCCCCGGCCCCCTGAGCCATCAGCACCGCACCCACAGCACTGCAGCAAAGGGAGAAGACGAGATAAAAGTTGTCACAAAGTTTGCTGACATCCTTCTCCTCAGCGATCCCATAGGGATCTCCTGATGGGAATCAGCCACCAGCACTGGGGCTGAGCGCTGCTGCCTGTGTGTGTATTAATGTACTCAGAAAAAAAACCCGACTTGGAATGGCTGATGCCTGGTATGAAGCAGTTTGTCACCTGTGCTTTTATGATTACAGCAACTAAGGGGAAAAAGATGTCCTTTCAGATAAGCATTGAAAGGGGGGGAAAAAAGAGCTTTCAAAGGGTCTTTGTTCTCTTGAAGTGCTCAGCTCCAGAAGCTGCAGATCCCTCAGAGGAAGGGGAGGAGGTAAAATTTAAAAACAAAACGCGTTCTCATTTTCAAACTGTTTCATATTAACAGTCATCAATTAAGGAATTTGCCTTGACTAATGTTCCAGGCCATTATATCACCCTCGATGTTTGTAATTGGATCCTAAATTAGGATTAATTCTCAAGGAAAAGGTTCCCTGCTAAACAGGTGATTTCTCTCTCTGGAGCTCCGCTGACGTTCCTGTTACTAAAATAATCATTTGCTTTACAGAATTTACACGGAGAGATTAAAAACCTTCGGGCACCGTCTGCGGGAGCGCTGCGATGGGGCTCTTTTGGGGCAGGGACAGAGGATGGGGGGAGGTGGGGACCCCCACCACAGTGACACTCTGCCACCAGCCCTGCTGAGCTCCTCGAGCTCTTTGTGCCCCTACTGAACGCCTCAGCAGCAAGGTATTGTTATTTATTAAACAGTCGGTCTATTTCTAATAGAAATTTCATTAGGAGCGTTAGGTATAGATAGTCACCAGCCCAGAACCTACAAGTAATTATGTTTAATTATTATGCCTCTATGTTTGGAATAACGATAGCTCCTGAGCGCTGAGATTAAGAAGCGGAGTCGATTGGAACAGGAGCTGTTTATTTCTTTTTTTTTTTTTTTTTTTTTTTTCCCCCTTAACAATTCTTCTCCACTCCTAACTGGCTTTTGCTCCTCTGAACAACCAGGAGAAGCCTGCAATGGACATCTCCCTATGTTCTTGCTTGTCCTCCTCTGCTTCACACCTGGGAAAGGTTTATGGCCCTGGCCCCTCAGCAGCAGCTTATCTGGAAGAGGGGGATGCTCCTTCATAGGACAAAATGAGGGGAGATGGGTGTGAGCACAGCTTCTGGAGGCAACATGCCAACAGCCCGAGCTCTCTATCCATGAAGAGCCTTCCCATGAACCTTAGCTGAAAACATTGTTTTCTTTTGCAAAGTGGTTTTGTCAATGGCTTCCCTCATCGTCGCAGAGCTGCTGGAGCCCACAGACATGTCCAGATGGGAGCACACACTTCTCTGCATTACAGATCCTGGCCCAAAAGCCACCCTACTTGCTCATTTTGTGCTAACAAGGAGCAGCACTCGGGGCAGCACCAGGCTGCAGCGACCCAGCACAGCCTCTCCTGACCCAGCCAAGGGCACCCAGCACCCCAGCAGCCTCCCAGCAGCGAGCCTGGAGGAATCTGAGTGTTTGGGAAGGAAAGCAGAGCTACAGAGAGACAATGTTGAATGTAAATACCAGTTAAATATGCATTACCATATGCCTGCGCCTTCGCGGTCTGTTAGTAGGCAACGCGAGCCAGGGAGATGCAGGAGCAAAGAGCTGGAGGCTGGGAGCAAAGCGCTCCTCCCTGCCAGCCTGGCACCCACAGCCTCCACCAGAGCCACGACTCACCGAATCCAATAACAGGGCAGCCAGGCTGCTCGGTGTGCTCAGCACCGTGCTCTGCAGAGGGGCCAGGGCCATAAACCTTTCCCAGGTATGAAGCACAGGAGGACGAGCAAGAGAAAGGAGGGACAGGGAGTAAGGGCAGCATCGCTGCACCCACTCCAAGCACCCCAAAGCCACGGGTGCTGTTAGCCCAAGCACAGGGACACAGCTGCTCACAGCCCTGCAGAGAGAAGCCCCTTCCACGCGGCACAGGCATCTTTCCCTGCTGGCACAGGCATCTTTCCCTGCTAGCACAGGCAGTGGTGATGGTGCCCCACGTTCCAGAGGTGCCCCCAAGCAGTGCCCCACACAGCAGTGCCCCACGCCTGGGTTCAAGGCTTGCATGAGCCTTCAGAGCCCAGATGGTAATTGCGACTGCCTAATTATGCCTGTATATGATATTAGCCAAAAAATGTTTGATTATCTCTGGAGTTTCAGAAGAGATCAGAAAGCAAGGCTGCTCAGGGTGCGGGGATTACGCAAATGGGATAATTTGTTAGCAGGCGGCGCTGCGTAATTCAATCTTTTGCTTTGCATCGAGTCCCGCTGCCTCTGTCTTATCCACACGCCTTCCCCCTGCTGCTCGCGGGTCACAGCGCTCCGCATTTGCATCCAGCCCCCGGGGCACTGATTGACTCCTCTTTGTGTGCTGCAGCGGGAGGCTCTGCTCTGAAAGGAGCGGCAGAAACGATCGCTGCCGGGAGATGCACCGCACCGCATCTCCCTCCTCTGGCTTCCCGCTGCGCTGCAGCACTTCGGGACGGCAGGGGACCGAAGTGGGGTCTGGGAGCTTCCCTGAGCACCTCCATCCCTAACCCTGGTTTGGGATAGGGTACAGAAGCTAAACCCAACCCTGGCCAAAGGGTTGAGCGGTGTGCCCTTGGAGCACAGAAAGCCAACCATATCCTGGGCTGCATCCGGAGCAGCACAGGCAGACAGCAGCCTTCCATATCTAACGGGGCTATAAGAAGGAAGGGGACAGATTTTAGAGAGGCCTGTTGTGATAGGACATGCAGAAATGGCTTCAGACTACAAGAGGGGAGATTGAGGTGGAGCTGAGGAAGAAGGTTTGGCAGTGAGGGCGGTGAGGCGCTGGCACAGGTTGCCCAGAGAGGCGGTGGTGCCCCATCCCTGCAGACAGCCAAGGTCAGGCTGGACGGGGCTGTGAGCACTGCTGAGCTGTGGGTGTCCCTGTGCGCTGCAGGGAGCGGCACCAGACGGCCTTCCAGCTCCCTTCCAACTGAAACTATCCTATGAAATCCCAAACCTGCCTTTGTAAACTCTCCCACACCCACCAAGCAAGCTCCTCACCCAAGGAAACTCAACCAACATTCTCATCCATACGCCAGGGAGTCACGGCCATCTGAGCAGCAATAAAACTATTTCCCTGCCAATGTTTTTGCAGCAGAAGTGGCCCTCTCCATTCAGGCTGTGAGGGCAGGTAATGAAGCCCGCATGATTCATGGGGAGACCGAGGACAGCCGCTCTCCCATATCCATGCAGCATCATTAGGGATGTACCTGGACCTGACAACACCGCCAGTTCCGTAACGCAATTAACTGCATGCTTAAATTCCAGCACATTTTCAAGTGCTTTGGTTAATTGGAAATATATTAAACGTGGGTTTAGGAAACTTAAACACTCACTTCAATATTTTGCTCAGCCGCAGCGCCGTGCCACATTCACAGAGCTGTGCACAGGGGTGCAGGAGGAGCACGGCCACCAGCACCAATGCCCTGCGCTGCTGCAAAGCCCTGCCCACGAGCAGCAAGGTGCTGCCCCTCCCAAAGCACAAACCCAACACGTTATGGGGATATCACTCCCACAGAACCACCCTTCAGCAATCAGCTTCATGTCCACCAAGCCTCAAGCCTACGTTATTAACAAATAATGAACAGTAATTTGATTTATTTATTTATTTTTTTATTTTTTTGCCATCAGCATGCTGTCATCATGTTTAATGGATGTTTTAACGGGTGCGTCGGTGCTCTGGAGCAGCAGACCTTGCTGGAGCAGCTTTGGCAGGGTGCAGGAGGTCACCCCATTACATTCACTCACACCAGCCAAAGCTATAATGGAGGTACTTGGGCTGCATTTTTTGTAATTATTCATATTTCCCATAGAGAGTGCCTTTTCCAGGTTGATTCTGTTTAATCACTCTGCTTGACAAGTGAGAGCAAGGAAGGAAACTCAACACAGAAGAGGAAAAAAGGGAAAATGTTGTCCCAGCACGGCAGCAACGGGGGATGCAAAAAACACCACATTTTTGGTTCATTTCCACTGGTCTGTGAATCCCTACAGGAACTTTTCTTCAACAAAGCCTCCCCTCCAGTTTATCAGGTCTGGAAGGTTAAGAACACACCAGATACCACCAGACTCAACAACACAGCCAGGACCACCCCCACCTGACAGAGCAAAGTGCAGAACACCCCACCCAAGGCTCTTTGTCCCCAAAACCAGGCGCAGACACTGCATTTCCCCCTCAAGTGCCTGCAATTTATAGGCGACTCCGTTTACAGAGCATTTATCACTGCCTTCTCACAAAGTCTTACAGGAGTTCTCCTGCCTCGCCTTTATTGCAGAACGCATCACTATTATGGAGCTGCTTTTCACCACTCTGGTTCTCCCCCTATCACAACACGCAGACACTCATTAGCAGGAGCGCCGAGCTTCCTCCAGCACGACGGTATCGCTCGTTTAATCCAGGTTATGCATAACTAATGAAGCACGGCTCATTGTTGCACGAGGAGACACATCTGATAGGGCACACGGGAGCAGAATAACTTTGTTTTGGTGCCTCGGTTCTGTGTGTGAGGTTACAGGGATCCTCCTGAACCAGGCAGGTGCCGAGGAATGGAAGATGCAGATCACAGCTGCACAGCACGAGGACCACAGGCAGGAGCAAGGATCCTCACAGGAGCTGGGATGTGCTCTGGGGGAGCTCGGCATCCCCAGACGAGGCTGTGGGGAGGTGTGAGAGCAGACCAAACCATAACTTGCTTTGGCAGTGCTGGAGTTTGCCCAACACCATGCAGCAAGATAAAGGGGCACTGCTACACCAATCTGCCAAGGGTTTGGGTCCAGCCCTCTGGCTCTATTGCACATCTCCAGCAATGCTCAGTTGCCATTAGACGCAAGGAGGGGTTTGTTAAAGAGCTGTGTATTTCTCCAAAAGAAAAACAAAGGGTTGCATTGGTGGCCATGCAGTAACTACACACCCTCACGTGCCCCCCTCCCATCTCTGGTCTATCCCAAGGCCATCCCTGCAGCAGGACTACGGTATTCACAGGGCATCCTGCAGCTCTGCAGCGTGACAAAGCTTTGTTGGGTTACACGAATAAACCCTCCCTGACTCAGTCTCGAGTGAAGGGCTTTTGAGAGGTGATGGTGAGCAAGGAAAAAGAAATAGACTGCAGCACAGCTTCACACCTCTCTCCCGAGAGGCTCATCCTCCCAGAAGCTGTTCCAGGAAACCAAACTGACACAGGCAATTACAGGGAGTTACAGAGCCGGGTCCAAGTCCTTGCAGTTCAGTAGCCACAAGCAGACATCACCAACATAAACAGGCGTGCTCTCACTGCCTGTGCTTACTGCTGCTGCTTCCCATGCTTTGGAAAGGTGCACCATATCCAGTCCTGTGCTTCTCCCTCTGAGGGTGGCACTGAGCATGGGGAAGCTCCACTCCATCAGAGGAGGGCTCGGAGCCCTGCAGCCCTGAGCTGACACCCAGAGCCTTCCTCTGGAGGAAGAGAACAAGCAGGCAAAGCCCTCAGCCCAGTGCAAAGGGTCCTGATGTGCCAGCAAAGAAACTACAGGACAGATAGGATTTGCAGGCTAGAAATACTGCTGTTCCAGCTGCAGGGATGCACTGTGTGACCTGCAGTGTTTTTGTCCACACTTCAGTTTTTCCAACTGTTTCCCAGCCCTGTTCATGACCAGGGTGGGAACAGCCCTGCCGCAGTGCTGAGCCCAGAGCATCCCACACTGCACAGCACAAGCGCTGTCCCACACATTGCTTCCATCCTCCCCCCACCCCCCTGCAGCTGAGGCAGGAGGCACCATCCCATCCCAGCACATTCTCCTCTTTAATCTCTTGGCAGGGACAGAGTCAACTCTAATTGCAATTTCCATTCTGGTGGCTGCGCTCCGCAGGCAAAATAGGTTCTGTCTATATAATGAGTCACTCCTGAATATCAATCTACACAGGATAAAATGGAGACAATAGCTGCTTACATGCATAGTGAGTTAATTATGAGCATCTGCTATTAATCTTGCTATCAGACTGCTAATTGCTCCTTCTCCTCCACAAAGACATGCTGGAGGTGAGTCAGCTCTGCCAGCCCTCCCCAAGCCCCGTTCTCTGCTCACGGCAGCACGCAGCTGCAGAAGGAAAGCAGCTTTGCAGCCTGTCCTGGAATCTCAGGCACATGTGTAAACACTCAGGTGTGCTCACCGCTGCAGGAACTGCTGCAAGGTTTGCAGACCAGAACTCCCAGTAAAGAGGAGCAGGAGCAAGCTGAAGGTAGCCCTGCTTCATTCACATCGATGGGGTTTTCAACCCCCCACTCCCCGTGGAGCTGGGGGAAGGGGTGCACAGCACAGGAGAACCACCCCATGGGGCAGCAAGGAGAGGGCACAGAGCCACCCCCAGCTGTTGGCAGATCCCCTGTGCCCAGCCCCTGCCCAAGGACACAGCAAGGAGCTGTCAAGGAGCTGCCGTGGAGAGATTGAAGCGTTTCAGGAGGAGGTTTGTGAGCAGAAGAGATGTCGAGTTGCACTCTCACAGGTGAGGACTTGACATATCGCATGTAATGAGGAAAGAAAATGCATCAGGAGCATTTGGGGGAGATGACAGCCGATCAGAAATGCCTCCTTCTCCCACAGATTTATTTTGTCAACCAGTCACTCAGAGAAGGGGAGAGCTGAGTGGGAAGAAGGCACTTCCAGCAGTCAGGGCCGTGGCATGTAGGAGAGCCTGGACTCTCTGATCCCATCGGTGCTCAGCAATTGCTTTAGACAAACTCCTGTTGATTGCCTAACAGGAAAGGGGCTAGCACACCTCAATTAGCTGCCCAGCAAGGCAGGAGCAGGTCACTGCATCTCATTAAGAGCTGACTTTTTCCCCTCCTCCAAAGGACAGGAATGTGCTGCTCACTGAAGCCCCAAGCAATGGGGAGATGGGCAGCAACTCAGCCCCACAGCTGAGGGATGCTGGTGTATGCAGCTGGATGTTGATGCCCCTGACAGCAGTGGTGAAACACGGCCTGAGCACAGCACCACGAACTTGTGGTGTTGTTTTCCATCCAATACCCAGAGTCCCTCGCCTGAAGCTGGCAGGCGTAATTTGCCGAATACATAACCTTTAAAAAAAAGCAGACAAACTCATTTGTTTATTTTTAATTAGTTCCCTTTTTCCATCTGCCTGGAATCTAAGTTAATCAGTGCCTTTGAAACAGCACTGTCCCCTTTCCCAGCTCACGCACTAGCGCTCCATGCAGAAGCCCAGCACATCCATAAAGCATCTTCATGGCTGGGCTGTGAGCGTGGGGTGCCCCACAGCCAACCCCAGCCCTCACAGAGGAACCAGACCTGGAGCTGAAAGATCATAGAACCACAAATCACCAAGGCTGGAAAAGACCTCCAAGTTCATCCAGCCCAAATGTCCGCCTACCACCAATATTTCACCACTAAACCGTGTCCCTTAGTACAACATTTATTGAGCACAAGGTGCAGCACTACACAGCAGAGCTCTACTGCCTTCTGATCCAGGAGGTGTGAGCCAGCCAGGAACCATTCAATGGGCCCAATTTCCCCATAGGAAATGAGTTCAACATCACCAAGAAATCCCAGGAAAAATTCCCTCCTTCCTACCGAAGGCATCAAGCAGCACCACGAGAGCAAAGAATTTCAGATGTTTTAAGACTCTCCAAAATCTCCTGTATTGATTTCCCCTTCTCAATAATTAGATGTAGTGATTAGACTCCTTTCCATCACATTGCAACGCTGCTTTGAGTGGAGGCAAGCAGAGCTTATGCCGGTGTTTACAATGGAGATGCTAACATAACCTAATCCATATGCACGGCAAACAGCCCAGCTGCATGACCAGAGAAACCTCCCTATGAATCTGGCATCAGGATGCTATATACATAATATATAACAAGCGTGTTTATCAGATGATAACACATCGCAGCTGCTGTTAAACGAGCACACAAGCCTTGAACTGCACAGAAACTTCATGTATTATTTAAAATACTTTCCCACAAACGCTGTCAAATCAAAACCTACCCACAGCTACTGTGCCCATGAGGATAGCGGTCGGGGTACTGCAGCAGTGCCTCTCAATGATAATGCCTGCCATGCTCCTGCTGTGAGCAGCACGGAGCCATCCTGGGCTACACGCAGCACCAAGGCCAAGTGCTGGCCAACAACGAGCACTGATGTGCCCAGCACAGCGTGAGTCCTCCTGGTTCCTGGGGGAGAGGAGCCGCTGTGCCCCAAGGAGCTCAGCTCCTGTGCAATGGGCAGTTCTTCCATAGGACGGTTTGGGTTGGAAGGGACCTCAAAGGCCGCCTGGTGCCACTCCCTGCAGTGCAGAGGGACACCCACAGCTCAGCAGTGCTCACAGCCCCGTCCAGCCTGACCTTGGCTGTCACCTCTCTTCTCCGTGCTGCTCAGCCCCAGCTCTCGGCCTGTCCTCGCAGGGAGGGCTTCCATCCCTGCCGCCATTTCTGTGTCCCTCCTCTGGCCGCGCTCCAGCAGCTCCACGTCTCTCCTGCCCTGAGGACTCCACCTGTGGACGCAGTGCTCCAGGTGAGCTGTCACAGCACAGCAGAGGGGCAGGAGCACCTCCCTGCCCTGCTGCCCGCGCTGCTCTGCCTGCAGCCCAGGGTACTGCAAACTTTCCAGGCTATAATGGCAACGCTGCTGGCTCATGTCCCATTCCACATTGGTTTTGCTCATCTACAGAATGGAATTCCAGCTGTTATCCCTCCCACACACAGGGCATCCCTCAGCCTGCCTGGGTCAGAGAAATGAGGATTTAGCACTGCTTCCTCCAAAATAGCTGCAGCAGGCACAGTGCGATATTGATCCATTCTAATGCAGGCAGGCAGTGTAACCTTGTTTGCACGGAGCCAGGATAATTTGGAGATTATGCTTTAATGAACAGATGATGTATGTTTCAATACACGGAACAAGAAAAGCAATGGAAATCTCAGACAGGTAAATAGGAAGCATAACTCCCAGCTGATGGTAACGGATCCCCACCAGCTTAACGATGTCCTGGGCTCCTGACTGCCACTACACAGAAGCAGGAGCTCTCCCAGAGACATCTGGAACCTTCATGTTGCTCAAGACTCAGAAATGCATGCAGCAGGAAAAGGAGCCATCCCAGCCCTGCCAACCAAGCGAGCCGTCCCGAGGGCCAAACCCTGCAGCACACCATGCCCTGCCACAAGCAGCCCCTCCTGGCTCAGCTGCACCCTACCAGCAGGCATATCCCCAATGAGCCGAGCTGCAGCACAGCAGAAGGAAGCACCATCCTGCTGGGCTGGCCCTTTCTCCCCAGGCATCCCCTTCCCGTGCTCCATTTCCCAAGACTTTCAGCCCAGAGCAGCCCTGTGCAGTTGAGCTCAGCAGGGGAGCAAAAGACAAATGGTTTAATATGTGCTAAACCCAGGCTTGAGCTTCAACGCTTATTTTTCCTCTTTTCTTTCTTCTTAATATTTCATACTGCTCCAGATAAGAATGAATACAACTACTGTTATTAAAATCTTCCTTTACATTATACACACAGGTCGATGTGGTTTGCCCCGCTATCTGCATTTTTAAAGCCATTTCAAATACCGGCTTCCCTTTTCGTAGGGAAAATAAAGTAAACTCGCATGCCAAGCAGGGCTCATACATCCCCAACCACAGCAGAAACTGCTGCCAAGGCAAGCAGGAGGGAAGGATTTCTCTCCCAGGCTGCGTATGCGCTCTATGCCTTTGCTTTCCCATCTGCAAAGAGGAGCAGCCAATGCTCAAGTCTCCCCAGCAGCTGGGAGGCATCACCCACCCCTGCTCACCCATTTCTATAAAGCACCATGGCAGCGTCTGCAAGGCTGCTGTTCTTTGAGCCTTCTGCACACAACCTGGAAGCAACAGCCAAGGGACTTTTTGTTGCTGTTGTTCGGGAAAAGAAAGAAAAAAAAAAAAAACCTGCCATAAATTTATTTACTTAAAGGATTTCTCACCAGAAAACAGCCCCTCGAGACTCCCATTTTCCGCGAGTGAATCTCTCACCTAATCACAAAGTGCCGCTATTTACTGTATCTGCTATCAAGGCAGGCAGTCTCCGTCCCGCCTTTCCTAACATCTATTTACCAAATCCATTTGCAAGTCTAAAATTTAATCAGCCAGGTTTCATCTTAGAGGCATTAACATTCAAATGGGACTCACTCCCGGAGATGTGTGTAAGAGTATTGGATGTAAGGCGACGATTCAGGGGGAGTTTGTGCATTAAAGCACAGCCGGGCAGCGCTCCGGCTGCTGATTTCAGCACGCACCGAGCTTCCCATGGCTTAGTCACAAGCAAACTCTCCATGGAAGCACTTGCATGTGTGCAGGATGGGCCCAGGCAGATGACAAAGACCGCTGCTTTGCAAGAAAACCCCACAGAACACCAGGGATATCTATTCAAGAGAGAGGAAGAGAAATATTCCTGAGCACCTCGCTGTCTAACATGCACCTCGTGGGAGGGATTCATTAGCTAATGCTCATAAAGCTTGTTTTATGGCCTGCCCTCCTCTCATTGAAATGGATGGGAGGACTGCACTTGACCTCAGTGGGAAGAGGAGACATCTAATGACAGCAGCCAACAGTATTTTATACAAACCAGATTAACAGCAGCCAGGCTGCCGGGCATCCCACAGGACGCCTGACACAGAGACACACACCAAACACAAAAAGAGCAGCGCCGTCCGACACAGCGCCGTCCGACACAGCGCCATCCGACACAGCGCCCGGCTTCTGCAGGAATCCATGGGATTTCGGCACTCCACTCCCTGCACACAGCACTGCCTCCAGTCCAGTCCAGCTCCCTCCACACTGCTGCTCTCCCCATTACTTCCCAGTTATTTCACCAATCCCCAGCTCCTCCCAGGAGAGGAGGGAGGCATTTGGCCCCACTGCTCCAATGCGCCAAGAGGAATAAGAGATCATTAGCTGACATCTCCCCTTCCCCGTGCCCGGCTGCAGACTGCAGCACATTAATGAAGTGCCTGTTCCTAGCAGATACAACCAGTGTGTCAGACACCATCCGGGCTCCCTCCATTATTTTCACTTCTCACTGTCTCCAGCACTGACAGATTAAAATTATTCATGCCGTTTTCCTGCATATTTCATGACATTTGCTTTAGTGGAACCAGCAGCACCATGCCCTGGTTGGAGCACACGGAGCACCCTGGCACCAGCACTGCTTTAGACATGTGCAGGAGCATCACCTGGGGAGCAGGGCTGCTCCATCCACCCCGTGCTCCTCCCCGTGGAAACAACCTTTGCTGTGATTTGTTGCAAGTCATTGGAAAAGGGTGAGTGTGAGAAGAGAGAGACATTACAAGTCCTACTGGGACGGCCAGTGATGCCTTCCACTCCAATAAATAAAGGCAGAACTATTCCCCCAGGCCCCCGTGACATATCTAATTGATATCACTGGGGATCTTCCACCAAGCAAACAGGAATCTAATCTATTGCCTCATAGAGTCAAATGGAAGCAGCAGGGCGCCTGCCACTGAGCCTCCGGCTCCTGACAGGGATGCACGTAATGAGAATGGAAACAGATTATGGTCAGCCTAATATCCAAATGACAAATGGAAATCCTGGAGAGAAACTTGTTTTATTGGTGTTGGAGGGGAATTCCACTGCTTTCCTATCGCTACGGTCCTTGAACACGGAGCCAGGTAAAATTGCACTCATTTGCAGGAGTGCTTGGCAGCCCCAGCAAGCACAGCAGTGCCAGCACCAAACGCACCAGCGTGCAAAGGGGGATGTGAATGCTCTGCACCCATTCGCATGGGGATTCGCCCTTTGGGATCACAAGACACCCCATTCTCTGCCCCCATCAGTGCTGCAGGACAGCTTTGAGGGCACAGTGTGGAACCAGCAGCACCCAGAGGCTGGGAAATGCTGTTTTCCAGCGATTCCCAGGGTGAAGGCAATAAAAGCAGGGGCTGGACACCGCAATTCCACACCTCACCCCTCCCTGAGAAGCACAGCACCGACGTGACCAGACAGGCTTTGATGAAGGCTTGCTGTCATCTGGCACGGTGTCCTGTGAGCAAATGTGCCTCACGCCATGCAGCTCCATGCCTCTGCAGAGATGCCCTCAGCCACATCGGCTGCCACCTCCCACTTTCCTTGTTTAATTAACTCCCTCCTGATGTAGGTAATGGAGCTCTGGAGCTCTTAAACAAAGATTTAATCAGCCCAGGCTCAGCTCTTGCGGCAACCAACTCCCTTTGTTAGATTGGTGTGAAATCCAGGGCATGTTTAGCCCACGACAACGTCCTCACTGTTAATAGCTTCCAGCATCGTGCATGTCCCTGGATAGTCCAGCACTGAGTCCTTTGGACTCACTTCCCTGTGCATCAAAGAGTCACCTGGGTCATTGATTTTTAGCGTCATGCAAATCAAGCCAGCAGGGAGCTGGCAACTCCGGTGCATTATTATTTAGGATGGATAAACTCTTATCTTCCATTCTCAGCATCTTTCCAAGACCAAAGGAGGGTTTCTGATTTATCGTGATTGTTTTTAATCCTGTGGAGGAGCCACAACAGAAAAGCGGAAGGGAGGGGAAATGGGTAAAGCTTCTTCCATCACAAAGCCCTCATAGGATCAGGGTGCTGCTCAGGAGGAGGATCCCCATGTTTCCCACTCCTCTCCTGATGGTATTATTTTTGACCTCCATGAGCTTTGTAGGGAGCAGAGAAACTAGAGATGGCCAGCAAGAGAACGCACAAAAAAAATCACTGTTGCAGCACATAGCCCTGCTTCATGCACCTCCACCTACCCCATAGGCACCAGCCAGCCCCACACAGCAGCTGAAACACACAGTGTGCACCTGGATTGCTCCCATCCTGCACCAAGTGCTCCCACAGCCCCTGCCAAGTTAGCAAATGATCTCCTTCAGCAGCAGACGATGAACAAGACGGTGATCTATCAGCAGAAAGTAGACATCCAAAAGCCCTTCCAGACCTCTCTCCCCCCCCTCCCAGCTCTCTCTGCCCCCACCAGCAGCTCCTTCCCGACCCGAAGCGAATTGCAGATAGATTGGCTCCTGGTAAATGGCAATAACTTTGCAGAATGCCATCTTAATAAGTGCATCTCCCAGCCAGGGGTGAGAAGCAGCAGCTGAAGCGCCGGCGTGGATGTCAAGTTACAAATGAGACACCCAACTGCTTCATTTATTAGAGGGAATCAATTCGACTTTTCATATTCACCAGGAGTTTCAGGCAGGAAGGACCCCATCAACAGCCTGCACTCAGCCCATCGCATTTCAGCACAAAGCAACACATGGGGGGGCAAAGGGGATGAAAAATCTCTCTGCATAGCATCATTGGAAAACACAAGTGCTGTTTTACAGAGCCAGAAAGGGAAAGCGTGAGGACAGCACACTGTATGTGCTGCCTCATCCTCCCAGCTCTGCTGGGAAATCAAAGCAGGAAAAAGGACTGTTATCATGCAGTGTGATTCAATGACATGTTTGGGAACTACAAATGGCCTTTTTGTCTCTGAAAAAGTGGAACATGGCAAAAATATCACAAAACATCTCCAAGTCCTTTTCCAGCAAGCACGACCAAGAGGACAACAGACAGGAGCAAAATATGGCAGCCAAAGACCAGCAAGGAACCCCAGCACACCAATGTGTGCTCTGGTTTTGCAGCACTTTGTCCTCCTCAGGCTGAACAGAGTGAAACAGGAGAAGAATTGGCTCTCCTTCCATCGAGGAACTTCGACTCTGCTCTTTGGACTAAGCTAACAGGTTGCGTGCACGCATGTGACTTAATCCTCCAAAAGCTGTAATTGCAACTGTACAAAATTATTAAAGGCTGCTAGAAGCAATTTAATGATTATTTTTTTTTAAATGGGAAATGAAGCGACTGCCATCCTTGATTTTTGGGTTTCTTTATCATGCAAAAGCCTCCTGTGCATTTCCCCAAAGACAATTAACTTACAATTGTGAGAAAGCCTGCTCCAAGCAGTATGCAGTGGGTGAATTGAGCCTTCCTCAAGGCCAGCAGAGGACAGACTCACTCAGCTAAGGGCACTGATGGTGCATTTTTTGCAGGGCAGCTTTCCCTGCCTTTATCCTGGCCAACGAGAACCCGAGTGCTGGGGAAGCCCCAAGGAGAAGCTCACAGCCCAGCTTCTCATCTGATGCCCTGCTCCCAGCTCCACACACCACTATTTCCCCACGCAAACAGAACCATGCCCGCTGCCCCATCACATCTGCACCCCTCCTCAGCTCCTCAAAGGGAGCCATCGCCTCAAGCTACACCTAACCCACAGTCCCGCACACACCTATTCATTAACTAGCAAATAAATCCAGTCCATCGTGCCAATTAGAAAAACGCATCAAGAGCTGTGCTCCTTGCAGGACGCCTTTCCCCAGCTCCAGCAGATTGATGGCATTCGCCACCAGACGCGTGCACGCGTGGAGGAGGCTGCAGCAGGAGCAATCCCCTCTCGCAGCTGCGGTACTTATAGCTGGAGCCAGCAGCAGGAGAGCTGCTCAAGAGAGACACCTGAAGGCAAAACGTGGAGAGACTCCGGAAAACCAACCCGACACTGCCTTGAAAATGGGAAATATTTGATTGCCACTTTGATTGATCGTTAGCAGGGCAGGGACCCAGGCGGGGTGGCCATGTGCTGGGGCAGGAGGAGCTGGGTGTGATGCCCCCAGTGCTGGAGCACAGCCCTATGGCTCAGCAACAGCACAGCACCACGGAGGTCACGGCACTTGAGAGCACCTCTGTGCCACCCTGACATGCTGGCCATTAGGATGCTGTCACATCCTCTCTGAGAAGCTTGTAACGAGAAAAGGGAAAGGGGAAAAAAAAAAAACACACACACACACACAGAGCTAAATTAATTCTGATGACAAAGATAATAACAAGATCAGGAAATGGAGCAAAATGAATCCATTATAATTACAGTGTCAGCACTGTCAGCCCCAAGGTCTTCCTCCAGGGCTGCAGAAGGCGAGCAGAGCGCAGAGCTCATGCAGCAGCACCAGGGCAAGGGGAGTCCAGCTCCACAGAGCAAGGTGCCATCGAGACAAACACTCTCAGCACCCACACCCCAGTCCCAGAGGAAGGTCTGACTAGAGGAAACGTAGCACAGGATTTAAGTGCTCCAACCGGAGCGTGGCCTCCTCGCAGAGCCATGTGCCACGCTACTTCCCGAATGGCTAATTGATAGCATTTGGCAACCTTTCAGCTCCTTTCAATCTCTTCAAACACTAACTAATTAATCTTCATGACCAGAGCTTGGCCGACTCTTTGTCACAAATGATTTCCCCGATTAATTTGGCCCTCTCCTTCGCTCAGCTAACTGCAATCAGATAGATTTTTAGTGAATACCTTTGTTATTCCCAATTGTTCAATGAACCTGCTGGGTGAGCTTATTTCAGCCTCTGGGCTGTTCAGAAGCATTTGTTTCATCCATGTCTCACCCATACACCATAACACCAGCCACAGGCTGGGTCCTGCAGCCAAGCACTGCACCTGTGCAGGGCACAGCAGCCTCCAGAGCAGCACCAAGGCAGTGGGAATCCTTTGTGTGAGCAGGTGAACCATGGCATCACCTGTTGGCTTCTTACAAGCAGAAATAAGGCAAGTAAAGCTCCAGAGCATGAAAAACAGTTGTTACTATGGCCAGCAAGAGGAAATGGGACTTGCTTCTTTAGCCACTGTTGGCAGATGCCGACATCCCGAGGAAGTAGAGAAAAGTCATCACATGGGACAGCTATGCCAACCCTTCAAAGCACCATGGCCCTGGCAGCAGCATCCTGAGCAGGTGGAAACACTCCTTCCTGCCCCACTGACCTCCTGGGGGTTATCTGCTGGGACCATCCACGCTGCCTTCCATTGCCCAGTGCAACACCACAGATAACTTCCTGAGAAGGCAATATTGGTGCTCAGCAGCTCCTGGAGCACCAAGCTCTCCAGCAAGGAAAAACTGGAGCTGGGTGACAGCAAATCGTGGGACCCAGCTGTGAGCTCATCCATGAGCTGCCCCCAACATCCAAGGATGAAGCAGTCACCCCAACCCAGGCTGCTCCCAGTTCCCAGCCTGCCTTGACTGTCCCCTGTGGGCCACACAGCAGAGCAGCAGGGTCTGGAGCCCTTCTCCTCCTGCACTTGTCAGAGCTAGGCAATGGCGACACTGTTATTATACATGGCCTCAAAGCCCATTCAAGGCACTGGAAGATGAATTATGTTTCATTTATATCAAAGAAGCAATCTCAGAGCCCATTTGTGATCAAATTTGCTGTCAGAGAAACTTTGCTTTATCTCATTATATCTGATATCTCTTGGCTTCTTGTCCTTGAGACTATTAAAGTTTAATGTCAAATTCGAGATGAAATGGAATCTTTGCTGTATCATCTCATCAGGACCTGGTGCGCCCCGTCCATCCTCACGTTCCTGACAACTCATTACAGCAGGGCAACTGGGGGAGGAGGATGAGGAAGCCTTCCTCCACTGCTTGCCAGCATTGTTCTGCAGGGGAACATTGCTCCATGCCAACCTAAGCACCTCAAAGACGGGTTCTCCCAAGTGGGGCAGAGCCACCAGCCACCAACCCCCTGTAGTGCCCCGTGAAGACGAAGGAACGGGGTAGGAAGGGGGAACTGTAAGTAAGCAAGAGGAGTTTTCTGCTGAAAACCAGCTCAGCTGCCCACTGCACAGAGCTTATTGTTGTGCCCAGTGCCAGGGACATCCAGCTGCACAGCATGGTCTTGAACAACATCCATAAACATCTTGCACTTTGCTCCTTCAGGGACTGAGCTGGGCCCACAGCAGAGAGGAATTTGAAATTCAGAGCCCCCTTTGAGGTGAAGCCCCTTTCTGGATCATTTAGTCTTTCCACAATCTTGTTTCCTGCCAAGACTGCGTGTCTTTGATGATAGGATTTAGTGGGCTCCCAGGAGGCTTTCCTGGAGCTAACTTGTGCAACCTCCTAAACATGTTGCGCTGAAGGGTCTGCAGGGTCCAGATTAAAGCAAGCCCTCCTCGACTGATCCATGAAAGCATTCTGAGCCGAACACAGCCATTTTCAAGAAAATAACTCACTGATGCCTCTTTTCCCACTTGCCCAAAGACTAACAAAAGATTTCCCACCACCTCCAAGGGGAAGAGGATCCCAGAACTCCCCCTGCCTGCAGAGGCCAAGGAACATGGGATAAAAAAGCAGCATTCCTCATCTCCATGACCCATGCACCCCTAGCACAGAGGCATAGGGGCACAGCAGCCCTGGGAGCACTCAGAGCCAGCGATTCCCCAGGAAATCTGCTTCTGAGGAGTTATCCATCACAGGAGGAACAAAAAAAAAAAAAAAAAAAAAAAAAAAAAAGGATAAAATGAACAGAAACTTTCCTACAGCAGCACAAACCCTCTGTTATCTCAAAGCCCACAGCAAAAAGGGGGAAGAGGAGCACAGAGACGTAACAGGGTGAATTCTCTAAATACCCTCTCGTTTTCAGGTGCCCAACCTTAGACTCTCCAGCTGGGGTTTTCAAAGCAGCCGAGGGACGCAGAGGCACAATTCCTGCCTTATTGCAAAAGTCTCAAGGAGTTCAGTCTTTCCAGATTAACAAAGAGAAGGTGATGAGGTGACTTGATCAAAGCCTTTAAATACCTACACAGAGAACAAAAAAAAAATTGATAATAGAGGGCTCTTCAGTCTAACAACAAAGGTGTAAAAAAGCCTCAGTTGCTGGCAGTAAAAGCCAGGCAAACGCACACCAGACATCAGGTGCAGTTTTACAACACAGGTAATTAAGCAGCGGAAATCTGTAGAAGTATTTGGGCACCACAACCCCAATGGGGTGTTGGAGTGAGAAATCTGCCCTGCTCAACAGAAAGCAGCTCAGGGAGCTCCTCCAGCCCACGCTGCACAGGACAAGCAACCAGAGCAGTCACTCCCTGCCTTTATGATTTACTGGAAGAGCTATTCCCTTTAAATTAAGGGATGCTGGCTATCTGCATCCCATGGGGCTATAAATCCAGGAACCTCTGCCCACACGGCTTCAAGCTATGATGGAGCTTTGGTAGAAGCCAAGCTGGCTGGGGCAGAGCAAGGGGACGAATGGTGGTGAAGTGCTGCAGTTCTCCGGGTAATCCATCAGCTCAGCGATCATCACGCAGCCCGGAGGTCCGCGGTGGGGACACGCTGCTGTCCTGCTCCAGCTCTGCCTTGCTGATGCTGTGTTCACCTGGAGTACGTTTGTCAGTGTGTATTTAACAGCGAGTGAACACACACCAAGCGTAGCCGCACTCCTGAGCAAGGCTTTGCGGTTTAAAAGGCAGCTTGCACGAAGAGCGAGTACAGCCTGACTCTGTTTGCATCAGTAATTTACCACAGAGACAATAAGTGATGCAATCAACAGGAGGTAAATCCCCCGAGGGAGACACTGTCACAGGCACTGCTGTGTGCCGTACTTCAGGATCCTGCAAGCACTGAGCACAGAACACAGGGCAGGATCCATCCTGCTGCCCCCCAGCGCCCCGCACAGCCCTGAGCTGCTCCGGATCCCTTAGGACTGCACGTGAGAACCAGCACGGAGTGAAAGCTGCCAAAGGGATCAAGGCAAACTCTGCTCTGCAAAGCATCAAGCAGCTTTTCCAGCCTGAGCTAAACCTCTGGCATCAATAGCTGCTAAACACATCATCATCCACACTTAAAAGAATAAACAGCAGCCTTCATTAGGGGACCTCGGCGTGGGCCAGGGCTTTTCTTTTTAGCTTTTCTGTTTTTAATGGGTTAGTTATGGCACTTTCAAAATGAATGAACTCCCAGCCCAAAACCCCCAGTTCAATTGTCAGTTATTGCTGGCAGTTTATCAGCATTAGCTGATTAGACTCAGGATGATGGATTCCCCTGCCTGAGACCGAAGCAAAGCAGAGCAGAAAACCTCCCTTCCCTCCGTATTCTGTCACCCAGCAGTAATTGCTCTCTCTAATTCTGCCCCCCCCCCAGCCCCGCTGCAGCAACCTCTAACAGCAGCAGCTTTTGTTTTCAGCCTCCTTGCAATCACAGAGAAATAATAATAAAATAAAATTCAAATGAGAAGGAAGCTCAGCCCCAGCAGAATTTAATTGATGATCATTACACTTTGGAATCTAAACTCTTTTAATTTCATTGTGTTTCACAGAGATGAATTATGAAATTACAGCTGGCCAATTATAGATCGTGCCTTTTGCTTTGCATGCCTTTCAGCTCCTCTCCTTTCCAAACACACCACTTCCCTCTGAACTGGGGATTGATACCAAGGGGGAAACGCTGCCCTTTCTTTATTACCCATGAAGCATCTTTCATCCCACTGGAGAAAAAGGAGGAAAGCAGGGCTGGGGGGTTCAGCCCATTTGTTCCCATCAGTAACTGGGGAACACAGCACCTTGGGCAAGGAGCCATGCAAGGATACCCTATGGCTGGGGAACACTCCAGGCTCTGCATCCCCTTTCAGGCTGGGCTGGCAGCTCTCTGCAGTGCTGCAGGACACACTGAAGTGGCCTTTGGAGAATGGAGGTACCATCAGAGCACAGTGATGCAGAGCTGCAGGACAAGGAGCACCTCTATAGGGGCAGCAAGCAGAGGGATGCCACAGCCTCACCAAGGGCACTCACTTGGGCCATGTCATCCCAGCACAGCTCACCCACATGGTCCCAAGGTGTCTCCTTCACTTTCACATGGAGTGCTTTTATTACAGAGCTGCTCTGG
Source organism: Tetrao urogallus (assembly GCF_951394365.1). NCBI lineage: Eukaryota > Metazoa > Chordata > Aves > Galliformes > Phasianidae > Tetrao > Tetrao urogallus. The sequence goes on along the minus strand of NC_136835.1, from coordinate 1,606,037 downwards.
CTCTTTGATTATTTTCCACCCAACCCCAGGGCTGAATGGGAAAATAAAGCCTTTCGCAAACTGTCACTCGGAGAAAAATCCATGCCACACCACCACAGCTCTGCAAAATAAATAAGTGGAAAGTGATAAATTTTGGCTGTCTTAAGAAGACGAGCCAGCATTGCTTATCAACCCCGATTTGACCAGATAGCAGCTTCAGAAAACAGACACTGGTCTTGGTGTAATAAATGAAAGCAATAAAGCCAAAGTGCCTCCTCAGAGCCATCACTAAGAGCTGCAATGCCTCGGAGGAGCAGGAGCTGCTCCCCAGGTGCAGAGGGAGCCCTGCAGGTGCTTACACCTCACCCCATAGATCCTGCCCCATAGATCCATTCCTGCTCCTGCTGCTGCTCCCCAGCATCCCATAAAGCAGGAGCGAGCCTCAGGCTGCGCCTCCAACAAACATCCCCAGAGCTGCTTTTCCTTAAAGAGGTGTCTATTTAACACAATTTCCATCACAAGTGGCTGCTTTGCATTTCTTCTGGCTTTATTAAAACTGATTTCCTATTTGCACGATACAAGCTGATCTGATTACATTTCCATTTTCCACCCCTCCCGAGAAGGGTTTCGCTCTCTGAAGACAAAGTGGCCATCAGGGCTGCCCCCCTGCTCACAGCTCTCCTCGAGGGGACCAGGCACAGACACACAGAGTTGGAGTTCCACAGAGCTCTGCAGCATCCCACAGCTGTTTCCATGGGGACAAGCAGGCTGTGATTGGGCAGGCCTGATCCTGCTTTTGCTCATACAAACATCAGTCAGAAGGCATTTGCCTTGCAGAGAAACAGAAACCATTGAGGTCAGGCCATGCGCGGGCCCAGGAGCCCAGCACCGTGGGGTGCTGCTCAGTGCTCTGCCCATTCCTATGGAGCTCTTTGAGCTGATCCACAGGGCTGTCACAGGAACAGCAATGCAGCTTCAAGCCTGGCACCAGAGGGCAAAAAAGCCCATGAAATTGATAAAAATAAGGCCCCCAGCCCTGTGTTCCCCATGCGACTCTTACAGAGATGCTTCCACTCAACAGCAATGAGAAAGTTTCATTTTTTATTGAAGACTTTTTTCAAATTAGCCGACAGCCATTAATGCCCCCACACTCCACAAAGCTTCGTAATTCCTCCCCACCCCCCTCTATCACTCCATCACCAACCTCATTGGAAGCCATTACTGGGAAGATGCTTTGAAGCACCAACTTTATTAAGATGGATTTGGCCTGCCTCTGGTTTTGACAAGTCCAAAGCAAACACACGGGGCCATGGGGGAGATTTGGTAATAATTACCATCTTTAATTACTACTAAAACATCAATTGCTCTTGTTCAATTAGTATCACAGATTCAGGCACAGCGAATTTTGTAAGCTGAAAATTGATTTCTAAACACTTAATGCAGATCCGAAATTGCTAACCTGATAAGGGTGCAATGGCAGAACAAGCACGCCATCGGTGAGGAACTCCGTGCTGATGTAATTGCTTTGGTGAAAGATTAATAACTTGTATACTTGCATCTTGTACATCAAGTAGGAGTTGCTTGTAGGGGGGAGAACACACAAACAAGGACAGAGGTAATTAGACAAGAAGTGAAGGCAGATGCACTTGCAGCCCATCAACTCAAGCAGTGCTGGGGTTCGATGGAGGCTCCGTGGCATTGGAGCAGTAAATAGGGGGTGAACCAAGACACCCCAAATACTCCACTTATCAAAAGCAAGCAAACACTGACAGCAGAACTCTGAGGAACTCCATTCTGAGATCCAGCTTTCACCACTGGCCAACACTTCCATCCCAAGAGCTGGCTCTTGGGCATTCCCATGGAGGAGGAAGAAGAGGAAGATGGGAAGGAGGACACAGAGGCACAGGATTGGGCCCATTGCCCTGCCCATGTCCTGCACTGGAGCCATCGAGCACCTTGAAGGATACAGCTAATTGTCACAGATCAGCAGCCCCATCTGCATAATGAAGTGCAGAAGGGATGTTTAGCTCATCTATTTTTGAGAAGCTTTACCTTTAATTTCATTTAGCTTAAGAAGGGCACGTCACTCAAACTCAGCTGGTCATTTATAAAAACATTTCAATTGTGTCAGTGCAGAGCTGTCTTTAGGCCTAAATGGCTCTCATACCAACACCGAATACTAATAGGGACAGCACCGACACAGGAGAGAGGGACCCGTGATTAAATTGTCAGCAAGGAAGTCTTCTCCCTGCTATTCTCATGCAATATTACATGCAGAAAAAATCTCTACCTTTCTACATCACAAGTAGCAGTTCCCTTTTTTTAGCCTTCTGAGCAACATTTTTGTTAGTGAAATATCAAGATTAAAGTATTGACTGCCTGTGGAAGTCCATGGGCAGCCGATTTCTGAAGAAAGCTTTAAATGAAGGCTGCTTGCAGACTCTTTATGCAGTTTAAAGATAGACTGCCTTTGTTTTTGAACAATGAGAAAACGAATTAAATTAGCTTAACCCTCCACTAGCCAGTCTTCAGCACACCAAAAGCCCTGGTCTACTGCTAGGGAAGGAGCTGCCCCCAGGGTCTACCTGTCCCCATGGAACACCAAGCCAAGGAGCCACCAAGGCTGTTGGCAGGCTGACACACGGCACAGTATCTCTACCCATTCATTTCCCCTATAGCAACAGACGCCTGCAACAGCCCAATTTGGGGATTGTCCAACCTGTGACTCAGCCCCCAGCATCCTCACAGCAGCCCAAAGACAACGCTCTCACCAGATCTTTGTGACAAATGAAGGGCGAGTGACTGAACGGACACTAAGAGGGTGCTGCTGCCTATTTGTGTGCTGCATTTCATCCTTTTTCATCTGCTCTGCCTTCCATCCTCCCTCCCGCACTGCTCCACCTCCCACACCTACCAGGAACTTAAAAGGAGAAACTTAGCTAAAATGTTGAAAGCCAGAAATTCAGTGTGTGCCTTTATCTTTGTCACAGGTGGCTGCAGAGACCTTTTTTACATTGCTTTCTGTCCCACACTACACAACCCTTCTTTCTCCTTCCAGCACTCCCTGGAAACCCCTCACAGAGCCCATCCATCAGTTTTGCAAGGTTTTATATCATTTCTCAACACCACATTATTCCCAATTGTCACCGCCACCCTTCTAACATGACACAGAGCAGCAGAAGGGCCCCGGGAGGAAGGTAACCCCTCCACCCAAGGAGCATCCCACAGCCAGAGCTGCATTTCCCCACTACCAAAAACTGCATTTTTCCTCTAACAAAGCAAACAAAAATCCCATGCTTGGGATGAGACTTACCTATAGCTTCCAAAGCTGGAGAGCAATTCCCATTCCCTACAGCACCAGGTCCCACCAGCCCCACACCTCCAACCCACCTCTATTTCTAGGCTCTCCATCTGCCCAATTATCCCACCCAGGCCCTTGGTCATTAATGAGCAGAATGCAGCTCAGGTGGGCAGCGATTCCTGCTCACCTGAGAGCTCTGCAGTACTGTGCAGCACCTGCGAGCTGATTAAACACACACTGAAGTTGGAGAGAGGGCTCTGAACTAATTAGCACATGCACAGCCACTCATTACTACTATTACTATCACATTATGAATTTCCCCACCTCTCATCTGCAGCTTTTCAGTCACTTCATTTCAATCTGCTATAGCATCAAGAGATGGAAATTAAGCCCAAGTGTTTATCCCAGTGGCACACAGCCCCTTCCCTTGCCCCACCATGCCCAGTGCACTCTCCCCGTCTTAATCCGGGTTGGATCTGATGGCCATTTTAACCCTAAAACCCAGATCTTGCAGCACACAGCACAGAGGTGTTCCCATCTTCTATAAGGGAGCTAGCAAATGCACGAAAGTGCACAGGGCAGCACCGGAGAAGGGAAGAGGATATTGTGGTTGAGGCATGTTTGTTGAGAGTCATTAGCTACTCCCTCCGATCAGTCCATTACCATAAACTTAAGCTTCCATATTCTTTCATTTTAAATGAATTTTCATATCAGATTTCCAAATGAACTCTGCCTCCAGTCAGCTCCCATTTATCTAATAACGCTATGCAAATATTTTGTTATATTTCAATGAAATATGTCGAAAACTATTACCCAGTGCATTATCTCAGCATCAGCACACAGACCCTGGTCTCCACCACTGGCAGGCTGTCACTCACCATGTTCCAAGTGAAAGCAGGACATAACTGTCCCCAGCACGAAGGTGACCTCCGGCAGCCATGGTGGGGGCTAAGGGAGGACACCATCCCTGCCTAAATGCTGTTAGAATGCCCAGATGTGGGCAGGACGTGCTGTGGTCACCCTCCATCGTCATCCTGTATGGTCACCCTTCATGGTCAGCCTCCATCATTGTCCTTCATGGTCACCCTTCATGGTCACCCTCCATCTTTACCCTTTATGGTCACCCTTCATGGTCACCCTCCATCTTTACCCTCCATCTTTACTCTTCATCGTCATCCTTCATGGTCAGCCTCCATCTTTACCCTTCATGGTCACCCTTCATGGTTACTCTCCATGATTACCCTTTGTGGTCACCTCTCACACAACCAGGTCCATAACCATATGGTACCCGTGACGCAAAGATGGTTTTGTTCCTCAGAAAGAAACACCAAAATGATTCCTTGGGGGTACGCAGTGGGAAAAACCCATTGCAAGCCTGTATTTTGGAGTGCCCAGGATAGATGCACCATTCTGCTGTCAGCAGAATGAACCACCCATACAAAAAAAAAAGCTCTGATTTCCAGCAGGCACTGCCTGGTACCCCTTCGGCAGCACTCAGTGCTTCTCCTCCCTCCCCTCAACTTGTTATTGCCAAAGGACACAATGTGCCACCCCCACCCCCACAGTGCATCCCCTTCTCCTCCCGATCTGAGAACTTGGCTTTACTGATTCTTTTTTTTTTTTTATAAGCACTTTCATATTTTTAATTGGTATTCTGAAAACTCAGAGCCTTCCCCAAGGAGCCGGGGTGTTTGTCTTCAAAAAGCCTTTATATATATATATATATATATAAAAAAAAGAAAGGACGTGGTTTTTTAAAGTACAAATGTTCCTGGCATGGATGAATGAGCTGCCATGTGCCCTCTGTGACCTGCCCCAGACAACTTTAAAGTCAGAGTGTGAGCCAGGAGGAGAAGCACTGCTCACTGTTGCCCATCTCCTGCCCTCATCATCCCCAGGCCAAGGGCAGCGTGCTGCTTCCTGCAGAGCTCACCTGGACTGGCTCCGGACAGAGCCAAGAGAAGAGCTGCAGCCCCACCACTGCGCTTCCAGCAAATTAAATAACTGAAACTCCCTTTTTATTTCCCATTTGACAGTAATATATTGCAAATGTGGCTGGTTTTGACATCCTAATATTCAGGCTTGCGTCCCTTGGGATACAAACGTCGTCTGTTATCTGAGCAAACGAATTGCGCCGGGACAGTACAGAACGGGAGGATGGAGAGGACAGCAGTGCCTGTGCTGAGCCCACCTGCACCCACACCCTAGTGGGGCTCCAACAGAGCATCCCATCCTCATCCCAAGGGGAATGGACAGCCCCTGCCTGGAGCACGAGGTTGATGTGCTCTCATCTCCGGCACTGCGGGTCACAGCATTGTGGGGTGAATAGGGAAAATGCAGAGAGCGTGGTGAATAGGGAAAGTGCTGCTGTGCTCAGTGGGGGGCAGCCTCAGTGATTAGCGAGGCGGTGGCAGCGCTTTTGTCTTTCTCCCATCTCCAGCTTGCTGCCTTTTCTTTGCCAGGGACGTGCCTGGCCCATTGCTGGGTCCATGCAGAGAGCCCCAAGATGATCGCCCGCTGCGCGCCCGGCTTTCAATGCGCAGCTCCTGCATTTCACCAGGCTCTTTAGTCCCTGCTACAGGACAGGGTAACACGCGCAAACAAAAAAAAAACTCACAAAAAGCCTGATCAGTGCTTGTCAGCCCTGAGCAGTGCTGAATAGCTCAATCACAGCCCCTCTGCTGCCTCCCTTCCTGGGCAAGAGCAAAAGCCCTCTTCATCGCAGCCCCGTGGGGAGCCCCTGTCCTGGGTGAGATAATGGGGGAGTGGAGGGGCCGGCCTGGGAGCTAGCTGCATTAGCAGAGCAGCCACAAAGGTGCTCAATGAGCTTTGCACAGCTGGCTTGCCAACCAAACGCTGTGCCCACATCAGTGCCCAGCACCACCTCTTTGCTGCTCCAGGCCCGTGCTCTCCAGCTGCTGGGCACCTTGAGCCAGCACTACAACAGCACTCCGTGGCCCCATAGCACCTCCCCAAATCCCAGTGAGGCAATGCCAGGGCTGCCTTTGGATGCCAGCAGCGTGCTGACCTGATCAGGATGGCAACAAAGCATCTGTCACACGGCTAATTTTATTAGGAGAGATCACAAATGGCTAATTTCCTTTTACTAATGAGTAAATTAGTTGAATCTCTGATCTGTTTTTAAGGCACTTATACTAATAAAACATGGAGTGACAGCTAAATTTGTTATGAGACGCTGTGACGTGTGGTGGTGAAGGCACGACAAAGCAACAGGCAGGGGATGCACAGGGGATGCGTGGTGGATGCTGAAGGGTTAAGAGGGGATGCAGAGGGGATGAGTAGGTGATACACAAGGCATGCTCAAGGGAGACACAGGGGATGCAGAGGGAGTGCACAGAGGATCTGCAGAGGATTCAGAGAGGATGCATAGGAGATGTGTAGGCAATGCACAGGGTTACACAGCCCACCCATATCCCCCACACAGAGCAGCCAAAGCTGCCTGCCCATGCTGACCCAGGGCAATGGCACCGAGGTGATGAGGAGGAAAAAGGATTTGGGTCATTGCAAGGAGCTCCAGCCCTCCCCTTCTCCCTCAGGGTCCTGCTGCTGGGCAGCCCTTGGAGCAGCCACTCTGCACCCTCCACTCCTTTGGCTTCATAAAGCCATAACAGCCAGAACACTCCTTTTTTATTTTCTTCCCTTCATTTTTAGGTATGTGGAAGGAATAGAGGAACCTCCTCGCAGCCCGGATAGAGGTGCCAGGAAGGGAGCTGCCCTCCTGGTAGCTGCTGTCAGCACTTGCTGGTGCAAATGGGAGAATCGCTCAGGGCAGTGGGAGCCATGTGTGGTTTCCATACTGCACCCACCACTGTAGGATGAGCACCAGTAGAGAAGGGAAAAGCCTCCATGCTCAGAACTCCCCTTGGAGACAGCACAACGCTGGCAGCCCGCCTCTCCCAGCTCACCCTCAGGCTTAGGCTGTATCAAAAAATCAATTGATTATGTTGCTATATGTTTAAGGAATAAAAGTGGGGCTTATAAAAAAAAAAATCCTTTGAGCAAGCAAGACAAAAACGAAGCTCATGGCTGAGTGCAGAGCAAATGTAGGCTTTTTTTTTAATCTTCTCAAGCGCTATTCTCCTGCAGAAGGAATTGATTGTTGGATGTCACTTAATCAAAGGCAGAGGCTGATTCCTGGCTACCCAGCCTCCTGCTGGGCTTGGCTGCCGAGCTCCACCAGCACTGACCCCACTGTCCATGTGGTGATCACTGCCCTTACAGCACAGATCCTGCACACCGCATGCCAGCAGCTCAGGAGTCGCTCAGCAATAGCAGGACAAGGATGCCTGACTGTGCTAGGGAGAGACAAAATGCCTCTTTTATAATGTGACAGCATGCAGCGGGTGATGCGTCATCATGGAATCATAGAATCACAGAACGCCTCGGGTTGGAGGAGACCGTAAGGACCTGGGCACAGCACTGCAGGTGGGACCTTGCAGGGGCAGAGCAGAGGGGCACAACCCCCTCCCTCTCCTCTCCTCTCCTCTCCTCTCCTCTCCTCTCCTCTCCTCTCCTCTCCTCTCCTCTCCTCTCCTCTCCTCTCCTCTCCTCTCCTCTCCTCTCCTCTCCTCTCCTCTCCTCTCCTCTCCTCTCCTCTCCTCTCCTCTCCTCTCCTCTCCTCTCCTCTCCTCTCCTCTCCTCTCCTCTCCTCTCCTCTCCTCTCCTCTCCTCTCCTCTCCTCTCCTCTCCTCTCCTCTCCTCTCCTCTCCTCTCCTCTCCTCTCCTCTCCTCTCCTCTCCTCTCCTCTCCTCTCCTCTCCTCTCCTTTCCTCTCCCTGCTGCCCCCCCTCTGTTGCTGCAGCCCAGGGGACTGTCAGCCTTCTGGGCTGCAGGCGCAGACTGCTGCTTCTGCCCATCAGGACCCCAAGTCATTTGCTTTGCAGCACACTCAGGGAGCTATTTCCCAGAGCTGGTCCAGCTCAGGATATGGAAGATGAGGATGGGAGGAGAACTGTGCTCTCCTGTTGCTCCTCAACCTGTAACCAGGAGCTAATCCAGAGCGCAGCTCCGTCCCACTCTGCCCCATGCACACCTTTCCCTGCCCCAGCACCTACTGGTTTTGGAAGGTGATGCTGGCAAGCTGCTGGGAGGTTTTCTATTAAAATCTGAGAGGTAGGATGAAAAAGGATTGGCGCCCATGAATATTCTGTAGGAGGAGATGGATTAGTGTCTGAGACATATCTGAAGGGATTTGCAAGGGAATTATTTATGGTGGTAACAAGTAAGCACTCATTTAGCTTATATTATACATTATACAAACAAGGCATTGAGCTCTGGAAGTTAAGGCAGTAATGCCACTCTAAATTAAATTCATCAGTGCCTTAATTAAGATCTATATTTAGTTCTTAATTAAGGGGAGTGGCGGTAGGGTTTAGATGTTTGCAAGGAGGGATCCTGCACAGTGCTGAGGGCTGCTGCCATGCAGTGCTGCCCACAGCAGGGACTGATGGGGATGTGCTGGGGATGTGCCCTGCCAAGGAGCAGCCCTTTCCTATGAGGACAAACAGCACTGCTTCACCAAACCCATCAAGTGCAACGTTTTCTCCTTTCCTTTCACAATTTAGCCACTGGGCTGCCTTTCTGTCTGCTTCTGTTGGAACTGCAGGTGGAAACAGCCCCAGTGCCTGTAGGCAGGCAGAGGAACGGGAAGTTTGAGAGGAGAAAGTGAACTCAACTGCAATTGGGATATCAAAGCAGCGGAGCACGTGGCTTTCTTCTCCTGCCTCCCTCGAATCTGATTCATCAGCGGCTGCAGTGCGCGGCTTTGATCCCAGAAATCAAACCCCAGTCTGATGGGTGACTTGATGTTATGCTAATCCAAGTTGATTGAGCTGAGATAATTACACTTCATCCAGGTTTCCTGGGAGTTTTGAATAAATATTGATGCACAGCTGTCCCCTGCGCAGGTACACGGAGCTGCTGCTGGCTCTGCCCCCTGCCTGCACTCACTGCCAGGCCAGCACAGAGGGAACTGCTGGTTGGTGCTGGGCACTGGGCAGCACCATCCAAGGGACCACCAGGAAGCAGAAAAAGCTGAGTTCCTGAGAGGTTTCTGTAGCTCCAAAGGGAGCAGAGGACTCAAGCTCAAACTTCACTTCTATTATGAGCCCAAGGCTGCACACATACATTCTCTCTCTTGCTCTTGTCATGCTGCCTCCTCCTCCCAAGCAGAACAGCACAGCATCCTCTTGGTGGCCACCTGCCTCACTTCCCCTCCACTACTCTCTTTCTAAGCAAGAGCTGAGGAGCAACTACCCCAAAGCAGACGTGGAAGCCTTGGGATGAGGCATCCCATTTCAGATCAGAGGTGTCTAGCTCAGATTTGGGGTGGTTCTGAGGAATGTGGGGCAGTGCTGTGGCAGCTCTGTGTGCCCCAGGCATGGGCAGCTGCCAGCACGGCTCCCACTGCCGGGAGCTGCCTGCGAGCACGGCTTTGGGTCCTCCAGCAATAACACCCCAGAGGGGGCTGTGATGGCTTCTCTCAAGCTCACGGCTGTCACAGCACAAACAAGCCAAGCTATGATGCCTCCTCCCTTCCCAAGCGACATTTAAGTAAAATAAATCAGCAAAAGCCGTATAAATGAATGTCACAGAAGCAAAACACCGCATCTCCCACTCTGCTCCCATGCCTTTGAGCATGCAGTGATGATGAGCAGCTTGGTGTTACCAAGCTCTCAAGGTTTGCAAACATTTTGCAGAGCCAGCGTGGGGTGAGACCGCATGGCAAAGGTGACAGAGGTGGGGACAGAGCTGCTCAGCATCAACTCCATAGGCTCAGAGAGGGGACACAAATGGGGAGACCCCAACTCGGGTCTGAAAGAGACACAAGAAAACAAGCTAATCAAATTACACATTCCTGAGAACCATTTATAAGCCGTGTGCATTCTTTAATCTTAATTAGAAATCTTAGCAGCTCCTGCCGACTCTGTAATCAACGTTTAAACATGGCTGACCCCCATCGTGCTAACCTTGAGAGGCAGGAGCAGGTATTTGATGAGGGAGCTGGGGAGAGCCGGCCTCGCCGCGCTCCCTGCAGCCGGGGAAGCCTGGGGGTACAGAGCCTGAGATCAGAGCGGAGCTACGGGTAATGATGAGTGTTATGTCTGAGCTCTAATTAAACAGTGCTCGCTGACAATTCCATGAGCCCCTAATAATCCCTCTCATTTGGCTCAATAACAGCCGTATTTGCAAATAAATATTGTTTCCTTGCGCTCCCTGCAAGGGCAGGCGGTTGGGAGACACTGCTGGCAGCTCGGGGCTGGGTCCAGGGGAAACAACAGCGATATTGGAGGAGTGGAGCAGGCACCCCTCTGTTGCTGCAGCCCAGGGGGCTGTCGGCCTTCCGGGCTGCATGCTCACACTGCTGCCTCACGTCCCGCTTCTGCCCATCAGGACCCCAAGTCCTTCTCCGCAGGGCTGCTCTCAACGAGTTCTTCTCCAGTCTGCCTGGACCTGCCTGGAGCAGAACCCCATGACGGGTGTCAGTTATGCACCAGCACATCCCAGGGATGTTTCAACACCTTCCAGCAGCTGCTGCGCAGCTGTCCCAGTCCTCCCCAGCACAGATGATTTCCTTCTGGAAGAAAACAAATGCAGGCACAACCAACAGGGCCGTGCTTATGGGGAAATCAATAGCCGGTCGGGCGCTCGCCAGTAAGTATGACATGTTGTATACAGGCCCTCTGCAAACACCATCATCTCCTGCGTTATTAATGGGCAGCGTTTGCTGCCTCTTCATTAGTGCTGAATATAAACAGAAAATCGTTTACTTACTGCAGCTTCCAGCTCCAGCTAAGCAAATTTAGACAGGGAAAGTCAAACAAGGAGTTTGTTGTCTGGCTAATTGTGCGCAGGGTGGAAAGTTTGGATGCGGCAAAGCTGGCAGCTACCAAAGGATACTGGGGGGGGGAGATGGGCAGAAGCCCACCTGTGTGACTCAGCCATCAGCTTTCCCCTCAGCAAGCCTCCCCTTATGCAAAGGCCCAGCCTGCATCCTGATAACTCAGTGCTAGAGTTGCTTTGGTTTATTCATGTTTTTTTTTTTTTTTTTGCTAAGCACATCAATGAGAGCAGGAGCACTCATTTGGAAGCGGAGGAGCAGAGCCCCTGGGACACTGCCTGTTGTGTGTCAGGACTGCGGCTGCTATTGGGCTGGAATTGCTGGAGGAGGAATTAAAGCAGCCCTGCTTTGTACAACCAGATGAGCTTTGTGTTTGTCTTATATTTATTGTGCTTTGGTTTCCTTCCAGGGTCCCCCCAGCCCGCCTGCATCGGTGCATCCCTGCAGCTGGGGGTGAATGCAAAGAGACGCAGAAGTGCTGCAGTGTTTGGCCAGATGGGCTGACCATCAGATGGACAGACAGACCCACCTGCAGGGCTTTCTGCACGTGCTTTGCCCAAGCTGGATGGGATACGCAGCACTCTGCCTGCTCCCTGCCCTGTGAGCTCCAACCCCTGGCTGCTCTCTTCTCTTCCAAGTCTTCTTTGAAGCTGAGGAGTAAACAAAGCAGCGGTGGTAATGGAGAGAGCCACCAACCCCAGTGTTACTCATAGAGTTTGCAATTATTTCATAACCTCTTGGTGACTTGAAGCAATGCAGCCAAAAATCCTTCCCTCCAAAGGAAGAACCTACAGGGCACTGCATCCTGGGTACCGCCATGCATAATGACAAATAAGCAGCAAAGACAGAGATTTAGCCATAATTAAAGCTACCAATGGAGGACTCCCATGTTCTCTGAGTTAATAACTGCAAGCACGCAGCAGGCCATCAGAAAGGGAAGGAACATCACCCACATCGTCTCCAAAACATCCCCAGCCCCTTCCCCTAGAAGCAGCTCCCCAAGTGCCTTGGAAATAACAATACCTATAGTATTAATTAAACCAATAAGAGAATCGTGGATTAATTAAGCCATATCCCTTCCTTACCAGCTGCTGAGAAGCAGTGACAACGTCCCCACCCCCACCGTGTGCCCACCGCCCCATTCCTCCACACCAAGGAGGTTGGATTTGTTGGCATTCCTGCTTCTGGTCACGGTGAAAATAAATAAATAAGGGGGAGAAAACTCCCCGTGAACATGAGTAATGGGCCGGGAACGAGCAACCCGAGATAAAACTGAATAATAACATGTCAAAAACTACACGATGTGGGTTTTTATTCCCCAGCGGAGTTTCCTTCCTTCTAATCCATCACGGCGGAAGATGCAAGATTACTGCTTTCAGGGAAAAAAAAAAAAAAAAGAAAAAAAACCTCCAGGAGATAAATGCGAGTAAATTAGGGTTTATTATATTATTTAGGACGGTATCGTTTCCGACATTCCGTTATTAAATTCTTTACGCCCCTTGCAGTGGCTGCGCTGGGCATCCCCACGTGGCCCCGTGGTTGGGACCGAAGGGGTGGCAGCCCCCAGGTGGGGTTGAGCTCTGCCCCCCAGTGGGGCCGTTTGGGGACGTGGGCACGGCTGGTGGCGCCCCGCACCGAGGCGCAATGAGCCCCATCTCGCTCCCCTCCCTTCTGAACTGAGGTGCCGAGCGTTTTTCTGTGAATTGCAGTGAAATTACAGTTCCATCAATAATGAAAGGCTTGTCCTGTGGAGGGGACGCTGGCAGGAAGCAGCCGTCCTGCTGAAAGACAAATGTACCCTGTATTTAAATCAAGCGGCACGGATGCTCGCTGGTGGATGGCCTTTCTATTAGCAGGGAAGCGGAGCTTGCTGGATAGGTCAGCACTGTCAGAAAAACGAAAGGAGACCACAACTCCGAGACAAGCAAAGCAGGTAGGGAAAGGTGAACTTTGTCACGGTGGGGAAAAGAGCCTTCTGACAGCTCTGGTGCTCTTCGTGAGCATCCAGCTCCTCGGTGTCCCAATGACAGTGGCTCCTGCCCGTCGGTGCCACCCATCCTGCCCGGCCCCAGGTCCATCCCTGCAGATCCACAGCACAGAAGCACAGCTACTTTGGGGCGAGGTGGCACCCAGCCCTTCCCATCAGCTCTCCCGAGCTCCTCCACGGCTGTTAACTAGAACGGAGCTGACAGAGGAGGATTACCCACTCCCAGGAAGCCGGCGTGATTGTGTTTACTCGGAAACCTGGGCCTATTTAGTTGTCGGTGTGCATCATTAATCTTCTTCTACAATCCCTTCCCCATCTGCTCCCACTTTTTAATGAACTGCCACTTGCCACACTCAATAAAATCAGCGCTTTGCAAGGAGCGCGGCGAGAAGGGGGAAGAGAGGAGGGATGGAGGAGGGAGGGGACGACAATAAAGATATGCAGTTGGGTTTGGGAAGATGCCGTCTTATCTCCACGGGCAAATGAATCGCGACATCCCTCCATGAGACACTTTGGGCTGTCGTGCCCCCAAGCAAGTTACTAATAACCACATCAGACCGAGCTGAACGCAAATCTTACAATGCAAAATGTCAGCCCAAGTTTGAGCCCAGCGACAGTGTTTTACACAATTATTTTCAGTGCATGAATACTGCAGGCGGCACCGAGATTGTAGTTTTCCAGCTTGCTGGCAGCTCTGGGGATTCATCCGATATCAGGCTATTACCTTCTGATTACTTTACTTGGCAGTCAACCCATTCAGAGCTGGCAAATAAACAATAGGGAAGAGTGTGATGGGGAGCTTAGCTTTCAAATTACACTTTTCAATCATTTGTCACACCAAAGGTATAATGAGTGTTTAATACAAAACTCAAAAGACTGAAGGGCTAGGGTGCGAGAATGCTTTCTTTCTGCACTGAAAGCTCCATTGAGGCGGAGCTCTGAAACTTCAGGAGCCTGTTTCTCCCATGAAGGTCTTTGTTGGGAGCGGGCACTCAGGGACAGGGAGCACCCAAGCACAACACCGAGCCCCTTCAGCTTGCAGACCCCACAGGACAGGAGGCATTATTGCACACCAGTGGCTTTCTGCATGATTCCCCCACTTCTGCTTTGGTTTGTGGCTCTCCCATTTATGCAGTTGAACCAAGATCTCCCCCTTGGAGCTTGAAGTCATTCCCCCTTGTCCTGTCACTATCATAGTCGCTCCCACTCCTGCTTGTAAGCTCCCTTCAAATACTGGAAGGCCATAAAGAGGACTCCCTGCAGCCTTCTCCTTTCTTCACAGCAGAGGTGCTCCAGCCCTCTGAGCATCCTCGTGCCCTCCTCTGGACCCGCTCCAGCAGCTCAGCATCCCTCCTGACCTGGGAGCCCCAGGCCTGGGCACAGCACTGCAGGTGGGGCCTTCCAGGGGCAGAGCAGAGGGGCACAACCCCCTCCCTCTCCTCTCCCTGCTGCCACCCCTCTGTTGATGCAGCTCTTTTGATGAGCCCGTGACTCAGTTTGTTTTGTCTGTGATCAGCATTGCTTTCCAGGCAGGAAGAGATAGCTGTCAGCTCACCTGCTCCGGTACGACACCCAACCCCACACCCTCCTGGGGACTGGGAGCTGCAAATTCATCCACGCCATCCCTCACTTGACTGTAAAGAACTGCATCAGCAGAGCAAAAGAATGGTGAACAAGGCCGTGCACAGGCACAGCGAGAGCCCTCTCCATGCCACGCAGGCTGGTGCCCCCTCTCAGCTCCCTCCATGCCCTTCATGTGCCCAGCACTGAGGGCCACATGGAGCTGCACACCCACCTGTGCTACCCTCCAGTGTTTGTTGCCTTAACATTACCACGATCAGATTATCTCATGTTAATGTGGATCTAATGGATAAATCCATATGAGCTCTGGAGTTGTTCGGTATTAATTAAATGTCGCCATTATAACACTTGGATTGCTGCGTGTTTATTGCTCACTGCAATTAGCAGATGAAACCTGCGCTGCAGCTGCGCTCGTCTCCCCACGCTGAGCACCCTATGGTGCACTGCACCCACCCAGGGCTCAGCAGCTCCCCCAGCCACCCCAATGCCACCTGTGCACGGCCTCAGCCCCAGAGTGGGGCCCAGTCAAGCTGGAAAAGACCATCGAGTCCAACCATTATGGGTGAGACTGTCAGTCCCTGCAGCCTCAGTCTCTGCAACCCCAGTCTCCTGCCCACAGCACAATTTCCTGCTGCAAGGCTGGGAAGTAAAAGCAGCTTTCAAAGGCGAGAGGATGCTGCCTCGCTCCCCCAAGGTGTTTAAGTTCTGTCTCGTTATTCAGGTTCGCAGTCCCTCTGCCCACATGTCAGACGAGAGAGAAGAATAGAAATCGCTCCTTAAAGTTCACAACCCATCACTCCAGCTTTCAGAAATACAAGCAAAAATGGCAAAGCAGTAGGGGGAAAATCCATTTCTTTCGCGATGATCTTTCCTTCGAACATGTCCTGTTGATTTGCAGTCAGGGAAAGGCGAGTGTGTTTGTCTGAGATAGGGGAATCAGATCTGTCTAAACTCTTCTTTACTCCAAACTATCCCCTTCAAAAGAGCTCTTTAAAAAAAAAAAATAGAAAAGCCAAGAGAGAGAAATCTCTCCTGTTCCAAGACCTTTCTGTTGTGAGCTTGCCCTCTGGAAATAGCAGCTGGAAGTTTCAACCTTTTCCTGTACTGCTGACAGACTTTGGGCACTGTGACCACTGCCTGGAGCCTGCGGTGAGCAGGAACACGGCTCTCCCCAGCAGTGGCACTGGGGCTCAATGCCACCACCTCCAATGGTAACACAGGGTACCTCATCTCCTTCCATGACCAGGTGACCCACCTGGTGCGTGAGGGAAAGGCTGTTGCTGTAGCCTACAGCAAAGCTTTTGACATGGTTTCCCATAGTTTTCTCCTGGAGAAGCTGCAGCTCTCGACTGGGACAGGTGCACTCTTTGCTGGGTAAAGACAGGTTGGGTGGCTGGGCCCAGAGAGTGGTGGTGAATGCAGTTACATCCAGCTGGTCACTGTGCTGCTCCCCAGGGGTCGGCATTGGGGCCGTCCTATTCAGTGCCTTTATTGATGATGTGGATGAGGGCACTGAGTGCATCCCAGCAGGTTTGCAGACAGCTCCATGTGGGGGGAAGCGTGGATCTGCCCGAGGGCAGGCAGCCCTACAGAGGGACCTGGACAGGCCGATGGCTGGGCTGAGGCCAACGGGACGGAGCTCAAGCAGCCGAGTGCCGGCTCCTGCACTTTGACCACAACAACCCCACGCGGCGCCGCAGGCTTGGGGCAGAGCGGCTGCAAGCTGTGCGGAGGGAAAGGAGCCGCGGCACCGCCAGCCCCGCACCCCATGCATCCTTTCAGCTCCCCTCCTCCTCCCCCCCAGTCTCTGGGCTGCACACACGGAGCGTTGCGGCTCGGTCCGTCCCGTCGGATGCGGTTCGCGGCCCCGCAGCCCGCGCCGGTGCAGCAGCGCCACCTCCCGGCCGCGCTGCGGGAACGGCCACGGAGCAGCAGGGAACGCGAGCTGCGGCGCCGCGCTGCTGCTGACGGGAGAGAAGCGAGCTGCACTTCGGGCTCATCGCGCATCTGGGACGGGTTTTGCTTTTTTTTTCTTTTTTGTCCCCTCATTGTCACCCCGCAGGCCGTCATTACGAAGAGCCCCACGGGTCAGAGCGTAAGTCTCACTGATGATCTGGGACCTGCAGGCCTTTGCGTTTGTGACAAACGGCAAGTAATTGGTGTTCTATAGAACGTGCCCCGTGGGCATTTGTCCCAGAACGTCGGGATGAGATCAGTTCAATATTGTGCCTGGTTTTATCAGACAGCAGCCAGCCCGCAGCAAAGAGAAGCAAAAAGCAAAATGCAAAGCCATGCAAGCTCAGGAAGGGATAGGAGTTGGTCTGGGTAATCCTGGAGATGAGGGGAAATGAGTGGTGAGGGGAGCACAGCACCAGGGCGGACATCACCATGAGCCCCTTCCCCTACAGCTGCCAGGAGAGGGGTCAGGGAGAGCCAAGCAAAGGCACGCAGTGATTCTGCACGGAGCCAATTTAGTGAAGAGAGAGCAGGAGGGTTAGGGAGATGAGATAGCGGGAGAAAAAAAGAAGCGATGCAGGAGAATAAAGAGAGGGAATGAGAGAGGAGACGTTGATGCAGGAGGGAAGAAAAAAGATCAGATATGAAATACGAGAGAGCAAGGATAAAAGCTGTAAAGAGGCTGCACCGGCACTGCAGCTGCCACGACACGGCGAGGATTGTCTGTCTTGTTAAGCACTGTGACTGTATTGATAAATCTTAACCATCACCACGTACTATTCCTCCAGAACAAGCTGTTTCTGCACTTCCTTCAGAACTTGGGCTCTCTCGTTTTGTTTTGGTTTGGTTCTTCTCATCTGCCTCATCCCGCTTGCTATATATTCTTCCCATTTTGCAGCAATCCCTTTGCATCCCAGCACTGCCATCCCCTCCCACTGCCCTGTGGGGCTGCTGCTGTGCTTTCAGGACACAGGGAGGGCGCAGGGCAGCTCTGACTGCAGTGATGGCTGCTACTGATGTGTGCTGCCATGCATGGGCTGAACGCCAATGGGAACAACAATGCTCAAGGGTGAAACACAGAAGAGCAACATAAATTTTGTTACTTATATACATGAACTCACATATGTATTCTATGAGGGCTGCTCTGAAAGTAATGCCTCGTTTTATGATGTCAGCCCACCACATCAGAGCTGGATGCTGGTGGTGCAGCAGTAGAGGTGGATTCTTCCCACCAAGATCCATTGCATGTTGTTGCCGTGTGACAGATGGCAGCAGAGGGGCAGTCGGACACAATGGTGTCTGACACGGAAGCGAGGATGAAGCAAAGGTGTGGAATTGAATTCCTCTGGGAATTCAGTCTCACCCACTGACATCCGTCAATGGTTGGTGAATGTTTCTGGAGACGAACAACGGATGTGAGCACATTGAGAGCTGGGAGGTGCGTGCATTTCAGCAGTGGCAGCAGTGGGTCACTCCACCGGTGCACGTTCTGAGGTGCACATCATGCAGGCTCTTGTTCATTGCTGACAAAAATGCAGAGCTCATGGTGGGGACTGCGTTGAGAAACAGTGTCATGAGGCTGAGAAATTATCATATTGTGCCACTGTGCTCTTTGTCTCTGCTGTAGTTTCTACGGAAAGAAATGGGAAGCATTACTTTTGGTACAACCCACATCTACGCAGCCCCTTTGCTCAGTGTGGCCAAAAGGTTGAACATCCAAACCACTGCTTCCACCCATTTCAACCAGAGCTGGAGCTGGGACAGCCCATCTGCAGAGAACCCCACTGCTTCCCAACCACAGCATGCCACGCAAAGACAGCCCAGCGAATGTAGGGCACCAAGCAGCCCCCAATTAGCTCTTGATCTTAATTACACACATTACTGATGAGCTCATCAACTTAATCTAATTAGTCTGCAGAGCTCAATTGCTTGTCCCTTTTCCTTAAATAATGTGCCACGTAAGCCCGTTATCCCTTCTGATAAAACCTGCTCGCTCACACGATCCACCAGCCAGGCTGACAACCAACCCCACACACCTGTGGCACAGCACCCAGCCCCACACCCTGCCAGACGCCCCCCCGTGGGGCTGATGTGCTGCAGGGCTGCGCACACAGCTGGGGTCGGGCATCCCTTAGCAAAGCAATGAGGTCAGATCCTGCAGTGGAGAGGGGGCGGTCAGCCCCGCAGAGGCGAGCCAAACGCATCCATGACAAAAGCTTTGTGCTCATTACTGATTGACCGCCTTTGCTTTCGGCTCAGCCGTGCGGTGTTTCTTCTCCTCTGGTGAAAGCAGTAATCCTGGCACTTGTGGCTGTTTAAACAGGAAAACTCAGATAGCGGCCACAGCTTTGTCACCTCTGCTCCGCTCCATCAATCAGGGGCAGACCGATATCAGCCTTAACCCATCTGCTTTTCTCCCCTCCCAACAGCTGCAGAACCTCTGGATGCTCCACCGTCTTCCCCCGCCCGCCCCCTCTCTCTACACAGGAATCAATGAAATCCCCTAAAAGCTCATAACTCGGAGGTAATTATAAGAAGCATCAATTACCCAGCAATGTGGATTTCATGAATTCAATTAATTTGCATAGTGATCGATTCAGGCGGGTCCTCTCTGGGTCCCTGGAGAAAGTTAGGACATTGTTCTGCACGCTATTGATTTTACAATGTAAAACCAAAGCTCTCTCTCCTCTAATTCAGAGCTGCTCATTCAGCCATATTAACTTTCAGATCATTTATTTTTGTATGTCTTTCAACTCTGTTTGTTGCTATCACACAAATGCAGAGTATTACATTGTAGAGAATAATTGAATCAATACAGTCATGGTACTCTGGGTCTCCCAGACTCTCAGGAACGCGAGCTGGCAGGAGCCCACATGGAGCCTGAGAGGGCTTTTTTTTTTAACCTTTTCAGTTATTAAAACGCTCGTCTGGCTACATATTAACTTTCTGCACTGCGTGTTTGTTATTGTTTCGCATGCATTGGAGTGGGGGATGCACGAGCTTTGATGAATATGTGGAGAGGCTCCAGCGGTGTCTCCAAGCATCAGTGGATCCTCTGCTGAGATGCTGCTGCTGTGCAGAGGAGCCACGTGCTTGAAGGATGCCTGAGGCTGTGGGGCTGAGGAGGGCTGCTGTCCTGCTGTCCTGCTCTCCCACTGTCCCACTGCCCTTCTGTCCTGCTGTCCTCCTGATCTGCCATCTCGCTGTCCTGCCACTGTTCCACTGTTCTGCTATCACACTGCCCTGCCATCCCGCTGTCCCATTGCTGTGCTGCCCCGCTGTCCCACCATCCCTCTGTCCACTGCCCTGCTGGTCCTGCTGTCCTGCCACCCTGCTGCCCCACTGCCCTGCTGTCCCACTGTCCTTCTGTCCTACTACTCTGCCACCCCCCTGAGGGATGCCCAAGGCTGTGGGGGGCTACTATCCTGCTGTCCCACTGTCCTGCCATCCCACTGCCCCACTCTTCTGCTGCTCTTCTGTCCTGCTATCTCACTGTCCTGCCATCCCACTGCCCTGCTGTCCCAGCACCAAGCAGCCTCGGGGATGCTCGAGAGCCCCAGCACAGCGCTGTGCCCCCCAGCACGGTCAGCCCTCCTCCCCCTCTCCATTCTTCTCATCTGCAAACGGCCACCCGCAAATAAGGGAATCAGAGAGAGGGAAAAAAAAGAAACCTTCGAGTGAAAAGCACCGAATAAAAAAGGAATCCTCCTTCAGATTCAAATGGCTCTGAAAAGAGAGACAGTTTTTAATTTTGGTTCCCCTCCCATTGGGATATTAGACAGCTAAATAGCAGTGTGCCTGTTTCCTTCAGATAACCGGTTCCCAATGAGCACCCTAATTGTCCCCGGACCCTCTCTGCCACCGCACAGAGCAGGTCATTTACTGCACAGCACACGCAGCTAAATACAAATCCATTTTCCAAGGGAAAATTCCATTCTTATCTGAGTTCTGCAAGAGGGTTGCAAGCGGCCTGTGTTAATTGAAGCTTTGATGTTTGGTGGAGGAGGGCCTCTAATCAGCCGCACAAAGGGGCCAACGCGCCGCCGTGCACCGAGTGCGCAGGGCTTGCCTTGCAGGGAGGACATAAGGAGGAAGAAATGTGGATAAATGGTGCCCTGGAATGAGGGGCAGGGAGCACAGGTGCCCGAGCATCACTGGCAGGGCTGGGAACCGTGGCAAACTGTGCCCACGGCCAGCACATGCCGGGGCTCCGATGGGTAAGGCGCCTTGGCAGTGCTTTGGCATGTCTTCTGCAATATCCTCCAGCAAATCAAGCATCCCCTTCTTGGGATGTTTTCAATCTGCTTTATGTTGATTTTAATTAAAGAATTTGAAACTGAACAAACAGTTCGTAGCAGGTGGCCATACAAGTGTGAAATAAGCAAACTGTTTTATCTGCCACCAACTCCACCAGTAAATTCCTTCAAATTAATCCCAGCCTCCGAAAGGCTGTTGATTCCGACTGAAACGCTGAGCAATTTGGACTCTGCCATTCTCTAAATATTTGCCTTCATTACGGCGCTGGGAGCAGGTGTGTCTGGCAGCCCGTGCGATTGCACGAGTGGGTCCGCCTGCCACTTCCCATTCGCCCAAACCCTCTCTTTGGAGCAGGATTTGCTACTGAAAAACCCACCTGGCAGATGGGTGTGTGGCTTCCAAAGGCTGTTAGGAAAGCAGAGAGATGTGGCAGAGGTCCTGCTGGGCACGGGAGGGTCTTGGGGCTGGGAGAGCGGGCGGTGAGCTGGGTGTGAGCACCACGAGGCTGCTGCAGAGCTCAGGGTGGAGGTAACCTTGACTGCACAAAGGCAGCGTGGGTCCTTCATCGAGGTAACGGGCACTGCATACTGATGGACCTGCAGGGAAGGGAGAAGTGAAGCACAGATGCCCAGGAGCTTTATGTTTTTCCTTGCAAGGAGATGGCTGGGAAAGGAAAAAAGAAGGGAAAAGAAACATAAATGCACGCTCCTCTTCATCTTGCACTCCTGCCCTCTGTCAGAGATCTTAGCGGCAGCTTTAAGAGCTCAAGTTCTGCTGACAGGAGGTACCACCTTGGGGTACATCCTGAGGGGCTCTGGGGGCTGCCCTGTGCCCATGGCTGAGCCAATGCCATGCAGTGAGCACCTCGCTGCCCAGTGCCAAGCGCTGGGCTGGAAAGGAGGGCAGCAATCAGCTCCCACCGCGCTCCTCCCAGGAGAGACGGTTGTCCGCCAGCTCCTTTCATCCCATTAATGTTCAGAGCGTGTTCGACATCAGATCCATCCTGTTTGCCCTCCCTAATGACCCAGATCTGGGAAATTAGAGCGGTGCTCATGGTCAGCATCCACTCGCGGGAGCCGGTGTTTGCCTGTGCTAGCCAAGCTAGCGAGATAATTACAAGATGTTCTGCTTTCCTGGGAGTACGGGAGGTTTTTCTTCCCTTCCCCTCAATAAATATGGATGCACAGCTGCTGTTAAAAGGAATCAACACAAATAAAAAGAGGCAGGCTCCAAACCCCACGTGTTTCCCTTCAGTTATACGGTCCCAGTGCTGCCTCTGCCCTGAATTCAGTCAGGTAGGAGAGGCTGCTGGGTGTGTTTTCCCCCAGATATCATGCTCAGGTGGCAGCAAAAGCAAAACAGTGCTAACAAATGCATTAGGATGGCATGGCATTCAGTGTAACAAAGCAGCAACCCCCTTTTAGTATCTGAAGAGGGGTTGTATGGAGGAAGGAGGCAAACTTTTGGTGGGATCTGTGTGACAGGACTAGGGAAAACGGCTTCAGACTACAAGAGGGGAGAGGGAGACTGGAGCTGAGGAAGGTTTGGCATTTAGGGGAGGTGAAGCATTGGCACAGGTTGCCCAGAGAGGCGGTGGTGCCCCGTCCCTGCAGACAGCCAAGGTCAGGCTGGACGGGGCTGTGAGCACTGCTGAGCTGTGGGTGTCCCTGTGTGCTGCAGGGAGCGGCACCAGGCGGCCTTCAGCTCCCTTCCAACTCATCCCATCCTGATTCTATTATCCCCCTACATCATCATCCCAAAATGCAGTATGAGACCTGCCCCGAGGTCCCCTGCACCCCTCCACCCTGCAGACCTCACACGTTTGGGCAGATGTGCTCAGATCACACAGGGCTGGTACCTCTTTCATAGGAGCCACTAGAGATTCCTATCCCAACAGTTTCTCCTAGCCTTTAAAAACCAGGATGTGCTCTACTCTATATATCAATCTCCCAATCACTAAATTAATTTCCATCTCAGTTACAGCACATTCAGAGTCTATTAGTAAATCATGTCAGAGCTGCTTAGCAACTTTTGTTAGAAGATTCCTGTTAGATCATGTTTCAAACCGTCGCAGATGGAACAGCTATTATCTTAATAAGTTAAACATTAAAGCCATTGCAGCAGGGCTGGGGAGCAGGAGAGACTTTCTGCCTTCCAGATGCGCCCATCCTGGCAGGGATGCTGCTGGTGCTCCCCAGCTCCTGTCCAACACGTTGGGTGAAGGAAGCTGCTCCTCTCCTGGGGACGATGAGCCCCCATCCCAGCATCCCTGATTTGTGCAACATGAGCAAACAGCAACAGCTTGGAGACAGCCAAGGTCAGGCTGGACGGGGCTCTGAGCACTGCTGGAGCTGCGGGTGTCCCTATGCACTGCAGGAAGTGGCACCAGATGGCCTGTAAATGTCCCTTCCAACTCAAACCATTCTGTGATCAGAAGGGCTCATCCTGCTCAGAGCACACAGACACTTTCAGACCACGCTGAGGAGCTTTCAGAACCTGCCGTGCTCCTCCTGTCTCATCCCACAAGCGACGCGCAGGGTGAGTTATAGCATGGCGAGATGCACACATATTCTGATAAGGAAGAATAATAACTTGTCAAAGATATATATGATATGTGTTTTCTTCCCAGACAGAATATATATTGGGCTAATTCATCAACTCGCCTGGCACTGGCCAGGAGAGAGAGAGAGAAGAATCCTAACAAAAAGAAGCCAATAAGGAGAAGCCCCTTTGAGTCAGTGCCTCCTCCCCTTCCCAGCTCCAGGAGGGATTTGGGGAAGGATGAAAACGGGGGAGGACAAAGTGGGGGATGCTCATGCAGAGCAGCTTGCTGCAGCGGGCAGAGGCTTTAGCACCAAGCCACTGTGTTTATCCAAAGGACCCCTCGGAGATAACAGCAGCTTTGCTGCACCAAGCCCTAAATCCAGCTCAAACGTTAGCGCTCCCTGGATGCAGCCAGCGGCCATCAGCCCACCCCACAGCCTGTATCCCTGCCTCGTGCAGCCCGGCAGGGCCGCTCCTTCCACAGACATATGCAGAAATACACAGATTTCTCCATCAGCAATTACCTGCTTCCACATCGGACACCTGCTAATTATTTCCAGCCCGCCAGATGGTGCAGCCATCAAGCACCGCCACAGACGTCCAGCCAGAAAACAGCCAGATTTCCCTCCTAGGAGCCGAGGGATTAGAAATAAAGCTCCTCGCCAATTAATTAGTAATTACTTTGTTTGAAAATGAAACATTCTGGCAAATAAAAGTCGCAGCGGTTTCGAGAGGGGATGGGGCAGCAGTGTCCCCAGCATGCAACCAGCCCCTAACTGCAGCAGGGAGAGGGATGTGCATGGTGGAAAGAAACAACAACTGGAGCAACAGAGAAGATATAAGGAGGGAACGGCCCTGGCATGCTGCTCCCTAACCAAGCAGTCAGTGGGAACAAATAGAACTGGTCCCAGTGGGAAAGCAGTGCCCTCCTGCGTGCCACCTCCTGAGAGACAGCGGTTGGGGTTGGCAAATCCCTTCCTGCTACAGGGAATACAGAAAGCTGCAGAACAGATTTACAGAATGATTTGTCAACTGACAAGCAAAAATATATTACCAATTTAGGGCTGTGATTTGCCTGCAACTTTTTAATCCTTGAGTTGTTGTTGAGTAGATTAAAGTGTCTGCTTTGATCCAGGCTTTTAGGCGGAAACATAAATATCACCGCCGCTTACACTCCCTGCACCCAGCCAGCAACTCTGCCGTGCTGAGCTGTGACACTGCCCCGACCCCCTGTGCACACAAGGAGCCTTTGCCCTCCTCCTGCTCTCAGCACATCCTCTGTTGGGCCCCTGCCTGCCCCTCACCTGTGCTCAGAGGATGCTGTGCTCCAGTTTCCATTTAGAGGCTGTTCTCTGCATCTCTGCCCTTTTGCTTGGCAGGCTCCCAGCAAAGCCAGGCCCTACTTTTAGTTCTGCGAGCCCCCAGGTGTGGATGAGCTCCGGAATAAAGGTCCTGGGGAGCACCAAAGTAACACAAAGCTCAATAAGACTGAGGGAAGGCAGCGCCCAGCAGCATGCCATCCACTCTCAGACAATGCCCCCAGAAATGTCACGGCAGCAGGGTGAGAATTACCCTGACATTTCAGTTAGTGCAAATTTGTATGGACTCGCCAATGTTTTAATTACGATGTAAAAGCCTCCAGCCAAGGCAGGTCACTTTGGTTTGCAGCACATCTCAGTGTGGGACACGTGGGGCCATGGCCCAGCACTGCTTGTGCCCCCCGTCACACTCCCTATGATAAAGCATTGCCTGCCACAACAGAAAGATATCAATGTTCTGTACGATGCTATGATGGAGAAATCCAGCTTTTCCCCTCCTTCCAACCCCAGTTCAATGCCACCCCACGTGGCAACATCACCCAACTACCCAATACTTTCACTCCTGTCAAATATTTGCATTATAAGGCACAGAAGGAAAGCGGGCGCTTCTGTATGTAAACATACATCCAGCATACTTCCAGCAGCTGGATTTCTGGCACTGCTCACATGGCACCACAGCTGTCAGACTCCCAGGTACTACAGCAAAACGCCTCTGCTGAGCCCCATCCAGGCCATATGGGGCCATATAGGGCTGGGAGAGAGCACCACCCCATGCCCAGAGCGGGAGCACAGCCTGCAGCCAACCAGAGCTGAACTGAGGGCTGCCATTAAAATGTCACTGAGAAAATTATTAAGGTAAACCACTTCCGCACGTCAAAAGCGAAGGCAATCAGTCCCAGGCTTGTCCCCCTAGGAAATTATGTGGAGTAATTAATCAAAAAGCTAATGAGAAATGTGTTTTCTTTCCTAGCCTAACACCACATCATATTCTTATTAGCCAAGGTTATTACAATAGTAATCATGCATGCTCTGAGTTCAAATTGGGTTTTTTTGCTCCACTGCCACCAATTTAGAAAGCCATTAATGGAGAAGATAAACCCTGATACGCAGAGCAGCCCTCTGTGTTGATTCACCTGTTGTGTGATCACCATCGTGGCCCCATCAACACACGTTTGGTGATACCCAACTAGAGGCTGAGTCCACGCATCACCCCACGTGCTCCAATTTGGAGCCCTTCCGATGCCATCACTCCATCCCAGGAGGCCACCAGGCACGATGTGAGAGGAGCAGATTTTGCTGCTGCATGCAAAGGAAGGGAAAAAACTCCACACAGAGAGGCTGGGAGCACTCTGTCGGGGTGTATCTTCGAGCCGCTGGGTGCTGCACGCTCGAGCGAATCTGGCCTATTTATTGAGATGCCTTTAAGTGGGATCTCAGTGATTCTGTAAATCTGGCTGTAAGTGGGTAATTTGCTTGGTATTACGGGTTCCCCCTGCACCCGCCCCAGAGAACAGCCATCTGCCAATCTTCCCAGGCCAAAACGCACCGTCAGCAGCCCGGCAGAGGGAAAACAGCTCTGCTTCATATCCAGCATTAAATAATTCAGCCCCCCTACAGAGGGAGCGGGGAGAAGAATGAGACTGACAAAAAAAACCATAAAGATTTCCTGTGCCACGTTAAAAATGCAGTGAGCTGATTGGCTCTCAGCACAGCCCTCCAGCACGATGCCTTTGCACGCATCATATACAGCACCTTCCCTTCTCCTCTTGCACTTGGGTGGAGGCAGAGATCTTGCTGCAAATGGACGTCCCCTCGTGTGAGAGCCACCTCCCATCTTCTTTTTGGAGCTTGGCTGCCATCTGGTTGAGTCTGGAGAAACAGAGGTCGTGTTGGGTTTTGCCAAGCTAAAAGCCCACCCGATGCCCTGGGCGTGCTGCCCCCTAAGCCAGCTCCAATGCGTGGATTAATAAGAACCGATGCAGCACAGAAAAGCCTTCAGAAGCCCAAAAGCAGGGCCTGCAGCCAGCCTGGAGGGCACAGTGCTCTCCGTGCTCCCTTTGATTGCACAGCAAGATGTGGGTTTTGCTACCCATGCACCCCTCTCTGCTCAGAGCCCTTAAAGAAGAAACCTGCGAGCTGGTAATCACAGGCAGGCTCAAACATTATGACTTCTTCACGGCCATAAAGCACTCTCCAATTACGAGATGTAAGACTGGGTGCCGGATGGTGGCAGGGGGACACTGCAGGAAAACTGAGGCACAGGAGGAGCCCACAGAGCAGCTGAACTCAGAACCCCGCACCAACCACCAAATAACACAGCTTAAATGTGTTTATTGCCATCCAGACTGCTTTTTAATTTGATTATTTATCTCCCGTTTAGCCTCTGACAGATCAAAGGCTCGGCAGAGGGGAAGCAGAGCCAGGCTGCGCATGAAAATGAGCCTTGATACATAATTAATTAACATAAAACAGTTTCATTAGGAGATGGCGTTACACGGCTGTTTGTCTTAAAAATTTAAGCTGTGTAAAGAGGAGGGAAAACCCTTGGCAGAGCACTGCCAGCTTCACCCCATGCCCACATCCCAAACCTGGGACACCACGCCCCATCCTTTTCCCTTCATCACACACAGCCTCCCGTTGATTATTAATCTGTTTTTAATTCTATTAAGAGACGGCCAGGAGAAAGAGTATCAATCCTAGATTAACAAGGTTATTAGCGCTTCATTATGCGAGGTGTCTTTGTAATTGAAAAGGGAGAAAAGGAAGCACCATAAATATTCGCAGCCTCGCTGCTCCTCGGGGTTTGCGGGTGGCTCCTTTTATTCACAAGGATATGGAACCATAAATATTAAATATCTCCCGAAAAAAAAAATATAATAAAAGAATTACAAGGAGGAGAGAGGATGCCCTCTGGATATTCCAGCGCTGAATGTTCTTGCATTTACAAATATTCATTAACTGGGATCTGCAAAGTTATTTCCACCAAGACTCGGAGAACGAAGCAAGAGAGAGGGGGTTATTAAAAAAAAAAAAAAAATAGAGTCTAGAGTAAATATTATTAGTAATTTTTATCTCTGCGTGCCCCTAATTATTCCACAATTAAGAAAAGTGCACATGTGCATATGCAATCACTAACCTGGCAGCCTTATTGGTTCTGTGCTCCTGGCACCGCTGCCAGCTGCCACAGACTCACAGGCACAGGGGAAAAGTGTGAGGCTGGAGCCCAGAGGGCCCCACGGAGGGCTCCATAGGGGGTCCCACACCAGCCCTATTGCTCAGTCCTATCCTCTAGTTCCATCTCTTGGCTGCCCCAGCAGCTCAGGGTGACTCACACGGCCTCCAGCCTTCACCAAGCGCCCGCCACTCAGAGCTGCTGCCATTTAGAGCAAAATTAAAATGACAAATCTGGGGCTCTTTTTAATTAAAAAAAATAATAGGAGATCACAGCAGGGGAAAAGTTACAATAACGTGTCACCTGCCAGAACCCACTTTAGCAGAGCTATTTAAGAAAAAAAAAAAAAAAAGGGGGGAAGGGGGGAAGAGCCTGGTAGTCAGAGGAAGGCGCATTTCCATCCATCCATCCATGCTGAGCCCTGCAGGGCTCAGGGAAGCAGCACTCGTTGGGAACCAGGCAGGAAATCACAGCATTTCAGAGAAACCACTTCCATCTGTTTCCTGGTGCGAAACACGGACAGACACACATCTCACTGCCCTCCACAAAGCTGCCCTGCTCATCCAGCACCACGGTCCTCCTGCACCCCACACCATGGCCAGGGGTCATGGGGGGGCAGGTGATGTCACCCACCAGGAATTAAGCTCTTAATCTTGACTAAACACATTACTGATGAGCTCATCAACAAAAATCTAATTATTATGTGTGAGGCCAAGCTTAATTGCTTGTCCTTGACATGAATAATGCACCACGTAAGCCTATTAGCCAGTGTAAGCCTATTATTATTATTATCGTGCTCGCTGTCAAAAGTATAAAAGCAAAACAGTCGAACAGGGGGAAAAAAATAATGTTATGCAATTAGCAGCAAAATGCCAGACAAATAAGCTCATTAATTCTTGGAGGGAGCAAACTCTCCCAGTAATTAGCAACTGCCCATTCGGGGGCTGGTCAGGGGTGAAGCCTGCTGCTGGGGCAGCTCAGAGCCCAGGACCTGGGGATGGCAGAGAGCAGGGGCTGGGTGGCACGAGGGCAAGCAGGGTGCATGTGGGGACAACACAGCACTGCCAACCCCAGCCAGCAGCTGCAGGTCCCCCTTCTCCCTGCCCAGACACCTTAAACGCCGCAGTTATTGGGATGGAGCTGAATGCAAAGCTCAGTCTGCATCCCAGCATCTCCCAGCCATCACCTGGAACCACACACCGGGTGCAGCGACCCCCAACCCGCCCCAAAACGCTGCTCAGTTCCTCCGCATCATTTGCTAATTAAATCCCACTAATGAGAAAATCAGGATGCAGGAGCTGGCAGAGCAACGCTGCCTCCTGCGCACGCACTCCTCGCGGACTTATCACTCGTCACAGGATGTTTACAATAATTTTTAATTTGTGCAATTATTAATCATTTTTTCTATCTGCCTCATTTGCATAATAATTACTCTGCTTGGTGTTTGCCATGACTATGAATGACAGTGTTTTAAATTAAATTAAGATTTTAATATTCTTTTTTTTTTTTTTGGTTAAAGCTAATCAAAGTTGCTGTTAAGATGCCAAGAATGGCACTGTTGCCCTTCCAGAAGCAATAATCAAGAGATCCGCTTCCCAGCACCACTCACTCCATCTCCATCACCCCTCTCATCCCACAAGATCCCAGAGCCTTTTCCAATTCCTCTGCTGCCAGAACTGCTCACACACAGCCACGTCAGACAGCAGAGCAGAGCCAAAGCAGGACACAGAGCAAGGGCAATGGGACAAGCCATCCTCCCCCTTCCCCAGCCAACACATGTGCGTGCACAGGGTCACCATGGGAAGGAAGGCACACATAGGGACCAACTTGTGTGCTCAGAACTCAGGTTGGGCTCTAGGATATGCAGCACACCCCAAATACCCCTCCATCCCCAGCACACGTGTGCTGCAGCACTCAGGAGTGCTGAGCACAGCTGCACGCACACCTTGGGCATCCAGCCCTGGGCAGGGGCACCCCTCTGTGCCATAGGCACGGCCAAACCCAGTGTGCCAGCACCCTCTGCCGGCTGCCATGGCCTGGAGGGGAGAGGCAGCACTCATCCTCACCGCCCTCCTGAGGTGTGGGAGCCCTCAGCAAAGCACAGGCAGCTCTCCTCCTCTCACTGCCCGAGTCAGATGTGTGTTGGATATCTTGCACACAAAGCCAACGTCCCACACGTCAGATCCTGCAGTTGTCACAAGAGATACCAGAGCCCAGCTCTAGACTCGCAAAGAGTGGCTCTGGAGTCACTCTGAGAGGTACAGGGCAGAAGTATTCACACTCGTTTACTTGTGTCAGATCTTACTGCCCCCTCAGAGCCACCACCCCTGCACCCTGCTCCACTCTTCTGGTGCTGGTGGGACACGGCAAAGCAGCTCTGGGATGGAAGTGTTCCAACCAGCCAAGCTCCCAGCCTGTTTGCACACACACCTGATCTATCAGCAGATGAAGAGGCAGCTCCTCTGTCCCTGCTGAAGCTGCAGAGCCATTTCAAAGCCCGTACGTTATTATCCACACCAGCCATCATCGCATTTGCCAACTTGCATCTGGCAATGATACAAAAGGCTGCATTTTTATGCGTCAATTGCACCAGCTAAAGTCTCCTGTATCTCTTTGCACAGATAAATCTTAGCAAGAAGGTGTCTGGTAATAAAATTTTAATAGACATTATAAATTCAGTACTGCAGCGAACTCTGCTATGAGGCCCCCGTGGAAATAATAAACATCCGAACCTACATCTAAAATTATAAAACTGTAGCCTTTAAAATAAGTTGAGATGTTCAACTTCAATGTTTCACTTCTTTGCAAGCTCCTGAGTTGCCATCTTGGCAAAGAATCTGCTGCTCGAATCCGACCGACCTACAAAGCGAGACCAACGAGACTGCGGCTCCACACCGCCCTGCGCGGCCATGGCAACGCGACCGGAAGTGAAGGGCGGCGCAACGGCGCCAGGGGGCTGGGAAGCGGGCGGGACTTCCGCCGTTTGTGGCGCGAAGCGATAGGCGGAGCCTCGCTGAAGGGGGAAGAGGTGGGCGGGGCTTCGCCGAAGAGGGAGGGGCCACGCCGAAGGGCGGGGCTGCCAGCTCTGCCAGCGCCGCACGCTGAGATGGCTTTATTGGTGTCCAGCACAGCGCCCGCAGCCCCGCAATCCAGAAGCCGCACAAACAGCTTTTAAATACCCCCCCAAACTGCCCCCCACCAGGAGCTCCTTGCTCTCCAGGCCTACCAACCCGTTTTCTAGGATACAGAATGCCGAGGACAGCGCTTGATCCAGGCAGAGGAGCCATTACTTATGGCTCTGGCAGTGGTAGCAAGCAAATCTCAATTCAGGCATGTTGTATCACATGGTTATTTCTTCTTTCTACATGTCTTCAATGCTCCACTTGTATGCAAGCTCCTGAACTGCCTTCCTGTCGGCCATCCTGGCAAAGAACTGCTTCTCAAATCCATTGGACCTACAAAGTGAGACCAGTAAGACCATGGGCTACCATGCACGTTTTCTAAAGTCACAAAGCTTTTAAATGACATCACAAGTTTTCCTCTACTTTTGCACCACCACCTCCAGCCCAGTTTCCACCCCGATCTGTGGCTAACGGCAGGCTGTGCCTCCCATGAGCCACGACAAATCAGATTAGAACCTGGCTCCCTTCTGTCCCAGACAAGCATGTCTCCACCACCCATTTGTAACTGTTAGCATGGTAAAGGCTGAATGTGTTAAATCTCACTCACTGTAAACTCTCTGAAGCAAGTTGTATTACCATTTAGTTGTATTACCATTCAGTGATATCAGTGTATCAGGAATACCCACCTGTCCACCCCATCCCAGCGATGCCCAGGCCATATGTTAAATCTGTTGAGGGGAGGTGCTGGTCCACTGTACTTAGGTTTTTCTAGAGATAGAAACAGCAATACAACCATTTGTTACTTCAGTGCAATCTTCTGATCACATTCCCACCAACCTGGAAGGTTTACTCAGACACAAACACCGGCTGCCTATGAGCCAAAGAGCTCACAGGGGAAACTCCCAGCAATACCTTCAAACAAACCACAGTGTGCTCACTGCTTATGTCACCACATACTGCACTCTAACCTACTGAACAATAGCAACAGAAACTGCTAACGGGTCAATAAGAGAAGATGTTGCTGTGGCACTAAAGCTAGACTAGGAGTCCTTCAGGACTCAGCTGCCACGGTGACCTAAAGCTCTTCACTGAACAGCAGCTGCATTTCTATGCTCCCTGGGCTTTAAAACCCACACCAGCACACTCCATATCCACACCTTTTTCCTTGTTCTCTTTGGCTTTCCTTTTTTTGATGAACTCAGCCATTGGGTCTCCTTCCCTCTCTTGTTCTCGCAGCATTCGATCCAGATCCTCATCATCGATGTAACGGGCCAAAGGCTTTTGCATCTCTTTTATTGCATCTTCCACATTCTGCTGCTGTTGCCTCCCCTGCGCTAACCTGAAAACAGACACACAAACAAAGCTTCACCTCAAAACTACGGAATCATTTACTGTGAGCTGCTCAATTTGCAGTACTGACCACAGTCCACTGCGTGCAGCATTTCTGATAAGCACCCACCAACAAACAGGGTAAATCCACACAAAATAACCCGGTCCCAGGCACAAAACTCATTACCAACCCTCAGGCCCCAACCCTGCAAAGTGGCACGTCACCAAAATCACCTTACCCCTTTCCCCATCTGGCATACTGTTCATCTCGCTCTGACTTTGCTGCATCTTTCTGCTTCTGTTCAAGCCGTTCCTGCTCAAGGTCCCTCTTGCGGCCTGACTTGTCACGGAAGATGGTTTCTGTGTGTCGGGATTCCTCTGGGGGTAACAGATACCTTACGTCACTCACGTTGGAATGGTTTCCAGACTGTTCAATGACTGACTCATGCAATCAGCTCTTGGAGTAACGGTCTGCTCCTTCAGGACTTGCAGATGGGGCAAAAGCCTCACAGTTGTTTCATTGGCCCTTCTTTGAAATTGCCACTCAAATTTTATTTCAGAGACCCAGTGGCCTTACCTACGTGAATTCATCAGCATGCCTAGATGCCAAGCAACAGGGATGCTCTCCATCAACACCCTAACAACCAACCCTCTAAGACAAGGCCTGATATAGCATTAATAGGCAGCCAAAAGCAGAGAAAAAGCTGATGTTTGTGCAGTGGTTTTAGACCTTTACCTTCCAAGTGCTTGCTACTTCTCTCCTGCTTCCTGAGCTCCTGCTGCTCTTTCTGCAGCACGTCAGCTGACACCAAGCCGGCTTTGACCCCAGACATCATTTTGGCCTGCAAATCAAACAAGAATCACGTTTGCTGCTGGCTGAGAGCTGTCCAGTGACCCACAGGTATAATAAGGGGAAGTTTCAGGAGAAACAGCCGCGTTCCAAAACCACTTTGATGCCATCTTTGGGAACAGTTTCCACAGACCTCCAGAAAGGCAGAGGACTGAGTCAGAGCTCATCTTTCACCTACCTCACACTTTGTCTTGTTGCAAATTGACAGGCCGGCACAGCTGCATTTACAAGCTACATTTCTGCTCTACCATCTGTAAGCCATTCACGCTTTTAAAGACTTCTATCAAAGGAAGCAATTACAGCTCAGATGGAAAGACAAAACCCTTACCTTTTTGGGAGATCCCTTATCATCAGGGTACCGATGACGTGAGAGATCAGGGGGACTCCTTGAACCACGCTGACCCTTTCCAGAAGGCAGAGCCCTTTGTGGAAGAGAGAAAACTGGAGCATGAAGACTCGCTCTGAACATGTTGAAGAGGACCACGCTTATGGGAATCATTGTGGAATAGACCTGACCTGTGATTCTTCCGCTGGGGGGAAAGGTCTGCCTCAGAGGCATTTTGGGTCCCCCTTCGTGGAGGTGGAGAATCAGAGTCACGACGGAGCTTTTCTACACGGGAAGCATCTGCAACACAAACATGCATTAAGAACCATTAGAGGCCCAAACGTGGGGACACATGAGATAACCCACAGACAAATCAAAACCTTAAACGATGACAGACTGAAGAACAAGCATGCGACATCAGCCTTGAAATTCTATTCCTCCTGAACTTGGAGACAAGGCTTAAACTTTGTTTTCATTTTGGACAACTTTTTAAGACTTACCCAGACCACTTTTAGGATAAATCTTCTCTAACTAAATAAAGCATTACAAGAACTATTTTTACCAACAGAAGTGATAACCTGTCCACCACAATTCCACACTTTTGGACTATACATCCTTACACACACTCACCTTTTGTTCTACTCAGCTTTTTCTGACCTGGTGACCCAGCCCTCTTTCTCAGAGGCGGTGATGAATCTGGGTCAGAATCATACCTCCTCTTACACTGAGGGGACAGATCTGGAGCAGCCTGCTGCTTCTGACGTGACAAGGACTTATCAGAGGAGCTGTGCCCAAAATGAAGCTGCTCTCCTTGGATCTCTCCCAGCAGTGACTTACCTGTCATTTGACAGCCTTTTTTTCCCATTGCTGAACTGACTCTTTCAGGAGAGAGATCTGGGGAGTCGTGGCGCTGCCGTTTTGGTGGGGACGGGTCTGGGGAGTCGTGGCGCTTCCTCCTGGGAGGTGAGAGGTCTGGGGAGTCATGGCGCTTCCTCCTGGGAGGTGACAGGTCTGGGGAGTCGTGGCGCTTCCTCCGGGGAGGTGACAGGTCTGGGGAGTCGTGGCGCTTCCTCCTGGGAGGTGAGAGGTCTGGGGAGTCGTGGCGCTTCCTCCTGGGAGGTGAGAGGTCTGGGGAGTCATGGCGCTTCCTCCTGGGAGGTGAGAGATCTGGGGAGTCGTGGCGCTTCCTCCTGGGAGGTGAGAGATCTGGGGAGTCGTGGCGCTTCCTCCTGGGAGGTGAGAGGTCTGGGGAGTCATGGCGCTTCCTCCTGGGAGGTGAGAGATCTGGGGAGTCGTGGCGCTTCCTCCTGGGAGGTGAGAGATCTGGGGAGTCGTGGCGCTTCCTCCTGGGAGGTGAGAGATCTGGGGAGTCGTGGCGCTTCCTCCTGGGAGGTGAGAGATCTGGGGAGTCACGCTGTCGTTGCTTGCGAGGTAACAGGTTGGGGGAATCATTTCTCTCTTGTCTGGGAGGGGACAAATCTGGGGAGTCGTGACGTTGTTGCCTAAGAAAGGAGGAGAAGCTTCAAATAAGTTAGCTTATTCATTTCCATTTCTCATCTTCAGAACAGACACAGATATCAAACGGGATCTACCATTTGATCCCAGTAGGTACCAGTAGAGGGTACCAGTAGAGCTACCAGTAGGGTAAAATTCAGTGATCTGCATTACTGAGCCTCAGATTGCCCAAAACGGATCCCAGAACTCCAAGACAACTTCGATCACAGAAAAGCTCTAACTGTATCACTTCAAGCCTTCATTAACCCTTGTAACATTCAAAACTATAAACCCACTCTGTGTTCTCGAGTAATCACCTTCCCACAAAATAACACCCCATCACACCATCTTAGTCTAAACTTGTTCTGATCACAGAACATCCCGTATAATCACCTCAGAAGAGAGGCATGTTGTAACACTACCGTCCTCACTATGTTACAAATCTAGAGGCTGTCATCACTCTGACTGCTCTGATATCACAAAGGATTGCAGGATAATTCCTCATGGACTTTACAGAAACCCAAACAACATGCTAGCTGGAAGTTCTCTCCCAGCCACAGTGGATTCAGCACAGAAAAAAGGGATCCTCATGGAAGCTACTTCTCACACTTTGCTGCAGACCTTGAAACTGCAGAACGAGATGGATGAAAGCACAAAAAAGGATCAATCAATGCTAGAGCTTGTAGCTGGACATCCGTACCTTGTGGTAGGTTTGGCAGGTGCTGAAATATCTGAGCTCTGTGAGTCTTCATTCTGGTCTGAACAAAAAAAGCAATCGGTAAGCAATCATCATTAAGGTTCTTTATAATTCCTTGTATTTCCTAATTTCACTGTTTAGAACTGCAAAAACATTCAGGCAGAAACAACAGCAAGATCCACCCTCACCTCCTAAAAGCTTCCATTTAGTGTTTGTTCGGAACTCCTCCATGAGCTTCACTTCATTCGGACGCTCATCAATAAACTCTGCCACCTGAAGGTAAGAGAACAGATCAAACAACACAGCTTTAAAAAAATAAAGAAAAGGATCAGCTATTATAGAATCACAGAATGGCCTGGGCTGCAAGGGACCTCAAGGGTCACCAACCTCTAACCCTTCTGCCACAAGCAAGGCCACCAACTTCCACATTTCATAGCAGCCCAGGCTGCCCAGGGCCCCATCCAACCTGGCCTTGAACACCTCCAGGGACTCGGCAACTATTCCCGCACTAGAAAGAACGGATCCAAGGGTTTTGCTTGCAGCCTCTCTCTCTCTTCTCTTCCTACATTCCCAGCCAGGACCCAGCACATTCTATAGCCGTTCCTCACTCTGCCTCACCCCGCCCGGCCGTTTTAAAGCTCTTACGGCCATCACGCACGCCCAGCCTCCCGCTTTCGCTGTTTGTAAACAGTTCAATCGTAACGGCTCCATAACGGCCCCCGGCCCAGCTCCTCACCACGGGCACGTCGCTTTCGTCCTCCTCCTCTTCCTTCTCAGGTACAGCGGCGATGCTGCTCCAGCCCACGTCGTCATCTACGATCCGCATCCTGAGTGCGGACAGAGGGCCGCCATCAGCGGATCGCCCGACCGAGGCCCGCAAGCCGCGCCGGGATGGGGGAAGGAGATGGGAGGCCCCAGGGGAGGCCGTGACCCGCTCGGGCCGTGCCGCCCGCACTCACCCGGCTCTGCCGGAGCCGCTCGGCGGCTTCTTCTTGCGGCGGCGGCGGGGCTGAGCGGCGGGAGAGCCGCTGAGGTAGCGCTGCAGGTACTGCGCTTTGGAGATACCCTGCGCGGCCATGGCACCGGGACCGGAAGCGAAGAGCAGCAAAAAGGCCCGGGAGGGCGGGACTTCCGCTGAGTTGTGGCGCGTAGCGATAGGCGGGGCCTCGCGAAAAGGGGCGTGGGATAATGGGCGTGGCTTCGCCGAACTGGGCGGGGCCACGCCGAGGGGCGGGGCTTCCAGCTCCACCTGCACGCGCCCGC
Source organism: Tetrao urogallus (assembly GCF_951394365.1). Taxonomy (NCBI): domain Eukaryota; kingdom Metazoa; phylum Chordata; class Aves; order Galliformes; family Phasianidae; genus Tetrao; species Tetrao urogallus. The sequence goes on along the minus strand of NC_136835.1, from coordinate 1,569,001 downwards.
ATGCTGAGATGGCTTTATTGGCGTCCAGCACAGCGCCCGCAGCCCCGCAATCCAGAAGCCGCACAAACAGCTTTTAAATACCCCCCCAAAGTGCCCCCCACCGGGAAGTTCTTGTTCTTCAGGCCTGCGAGCCGCCGCCAGCAGCACGGGAAGGAACAAGTTCTGCTCCTCAGAGCATGGAGGGGCTGCTTTGCACCGTGCTGCTACCGGCCCGAGGCGGGCGCTGTCTCATAGCCCTCAGTCTTCATGTCATTGAGGCCCAGGTCTTCGTTCTGCTCAAATGTGCGTTCGTAGTGCTCCACCTTCAGCTCCGGGTCCTCCTCTGGGGCGTACACATTCTGCAGGGAGAGAAAAGCTTCTTGCACACCGTGCCCGAGCCTCAGGCTACAAATGCTTCATCAGTGCTGCAGGGCTGCAGGCAGGATTTAAATCCAACTCCAGCACTGAGGATAAAACCTTCATGCCACAGACCTCATCATTCAGTCCAGACAGGACAACTAGACTCCCTGATACCACAGAGCTGACACCGCTCCCACCTCCCTTCCCACAAAGCCACAAGCAGTTTTCTTCTGGGCAGAGCCTACACGAACCCACTCAGTACTGCAGCCCGAAACAAACCCTGACAGCCAACACACATCAAGGACACGAAGAAAACACACTCAAGCTGCTCAGAATACTTCAAGTCTGACTGCATGCCACCGTACCTGAAGATAGCTGTTGCCTGCAGGGTCATCCATTATGAAGACTGCCTTTGTCTTCCCTTCTATTATCTGCAGAAAGAGAGCACATGTCAATACTTCTAATCCTTCAGTACTTCCAGCACCGACAGATTCATGGCATGCTTCAGAGTTCTGACATCTTCCCCAGAAACAGCAACAGCTTGACAAGATGTGACGGCACAAAGGCCAAGGGTGGAACAGCTTGAAGAGGTACGGCGACACTTGCCAAGGAGTTAACACACTTCAAAGCAGCAAAAACGGTGGCAAAACCACGTTACAGCTCATTGAGACTTCAGAGGACACTTACCTCCTGCAATCTGCCAATGAACTCCTGCAGCTTTCCTGTTTTGCTTGGAGTAGAGCTGTCCCCCAAGGTGAATGGGTTTCTCTCAACCTGGAAGAGCAGACACGGGCATTTATGCAGCACAGGAGAAAGCCAGCACCAAAATCCCCGTGCCACAGGCAGACTAAATATTAGTACAGAGGGGTCTGAGCTCTGCTGGGTGTTCAGAACTGCCCCTCAGGCAGAGTGCAAGGATTCAAGCTGACAGCATGACCAAGTCTGACCCCTGCTGCCACCAAAGCAGTGGGGTACAGGAGCTGGAGACAAGAATCCACAAGTGTAACTGACACACTATGATGCAAAGGTAACACGAAGCCCACAGAGGAGTGCAATGCTCCACCTTGAGTAAAACAAGCCCCTTTGGCAGGGTTCCACTGGAAGACAACAAGAACCACTCACCAAGTCTTTGATATCTTTCAGCAACCCTTCCAGAGTGGTGAATTTCCCTCCCAGTGCTCCCATTCCCAGCTCAAACTCCAGCTCTGGAATCTCCACGCTGCACGTTTCTGACTGCAACAGAGACCTCCACGTGAATCCTGACAGCCCCACTCCTCAGGGAACAGCGAGGCCACCGTGCACCCGCCACAGGAGCCAAAGAGGGAGGGAGGGAAACACGTGAAGGCTCATTACCTTTAGGATGTCTCTCGTCAGGTCTGAAGGATCTGTAATTCTGAAGGTAATCCTGGTGCCTCGGGGTTCAATTGCTCCTCCAGATTTCACCTAGGAACATGTGGCAGTCAGCAGATGGGACTTTTGTACTTGAGTCAGGCCAGGATGCTCGTGAAGGGCCTGCCATGGCTGCTCAGCTTGCTGAGCGTTGCAAAGGCTACTCCAGGCTTGGGGACAGCCCCTCAAAAGCAGGGAACATCACAGGTCTGGAGATGGATTATCCTCATTCATTACATGGAGCTTTTCCAGACACAATATTTTCTCCCTTCACAAATTTAACGAACACAGGACCCTGGCCAACAACTCTGAGAAACTCCCCATCAAGGCACAGAAGAACACACTCCCCAACACCCCCCAAAAATATATATATATGTCAATAGTTTACCTCATTTGTTCTGTGCCCACAGGAGTCACAGTTTGTGGCCATGATAATCACTTCCTTGAAGTGTGGGATTTCTGGAGCAGACAGTCAAGGAAAATTCATCAGAAGAAGAATCTAAGAGTGGCCTGCAGCTTCTACTAGAAATAATTTATTTGTGCCTTATGGATGCTGCAGGAGTAGGTCTAGGTCAGCTCACAAAGCAGCCCATACCCTGGCCTTTGCACAGACTCCAGCAGAAAACACCCATCTGAGCCCGTGCCACCCCTCAAAGGATACGCACTAGCTTCATGTTTGTGTCAGCCGGAGCGTTGCACTCAGGGCAGTTGGTGTTGAACTGCAGTACCTAAAGCACAGGAACGAAAAGCACAGTCAGGGAGCATCAGCCGGCCCTGCAAGCCTGTCCCACGTGCCAGTCACCTGCACAGAGCCCTCACTGCATTGCAAAAAATCACTCACCTCGTTCCTCAGATCCTCTGCAGAATCAGCTGGCTTCTCATCCGATTCCTCTTCCTGCAACAGAAGGTTTTTAGCTTCTACCTGTGCCTCCTCTCTAATTCAAGGTCTCCCAGGTAGCAAGGGGTGGATGGGAGCACACCAAGGCCAGCTGGTCTTGCGTGGAAGGAAAGTGGACACCACTCCACCAGCAGAGGAGAGGGCAAGGCTGAGCAGGAAGGGAACACAACACCTCCACGTTACCTCAAGACCCAACATAGCAGCCTGCTGGGGAGTCCGCTTGTAATAAGTGACTACAAGAGCTTCATCTTTCTGAGGTGCATGGGGATTCTCCACAAAGCTGTTCCCTGAAGGATCATCTATGATCTATAGGAGAAGAAAGCCAGAGGAAGCCTTAAGAAGCCAGCCCACTCCTCCAACAGAACGGGTCTGCACTCCTGGACATACTTACGAACGTGAAAGGGGAATGCACTTCTTTCAGCTGCTTTAACCTACTAATGAAGTCATCTATTTTACTTGCCACCTCTTTGTCTGTTGCCTGCAAGAGGACACATTGGAGACTGATATCAGGGGAACCCAGAGCTGAAGACAACACTGCTGACAGCACAAACCAGAGCTCATGATACATTTAGCAGAGTGTAAAGCCAGTAGGTGAGGGATTACAAAGTAAACAAGCAAAAAAAAACCAAGCAGCTCTCAGAAAATTCATCTTTCACAGCATCTTACCCTGCGGACAGGCTGGTCCTGCTCCAGACCCATAACAGCTCTGTCAATTACGCCTTCAATGGTGGTAAGAACTTGACAGGGAAAGAAACAGAAGCTGCATTAAGTACAGCCAGCAGTTTTCCCAAACCTGACAGCTTGTCCTGACAACACACCGACAGGAGGGCTGTTCCTCAAACACTGCCTACTACACAACAGAGGCATGCAAAGGGGCACAGGCCACATACCCACCTCCCTTCTGGGAGAAGGCAGGGATCTCAAAGTCCAGCTCTGGAATTCGAACAGTGGCACAGTCAGTCTTCACAATCTCCCTGTTCATATCCTGCACACAACAGTTCACAAGCAGCATTAGGACCAGGAGCTTCCACATCCTAAGTGCCCACACTGGGGCATACAGTTCTTGCAGAAGAAGCAGCAATAGTTTGAGGGCACCCTCTTTGCTGTGAGGCAGAAACAGAACAAATGTCCCATTTCAGTTTGAAGTTACACTTTCAGAGACCATCCAACAGGCAGCTCAAACTCCTGCCTCATCCACCCACTCAGGATGGGCAGATTCCTCACAACCTCTGCAGATCTGGGGAGAGAGCTGCAGGCACTGCTCACTGCAGACACCAGAGCGAGGGAGCAATGAGCAAGCAAGATAAATGCAACATGCGGGAAGATAATTCTTATGCACACAAGTGCATCAGTAACACATACGTTTTGGGATTAAGTGGCTCATTGGAGGAGAAAAAAATAAAGTGATTTCTCAAACGACACAAGAGCTTTTATTCTCAAGAGCAACACATGAGGAATAAGGGCACACATAGGGCAGCTCTGAAGCAGCTCCCCACCTCCCTTTGGTACAGCCCAGCTGTTTGCTGAGAGGAGCCGGGATGTGCTGCTCACCTGCCGGGAGGCCACGGCCAGGGCACAACGCACGCCCTGCTCCTGGATGCGGCCCGCCGACTGGATCTCGGTGTTGGACCAGGAGCAGCTCTCGCAGGTGAAGGAGCTGACGATGATCTCTTTGAAGAAGGGGATCCTGGTCAGCAGGAGCCGCGTCACCCCCTGCAGCAGCGAGGAGCCCGATGGAGCCGGGCGCGGCCTGCACGGCCCTGCGGGGCTCCATCCCCACACAGCCCCCAGCTCCGGCATCCCACAGGCCTCGCTCCCCCAGCACACCCCTACACCCGTCCCCACCCTTTCCACCCTCACGTTGCGGTAGCAGTTCATGCACAGGGACTCGATCTCCGCCGGCTGCTGCTCGCCATCCTCAGCGCTGAGAGGCCGGAACAGGGCAGCCCCCCCGGCACCGGCCGCCTCCACCGCGCCAAGCGCCGACATGTTGGCCGGGCCGCTCCCAAAGCGCCTGCGCGCCGCGCGAACACGTGATGGGGGCCGGTCACGTGACGGAGAAGGCGCGTACGGCGTAGGTGATCACGTGACTGGGAGTGAAACATCACGTGATTTGAAGTATTGTGTGATTGGGTTGGATCACGTGAGTGGGGGAGGTCACGTGATGGGGAAGCAGAGGGACGGTGATGGCGGCGGAGGAGGCGAGGCGTGGTGGCTCGGAGCCTTTATTGCGCCCGGCCCCGCTCCCCGTGCCCGGCCGTCAGGGCGCATCCCCGCCGCGCTCGCTCAGGCTGTGCGACAGATCCCTCCACAGCGCGTCCAGGCTAGCCCGCAGGTCCTCTAGTGGGGCCGGGCTGCCCGCAGTCTCCTCCGGGTAGTGGGGCCGGGAGGACAGCTTCAGCCTCATGTCCTCCGTCTCCTGGTGCACGGCGCGCGTGAAGTCCTGGATCTGGAGATAGGTGTCCCTGCGGAACTCCTCGATGCGTTGCTGCACCTCGCTGGCCATCTCCTCGGCATAGCGCTCCCCGGGGCGGCTGGGGCGAAGGCTGAGCTTGGCCTTCAGCCGCTCCAGGTTGCGCTGGATGTTGCGGTGCAGATCCCGTGCGTTCTCCGTCAGCTTGGCGGACAGCTCACGGATGTGCTGGTTGAGCTGCTCCGGGCTGGCGGGGCTGTGCGGGACCACGTTCCTGTGCAGCTCTTCCACTGAGCGCTGGATCTCGCTCACCAGCCTGTCGGCGTACGGCTGGAAGATGTCCTTCACCTGGTCCGTGTGGAAGGCGATCTTATCGGCGTAGTGAGCCATGAAACGCTGCACTTCATCCACTCCGTCCAGTAGCTGAGCCGCCACGTTGCGGCTGGGCGTCAGGTGGCGCTGCAGCTCCCGTGCACGGAGGGACACCTGGTCCAGCAGCTCCTCAGTGAAGGGCTGCAGCTGATAGCGGAGGTCTTCCAGGTGCTTGCCGACTCTGTGGTGCACGTCGTCCACGTAAGGGGACAGTTTCATTCTCAGACTCTCCAGCTCCTTCCTGATGAGCTTCCGCAGGCTGTCAGAGTCGTGGTACAGCCGTGGCTGGATGCCTCTGTTGAGAGGCGCCAGCTTCTCAAGGAAGTTCCCCACATTGCTGACTCCATCCTGGAGGCTTTCCTTCAGGCTTCTGTACAAGGCAGCAGTCACAGTTAATAAAGCACCACTGACTTACAGGAAGGGCACGAGCTTTACATCCGGCTCCTCTCAGAGTGGTGTGAGCCCCAAAAGCAGGATACTCACGTGAACTCCCTGCCCAGCTTGCTGCCCTGTGCCTGCTCTAGGCTGTCCTTGTCGCTGGTCAGCTGGCTGAGGTAATCCCAGAAGCCATTCTGTGCCAGCTCGGCTGGTGACACTGCAAGAAGAAGAGCAGTGGTTATTGCAGCAGCCCACAGAACTGGGGATGCAGAGCAAAGCTTGAGAAAACACAGAGCAGATGGGGTGGATGGATGTGGGTGTGCGGTACGGGTGCTCTTGGGCTTCATCGCATGTTCCACCAGTTCTGTGTTACCTGGGAAGCCACCCCTGAAGTGGCTGAGGGACACGGCAGCTGGGGCTTTGTGCTCTGCAGGACCCCGTGCCCACAGCAGCCGCCAGCTGCCTGCTGCTGACTCGCTCTGAGTCACGAGGATGGGAACAGGTCGGCACACGGCGGTCATGGCGCGGGTTCAAGGGAACTCAGAAACCCATCACGGGGCCGGAGCAGCTGTGCCATGTGAGCGTGGCCACCTCTGCTCTGCGGTGGCTGTTGCCAGAACTCCCCCACACCCCTTTTCCACCCCATTCCTGTGCCGCCAGGCAGCCTGGAGCCACGCAGACACCAACCTGGCAGGGTGGCCAGGAGGGTGAGCAGAAGCGCAGCCTTCAGTGACATGATCTGCTGGGCCAGCAAGCTGCAACACTACAGGATAAAGAGAGAAGATGAGCGTTAATTCATGCCACAGTCTCTGTCCCGTGGGCCATGTGTCCCTATGTTTCGCTCCCCAGTTTTACCTCACTTCTGGAGTCGGGAGTAGCGCTGCTCCTGCGTGGGGCTGCCCAGCGAGGTCAGACACGTTCTGCCAGAGGCCAGGTGTCCCCAGTATGGGGAGCGCAGCGAGGCTGCACCTCTGCCCTGCACCTGGCTGCTGTCACCTCTTGCTGCAGCCAGGCACGGGCTCACTTTATATACCCATCTGCGGGCGGCAGAAGAGCTCGGAGATAAGCGCATCCACAGGGGTAGGCTTTTTGGACCTCACTCCATGTAAATACAACGTGGAGGTCCAGCAGCGTGCCTGGGGGATGACGTGAGTGCCCGTCACCTGACTGCTGCACGTGCCCTGCACCAGCTGGACTGCAGCCATCCGGCCTGACCTTAACCCCCAGAGCTGCAGTGAGCCCTCCCCGTTCCCCCAGCATCTCCCAGTGGGCGGATTGCTGGTGCGTTGGTGTGTGTTGTTGTCCCAGCGATAATGGGCCATCGCTGTTTGTTCTGTGGGCTTCTCGGGATGGAGCTGACCTTTGCTCCCATCTGACCTTTGTATCTCGGGGCAAATTCCTTGTGTGTGGGATGAGGGGTCTGTTGTGCAGGGAATGGGAGAGCAGAGCAGGGAGTGCCCGGGCCAGAGAGCGCTCCTGGGATGTGGGCTGCTTGATTGCAAGTTATGAGCAACTGCTTCCCTACAGAATGCCAAAGACTCCGTGGCTCTATATATTTCTTTTACCATTTTTCCTCCAGTGCTCTCAGTGCAGGTCTTGGACCCTCTGCTCTGAGCAGAAGAGGGCCCAATGCACGGGCTGCTGTGGGGCTGCTCCTGCCTGGCTGCTGACCCCAGGCTTTGAAATATTTGCTCTGAAGCAACCCAGCAAACAGGGGCAGGAGTAGACCTGCTGGAACCAGGCACCTCCAGCACTGCCTCCATCCAGATGATGCTGGGGCTGGGGGCCAAAGTCCAGCCTTGTTCCCTGCTCTGTGCAAACACCACTGCATGCAGGGTTACCTCTGGGGGTACTCTGCCAATGTGCAGTGCCCCATCTGGATCATCTGTGTCACCCATCCTCAATGGGATGGAGCTGGGGGCCAGGGTCCTGCTGGGGGCAAGGGGCTGGAGCAGGGCAGTGTAGAGCTGCGGAGTGCCTGCCAGGCTTGGGGTTCTGCTAAGGCCCGGCCTGGGGAGTGGGGTGCTCAGGTTTATGCTTTCACCTCCAGAGCCCCAAGCAAGCCCACGTACCACCCAGACTACGATGTGGTGACATCCCAGGCTTCAGTTCAGGCTCCCTGGGACCCAAATTTGGAGGTCACCTGGAGGCCAGGATGGCTGCAGAAGGACGAACACAGACCACGGGGTGCATCACAAAGTGCCAGTTTATTTCTCGTGAGCGCTCCGAGTGCCGGGGAGGGCTCAGCTCTCCGCCTGCTCTGTGGTGCTGAGGAAGGTGGCCACCTTCTCCCGCACCTCCTTCTCCAAAAGGTCCAGGTGGTCCTCCACGCCAGCAGTGCCCGAGTCCAGCTTCTGCTTCATCTCCTCCAGCCGTTGCACCAGCTGCTGCCGGAAGCTCTCGCTGATGGGTGCCACTTGCTGCCGGAACGCCTCCACCGTCTGCGCCAGGCGTTCATCCAGCTGCTGTGCCAGCGGGGTCAGCCGCTGCCGCACGGCCTCAGCATCTCCACTCAGCGCCTGCTGCAGCTCCTGGGCCAGCGGGCTGAGCTGGGCACGCATCTCCTCCGAGCTGGCAGCCAGGCGGGAGCGCAGCTCCTCGGCCGCCCGCTCCATCTGCACGGTGAGGCTCTTCAGCTGCCGGTTGAGGCCGTCCTGCACCTCCTGTGCATAAGGGCTGAGCCCCTTGCGCAGCCCCTCCACGCTCTGCACCACCTGCTCCTTCAGCTCGTCGGCCAGCGGCGTCAGCTGCTCCTTCAGCCCCTCCACGCTGCTGTCGATCTGCTGCTGCAGCCGCTCGGTGTAGGGGCCCAGAGAGGCCTGGATGCTGCCGGCGTTGTCCTGCAGCCGCTCCCGCAGCTCGGTGGCAAAAGGCTCCAGCGCCCGCCGCAGCTCCCCGGTGCCGCGGTCCACCTGCGAGCGCAGCTCGTCGGCGTAGGGGCTCAGCTTGGCCTGCAGCTCACGGATGTTGGTGCCGATCTGCTGGTGCACCTCGTCAGCATAGGGAGCCAGCTTGGCCTGCAGCTCGGCCAGCTCACGCTGGATCTGCTCCTTCAGCCGCTGCGAGTCCTGCACCAGCTGTGCCTGCAGCTCCGTGGCAAAGGGCACCAGGCGCCGCTGCAGCTCCTCAGCATAGGAGTTCATGCTCTGCAGGTTGCTCTGCAGCAGGGTGCTGTGGAAGGTGGCAGTCAGTGCTCTGTGTCCAACACCCAGAGCCCAGCGCTGGGTGCCCTGCATCCAACTCAGCACCCATCTCCCAGCACTCAGCACCCCGCACCCACCCCCTGCCCGCAGCCCCAGTGCCTCGGTGGTCCCTCCGCTCACTTGAGCTGCTTGGTGATCTCAGCTTGCTGCAGTTGGTCCACGGTCTCCTTGGCATTGCTGCCCAGCTCGGTGAAGTACTTCCAGAGCACAGTGGCCACCTGGTCAGGGCTGACGTCGGCCCGTGTCCCTGCAGGCACACAGGGGTCAGAGTTGCCTCCCTCCCACCCCGAGGCACAGCCACGCGCTCAGCCCCACCATCCCCCTGCAGGACGGGACCCTGCGCTGCCTCACCTGCCACAGCCAGGAGCACCAAGAGGAAGGCAGCCGCTTTCGGCGACATCCTGAGTGCTGCCAGCAAGGCTCCTTGTGCTGCTGCGGGTTGTGGGACGTGCTGTGCCAGCAGCACCTGCTGCTATTTATGCATCCAAGCAGCCACGCCGGCTTCCACGCAGGCCTGCACCGCAGCTTGGACTTTAGCAAGGTCACGACGTGGAAGCGCCTGACGTGTGCGAAGAGCTGAGATCATCGCGGCGCCCGGCGAGGTGCCAGGGATCAGCACTGCCAGGGTGTGTGGGTACAGCCTGCAGAGGGGGGGTACAAGGAGCTGAGAGCCTATTGGGGCAGGAAGGGGACAGAATGGGGATGGAGGCAGGCGGGGACGCCGCGCTGAGGCACAGTGTGTGGCTGCAGGGTGACGGCGAGGTGCAGGGAGCCACGGCTGTGGCCCCATCTCTGGGTGTTTGGGGTTGAGGACACAGGCTGGGCATTGCCACCCAGCCCCCTGCTTTTGCAGCCCCCACCCCAAGCGGAGCCATCCCTGCAGCATCCCCTGCTTGCAGCGGGTGCCACTGGATGTCACCCTTGTGCTGCGTGTGCCCCTGCCGGCCCCACGCATGTCCCCACGGCCACCCTCACCCCACACACGTGTGTGCACGCATGGACAGTCCCCAGCCTTGGCCCCTGGGGATTTCTCAACCCCTGCTGGGGGAGAAGAGGAGCCCATCCAGAGCAAATCTGGAAGTGGGGAAAGGGCTCCGAGGCTGGGCCCCCTTCCTGCGGCCGCACCACCACTGACCTTTGCACAAGCAGCCGTTGGAGAGGATATAAAGTGGGAACTCGGGGCAGCCCCCACTGAGCAAAGCCAAAGCACAGCGTGGCCAGGTGAGTGTGGGGCCCCCAGGACCGGGACCGACACCAGGGGATGGAGCCGGGTGCCACACCTGACCCCACACCAATGCTCTGCTCTCTCCCCAGCCATGAAGGTCTCCATCCTGTTCCTGCTCATCTGCATGGCCATCCTGGCGGTGGGAGCACGTAAGGGTGATGGGGAGTGAGGGGACAGTGGGGTTTGTGGTGCACCGTGCCCATGCTGTTTGTGCTTGCAGGAGCTGATGCTCTGGATAAGACAGACGTGGTGGTGAAGAAGGTGCAGGAGTACGTCAAGCAAGCCACGGAGGCAGTCAAGACGGCCTTCACCACAGTGCAGGAGTCAGAGGCAGCTCAGCAAGCCAGGTGCCACCACGTGCCCCACAGCACCCCGTACCCCACTGACCCCCAGCGCGCCCCTGGCACGGGGCGGGGGGAGTGGAGCTGAGCACTGCCAGAGCCCTCTCTGACGTGGTCCCTTTGCAGGAGGTGGCTGTCGGACAATGCCAACCTGGTGAAGCAGCAGCTGGCACGGCTGAAGGAGCAGCTGGCCGAACTCTGGAAGCTGACGCCGACCTCGTAGCCCAGCTGTGGGCTGGTGGGGGCTGACTGGGTGCAGGTCCTGCCCCCCATCCCACACGCAGCACCATTTCCCTTTTGTTGTGGTTCTTGAAATAAAGTGGAGCTGGAGTGAGATGGCTGTGTCACTGCAGTGGGGGGGAGGGGGGAGGAGGAGAGGGGAAGGTGGGCTGGGGGTGCTGAGCGCTGCGCTGCACCATGGACTGCGGTGTGGAGTGGTGATGAGATGCGTAACCCCACTGTGAGCCTGGTGTTCAGCTGACACCCAGCTGGCCCCCAGCCCAGGGTGGGGTTCTTGAAGTGCTCAGCACAGGGCTGGTGGCACAGGGGGAGCTCCCAGCCCAGCGTCACTGTGATCACGTCCTGAGCAGAGCTGGGACTGGCACTGTGGGGATCAGTGGTGGCTGGGGAACAGCTAACCCTAAACCTTAACCCTAACCCATCCTGCAGCCCCCCAGCCCTCGTCCTATTGCCCCCTGCCCCAAGGACCCATCCCCACTCCTGGCTTAGGTCCCCTTCCCCAGCATCCACTGCAAAGACTGAGTGAGCTCCAATAACTTAAGTCACGTTTATTTGACAAAAGAATGGCAAAGCTGAGACGGTCTCCGGGTCAGGGGGGGAGAGGAGGGTAAGGGGGGTCCCCGAGGACTCCCGGGGGCCGGCATGGCCTGGGGTCAGTCCCTGGGCCGGCAGCTCAGGCCACGGTCTTCTGGAGTTCGTCCAGGAGGGTGATCAAGCGGTTCTTGAGGTTCTCAGCATAGGGGGTGAGGCGCTCCCTGAATTCCTGCACCAGAGGCGTCATCTTCTCGCGCAGATTGCTGAGCTGCTCCACCACCTTGGCCTGGTACTCGGCAGCCTGGGGGATGCCCTTCTCGCGGATCTCCTCCAGCTTCTGGCTCAGCTTCTGCCTCAGCTCATCGCTGTACGGCGCCAGGTTCTTGCGCAGCTCCTCCACGTGTCCGCGCAGACGATCCCGCGCCTCCTCGGCCACCGGGGTCAGCTTGGCCTGCATCAGCTCCACCTTCTGCTTGGTGAGCTCCTTCAGCTCCTGAGCCACGGGGGCCAGGCGCTGGCGGTACTGCTCCAGCTCCTCCGTCCACTTGGTGGAGAACTGGTCCAGGAAGGGCCGGATCTTCTCCTTCACCTCCTCCAGGTCCTTGGTCAGCTCAGCACGCAGAGACTCGGTGTCCTTCAGCCACATCTCACGCACCTCCTTGTAGTAGGGAGCCATGTCCTCACGCAGCTTGGCAGCCGCGGCACCCAGGGTGTCCAGGTTGTCAGCCAGCTTCAGGCTGGGGAGAGCGGCACGGGGTCAGACATGGTGTGGGGATGTGGGGACATGGGGACATGAGGTGACAGGGACATGGGAACATGGAGACACAGGGACACAAGGACATGGGAACATGGGGGCATAGGGATATAAGGATAGTGGGACATGGGGACACAGAGACATGGGGACACAGAGACACCACCACGCATCCCCCCCCTTACTCAAGCTGTTTGCCCACAGCAGAGGACTCGAACTGGGCGATGGCATCCTTGCCGCTGGCCTTCACCGTTTCCAGGTAGACGTCCACCATATCCCGAATGCGGTCCAGGGGTGTCTTGGGGTCATCGTGCTGCCAGAAGGAGCGGGCCTGGGTGCCTGCAGGGACAGACGGAGTGCTGGGGGCGGCAGAGGGGAAGATCCCACTCCAGTGCCGTGCCCAGGAGCTCCGGGTCGGAGCCCCACCACCGGGGAGCTGCGGGCTCCGTGGGGCTCAGCCCATCCCCACTGCCCCGTTCGGACGTACCCGTCAGGAAGAGAACAGCGAGGGTCACCAGCACGCCTCTCATCTTCGGGCTGAACCTGAGGGCAGAGCGAGAAGTTGGGCTCGGGTTGGCCCTGTGTAGGACCGGAGCCCCGAGTCGGCTCAGAGCCCGGTGCCGCGGAAGGTCCCGGCGCACGGCGCGGCTCTTACCGGCGCTCTCCTGCCGCCGCTTCGCACCGCTCGTCCCGTGTGAGCCCGCAGCTTCCCCACCGCCGCTATTTATGCAGGAGGGGCAGTTCCCGCAGGAGATAAGCCGGCGCTGCAGCCCAAGAAATCGCTCCCCGGCGCGGGGCGATGTGGCGCGTAGAGTTCAAGGATCGCGCACACGGCCCGGGAGAGCGCGCCAAGGAGCGCCGGTTTGGCAGAGCCTCGAGCAAACAGGAGCTCCCCGGGGATGCGGCGTTGGCCAAGGAGATGTTTACGCTGCGGGTGACCCAGATTCCGAGCCCCGTCGAGGCCCCTCGCAGCCCCCGGGGGTCGGCACGGAGCCCGGGCACCGGGTTTGTACCCGCAGGGATTTGGCCGCCCGGACCCCAAACCCTCGTTCTCCTCCCGCCGCCGCCGTGGGTCCCCACCGCATCCTTCGCCGGGACGGAGACCACCCCCCTTCTCCCCTCTGCCCCCCCCGCTGCTCCCACCTCTCCCGCGTCCCGCCGGGCCCCCGACGCGGAGGGCTGGAGCTGCGCCCCGCTGCTGCTGGGTGCCCGCTGCCGTCAACGGACCCGAGCGGTGGGGCTCGGGTTCAGCCCCGAGCATCTGCAGCACGGGTCCACATCCCGGCCTCGACCCTACGTGAGCAACGTAACCCCAGCGCCAGGGCTGAGCCTAAAGGAGGCTTGAGTGGGGGGCGCAGACACGGGCACGGCCCCTAGGTAATGCTGCAGAGCCCACAGGAACGACAGACGGGCTGGTTAGGGGATGGGTTGGTAATGGATTGGAAGGTGAGCGGATGGGCTGGTTACTGACTGCTCTGGTTAGGGGATGGGCTGGTTAACAGATGCACTGGTTAGTGGACGGGAAGGTTAGCGGACACGCTGGTCAATGTCTGGTCCGGTTGGTGATGGGAAGGTCGGTGGATGCAGCAGTTGGTGGACGGGCCGGTTAATTGGCCGGTCAGCGGGGGCACTGCTTAGTGCAGGGTCGGTCGATGCCGTGGCGCAGCCCTGAGCCCACATCCACACCTCCAACGCCCTCAGCCCACCTCCAGGAGCGGCTGTGCCCTCCCGGCTCTCCTCCCCCGGCTGCAGCTCCGGATTTTCCCCATCGGAGCTCCTAGGGAAGCCGGGTTTGGGCAGGCTGCACCCGAGGGGGGGTTCGATGGGCAGCGCCGCCCTTTCCTCTGCGGGCAGCACAACGCGCTGCGCTCCCGGCCGGCGCTGCGGCCCATCCGCCCCCAGCGTTGAGCAACAAGGCAAACAGAGAGCGAGGGAAGATCATCATCATGGTTTTATTTGTCATGATCCCGCTGTCCGAATAATTGACGAGTTGCAAGTGACCCACAAAAAAAAAAAAAAAAAAAAAAAAAACACCGACAAAAAAATGGACCAAAGATCGACTGAAATTTCCTTGTGTTTTTTTTTTTTTTTCTTTTCTCCTTTTTTTTTTCTTTTTTTCTTTTTTTTTTTTAGTCCAACATAAACGAGGAAGAAAAAAAAAATACTTCTGACATTTCCAAAAAACAGAAATAATAGCAAAGTATATTAATATACATTCAACATATACTGCGTATTGATTACTACAATACAAAGCCATGATAAAAAAAAAAACAAAACAAAACCAAAACGGAACCAAACCGAAAAGTGTGATACTGCGAAATGGCACCGAAATGGCACGGTTACAAGCGAGTCCCTGCTGTGCTGGGCGCTGACTGAGGGCGGCCGACTCTCCCAGGAATACAGTGTCGTGTAAACAAAAGGAAAACGAACCAAAGGCGCAGAGCAAAAGGCTTTCGGCGCCTCCTCCCCCCCAGGAGCTGCGGCTGCCAGCTGGGGGCTCTTCCTCCTCTCCAGCTTTCCAGCCTGTGAATCCATTCAGCGTCGTTTTCCCGGGGCTGGGGGCAGGCGTTGGTAGCCATAGCGAATTAACCTCTGCCATGCTGGTTTCACACTTCCTTCTGTGCAAATTCGGGAGGGCTGGGTCGATTCTTTTATTATTATATATATCTATTTTTTAAATACTCCAAAAGTGTCATTAAAGAAGGATTTCAGGTGTAGCTTCAACGTCCCAAAGGCAATGGTGACGCCACGCGCTCCCCAAGGCCTGGATGCTGGGGTGCTTTGCTTTCTCTCAGCCAAGGAAGGAACAACAAGAAGAACAAAGAAGAGATCTATGCACGTTTGAGCTGCATAAAGGAGAAAACCACTTCTGCCACAGGCACGAGAGAGAAAACCAGTCACAATTACAAAGTCATTAAAAGAAATAAAATACTTTGAACAAAAGGTGCATGTCACAATTCATATAGAACAGAATCTAGTTAAAAATTTCTCTCAAACAGAAATTCCTTTTGCCTTTTATTAATAACAATAATAATAAAACAACATTTACCAAAAAAAAAAAAAAACCCTAGATGATCAGGAGGAAAAGCTCAGAAAACAAAGGAAAAAAAAAAAAAATCTGTCTTCCCTACATTAAGCCAGGAGGAAGAAATTAAAAGGGAAAAAATAATTGCATGGGGATCAGAAAGGCAAAAATTACAAAGGGGGTGGGGGAGGGCAGGGGAAGAAGTGATCCTTTCAGCACGGTGATGAAGGAAGGAGCAGAAGCAGAGATGAGGCAGGACAGCACAGCTCCCACCTGTGGGGTGGGGGGACGGGCAGAGCGCCCTGCTGCCCTGCTCAGGGCCAAGGAGCAGCACAGCAGGGCAGGGTTGCACTGCAGGGCAGGGATGCACTGTGGCTCCTGCCTGCCCTGTGGGCTCCACGGGCTCTGCTCCCACCGCCGGCCCCGGATGCTCACAAACCAGCCCTCCAAACCAGACTCGGTGCTCAGGCTCCGCTGACGCGTAGGGTTGGGTTCTCCGGTGATTTCAGTGATAGCTGGAGTTACAGGCAAATATGGCCAACAAAAAAATTGGAAAAAAAAAAAATTAAAGAAACTGAAGGAACAACACACTGGATGAAGTGATTATGAGGAAAGGGGGCCATGGTATTCCAGTTAGTCAGAAATACTACGGCAATTTGGCGCAATGCTGCTAGATACTGTTGGTTTAAAATGGACCTTTTCATTTCAAAGCTGTACATAAAACCTGCAACAGAGAGAAGAAGCAGAGGTGTGTTAGGGGATACCAGAGAATGGCAATTCTGCTCCCACAGCCCCTCACCGCATTCCCACTCCAAACCCACGGGGTAAAGCCCAGAGCAGAGCCCCCACCAACAAAACGTGGCTCTGCAAGGACAGCAAAGGCACGAAGGAGGGCCCTGAGCAAACGGGGGGGGGCAGCCAACAGCGAGGAGCTCGGAGCTGACAGCCTCTTCTCCAGCCCTGCACCAATGCTGGAGCAAAGGGATGGGGAAGGAGATGCACAGAGTCACGCTGCTTCAGGGCTGCCATCCAGGAGAGCCCAAACGTGCAGCTGGAGAGAAAAGGAGGACACAGATACTCACTCCCTCCTGCTTACACCCCTGCCTGCTCCATCCCAAAGGGCACCTCTGGGTGCTTGTAGCTCAGTAGGACATCTGTGATACATGTCGATGGGTAACAAGAGGTGTTTAGATGCTGGTTGCCATCACCTAGGTTGGGATGCTCTTGAGCTTCCAAACTTTCCCCACATTCTGTAACATCAAAGAACAACATCAGGGTTTGCATTAGGAGCACTAAAGAGCTGCAGCTTCTGCATGTGGGTCAGGCCAGCAAGAAGCCCAGCTCATTACTGCCACAAGCTCAGGCTCGGGCCAGCAGCAGCACCCAAGCACAGAGCTCTACAGGCTGCCACAGGTTTGGACCCAAAATTTGTCATAGCCAGAGATGGTTACAGCATCCAAGCCTCAAGTGCAGTGAGAAATCCAAGAGACTCTCTTTAACTCAGCTCACGCAAACTGCACGGAAGGGCTTCGATCCCACAGTGGCAGCCAACCCTTCCACCCCTGTGGCTCTGCAGAGCTCACTGGCAGCAGAGGTGGCTTTGCAGTGCAGGCTGTCAGAACAACGCAGGTCCTTACAGCTCCCGACCCGCAGCCCAGCAGTGCCCACGCCACGTCTGCAGCCTGCCAGCTCCTTACCCTCACTCTCCCTGTCACGCAGCTGCTGGCTGGCCATGAGCGACGACTGGCTGAGGACGGCATCAGACATCCGAGCAGAGCTGAGCGCTTTTCCTGCCATTAAACTCATCCCAGGCAGGTTATCTAACTGCACCTGCGGAGACACCGGGACACAAATCAAAGTGGGACCAGAGCCAGGCACCTACGGCTTCCCCGGCTGCCTCTGACAGCTGCCCAGGGAGTTTCTGCCAGCCTTCAGCAAGGGCTTCAGAGTACAAGAGTACAGAGTGCACATCAGGGACAGTGCAGGTGCAGGCAATGTCACCTCAACGTGGAATGGAGGGACAACTCGACTCCCTTCCAGACTTACATGTAACGAATTAGAGACAAGCCCTCCTCTACAGCAGTAGGAAGCTGTAGCAAGAAACATGCCACAGTCTGGGTCTGATTGTTCTCAGAGATTCAAAATGCAGAAAACAGAGCAGCTGCTCTTTGCTCTTGGTGTGGCCAGGTCACTGAGCACTGCAGAGCTGAAAGCTGGGCTCTGTGCATCTGTAAAACTTCTGCAGCCACAGCCAAGCCTGGGGCAGTGCAAATGGTTTCATCAGAAACACTCCGGGGGCAAAAGGAAAGATGCAGCCAGCTCTGGGACAAATCAGGCAACACGTGAACAAAGGAGAACTTCCACATTGGTCTCTGCTAAAATGTTTTCAGCATTAAGCAAACTGGGCATGCTAACCGCTGCGTCCCATCAGCACTTCATCCCCAGCAGCCCTGCAGAGCAGGGTGCTGCCTTTCTTTTGCGTCACCTCCTCCATAAGCCATACACATCCGGGAGCTGCTGGGCACAGGACTCTCCCCACTTACGTAGGCATCATCACTGTTCTGGATGGTGTGATGTCTCTGCAGGGTGCGGGGCCGCGGGTGCTCACTGGACGCCGGCCGTGCTGGGTATCCCAGCCCGTTGTGGTCAGGCACCTGCATGGCTTGGCCCGGGGAGCTCCTGTCCATACAGTTCCCTACGACGGACTCTTGAAATCAGATGAAACAGAGAAGGGTCAGATTAGCACAAGGAACCGTGGTAGCTCTTGGCAACACGTGCCACTGCAGCTCAAAACAATGTCACTTGCATTGCGCTGCCCGCCAGGTGGGAAGGGAATTGCTGGCTCCTCTGGCTCAAGCACTGCAGCACCAGGACTCCCTGGGATGGCCCACAGGCCTCTCTGCTCCTGTAGCAGCCCCCATCTGCCTCCCTTCCCGCCCTGCACCCTCCTCCATGCATTGCTCACATTACACAAGAGAAGGAGAAGGGTCTCCTCCACCTCCGACACAGGATGTTCTTAGCAGGGCCCCTTGGCAATCGTATGCAACAGATCTGGCTGGAAGAGCTGCCAGGATAGTAGTTGTTATCAGATGACTTCTCCCTGCCCTCCTCCAATCTGGCTGTAGGAGTACAAGAGCATTCTGCCTGGCAAAGTCCATCTGCACTGCAAGCTCTTCTGAGCAAGGGTAAAGGCTACATTCCTATCAAGCAGAACCTATCGTCATTAAGTACACGATGTTTTGAATAAAGTCCTGAGCTATGGAGAAGCCTATTGCTGGCTGTGGTGCACGTAAACAATTCTCTGTCGGTGAGCAATCCTGCAGAGCACAAACACGGGGATGAGGCCACGGGCCCTCAGGAGCTGCCCTGACGTGACACGGCCGCAGGTGGATCCCAACAGCAGCGATCGGGTTTGCAGGAAACGGTCAGCAGGATGCAACTCTTGGTTGTGCCAGCAGCGAGACATTCCTGGCTGGGACTGTGCCCTGGGAGCTGGCAAGATGCGTGCTTTCCAGAGACTCGTCCCTAACATTACTGAAGCTCAAACAAGTCCCGCTCATTCCCTGAGCACCCCACGCTTCTCCCCAGCACGCAGACTGCGCTGCTGGAGCACCATGCCAGCAGCAAGGCATGGAGCTCGGAGCCCCCGGAGCCCAGCCGGCCTCCTTCCTTTTGCACATCTGTGGGGTTAAACTCAGTTAATGGCCAGCATTCCCGGAAAGCAAGAAGGAAAACATGAGGTAAGGCAGTGCTGGCAGTGCAGGGCCGCCCACACAGCGCTCGGGGCCCTTCCAAGTGTGGGAATGGTCGGGGCAGGCAGTGCCAGCAGCGGGGAGCAGCAGCAGTAAGGAGCCCAGAGCGCAGGCTGCTGCCTTTGCCCCTGCCCCGCTCCGACAGCGAGGGACCCTTTCATCCCTTTGTGTCGGTGCATGTGATGCTGGCACCCGGCTTCCCAGCACTGGGGAAAGGTTTCCCACGGGCAGTGCTCCGACCCCAGGTTGGAACAAGGCTGCAGCTGAGCCGCTCGGATGCGGTTTAGTCATCCCCTAACCACAGATTTGGTTGAAACTCTCATGATCTGCAGTTACCTTCTGTAACTGGCTTTTAAAGCAGGGTCAATGCACTCTCTTGGAAGGCATAAATCCTGTTGAGCCCCCGCAAATCTGCACTCCTCCCTCGAGCAGCATGCATTTCACAAGCTGGAGAGAAGGAGGAGGTATTTGCCCTCTCAGCTGTCCTGTCCCCACAGAGGGGATGGCTGGAAAACCCCAAGCTGTGTTTGAGAATGGCAGCCTTGCAGAAAGCCATTTCAGGGTACCAGTGCTGGGGTGCACAGCTCCTGCTGCCATCCCTCAGCACCTGGAACACTTGGGTTGTGCTACAGGCAAGCAAGAAGCAGCAGGGCATTCAGGGTGTTTGCAGCAAGGTTTTACAGGGTTGAACTGTAGGAAATGTACCTCGGTCTGCCTAGATGTCTGCTGTGTTTGGAAGTGAAGTAACACAGGCCAGATTCCAAGTGGGTTATTAAAGCCAGGAGGAAAGCTCTGAGCAGCTGCATCTCAGAGCATAGTTTACTATACAAGCCCTCCAAACAGCCCCTGTCAGAAGTGCTTACACAATGCAACTCGCAAACATTTGCTCGTTTTTTACTCATTTACAAAGTCTTGTTGTCTAAAGTCCTTTTCCCTTGTGTAACTTGTTTTAGCACCGTCAGGACTGGGGCAGAACTTTACCTTCTGACTTGGTTAAATCTTATCGCTTTGCACATTTTGGACCAAGATATTACGATGCGAACTCAAGATTTGGTTCAAAATGCACTGCCACAGCTTTCAAATCCCACTTAACCTGAGGTTACTCTTCCCTTTTGTGCTGCAAACACCATGGGGATATTAAAGCCCGAGAGAAAACACATCACTAACACAAAATCAAGGAAGACTTCAGAAAAGCCAGGCCTTGTCCCTGTCCCCTGCTCTGAGGGACACAGCTTGGCATGCCCTCACTGCTCTCTGCGCCTCTCTGTTCCCAGCCAGTACTTTCCCAACAAACCCATGCTGTGTCCCCAAACAAAACAGTGCCTCCTGTGCCCAGGACACTGCTCCCCTGCAATAGGGTTCCCTGTGCCAAGGGCAAGCTGATGGCTTCAGACCAGTACAGCTCAGTCCTGCATTGAATACTGATCCACCCCGCTCAGCCTGGAAAGCCTCTCTTCAAAACCATCTTAGCAAGGGGGTAGGATTGTGTTTTTTCCTACAGAGAAGGCCTGTAATTATAGCTCTGACAGCACATCACTGTCAATGCAGCCACCAAGGAGTAAAGGCTCAAGGGCTGTTTCCAACCAGCAGGAAAGGGCTTCACATGCTAATGGCAAGCTTCAGCTCCCTGTCTTTAGAATCAACTCCTTCCAGCTAAAGCAGGGCTCCAGCCTCACTGCTGTTTCCCCAGGTGCACGAGCAGTGTGAGGCAGACTTAGCAGCACCTATCACCATTCTTATGCTGCAAGTTTATGAAAGCCTTAGCAATGCCTGGAGTCACAGTTCTGCCCCTAAGAGAAGGAATGCGCCACGTTACAGGGCTTCCAGAAAGAAGATCTTTGGTGGGCACTTACTTACACCTGGTGGGGGATCACCCCAACAAGAAGAAATGAGTCAACAGATCCCAGCATCTCTTCAGAGACAGCACTATCGTGGTCCTGGCCTTTATCTGCCTACAGAAGTAGGTCACATTCCAAAGAGAAGAATCTAGCAGAGTTCTTATTTAACACTGTTTATTAGAGAGACTATGCCTGCAATTTATAGCCACAGAAGCCAGAAAGAATCTAGGTAATTCTGTGCTATGCAAAATATGTCACGAAACCATTGCAGTACTAGGTAGGGATGGTGTTCTCTGGCAGGAACACAAGCAGCACGCAGCCAGTATGGAAAAGCATTTCAGCCATGCGAGTGGCCCTGAGCCTTACCTCTGCTGGGCACCTTATTCCTACTGAATCCAGCAGCGGGCTGATGCCTGTATTGATGCGTCCCCAGCTCCTGAACGTGGTTAGCAGTTCCTAGCAAAGATTCTGGGTCCCCGTGCCCTCCTGCATTTACAAGCAGAGGGGTCTCGTGGCAACCTTTGGTCAATGTATTTGAATTCTTACTGTCTGGAAAGCTGTCCCTGGCGCCCTCGCACGCACAGTCCTCCTCCATGCTCTCCGAGTGGAACAGAGCTGGCTGGTGTACGTATCCATGCGGTGGCACTGATGCAGGTACCTGCTGGATACATTCTTGAGCCCTGATTTTTAGGAGATGCTGGGGGCTGCTCTGTGGATGATAGGTGTCAGCACTCTGATAAGGCAAAGACAACGACTGACGCTCCGACAGACTCTGTCCCATGCTGGTGCCCATGTTTCCAGCATCCCCTTGACTCATGTGCCTGAACAACTCTTGAAACTCTTGCTGCTGCTGCTGTTGCTGCTGCTGCTGCTGCTGCCGTCGTTTGATGAGCTGTGCAAATTCTGCCTGGGGCAGCCGCATGTCCGTGTGCCCCGTGAGAGAGTGACGGGGAGAAAGGAGTCCCTGGAGGATGTGCGGTACCTGCTGGTGTCGGCTGTAGTCAGGAGGTGTTGGGGACAACAGTGCTTGCTGTAGTGCCGATGCAGTGTAGTGCTGTTGTTGCTGATGTGCATTTTGAGGGAAATTGGGATACTGGTCAAGCTGTGGGACTTTGAGAGCTTGCTGAGCTGGAGGAAACCCAACTCCTCCTGATGGGCTGTAGTTACTGGGGGAAACACGAGGCTGCTCTGGGAACAGGTGGGGGTGTAAGTGCACCTGGTCGTAGTTGGCGGGGGGATTCCTGTACACGTTCAGACTGCAAAGAACAGAAAAGAACAAGTGACTGCACTGTCAGCTCCAGCTAACGAGGCGTGCAGGGCTGTCTTTGGTGCTCCCACCTCACACAGGGTTTGATCCACCGTACCCGCGTGAGAGCAGGGAGGCAACAACTACTCCAAAGGTAGAGTGCCCATCATCCTGAGCTCCAGGTCACCCACGAGGGCAGCTGCAGTGTAAGGTGGTGCGGCTAGTAAATGTAAGGGAAGCGGGAACCCTGACTGTACCGAGGAGAAAATATGATCTGGGGAAAGCGTCTGTTTCATGTAGCAAGTGTTCAAGCACTCTTCTTAACTTTTCCACTTCCTGCCCTGCCCTGGCAGGAGGCAGGGACAGCCACTCCTGGCACAAGGTGCTTCCCAAGGCACAAAAACCCACAGCCTTGCACACTCTCAGAGCTCCCAGCCAGGGCCAGGCATTGCTGCCAGGAGTCAGTTTCACCCCCAAAACAAGGGGCTGATGAAGAACCCCCCAGAAGCTGACAGCCAGCAGTTCCCCCTCACACCCAGCCGCATTCCCAGCTCAGGGAGGACGTGGTGCAGCAGTGCAGTGGCCTTACCTGTGCGACTCGGCGCTGTCGGCGCTGAGCTGCTTGGACAGCTGCCTGTGGCCATAGGTGAGGGAGGCCATCAGGTTGGCGCGGTGCTGCATCTGGATCTGGTTGGCACTGGGGCTGATGGACATAGCCCGCGTGTGGGTGCCCTGCCCGGCCACAGAGGCCCCTTGCAGGAGGTTGTTGCTGACCATGTCGCCGGGTTCCTGCACTTGGATGGTGACCTGCTGAGCCTGGGACTGCTGCTGCAGGGCCAGACACGTCAGCCCCATGGTTGGGGGAGGGGAACAGTTACCAGACTGTGGGAAGATCGTGTTGTGGGATGGCATCCCTTGGAACTGGGACTGGGAGGCTGCACCTACGAGGAACAGAGACTCTCAGCACCCACATCAGCCCAGGGCAAGGCTCAGGAGAGAGCAGCACGCAGAGCCCCAGGACACACAGCAAGGAGAGCCCTACTGCTGGCAACTCTGACAGGCTGCGTCAGGGTGCAAGGGTCAAGCTAGAGCCTCTTGCATAGAAAGAGAAACAAAGCACAGCTCACAGTGATTTGTATCAACCCAAGAATATCAGCCCTTCCTCCCCACCCCCGGGAGTGATAAGTAAGGATCTCATGACAAGAAACGTATCAACACGTTCCAGCTGGCAGATCCTCGCGCGCTCTCGATAACACCAGCCCTTGCTGCCAGATGGAGAATCTTTTACATCATCAGCAAACTGCACGAGGATTTGAGCACAGGGGGGACCGAAGCCCCCAGCTCCCCCATGCACTGTTTTCCCGGAGGCTGGATAGCAGCACACGGCTCTGCTGCCCCGAGGAGCGCAGATGGCTCAGGCAACTGTCAGCACTCACCGTGGGGCTGCAGCACGCTGCTGCTCACAGGAGGTGGGCTGCTGTTTGGTTGCCTGAAGAGGTGGTTATTAGGGTGATTTGGGGGCGGGCTGGATGGCTGAATCCGTAACCTGCGCAGGGAAACAAGCACCTTTTCATCACACATGCACCTCATGAAGACACTTCTTCAGCTGTGAGAGCTGACGCCAAACGCTGTATTTTTGTTGTAAGACAAACACCGTGAAGCCCATGCTTGGGATCCCAAACTCTTTGCAGCTTGCCTTCTATTTTGAGAGCCATGCTTAAAATCAGCATAACCTGGTGGCTACAACAAAAACCCTGGGATGAGAACATCACAAGCTTTCTTCCTGACTCACTGTGGCCTGCAAGAAAACCTTCCTTCTTTCCTTCTTTCCTTCTTTCCTTCTTTCCTTCCTTCTTTCCCTCCTTCCCTCCTTCCTTCCTTCGTTCCTTCCTTCCTTCCTTCCCAGAATTCAGCCTGCCTCATTTACAAGTCAGGGGTGATTAAAACAAGGACTGTCACCTAACACAAAGTCTGAAAAGATGTGAGAAGCCCAGGAACGCCTCTGAGCAGTAATCATGAGAGAAATCGGCTTAATGAAGGTAACGCATTTTCAAGCTGGTCAAAAGGCAAAATTCTCTGTCATCTGTTCAAAGCAGATTTGTGCCTTTGAATCACATTTCTCTAATTCCAGAATTCTTTCAGAGGGGATCCAACAAAAAGGACCACGCACATTCACCTGTGAACTGCCTCAGCCATTCTTATTTTACACACCTCCAGCTTGGCCCTAGACTCAGCTCATCCTTGGGTCAGGCAGAGTAAATCCCACCCCCAGAGCTTTGCTAAAGCCATTTCTTTACCTCTGAAGCTGGTGAGTGAGCAGAGCTGGCTGGTTTTCACATTGAGCTTGCAAGGGTGGAGAAGGCTGAGGTGGCCGGATACAGTCCTGAACCAGGCATCAGAAAACAAAAAGTGTTTGTGATCAGTACTGTGTCAAGTAATACAGTTAGGACGTGGTGAAGAGTGAAGTGGGACATATCCACATTCTCCAAACACTTGGTCCCTGGCTGCAGCTCTCACTATCACAGCAGCAAACATCACGGCTGAAGTCCTTCAGGCTCACTCCTCGTTAAGAAAGCTGAGCAATCTACATCTCCTCAATCTCACGTGGACCTGCTCTGTAGTTTTATCTGCAGCCATTCAGAAAACACAGCTAAGACATCAGAAAGTCTACCTCAGGCTCTAATACCTGGATCTGCTGATGAAGAATCTGATGGTGCTGCTCTTGCTGGTACAGCATGTGTTGCTGCTGTGTCTTCTCCAGTGTCCTCTCATCCATGTGCCCACCATACATCTTCTGAAGCTGTTCACATTCCTGTAACGAGTCCAACACGCCCTAGAAGTGACCGTTTGGTTCACGCTTATGGGACAGAAAGGCACTCTGCTACATGAGAAATCCAGTAAAGAAAGTCTAATCCATTTAATTTGATGGAATTGGGTGTGCAACAACACGGCTAGCTCAAGCCTTAGATAACAGAGGAGAAACTGTGCACAAGCTCAAGCTGGCAGCATTGCATTCCCTTAAAAAATGCACGCACAAAGCTGTAATAACGATAACTTCAAGGTGAAAAGAGCATCTCATATTTCCCCTCTATTGCAAGGTGAAAGTCCTGCCCTGATGCCAAATCCAGCTCAAGCCATGATAAGACATGCACTGCTTGCACACGGGATAGCATGCAATATTACTCCCAGTTCTAGCAGTATGAACTGCCCTTTTCCCAGGCATTCTGGAACAGCACCAAATCTTTGCTGTCCCAGGAAGTGTGGGAGAGCAGCAGACGCAGTTTGGCAGTGCTGATGTGACCACAGAGGCCACATGTGGGCACAGCACCTGCATTTTTTCCCTAGGAAGAGAGGAGCGGAAGCCCCCAAAGCTCCCAGATTGCAGTTGAGCAGCACATACATTTAGAGGGCATTCTGCAGGGTTTGCTGCCTTAAGTCCCCCACCCCTCTCACCTGCTGAAGCTGTTTGATGCTACTGTTATTGCCCATCTTCTCCAGGTGGGCTTTGAAAGCCTGGATGCTGGCAGCACCGTCAGAGAAACGCCGAACCGGGGAGAAGCGTTCGGTGGGGAGGTGCAGAGTATTGGAGTCCTTGTAAATAGAACTGAACACATGGGGAAGTGGGTTAGTGATGCCAGATGAAAAACAAGCTGCGGTACAGAGGCACTTGATTTAAACCAGCCACGCCAAGTTCTACCTGCCCACTCACCCAGAATAAACCATGTTTTAGATCAAGAAATAAGGTGCCATCAGTACCATGAAGAGGAAGCAAGATTACTCAGTATCCTCAGCAGCTGGGCAGATAAACATGACTCAAGGTTGAACATGATTCAGCCACAAATCAGATCAGAGGCGGGCAGCAACTCGTCCACCCAAAGGCAACTTTGTAGAGCAGTCACAGCTAGAACCAAGGCAACTGTGCCCGATGAATTACACACATTTCCATTTGCAGTGAGATTTCTTCTTCACCAGGGGGAGCCAGAATAGGGCTTTTTTGGGGAGCTGGATTCTGCCAAAGCTGGGGCTCCCTGTTGTCAGAGTTAAGCACTGAGCTCCTGCCTGCACTGGGATGAAATCTCAGCACCTGTGACAGCCTGGCACGGAATTCAACAGTACCCCAGCTGCTTTCATGTCGATACGAACCTCAGCTGCATTACTGCAGGCTAGTCAAAGTCTTAGCTACTGCTCATACTGCTCTTCGTGCTGCTGTGCATATTGATTGCTCTTTGCTGAAGTCTGTTCTAAGAAGAATGACTTCTGAGCGAAATCATTCCTGAGCCCCATTCCTGAGGCTCCCCCTTATCAGAACATGACTGTGCTGGAATGCTACCAGCACGCTGGGGTCAGGTCTTGTCCCTTAGCAGGACATAAATCAGTTTCTATACACTTCACATGACTTCCTCCCATGGACAGAGCTATGTCACTCTCTTTTGATACCATCCCATCCATTATCCTGATCCATTCGACCTCCTGTTGTACCAATGCAAAGCGGAAACTACAGGTAAAAATGACACTGAGGTTCCCAAACACACATGGCCAAGGCAGAACAGTGCTGGCTGCTTTACTTCAATCCACTTTCAGATACAAAGCTATCATGACCAAAATGGGTGCTCTATATAAAGAAGATGGCTTAAAATATGTGAAGTGCTAAAATAAAACCCACCAGCTGTTCAACAGCCACGGTCTAGTTATATGATGACACGAGTGCTAATGGTTTCTGTGCTGTGTGTGTGTCTCAGACACGACTGTGGGGAGTCTGTTTAGGCCACAGTCAGATGAAGTTTCCATGATTCCTTGGGTAAAATGCGAGGCAGGCTCACAGCACACTACAACACCACGGGTGGAATGAACACAATGAACAAAACAGTCTCAGGACCGTGATACCAACATACTGACACAGGGTGTTTTAACAATTCCTCAAAAAAAAAAATAAGTCAGTTCCTGCAGTGCATGAGTGACACAGCTTACCTTCACAATTTGAAGCAGTCCTTAAAGTAGGACACAGCACGTTCTGGTTGTTTTGCAAGCTGCACTTCTCTTCCTATTAAGGTTTTCTGTGACCCCAGAAATCTCTCCCCCTCCTGCTCTTCCCATCCCCCAAGCACCTCTAAGGGAGTAACTTCAGGGTGTAGAAGTGCTTATCTTGGCTGTCTAGAGTTCCAGCGTGGCACTGACACTGGCTCAGTCTGCTCAGAGTTCACCTGTCTCTGCTGATTACATCAGTGCTCAGCTCAGCAGGTATCTGGCTACAATAAAAAGCACTTTGTCAAGCTCGCCAGCATGAGCTGGCTGAATGATTTAATGCAAATCTAGCCTGGTAGGCAACTGTTTCCTCAACAGTCGAGACCAACAGGCAGCAAACTCTGTACTTTGCAGCTGGTTTGCACTCTTGGCACGGAGAGGTTCAGAACGCAGGTTTTAAGCTCTCTCTGTGGCATTAGTGTTTACAGTGTGCTTCTGTGCCAAGGACTCTGTGTCAAATTAACGCTTCTCGCAATTAGGAATGACCTACTCAAACATTTGGAGTGTGTTTAGACACCATCTGCAGCAGTTCCCTCTTTTCCACTGCAATTTTTCTTCCCACTCAAGCTTCCCTTCCCCATATCCTTCCCCTCAGGGGTTAAAGATGGGAAATAAAATGGCTCTCCAGGAGCTTTGCAAAGAGACTTTGCAGTCAAAACAAACAACTCTGGTGCAGAACAGTGAGGATTTTAAGCTGTGGCATAGATAATTTTTGGTGCAGTCTTGCCCTCGCATCTGACTCCAAAATGTTCCAGAGAAAATCTACTACCTACTGCTAACTTGACACCTACCAATAAAACAGAGAAAGCTCTCTAAAATGAACAGATTATTCTCAACCCTTCAGTGATGGCAGCCATTCTGGCAAACCATCTCCTGCCACAAAAACAGGACCAGAGGGGACAAGCCAGCTGACTGCTGCCCCAGCACTGCCTGCAGCTGCAGGCGCAGAGCCCACGCCAGTGCACAACTCCAGCGTGGTCGGACACGTCTGCCCTGGGGATCTGCTCCTGATGCTTCCTCCTCCTCCTCACCCCTCCCTGCCAAGCGGGATGTCTTCAGTGCTCCATTCCAGGTGACATCTGAGCAGGTTTTCTGGCGCAAAGCTGCCCGAAGGGCCGGTGTCATTACTCACCGGTGCTGATCGGGTACCAGGTGTGGAGCCCAAGCCCGGGGTCGGAAGGACTGCTGTCCTAGCTGCCTCTGCAAGTCTGGAGGGATTTCAGCTGTAGGGTTGGTCATTGCCAGAGTGTGCCTTTTTGACCTATTTGCCAAGTATCTGCAACAAGCAGGAGCACATTTTATAAGAGACTGATGGATGATACTCCAAAAACAGGGAGTGTTAGATAATCCAGAGTAAAGGTGAAGGAAGAATGCTGCTGCAGTGCTCAGAACTGACTGGGGGCTGAGTGACGCCCGGGGAGAAGCACAGCATGGACATGCTGCCCACGCCTGTCAGATCAGGAGGCCTTCAGTGCTTAGGGGACAAGGGGACAAGCGTGGTTTCAGCTGCTTGCGTGCTAACGCTGTTCTCAGAAGGAAAGAGAAGCCATTTGCTTTTCCCATCAGGAAAGCCACATTTTGTCTCCAGGGAAATGCCGGTTTATTCCCTGAGGAACACACGGCGACCTGCTGCTTTCAGCATGGATTCACTCCATTGCAGCAGGTCTGCTTCCCCCTCACGAGGCCCCACTGAGGCACAGAGGGCTCTGCCGTGCTCATGGAGTCACACACAGTCTTAGCAAGGAAGAGAAGGGGCACAGTGCAGAGGCTGCTCAGCTTCCCCCTCTCAGCTGCCCTTTGCACTTCAGACCGGACCCGTCACACCCTGGGCTCGAGCAGAGGCCAGCACAGCACAGAGCACCACTGGAGATCAGGGTGAGGAGAGCTCTGGCCACGCCACGACAGGGCAGGCAGCGCAGCACCACCCAGCCCGGTCACAGTGCGCCACCTAGGCCCGATCCTGTTTTACAGAGCTGGAAATCACCCAGCAATGCACTGGGCAAGGACAGCTGGGGGGGTGAGCAGCACAGCTCCTGCTCTGGGGTCGCAGCCCTAGCACTGAGCATGCCTCTTGCACCAGAGCTCAGCATCGGCGGCTTAAGCTGAGGTGCCCTCTGCATTGGAATGAGCACCTTCCATCTCTTCCAAACCCTCAAAGAGTGGGGGAGCATGCAGAGCAAAACTATGGAGCTCTGCCTCAGCCAGGATGTCAGGGAGGGCAGCGCGGTGCTGACGGCTGTGCCCTGCTGGACTTGCAGTGAGCAGCAGCAACGATGCCTGGGGACCAGCTGGGGGCACAGGGCCAGAAGAGATAACAAACAGAGCACCGACCCAGAATGCCTGGCCTGTGACGAGCACCAGGGCAGCACTCTGCCCACTCAAGGACAGGCAGGTGAATGGCCGCTTATGAACTCAACTATTTCTGCTCTTGGGAACCAGCAGCAATAAGGCGGCTGTGGCAAAGAGCACCTGGCCACCGACACAAGAGCTACAAAAAGGGGGATTCTCACCTTTGTTTTTTTAACCTCTGCAAATGTAGTTTCATCTTGTAAAGCAGAGGAAAGCAACAAGAAAAAAAAAAAAAAAACAACAACCAACAAAAATGTTGCCTTCTCCAAAATCAGCCTTTGCCAGCTACTAAAGCCACTTAGGCAGAAGGCAGCAAGTTAACAGAATGAAGAGTGCTTAGCATTGTGGTAACTTGCCAAAGTCTGTGCCATTAGCTGTTTAAGAATCATTTGATGGAGACAGGGAAAGTTTCCCAAAGAGCTTTACAGTTGTGGTTTGCTAAGATCATTTTATTTCAGACCTCCAGGGAACAATCCAATCATGAGCTATAACAGTGTTTCTGGTGGAAGAAAGTTTCCCAAAGCTCAAAGGAGTTGTGGCTGTTCCCTGGAGCAGAGAAAAGTATGCATACTGTTTTCAAGGTCAGATTAAGAAGGGCAAAAAATTGTCCGCTGGTGGCTGCATGCAGCGCTGGAAACACTGTTCTGAGAAGCTAAATATTTGTTACTGCTATTTACCCTTCTCTGATGACTAGCTACGTGTTGCAACATAATGGGGTGGAGAGCAAGTTAACGCACAATCTGGATGGGCCATCTGGTGGAAGAACAGGAGAGGGCTATGGACAACACAGCTGAGAGCAGCAAAGTGACCCGTGAGTTCAAGGAAATTGCTCTTCAGTGGGATTCAAACACCTCTGCAACTTGCATGGGAGTTTTACTGCCTTTCCAGTCGAGCTGGTTCTTAAACCACACAACTGCATACAGCTGCCAGCACAGACAGTTGGTGCTCCTGAGCCCTGCTGAGGAGGACAGTGTACAGTTAGGGTACAGCAGCTTGAAGGGGGCTGAATGCGGCCTGTAGTGTCTGTGCTCTTCACCTGCTCAACACCACGGCTTGGCCTCATTTCTTTCACCATGCTGCCTGGGCAGGTGGATGAACAGCAGTGCACGAAGCTGGAAAACACTGCGAGAGTGAGCACAAAGATGAGGGTGGCAATGGACTGGAGTGTAAATCTGCACAGAAAACACAGGATGTGTTCTGTGGAAGGGCTGTGCTACTTTTAAGGCAGAGCTGGAAGCAGGTTCCTTCGCATGGACCAGCCCTGACATCCTTCTAAGCTCCAGGAGGCAAAAGGGTATCAGCACACACTGCACAACCCATCGCTACACGCAGCACTGCTTGAATCCTCTGAAGCACTGAAGCGACAAGAGCTGGCAAGGCTCTGGGGCACGAGCTCTGCCCCTCCCAGAGTTTCTGCCTGCAATCAACCCTCATCTGAATCATTCACCCAAGTGTAGCCCCAGAAGAAATGTTGTCTTACTTGAGGTGATGGCCTGTACAAACTCGGGGAAATCCAGAAATCTTTTCAAGTTTGAGGTAAGAGACAGGAGCACTCCATCACCACACCCAAAACACAGTGCACCAGCTGGTTAGCACAGAAGAAACTACACAAAAGCTACTGAGAAATGTTAGCAAGGAAATGGTTAGTGTTTTCATGGATTGAGGAAGTACAAGCGTGTTCTACCCGCTTCCCAGTACGCATCTGGAGCAGACAAAGAGAACAACAGTTTCCAAACTAATGTCTGATAGTTCTTTTCTTATTGGAGCAGACTACTCTAAGGCCCACTGCTAAAATTAGAAGCCAAGAGGTACTTGTATTTTCAGCAAGCTCACTTTGTCTAAGGCATCAGAGTTGGATGTTTACTGCATGTCTTGATACAAAAGCTGCATTTACACCCAAGGCCACAGATGAGATCTTCCTACCTCCATCACTCAGCAGGGAGGGGTGAATCACTTAGCACTCATTTTGCAGGTTAGTGTGGATTGCATGCTGGTGCACACTAAGCAAAGGAGTTTAGCAGTTCCAGAGTTTCTAGAGAACCTACTGCTTTAACAGCTTACAGAATTTCAGGGGAAATCCAGTTTTGTAAGCACCTAGTAGCGTCAGAGGAGTAATTGCCTGCAGTAATCAACACCCACAAGAATAAGAGAAGTGTTAAGCCTTCATTGTAATTAACACTGCTGCCTGTGATGAGGTTGCTCGTGCCTTAATTCGGTAGTAGAACGCCACAGGGTGAGCCTCTTTGAGGGTAATAAGGGTAAACATTAACAGACTGGGGGTTACCTCTGCACAGCTTCCTGATCTGGCTCCCCATCAGAGCTCTCCTCGTCCACAGGAGTGACAGCTGGGACGGCCTGCAGGGAGAAGAGAAGCCATGGGCTCCAGAAGGCAGCCAACTTGGTCCCATCCACACAGCAGACACCTGGCCTTCCCAAACTGGCTTCCACAAGGACACATGCCAGCTATGGGGCACTCAGCCAAGAACCCCTTCCCACATTCCTTCCCCCATACAGAACTGCCTGCGCAAGGCTGCTGCTTCTTTTGGTACTAGCAGGAAAATTCATCCATGCAGCTATATCAAGGAAGAATATGCAAGGAAGAATATGCAAGATTGACATTTTAGTTTTCTCTCTATTAGAAAATCAGCTGTAGTAAAAAGTTCACAAACCCTCTGCCAATTCCAAAGAGCTGTACCTTCTCAGCTTCTAGGGATCCTTTGGGCAGCAAGCAGGCACAATCCCTGCTGCACTTCCATGAGTATTACAGCCCGAGTCTACCACCCCTGTCAAGTCTGCCTCCAGGAAAACGTATTTTTAAGCACACCACCAATTCTATTCTTCCCTCTGGCTACTTACTGGAGTCATAGTGACGAGTGGAGATGGACCTCGAGGCCGTTTCAGCAGTTGCTGTGCATGCAACTGGATGTTAGCTCCACCGTCGGATGCTCTCCGCCCCAGAGGGCCCATGCCATTCAACAGCTGCAGAGTGGGGGGCTGCAGCAGGGACTGCTCCTGGGAAGCAAACACAGTGCAGTTACCAATCGAGTACCAGATCCTTCCAGTACCTGAGCCCCGAGGCCACAGACTGGGATATCAGCATGAGAGAAGACGAGCATTCTGGGCTTCAGGAGAAATGAGGAATTATCGGTATCTCCAAGCCAAAGCAGGGCAGACAGAGACACTGCCAGTGGAGAAGCTGTGTTTAACTCTCCATTTCCCAGCATTCTGCTTTAGTTACCTGGCAGGCTGCCATCTGCACCTCCAAAACCAGGCAGCAAAATCCTCTCTCTTTCCAGCCCATTCATGAATTTCATATTGCACTGTTCTTTCATTCTTAGTTTAAGTAACCAGCCAGAATCACACCTCAAGCAGCAGCAAGATTGTAATTCGTGAAGTCCAAGGAATTGACAGACAGAGAGAGAGCAAGCACAAGCACAAATGCACAGCCACACACTTGCTGGTGTGGTACAGGCTGCAGGGGGCACATGCGTGGGTCAGTACCTTGTACTCCAGCTGACCCGTGGGCTGCAGGTTCTGCCTAGGCAGCACATTGTGCATGAAGTTCACATTTGGGGTCACCTGCAGGAATGGAGCCTGAGGAGTGACACGAGGGAAGCCAGGCAGGAGCTTCTGCAGATCTTCCATGACCTCCGTCCTGTGCAATCACATTTACAGACAGGTGACTTAGCAACCATGCATGGAGAACCACCCATGGGCTCATTACATTCAGCTTCCCTCCACAGAACAAACTTGTTATTGCACTGGAAAACGGTCACAGAGAGTAACCAGGCCACTTTTCAGTTTTCATCAGCCCTTTCTTTTCCCCCCTCTAGGTTAAATTTTTCCAGCATTTGCTCTTTGTATTAACCTTGAAAGCACTTATCACAAAGACTCCAGCTGGGATGCGATAACAGTGCAGCATAGGTGAGAAATTGACTTGCATAATGGTCAACACATCTACAATCAAGGAGGAAAGAAGATCCTCATCTCCAGCTCAAATTCTAACCAAGCTGTATGATGGGACTAGGATGTTTTAATACTTTCTGCATTTAAGATACTTTTGTTAAGGATTCACCCTGAAGTTCTTTCCCCATCTAGCAACAATTGAGTGTGCAGGAATAGCTCCAAGCCACTCACACCAGGAGCAAAAAAACCAAAGGTTTGACACTAGCTGTGATACAGATACACTCATCCCTGCCTGTTACTACGAGATCACAGAGAGCTAAAAATGCACTGCCCCAAATTCTACCTAAGAGAAGGTTTACAAGCAGGAAAAGTGCCCTTAATCCTCCACTGAGGAGGTAGAGTCCAACACTAACCTTGGGTCAGCAACTCCGACCGTGTGCCTTCGCATTGAGAGGTAACGGACCAGAGCCTCAGGTGAGGGTTCTTCCCCTTCATCGC
This sequence comes from Tetrao urogallus, assembly GCF_951394365.1. Lineage (NCBI taxonomy): Eukaryota > Metazoa > Chordata > Aves > Galliformes > Phasianidae > Tetrao > Tetrao urogallus. Next base: position 1,535,282 of record NC_136835.1, on the reverse strand, counting down.
TGTCCAAGTTCATCGTTCCGTCAGTCTGGGCAGGCAAAACACAGGAGATGTTGAAACACAACGTGAGGATCGATCAAAAGGCTTCAACACAAGTCTCGGAAAAGAACCTGCAGAGGCCATCAAGGAGGGTGCCTCACCTCCACAATTTGGTTTTCAGGGTTGATGAGCTGGACTTGTGGCACGTTGATGTTCATGGTATTGCCTGCCTGTTCTGTCTGCTGATCAGAAGGATCAAAAATCAGTAGACAAGAAACTAGCATCTCTTACAACCCCTTCATAATCATGCTTGGACTAGCACCAATGAACAGACTTAACCACTTGGGAAGAGAGATCACCCTGGAGCTGCTGAAAGTGTTCTTAATTCTTAAGGGATTGCCTCGTTTTCCCTCCCTCTCCTCAATTCTGTTCAGGCAGGGCTAGCTTCTCTCCTCCTCCTCTTACGACCTGGCCTCTCCTAAAGCAAATACTCATTTCTTGGATAGTATCTCAAATTGAGCATCATGCAGTGGTCACAGTCTGTAAACTTTATTTCCCATCCCGTAAACCTCACGTTGCTTTTTCTGTCACAAGGTTAACTAAGGCTGGATTTTGTCTGAAGAATATTTGGTAAATCCACAGTCACAATTACAGAACCCAAAATACACACAAGGTTCTCAGACACAGCAGATCTTTGTGCTCTTGGCACAATGAGAACACTCGCAATGAAGTCTAAGCTTAACAGGTAAGGGTCTGTCTGGCCTTCCAAGGCTGAAAGAGCATTATAGAAGCAGGATCTACCTGGATGTTAGCAGAGGTGGGGAAGGTGACCGTCCGTGGTATGCTTGGAGACGGGGCAATGCGCAGATTCTTGTGCCTCTTCAGACGGTCACAGAGCAAGCTGTAGATTGCACTGTAGTGATCATAAGCATCAGCTCTTAATGACTAGAAGAAGAAGAGGAAGAAGTGATCAATTCTTTCCGTCAAGCAGCAAAACGAGCTCCATGCTGTGCTCAGTTACCAGACACGATTAGCAACAAACAGCTATTTGTTATCCAACTGCAAGAGGCAGCACCCAGTGGTCAGCTGCAGAGCGTTACCTGAATTGTGCGTTCCTTGTCCAGCCCCATTTCTGCCATTGCTAACAACACATCCTCGTTCAGTGGCTCCATCTGCCTCTCTGTCTTCAGGTGCTGACACTCCGCTATCAGCTGTAAGAGCAAAGATACAGACTTCAGTGCTTACATTCCCAAAGGCACAGAGATGAGTCACAGCGTTCTGAAGAACCAATTCACAAGGCTCAGACTGCAAGCTGGCACGAGCTTCGAAGGCTGATGGTACATCAGTTCAAAGGGGAAAAAATATCAAGTAATCAGAATCAAAGGATGATATGGAAAGCAAGACAAGGGGACACAGACAAAATGGGAAGGCAGTACACCAGAGCTTGGAACAGGAGTTCCCAAGCAGCTGAAACGAACACCGTGGCAGTCCTGAATGCACTGAACAAGTCCCACTCACACACTGGCTCACTTCAGCTTCTCACCCTATCAAACTCTGCATCGGCTTCCCCAAGCTTCATCCACTTGTGTTTGCAGATCTGGTCCATCGAGAGCCGCTTACTCGGGTCCAAGACCAGCATGTGGCGGATCAGATGTTCACATTCTGCAAGGGAACAGACTGCTGAGTAACCACAGTGAGGAACAAGGCTTCTGCAGCAGGCAGCCTTGTGCCACAAGATCAGGAGCGAGCCTTTCCCTCAGAGCAACTTCTCTGTAGGAAGTCAAATGCAGCAAAAATACCGCTTCCCCTTCTGGACCTCACACCCATTCCATACCACTTAGCTGCAGGAATCTGATGCTGTACGTAGGCAGCTGAGGGGACAAGAGAACACAGCCTCCCCCAGATAGAATGAAAGTGTGATACTCAAAGGGATTGTATTTGTCAATGAATACCCACAGCTTTCTAGCTAAGTACTGGTCTAAATCAGTCAGCACAGGAATAAAAGCCTCTCTCAAGACACCTCAGTAGCTGCTGCCACCCCAGCGCAGGAGCATCTCTCCATTCTGAAGCTGCAAAAAGCAATGGCAGCATCAGCTCTCAGAGCCAAGCTCCCAGTGCAGCCCCTATAGATGAGATCATCCTAACTCAGAGCCTGTTTCTACTGGCTGTACAGTTTTCCAAATCTGATCTGAAACTACTTTCGGAGCAAATTTTTACTGCCAATACAGACATAAGTCAGCATGCTTCCTTTACACTTACCTCATTCAGGATTTCCCCACGCTAGGGAGGAAGGCAGCCAGGCCACAGTACGCTTGTGCTGTCTGCCAGCACCCCTAGGTGGCATGCTGTCACCCTGTCCCTGCTTGCCTTGCCCTGCACCATCCAAGGGATGCAACCAACTTGTGGGGCTGAAGGGCAAAACACAGCTGCCAGGGCTTGGGCTCCTGCAGGAACACCTCTCCCAGGCAGCTGCCACAGTGAAACGTGCCTTTTTTGCCCTCCATGAAATTTTCCACTCAAAGGTATCATAAATACGAGCCGCTCTTAAGTGAGCTTGGTTTTATCTGACAATTCATCACATCACATTTTTCAGAAACAAGATTTATTACTCAAGCATTCAGAAACACGCCTGCAGAAACAGGGCATGGACATTCACTTGTGGTGGGGCTACTGCAGGAAATGAATGTGCCATAATGCTTCTTGTCTAAAGCAGATACAGTGAAAGCTTCTATATTCCTACATCACTACTCCATTTTTAGCTTTCACACTTCCCAGAATTTACTAAGAATGTATCTTTGCTGATGTTCTGCTACAGCTTGCAGCTACGTACACACGGAAGTCAAGATTTTTAAGTAAGAACATTCCAGTTTCTAAATTCCAGATTCAAAATTCGCCTTTGCTCCCATTACAACCTGCTATCCATCCAATATGCTTCCTGGCAAACCACTTACCTGGCATCAATCAGCGGTATACTAAAATCTAAGTGTTTCCATGAATCTGTAAGCAGAGATGTGACTCAAAGCACTGCAGGCACGCAGCCTTACCTGTGGACATGAAGAATGGAATGCGAAACTTCCCGCTGAGCACCCTGGCACGCAGATTCTGCAGCGTGCTCCCATCAAAGGGCAGAGCACCACAGACCAACACGTACAGCACCACGCCGAGACTCTGCGTCACACAAAGGGCAGTCAGCAACAAGCCATGGTTCACAGCAATAAGCATTCTTTAAATGAAAAGATCAATAACAAAGAAAGAGCAAATCCTTGGAAAGGACCTTGTGACATCTCAGTCCTGGGCCAGCCTAGGTTCTCCTTTAAACTTCTGGCCTAACTTAAACTTCCTTCTGAGCCTTGAAGTGCACGGCTACACAAGCCAAGAGCCCAAGTATTTCTTTGGACACCCTTCTTTTTCTCCTTTTCTTGTTCTAAGTACTCAAGAAGCAAAGCCAAAAATGAAATCCGAGTTGAAAAGGTTCATCACATACCCAAATGTCAACCTTGGGCCCATCGTATTCCTTCCCCTCAAAGAGCTCCGGGGCAGCATAGGGAGGACTCCCACACCACGTTTTTAGCAGCTGGCCGGGTGTGAAGATGTTACTGAACCCAAAGTCTGAAAGAACAAAGAGAACAGCTTGGTGGGACGTGATCCAGCACAGCTGCTGTAAACAAATGGTATTTACATTATTTGCTGTGCCTAGTGAAGTCACACATAAGTCACATACAGGTCATATAAGTTATTCAGGCTGAGGGAGCTGGGCTTGTTCAGCCTGGATAAGAGAAGGTTGCAGGGTGACCTCATTGCAGCCTTTCAGTACCTAAAGGGAGCCTACAGACAGGAGGGGAGCCAACTCTTTGGAAGGGTAGATAACTGCAGGACAAGGGGAAATGGTTTGAAGTTGAGGGAAGATTGAGGTTGGATGTCAAGGAGAAGTTCTTTAGTATGAGAGCAGTGAGGTGCTGGAACAGCTGCCCAGAGGGGCTGTGATGCCCCATCCATCCCTGGAGGTGTTCAAGGCCAGGTTGGATGGGGCCCTGGGCAGCCTGGGCTGGTATTAAATGTGGAGGTTGGTGGCCCTGCATGCAGCAGGGGGTTGGAGGTTCATGATCCAATCCAAGCCATTCTATGATTCTATGACATACCCACTTCACATAGGATAAGTTGACCCTATTTACACAACCTGCTCCAAAACACCCTGAGTTGGGCCTGTTTCACATACTACAGCTATACCGCTTTTGCTTATGAGAACACAAAGATGCGAAAGGTTTGCTCTTCACTTTTCAAACATGATTTCCACACTGGAGTTGAGAAATTAGTGATCAGACCAGCCAGGGATGCTGCAAGGTGAATGCTTTGGAAGGAGGCCTCCAGGTTATATTCAAGAGACCACACATACATCTAGGCACTAATTTCCAACCCTCAGCTCCTCTGATGACAAGTTTCACAACTCCATTAGGACCAGGGCAGTTGCCAGAACAGAGTGCAGACAAAGGGAAAAAGAACTGCAAATCAAGTTATTTTCCAGAAAGCACTACATGGAACTGGAAACTTCAGTTCTGGTGGGCAGCTCTACCAACCAACTCAACTCATTCACCCACAGCAAATAATAAATCCTGAAACAGAAATTAAAAGAAAGGTCTTAATCTTACAAGCAGTCAGCTGTAAGCTTATGTGGGCACTAAAGGCACTTTCTGCTAATTAACCTGCCACTCCTGGCACACAGCTGAGACTTGTGCTGGAGGAGCAAAGAAACGACTGTCTGCACTCAAGAGAGGTGTGCTTTTTCCTTATAAAAATAAGGAATCCTTTCTTTTCTTTTGGTCTCAGGTGAATAAAGGCAAATCCATGGTCAGAGAGGGGTTTCCATGTCCCATGGACAGGGCCCTAAAGCAGTTTCTATCAGGAGCTATACCACAGCTATTTGCAGACTGCTTTGCCTGTTTTTTTTCTGCTACAAGTGTGCCAGCAGGAGGGCGAGTGACACTAATGCATGTGGATGGGGACCCACAGCAACAAGGACACATTTCAAAGCGTTTCCTTTTGAGCAGCAGATCCTCATGGCAGAGAAATCCTGGAACAAAACAAGGCAAGCTGGAAATACTCTGCAAATTCAGACCAATCAAACCAAAACCCACCACAGCCAGAACTGATGGTACAGGTGCAGGAAGTAACAAAACATTCATGAAGAGCTTCACGCTGTGTCTGATTTCATTGCTGTTCCTAACTGCAGCATCGCTGGAATAACGTGGAACTGACATGGCTCACCTGTCACCAGAACACAACATCCCTTTGTCCCCTCATTTCTTGAAATAAATATACACTCATCTTAAACATTCATCTCCATTTAGTCTGCTTGTTTCTCCTTACTGCCTTCTGCCCATGCTTCAGAAGATAAGGAACTCATCATGCGTTCTTCAGTCACCAATGAAGGTTTGCCCTCCTAAACCACAGAGAACTGCGAGTTTGCCCTACAACATTTGATGTCACCCTGCTGAAAGGAATTCAGCCATCACCTTTTGGACAAAGAAACCTTCCCACCAGCACCTACAGCTTCACAGAGCAAACCCTCTGTGCAGGGTGCTCAGCACTCCCAGCTGGTAGGCAATAAATGGCTGCTTCGTGCTCCTGCTCCTGTCTGCAGCCTCCGTTTCCCTGCATGATTTTCCATGACCTAATTCCAGGTGACTACTTTCCCCTCCTTCAGAGAATTTCAGCAGAAACCAGCGCAGCACCTCAGCACAGCTGGGTACAGCTGGCTGCAGCAGGGCACAGTTCACACGACTGCCAACTCCAAGCCACCAGGTTACAGCCAGCTTGTCCTCCCATCCTCACAGGGGCAAAACTCTCACAGAGAGGCTACTTGTGCTTGCAGAGACCACCACAGAGCAGTGTGTTCCTTCTGAACCGTCTGGAGGACAGGCAACGTGGTGTAGACCTCTGCTCAGAACAGAGCACAGTGACTGCAAAGACACTGCAGTATCAAAACCAGGAGGTTTTGACTGGAGGAAATGGGATAATCTCCATTTCCAAAGCACAAGAAAAGACGACTTTAGGCAGACAAATTTGAGGGACAGAGCAGACAGCTGCACAATTGTCTTTTCCACCTCAGTAAGCTTTGATTTACTGTCTCACTTTTACAGTGGGATTTTTAACAAGTGTCTGAGCTATGATCGCCAGAACAAGCAATAAAATCTGCAGCACTAAATTAATTTCCATCTCCTAGTGACAAAGCATTGATAGTCAAGTTTATCTGTAAACTCGTGCAAGAACACACTGGGGTTTTGGTACTTCCCAATTCAGTGATATTTTGAACAAATTGTTCTGGTTTACTTTTATTCATCCTTTTCTGCAGTGAGTGGACTTCTCTTCTGTGCTGGGTTGAAATTAGCTCCCAGATTCACTTTTTTTGCACTGAAAGTGGGGAGGAGATGGTCAAGGAGCAGTTCTGCAGATGCCTCCTTTGGGAAGCAGTCTGAGGCAGGGATGCTGAAAGGTGCTGAAGCAGCAGCTCCTGGAAGCATCTGCTCCGGGATGGCAGAAAGGAAAGGTTCTGGTTGCAGGGAGCTGAGCTCACCCCTATGGGAGCTGTGCTCACGTCTGCTCCATGCGGAGCTTGGGGCTGGAAGCGTTCCTTTGGGAGCCACCAGTGTTCAATGAACTGCAGCCAAGTGAGGTGGAAATGCACACCTAAAGCTCCCCCACCCCACCAAGGTAGGGGGGAGGATTTGGAAACATCAAAGCAGCAGCAAAAAAAAAAAAAAAAAAAAAAAAAAAAGCAACAAAAAAGAAAAAAAAATAAAATCTCCCAAACCCCAAAGGAAACAGAGAGATTGAAATAAATGCTCTTACAAACAATGACAAGTCACCCCAGTCTAGAGACGCAGCAAATCCAAACACTGCAGAGCTGGGGAGCAGCCAGGTCCCTTTCCACAAACAGAGCAAAGGGAAAAGGGTGCTTTTGGGGGACAAACTCAAATCTCCTGGTGATGCAATGCAGGGAAAATACCTAAAAGCCATCTCTGCGCTATAACACACAGGGTCCAGTCCCTCCCGTCACCCCAGAGCAGAGCCCAGGGAGCTGCTGTTGGGCTGTGCACGAGGACTTTTATCCTCTGAAGGCGAAGCAGCGAGCAGGCTCTTGCAAACGAATGCAAAGCAATGCATAGATCAGATTCCTGTCTGAAATCATATCCTAGGGAGGCCTGGGTATTTAGCAATAATCTCAACTCCTGGCTGAACTCTCTGACTGGGAGCACAAGGGAGCACAGTGCCAGCAGCTACTGACTCAGACTGCGAAGGTACACAGAAGCAAAGGCATCCATGGGAAAACGAGAACTGGGGTCACAGCGCTCGTATTGTACTGTTTATGGAAAAGCTGTACACTTACAATAATTCAATCCAAAAAAAAAAGCCATGCTTCTGGTTACCACCAAGCAGAAGCAGCAGCATCTGCCTGCTTCTTTATTACAAGCTCAGCTCCTTAACTAACACTGAGTAAAAGTCACACAGAGCTGCAAACGCAGGTGAAAAAGACCAACAGTGTTGTGCTAGGTAATCTGCATGGCAACCAGAAGGGTCTGAAAAATGCGAGCAGTTTGCCAAACAGAGCCCCCATCAGGCACGCTGGTTCAGCTGGTTGAAGCTACAGATATATTAAGTGTGTTATTGAAGAGGCCAGAGTTTGACAGCATTAACAGGCTTGGCAGCAAAAGCTTTGCTGATCCTCCACCCTGCAAAACAAGGTTCTGTACATGTCTGCAGTATTTATTCTGGAAGGTCGACAGTGAAAGCAATCACTTGCTATCGCTTCTTTTTTCTTTTTTTGCTCTTGAAACAATGGAAGCTCTGGTGTCAAGCTGCAATTGATGAGTTATAGGGACAAAACTTAATACTCGGAAAATCCTATACCATAAATCAGCTTTTCCAAGCTACTATTCAAATCTGCTCCATCTTTTTGCCAAGAAAAACACTGCCACTACCAGGGTGGGAAATACCTTCTGGAGACCATTCTGGGAGCAGAGATTTGGAAAGAAAATAGTTTCCACCTTCCCCAGATAAATGCCTCCATGATTTTCAGGCACTCTCTGAACTTGGTGTGCTCACGTGGCCGTTCCTTTACGAAATGCAGCTGCACTCCAGTTTCTTCCAGGGTTAGTTTTCAAGTTGTTTTTTACCTCTCCGGTTTGCAGGGAACTCCTCCTCCCATCCACACAGATGAGATTTTACCCCTTGGACACACGATGGCCTCAGATGATGAGTGTTTGCACACAGCACATACTGTGCTGCTTACATACAGACCCTGGGCAGACTTTCTGCCATACCCAAGACTTCTGTAGTAAGTTACAATCTTAGGCACTTCTGTTTTTTTAATTCATGTTACAAACCCTTGTAAAAGCTGACAAGCTCTCAGAGGAAGCCTGTTCAGACAGGGTGAGGGTAACAAAGTGCTTTCCAAAAACACTCTGATATCTGTTAGTCTCTAGTAGAATTAAACATAAGTATTGGCTGTTCCAGAGTGAAAGCCCACGAAATGAGATGACCAGGGCAGTACTAAATCCTCTTGTTTCAAGCAGTTACTACATAATCCCACAAAGCTCAATGAAGTCAGGTCTAGTTAGTACATCCTCACGTGCAAGAGGAACAGACCGGCAGGGTGCCAGGCCAGCGCACAAACTGCCCGAGCTGTGGCTCTCTGAAAGGACAGCTGTTAGCAAAAGAATCACAAAATGCGTTGGGTTGGAAGGGGCTTCAAGAACATCCAGTTCCAGCCCCCTGCTATAGGCAGGGACGCCTTCCTCCAGACCAGGCTGCTCACAGCCCCATCCAGCCTGGCTTTGAATGCCTCCATGGAGGGGAGATTCACAACTTTGCTGGGCAACCCGTCCACTGCCTCACCACCACCCTCATAGTAAAGAATTTCTTCCTAACACCTAGCCTAAATCGAAGACAATCTAAAAAAGAAGCCTCCAAACACCAGCAAAACACTGGGGGCAGACTGAAGGGGCCTGGTTTTCAGCTTCAGCTTCAGCTTCTGAAATGAACAACATTCCCAAGTCACCAGGGCTATTTTCTTACCCTGGCAAGACAGTGAAATTATTCCAAGATTGCTTTTTCCCCTTAGGCTTCTGTACCACTAATTTTGTTATACTTACTTTTCCATTCTTTCTCTCTCACCTGGCCTGACCTGCTTTGAAGAAATCCTAACCTGGCAACAGCTCTCAAAACAAGGTCAGTTTCTTTATTTGTCTTGGCCATTACCCGGTGTATCGAAACACTGCAGTATCTACAGGTGCATATTTGCCTATGAAGCCAAACCCGCTTTAAAAAAAAAAAAATTATTTTGCAGTTCTTGAAGGGAGATATAAATCTTCTGGCTACAACCTGCCAGTTCCAGCTCTGGGCAGCAGGCCACAGAGAAATCCAAAGCTTCCTTTAGCTGCACTGCATTTCCTTCTTTCTGAATACCTGGAAGCAGCCAATGCCTACATTTATTAACTTCTGAAAGCAGCTGCTTTCCTCCCACACCGTAGTCTTAGCTCACCTGCTATTTTGATGTTAAGGTTAGCATCCAGAAGAAGATTTTCTGCTTTGAGATCTCTGTGGACTATGTTACGGCAGTGACAGAAGTTGACAGCAGCCACGATTTGCTTGAACTTTCTCCGAGCTTCCTTCTCCGCCATGCGCCCGTGGGCCACCAGGTGATCTGTGATGGACAAAGCAGAGAACAGGGCACTTACTGACACAGGGAGCTGGGAAACCACAAGTTGGCTTTGTGAGAAGCCCGAGGTCTCAAAGTCTGCTTCTACACCAAAATAAAAACACAGCTTTTTCACCCTTTTCCTTCGCTTTCTCTGCAGTTCAGGCCTGCCCCACTCCAGCACTTTGAACACCTGCCCAGGATCCTGCTGCTGGGGGGCACAGCACTCCACAAGGCTCTCCACAAGGCCAAGGCCCAGCCTCAGTGCTGATACACACGAGCACCCACTGCAAGTGCTACAGCTCAGGGCCAAAGTTGTTTCAGGAGCATCTTTGGGGACGCAATGAAGAAAATTGTCCCCCATGCTTCAAAATACGCACAGAAATTCCCAATCTCTGGATATCTGGTGTAAAAATACATTTGGAATATTGAACACACTTTATTATGAAAATGGAGCTTACCTCTATTAAGAAAATCTGAATGCTCTCAAGAATTTCACTGAAAAATCTACCACCCGAAGGCAGTGTCTGTGGCCAGACAGGCTTCCTTCAGAAGCTATTATTGCAAACACGGACAGAAGAAGGCTCCAGTTGACCAGAGATCACAAAGGCAGGTATCCAACAGCAACAAGCCTTAAATCAATCCGCTTACAGCTGGAAAGCACCAGGCTTACAGAAACCACTAATCATTCTGCCCTGTAAGTCAGGGCAAACAGGACGGAGATGGGCAGTAAAACGTGGCAGAGAACAGGAGAGACAAAAGCGTGGTCCTGAGCATCACAGAACAGGAACAGAGCTCTGCCAGGAAAAGGAATTGGCAATTAAGGAGTTGAAGGCAGCTCCACAAGGCGCCTTCCCTCGGTTCTGTCTGTGCCCACACGCCACGTGGCATGCAGGAAGGTAACCTGGATGGGTTCCTGAGCCTGGGTGGCTCAGAAAGGAATCACTGGGGACACAGATACTTCTTGCACCACTTGAGCTCTGTCTCAAAAGAACCGAAAAAAAGGCAAGCAGGAAGATTCACAATGTCCCAAAACCAGGCCACAGCCAGCAGCCCACTGTAATGATGCTCCAAGAGCAAAGTGAGGGCAGGACATAAGGAATGAACGCCCAGCCTCTCTCCTCACCCACTTCAAGAGGCCCTTCTGCTTAGGCTGACCCCAGCACCTCTCAGCCAAAACCAGCTTGAAGGGATTTCACTTCACCCCATAAACTCTGCTCAAACTGGAGGGCTCAATTGGAATATTTGTTCTTGAAAATCATACAAATAAATCACTTCTGAAGGTTTCTCACCAGGTGGTTGTATTCTTCCCAGCCACCCATTAATTAAAATACCTGCGACATAATTGACTTGCAGTAAATACTAATTACTGAGACACATGAAAGCAGTTTTGCCTGCTTCTGACTGAAGAGCAGCCTACTTCTCTGTGCTTGTACTGCTGTTGTGCAACAGAGTGAAGCTGGCTTTCCAAAACCTGTCAGATTCATTTTACTCATTGGATAAACTTATTCCATGAGCAAGTGTGAATCAGGGTTGAGGAAAGGAGTCCACCACCAATGCCAGTGTGGCCCTTACCACCCTGCTAGATAGCATCACTTGCTCTCATACAGTCCCACTGTATTTCACCAAGTCCTCTGCATGGTCACACACTGTGTGCCCAGAAGAGCAATGACAGGGACAAGCACAGTTAAGAAAGGGACTGCTCCAACTCCAGCATCACTGCTGATTAATAGATAGCTCAGCCCTAAACAAGTCAAGGTCACATTTGTAATCCTCTCGAGTCTGGGAACACAGCCTGCTGATGCAGTAAACGCTCTTAAAACCAAGTGCAAAGTTTTGATCTCTCAACATCTCTGAAATCATTCAAAGACATTCTCCTACAGGCAAAAATCAAACCCAGCTACTGCAGCAGGAGCACTTCTACAAGGCTCTCTGATGCGTATTTTTGCCCAGCAGAGGCTCAGACAAACTGAAAACAATCATGATGTATAGAAGTACACAGCTGGAGCTGCACTTCACATCCAGGAGAGGAAAACTGTTCCTATTTCAGCACAGAACCAGCAGAGCCAACGGGTTCCTGCACAGTGAGCTCGGAGGGTCTGGGCAGATCCTGGTTCTGGGCGCTGCCCTGGGCTCAGCCCTGCTGCCATCAGGTGCTACAGGCTCCCTGCCAGCTGCTCTGTCCATTTGGTCTGAAAACGCTGCTTCCCCATTATCAGTGCTGCTTAGGCTGCAAAAAAGTCCTTTTAGGTTAGGCATGAAATTCCACATTTAACGAAGAAACCCGCAGCATGGGCCCGTCCCCGAGCTCCGCACGTAGGCGCAGCATTCGAAGCACGCTGACATTTCTGCACAAGCTCCAGAGGAAGGAGAGGAACAATGAAGCTACAGAATACTCTGCATACCACCAAGGGCAACTGTATGCCAAAATTAACCATTGCAAGCTTAATCTGCACAAACCCCTCCTGCAAAGAGGGTGCAGCGGTGGCCGCGGGCTCAGCCGGAGTGCTGACCTCAGGCACACCAGAGCCAGGAGCTGCTGGCTCCTATGCACCAAATGCTTCTGCTACCGCGTCCTCCTGGAGCTGAAAAGGTGCACGGAGTTGATCCTCTGAGTGTTTTCTGTAGAGGAAGCAACACGTGATTTGATTTCACAGTTTTAAAAAACAAACCAGTTTTTCTCCAGATTTCTATGAAGTACCCGATGCTAGTCTCTGCATTGGAAAAACAAAACAAAACAGTGAGAGCCTATGGTAGAGAAAACAAAGCTTGTGAGAAACCACTTGGTGACTTTGTGGTCTCAGCAGCAGCCTGGCTGAGCAGCAAGGCCAGGGCTCACCTGTAGGCAGCGCATCCCCAGCACCCGCTGCTCCCCAGGGCAGTGCCCACTCCCACCAACCTCAGCCCTGTGCTGGGCAGTGGAGACCAGGGATGCCTTACCGCATTCGTGCTAAGCAGCAAAAATCAGACAGGCTGTTCTATTTGACCTCAGAAAAAATAAAAAAAAGAAAAGACACTTGAGAGACCAGGACAAAGAGCATCCTATGTTTAAATGGTGACGTTCATTTGTTCCTGATGTCAAACCGTCAACCCAGCAGCACGCAAATCACACATAGTGACAGAAATGACAGTTTAGATGTTGCTGCTTAAGTCCATGGTGAAAGCAGGAGCAAGTCTTTTCCCCAGTCCCCACACAGTGAGGTGCAAACAAAGTGAATTATCAGAATGCTTCCAGTAACAGATGAATCAAGGACACTTACGGCACGGTGTGGCTGCTAGAGGAGTTATCAGCCCTGCCACAGCCCTTGTACTGGAAATTCAGATAAAGGAGCTGTAAAGCTCTCAGGTGCTAGCTGGGGAGAGCCTGCAGGGCTCAGAATGACAAGGGACAAGAGAGGCAAGCATCCAGCACTGACTGCTGTGCTCACACAGCAGCCGCTGGGACAAAACTGCCACTCGTTCAGCTGAAAGTTCCACCCTGTGTTACTGCCTGTGGAACATTAGCAGCTGTAAGGCCCAGTTTAAGCCTTCAATGGTCTTGTAAAGCATCAAAGGGAAACAACTTAGATTTGCTTCAAATGAACCTGAAGCTCACAGTGCTGCAATGACGTAACTCAGATCTATGAGGCAATCAGCTTTACTTTGAGCGTTCAATGCACAGAAAATTAAGGCCATTTCACAGACATTAAGAGAGAAGAATGAGATGAAGGACAAAGAACACGCATGTTCAATACAGGGGACATATCCCATGCCCAGGAGGTGGCAGATAATCCAATGAAAGCAGGCATTTTTCTCCCACGTACCCTTGACACTGGAGCACACGCTGCCATACTCTGTGAGGATGTGAGCTGGTGCTGTTCTGATTTGTTGGCCATGCAGTGAGAGCTGAGCTCGAGGGCTCTTCAGGCTGCACAATGCCTCACCAGGCCCACCTACCCACTGACTTTGGCAGCCCACACTGCAGGGAGACTGGGCAACACGAGGATGTGATTCTTCAGTGCTAGAGATGCTGAAGACTGCAAGGCAACATTTCCAAAATGGGCTGCTGCTTCCTCCCAGTAAATTGCTTCCTCTCTTAGAGCAAAATCTTAATGGCTACTCAGGAAACTCTGATTACAGAAACCTGAGACTTTGGTTTTCCTCTCTCTGCTCTAATGCTTCAGGGTGCTGGGCCTCATGTAGGACCAGGAAGTGCAAAAAGCCCAGCACGGCCTCATAGCCATGGGTTGGAAAAACACTAGAGCTACTGCGTCACTGGCAGTGCTATCTGCTCCCAGCTCTGAATGAGGATAAAATGCTGGGCAGTACAATGGGAATTAGCCATTCTAATGAGCTGAATTTACTACAGCATAAAATGTTTCAGAAAGCAATTAGATTTTTCACTTCAACTCATGCAGAAGGCTATTTCTGTAACCAGGAGAATTTGTTCCAAGTTTGCATATGAGCTCGCACATAGTTCTGGATTTTAAAAAAGGATGAATTGTCTCTGCCAAATTCAACAGAAGAGGGAGAAAAAGTCAAAAGGAATTCATACTTTCCTGCAATGATCCGCATACAAGTGAAGTCTCATAACCACTGGCAGCGTCTGATACACATTCAGATGATTGTGCTGCAATTATGGCTTGCTGCACAACATCAGATGAGTTTCACAAGCCCTCAGAGCTGCTGAGCGTCCAGCACCATGATTAATGTTTGAGTAAACAACTGGGAGACTCAGCTGGGTGACAGCAAGGTTTCACCACACCACCCGTGCCCTGCAAACAGCAGCCACGACTGCCTCTTCCCTCAGCTGTCACCTCCCAAAGGAGGAGGAAGGTGAAGGATGTGGGCCATGTTGAGAAGTATGGCTGCCATCTAACAGTGGTACTGAAGAACGGTTAGGAGACCATACCCAGTAGCAATCAGCACTTCCCAGCTAAAATTGCCCTATTTTTAATCATTTGGGGGTTCTCTTGTCTCTCCAAGGGGTTCATCACAGAACAGCTTCTGCAGTCAAGAAATCTCAGGCAAAACCTTGTTAGCAGGTAATGGAGTTTAAAATGAATGTAGCTAATATATGCTAAGATAACATTCAGTATCTTTTATACACATATATATTCATGCTTTTGAGAATGAAATACTACAGAACTGCAGGAGCCTATTTGTCTTTGGATGCTATTAACACATGCCAGCATTTGACCTACAGTCAACAAATTCCAGACGACCTGCTGGGAAGCAAAGCCCTCAGCATCCTATGCAACTGGTCCCTGCTACAACGTATTTAATTTAACCACAGAATAAAAGAGGAGCAGCACCACCTGCCAACAAAACCCAAAGAAGCAGCAGAGGCTGTGGAAGATATTTTTCCATTAAGTTGGTATCATTTATTTTTTTACCCCTTTTGTCAATGGAAAGTTCTCAGGCTGAAGGGCATCTCTCAACTGAAACAAGAGAGCATGGCAGCTATTTTCAGTTTACTGTACTTAAATGAGTGCATTATCTGATTAAAGAATGCAATAAATGTACTTACCAAATATTTCCCCTCCGCTAGCATATTCTGTCACTAGATAAATCATCCTCTCTGTCTCCATAACCTGGACATAAGGACAAAAAAGCCACAGATAAAGGAGACTGCTCATGCAAAAAGAAACACAATAGAAAATGTGCATTCCTTGTATAACACGTGCCTAGAAAACATAGGGTGGTTTTTGTTTCTTTCTTTTTTATTAATATTGCATATTTTTGTTTCCAGAGCAACAAAATCGTTATGACTATTATTATTATAGCCCCTCTCTCCCTTTTTTTAACCTTCTAAGTCCTACACTTTCAACAAAACACGGTTTTAAACTCAGATTCCTGATAAAAAACAATGAAAGGCTCTGAATTCCCAAATCCAGGTTTTAGTAACTTTTATTTAGGATTCCGGGGCAAGAAAAAAGCATGAAATAATCAATCTACAAAAAGACATTCCCTATGTATCTTAAAGTGCCATAATTCTGCAGTGTTTGCTGAAGGCCCCTCAATTTTGGCTATTTGGCAAAAAAAGCTAAACATTAACCTCTCTCACTTCTACTCATTTTAACTCTTTGGAGTCCAAATAATGGCTTACATCCACCAGGCACAGATCAGAAGTAGACTGGTCTCGAACGGACAAGGGTTTGATTCTAAGAAATGGCAAAATCATTACTGAGGATTTAACTTCTCCCTTAGAATGATACACGAGCATCCCATGACAAGGAAACAACCCCTGACTATTTCCCCAGAATTTCAAGTTTCCACATGTCACTGCTTGCCATCAGAGAAGAGAAGCCACAAACAGCAGGTTACTCAACTTAATTAGCCTCTTGCACTGTAATACTTTCCCAAGATAAAGGGCCCTGGACAACATGTGTGCTTCCCCAAAGAGGAGCTGACTTCCCAGCCAGAGCTGGATGGAAGCTCCCTCCCTTTCCAATTCAGGCTGTGGCTGTGAGCAGATGGCAGGTGGTCCTGCACGAGCCTGGCAGGCAGCAGTCAGCTCTGGGGACTGATAAGGAGCCATTTCCCTACAGCTTCCCAGAAATCAGATTGCAGGCAACAGAAGAGAATTTGAACAGAGCTCTCAAACACTCTTTGGTTGTAAATAACTGTGTGAGGTCTTGAATCAGAAAGATTCAGAGAGGGGATATTTCAGCAATCCATCAGTTTCCAGAATAGCACTGAGCATTTCACCAAGGTGTTGGTCCCTCTTCCTTCCTTCCTCCCATCACTCTGCTCACTTCTGGCCTGCTGCAACTTCCCTGCTGTTCTGTTTGACCGTGCTGAATACGTGCGTGAAAAGCAGCACACGTGGGTTTTGTCTCTGGCAATTCTGTTTGCAGAGTAAAAACGCCAAAGAAGCAAAAAGTCTGCAAACATGGGACAAAAGCAGGTGTGCCACTGCTATTGATCACCTTCCAAGAAAGCACAGAACAGATCAGCAAGTCCACAAACCACCGGGGAACTGTGCACAGAGGGAGAGGAGAGCAGCATGCTCTCAGTCCTGCCAAAGGATGAGAATTGCTCTCTCCCTTCAGCTGAGAAGGGTAGCCCACATCCGGCTTCAACTGGGAAGCTGAAAAGCAGACAATAGCCATAAAGTAATGGCAAAGGGCCAGCCCCCAGCGGAAGTGTGATCTCCCAGAAAACAGAAGGCTTAGCCACACTTTTCGCCTGTCCCCTTGTCACTGAAGTACTTTGAGACCTTGAAAACATGAAGACTGTCCCAGTACTTCACCTAGGAGAAAGAGGGACAAACCTACGGAACACTGTACAATGTAAAGCTGTAGTGAAGAGGGAGGGAAAACTCACTGCAGAGTGTTCCTACCTGATATAACCTGATGATATGTGGATGGCAGAGCATCTTCATGATCTGAACTTCTCTAAATATCTTCTTCAGATTCTCTTCATCCAGCTGTGTCTTATCAATTATCTTTATAGCAACCTAGCAGAAGGGGAAAAGTTAAAAAAGAGGTTAATTACCCAATCATATACGTGGAAGAACATTTAAAACAAATACTGCACGTAAGACTAAGCCGTACTAAACACAGTACTTTGTAGCCCATGCCTTGGAGAGCCTGGGAGCTCTGCACAGCCTCACCTGCAGTAAGCTCCAGGGGCTCTGAACACAGAGATGGGGGCAATGAAGGAAAGGGAAAGGCAGCAGGGCAGTGGGCTCTGGCGTTACCCACACCATGGCTGCAGTGGAATGGACGCATGTTAGCAGTGAGGGGACGCCAGGCTGCTAACAAGCCTTGCACACCCTGTGAGCTGCAGCCACTACAGTTGCACTGCTGCTTGCAAACCAAACTTCAGCCGCCAACAAACCTCAGTGCAAGACAGAAGCTACATTATGTGTTAGTTCAGCTCAAGATTTGTGTGTTGAATTAACATCCACCAGCAAGTTGTTCTGCTTAGAGACAGCACTTTCCCTGAGAAAACAGCCACTTTTACACGAGTTCTCCCAGTTGCTTTCCTGGCGTGTGATTTGCAGGACTTTTGTTGCAAGAAGACTGCAGAATCACATAAAGATCAGGGGAAGGGCATTGAAAGCAGCACTGCGGGCACAAGTGCTGATGATGCAGAATCAGAAAGATGTGACACAGGAGCTCCAAGCCCAGTTATGTAAATGCAAGCTTGCAGCAGACTCCAGCATTCACTAGGGATGAGACGAGTGCTTTGCACAAAGGCCAGCTGCAGGCTCTTTCTGCCTTTATTCCACCAGCAGGCACCACCACCACGTCCTGGTCCTGCAGGCATTAGCACACAGCACAACATTCGTGCTGCAGGGAGCGAAGGCGTCCAACCAACTCGCAGTTGTGGCAGCACAGAAACAACACCTATAGAAACAAGACACTCTGAGATACCAGGAAAGCATTATTTGCCTTGCAACCAGACACTTGCCCCAAGGATGAGAGGTTTTTCAAAGGCACTACCATAAAGGATGAACATTTTAAAAGAGAACGGTTCGGGCTATTGGCCCTCCTCAACACGACCACCACCTGCACACCGTCTGCCACAGGAACTGTGTCATCACTGCCCCAGCAGGCTGGGGTTTGGCACTCCTCAGCACGGTAAATTCGAGCAGTACTCCTGAAATCACCACTTCTTCCTCTGTCCAGTCCTTTGCAATACATACAGCAATCTGATCTAGCTGTAGATGTCTCTACTCATTGCAGGGGAGGTGGAGTAGGTGGCCTTCATAGGTCCCTTCCAACTCAAACAACTCTATGGTTATCTCGAAAAATCAATTACCTTTGAAGTCAGTTCATGATTAAAAGCTTACAGAAGTCCCATTTTCTCCCTCAAACAAGATATTGCTGGTGGAAGGCAGGCCTTAACACCGAATCAGCCTGCAGAAACTGCACCACGTGTGACTGGACCGCATCCAAGCTCCAAACTAATAGCCCTGACCTTCACACCCAGCACAGGTGTTGGCAGCAGGGGAAGCCCGAGTGCACGGGGCCAAGCACAGGGCCCTGCAGCTGCAGATCGGGCATGAGAGCTCTGTGGGGCTTAGGAGCACTCTGCAGAGCTCCCTGCCAGCCCCAGTGAGGAAAGCAGACATGGCCAGCAGCAAGTTGGTCTGGGTTCTGGTGGCATTCCTCCTCCGGTACCAAACCCCAAGAATGGTGCCAAACGGTGCTCCAAGAGGCGTGGCATATTTGGTGGAGGGAAGGGAGAAACAATACTATCTTGAAGATCTTTAAAGGAATGATCTGAAGCAAATGAAAATTCAGCTATGTATTTGATGAGAAAATCCGTACCTGAAGAATAGCCGCCCTGCACGCGAGCAAAACCCTGAAGAGGCACTATGTACAACAAGCTGCTGGCTTTTTTTCCTTTCATTTGAAGCACTTAGAGCAGAGGAATCATTCCAGACGTCCAAGTCACCAAGCGTGCTTACTACAGCAAGAACAGAAGCTGTAAAGCAGCCAGGGCTGGCACTCGGCATCAGGAGTAGCTGGCAGCAGCAGGGCTGGAGCCAAGGCACAAGGTGAAGCAGCACAAGCAGCCCCTGCACGCCGCTGCCAGGCACTAACGGGTGGTGATTAACAGGGTGACAAGTTGCTGCCGCGTCCCGGGCTGGCAGCATCCGCCATGGCCCAGCAGACATGCAGCAGTGTGCAGCTGTGAGCTGTGCTGCTGGAGGTGCACGCCGCCAGGCTCCAAGGACAGCGCTCAGGGGTCGACTGGAAAACTTCAGAGAGTCAGAAGGGGTTTGGGAATGCTCGCATGCCTCTGCCCAAGGACTTGCTTCTTATGAACAAGCTTTTGTAAAGCTTAAACCAATGATGTTTAAAAAAAAAATCAGTGAGAAGCTTCCTGCAAGAGTGAAGGCAAGATGTCTACCCAGAGACATGAGTCATTTCCAGGCACAAATATTTAAATGAGAATCCACAGGTCTGGAGCACTCCTAAGCTCCTTACTTATTTCACAGCTGTATATTTGCTCAAAGGAAATCTCATTTCCCAGCTTAATTATCTGAGCTGAGCTGACACTTGTGGCCAAGTTCAAGGTAGGCAGAGCATGCGAAGGGATGGAACTTGGACAGTGAGCCCAAGTGGAACAGAATGGAATTTCCTTGCCCCTCTCTGATAGCGCAGGGCAGTGCTGCCACCACATACACCTGTGTAAGGAGGGACACGAAGGCACTGCCATCTTACAGACCTGCTACTTCCCCATCAGATGCGTAGCCCTTGAGTAAACCTGGGTCTGTCCTCCAAGGTGAGAAAGAGGAGAGGCCTGGCACTTCTGAAGGATTTTCTTCCAAACGTATTCATTGAATTTAAATGCCTCCAGCGACAGAGATAACATAAAAGGTAAAAGTCTCCTGGAAAAGCCTGGGGAAAGCACCTCGTGCTCCAGTTTCAGGAAATTCAAGGCTTCCTCACCAGGCGCGGGTGGAAGTAGGAAATCCCCTCGGTGCTCCTTGCAGAGGGACCGTGCAGGGAGTGCCAGGGCTGGGGGCTGGTGGAAGAACTGTGTGGAGTTTGTGTCAGATGCTTGGACGCCTTTTTTCCAGAGTGAAGGAGTGCTTAAACGAAACAAAACAGTCTGAGTTGGTTTCTCCTCTCCTGCATTTCCCAGCTGGCTATTATCCTCCCTCCCTCGAAAGATGACTTGGCTGATGTGAGCCCTCCTTTTTGTTGAAATCCCAAGATGACTCCATCTGAAGATCAGCAGTGCACAAAGGATGAGGTTCAATCACTCACCTGGATGTAAACACCTGCCCACGCTCCAACCGACCCCGCAGGTTATCCAGCCCTGGAATCAGGGCCACAAGTCCTGCGCCCTCACACAGCACAGGCACTTCTTAGGAGCTGCATAATGATAGTGCCCAAGCAGGTGTGTAACTATTTTCTCCATAAAACATGGCTTGGGATTCCTTCCAGTACTTGAAGGGAACATATAAACAGGTGGGGGAATGGCTGTTTACAAGGGTGGGTAGAGACAGGACAAGGGGAATGGTTTTAAACTGAGGCAGGGGAGGTTTAGGTTGGATATCAGGAGGAAGTTTTTCACTCAGGGGGTGGTGATGCACTGGCACAGGTTGCCCAAGGAGGCTGTGGATGCCCCATCCCTGCAGGCATTCAAGGCCAGGCTGGATGTGGCTCTGGGCAGCCTGGGCTGCTGGTTGGCGACCTGCACACAGCAGGGGGTTGGGACTGGATGAGCACTGTGCTCCTTTGCAACCCAGGCCATTCAATGATTCTAGGATTCCTGATCCTTTTGCTAATGCTTTTTTACCAGTCTTCTAATGGCACTGTTTAGGAGCAGACGGATCGCAGCAGGCACCAGCACCCTCCACGTCCATTAGCGCAGCACACTCAGCGGGGTCCCTGTCCCACTGGGACGGGAGAAATGCTGCTGGGGTCAGTGCTCTGGGCTTGGCAGAGGGCTGCAATGCACCTCGAGGAGGACGACAGCCCATTGCTCATGCCAAGCAGTGTCCGAAGGAGCCAGGTGCTGCTTCACCCCTCTCCTCCCCTCTGCCAGGCGTCACTGCTACCAGCTAAGACCCAGACAAATGTTCCCATCACTCACAAGACAATTCCCATCAATCACCGCCCTCGTTGGCAGCTTCAGCAACAAGCAGATCCGTGTCAATGACGCACGGCAGGCTGGCTGCTGGGGATGAGCCTGCCGTGGGATGCAGGGCTGAAGGCAGGGCCCTGACAGTGCTCACAGCTGCTGCAGCCACAAGCACACCTCTCACCACTCAGAACCAAGGGAGAAGCGCTGGCAGATGGGTTTCCTGCTCCAGTCAAGGGGAACGCTGACATTTATGGTGCTATGGCTCTGCAAAAGGAACAAATCTCTTGAAGCACCGAGACTCAACCCAATTAAGGGCACTCCCTCATCCCTACAAATTCCACATAAAAATACAGAGAGGAAAGAGCAAGGCTAAACATCATTAAATAAAGCACAAGTTAAGCTACGATTAAAAGTGGAAGAAAACCATAATCTAATTTCTTAAACAATGAAATGCTCTTTAAAAAGTAGTCTGAAAAATCAACTGTTCTTTTATCAAAAGTTAATGAAGCTTATGGGCAGCAGGATACATGCCAGCTCTGGGGCATGCATGCTGCTACCAATTAACAAAATGTTCCCTCCACTTCTAAACATTTCATTTTCTTCCTTCTCAGAGCCAACTAACACACCAGGAGTTCGAGGGACAAATTGTTACTTGGAAGAAAAGGTAAGTTCCTGAAAACAACAATCCATAAAGAAAAGGTGAGGCTCTCAAGCTGATGACTGTGAGGCTGCGCCTCCGGGACAGAGGGTTTGGCCATGGCATCTCCACGCTTCTCCTTGCCTGCTGTGCTCCAGCTGAACACTGCTCCGTGTTTTCCCGATTCTGAAGCTGTGTGTGGTGGGGGCCAGCCAACCTGCTCTTAATAGGAGACTGCAGTAAGGAAGTGGGTTTTAAAAGCAGCCGTGTGTACAAAATAAACATGTCAGTCTCAGAGAGATCTGAAAACTAGCAAAACTCCAAGCGAAAAAGCCTCCCAGCCTGAGCCCTGAGCTGACTTCATTATGCCCAAAGCCCCAGGCAGCCCAGAAGCTTGGTGACTGATCCAGTCAGAGTGCCCATCATCTGGTTAGCCCACCACAATCCCTGGGTTGGGAAGAGAGCTAAAGGATTGTGCCAAGGGCCAGAGCAGAAGTCTTGGTGCAGAAAATAATACCCACTTGTAGGAATTCAAACTTACCCAGACATCCTGTTTATCAGCTAATGTGGCTCATGTTCATGCACACTTCCTTGAATCACTGCTGCCCTGCCAACAAGGAGAACAAATCCCTGCTAGCAGGGGCAGATGGAGCAGGAGGCACCTGGGTGCTGAATGCCTCTGTGTCCCCACTTTTTCTTACATCTCAAACTCAAAAAGAGTTTGGCATGTACCAGAATGGGTCTGCCTGTAAATTGCACCTTGCACTGAAGTTAAGCCACGAGGAGCAGCTCACAGCACTGCACATGCACAGAAGGGAGCAACCACTCTGCCTACAGTTGGGCTCACGCTGGCAGCCTGCAGGACAGGCACTGGAATGGCAACCAGTCCTGGCTGCCCTCCCTAAGCTGGCTGATCTTCCCTCGGCCTCACTGGGAAGAGCCAGGCCTGCGCCCAGCAGCCTGCTGATTGAAGTGCTTGAGCAGAGCCCTGCAAAGCAGTCACACACACAGCCAGCTGGGGAGACCAAGCACCATTGAGAATGAACATCAAACTTCTCAGAAGGTCAAAGAGAGAAGAAAAAAGAGAGGAAATACTAGCCTGCCTTCAGTGGAAAGAAGCCATAAGAAGAGATCGTTCCTCCTTCTTTCAGGTACCGAGCGAAGAAACAGCTAAAGGCACTGTCCTGGGCTAACATCCAGCACTTCTTACCTCTCAGCAACTTCTATCGAGTTATAACTGATTAAAGTCTCCTGCTTGGACGACTATTCCACAAAGAAACCACTTTCATTATTTCAGCTCAGTTGTTTCTATAGTGGCATAAGTTAAAAATCAGAAGAAAACAACGCACCTTTCAGACTGTGAGCATGTGATGGATCTAACCAGTTACAAAATAATAGTGCCAGTAAGTGTTAGCTTAAGTCAGCAATCGATCTCCTCAACGTAACAGGAGCCAACAGATGGCACTGACAAATTGACTGCACTGGAAAAAAAAAATAAAGCATGTTTAGGAAAAACAGAGTTGTTCAGAGAAGTCCCTCTGCTTCAAAATCCTCCTGGAAAACCCTCCATGAGCATTCACAGATGTATTCTGCTATAGATGAACGTGTCCACAGAGCTCGGCTCCTCCATCACCCACAGCACAACGCAACCAATGCAAAGTGGGCATCCACACTGGTCTGGAGGACTAACCAATAAGAAGCTGCAAAAGGCCAGATTAAGTGCAAAAAAAGAGGCAGAAAAAGTGTAAAAAAGAGAAAAAAAAAAAGTGTGATAGGTGAGGAACTGGAGGCAAGCACTGCTTAGAGAAGGACATGCAGAGGTCAGAACAAAGCCAACTCACTTCAGCATCCTACATGGCTAGACAACAGCATGCTTGTCACCAAACCAGAAAAACCTCCCTTGACAAGCTAGTGGCCAGGAGAGCTACCTACACCTCAGAATTAAGTAACCATCAGAATGAACCTAACCAGAAGTGATGCTGCAGATAAAACTAGGCCATTCTGCAGCAAAACCGGAGACTTTTGGAGGTGGCATAAATGCAAACATTGGCAACGACTGAAAGCAGGAAACTGTGGACCAAAATGCGTCTAGCAAAGCTGCATTTGCTCAGGAAGGAAGTTATCACCTCGTCCACATCCCTCTTCAGAATCAATGCAGTGACTTGTACCTTGCACAAGGTGAAGAATACACTGATGGTGTTTGGAGAAAAGTCAATATGCCCAAATCCTCTTGGTCTGCTGCAGTGTTAATACTCCACTTGTGTGTATGCTGTACTCTGCTATGACCTTTCTTCATCCCCAGGGGAACAGGACTGGAATTTCAATGACAGAGGCAGAAAAACAACGCTCACATCCACAGCCCAGTGTATCAGCTAACCCCCGTTACAGAAACCTCATCATTTCAGTGACATACAGCAGCCTACACGCTGTTTGAATTATCACAGCTAGAGGAAACTCATCCACAACACCCTCTAGGAGCCCAGCCTTTACCACACTGACGGCCCAAGCACCAATTCCTCCCTGTCCAGCTTATCACTGACTTTATGCCAGCAGCTGCAGCTTCTCTTTTCAAAAAGAAGCTATCAAATTGCATACAGCAGTTGCACATCTGAACGCGCTGCTTCACAGCACAAACTTCAGTGCCAAACAGTGACTTAATCCCAAATGCAAATCCTTACTTTTCTTTTTCTCCCTGTCCTGAAAAATAAAAGAGATGACAGGTATGCTCCTGCAGTCCCACTAAGTTAGAAATAATGTTCTGCAAGGAACAAGCCAGGTTGATTGCCTTGCTAGAGCTGGCTTCCAGTAATTGTATTCTCCTTCACTTGTCACTGTTTCCTTGCACCATAGATCAGCAACAGCGCAGTTCTGAAGAGCTGTTCTTAATTACTTCATCACTTTGGGTAACAGCAGGAAACAGACTCCAAGTTACCTTCACTGCCTGCTGAGCAGCTCATACCAACTGCATCCAGGCCTGTGGAGCAGCACGATGAATGGTAAGATCCCAGAGAGCGACAAGGAAAACATAACTGGAGATGCTAATTAGATGAATGAACCATTTCAGTACGTGAAGAAACTCTTCTAGCAAGTCAGAAATTCTGTAGCTGGAAATGCTTCAGTTTGTGACACAGATGC
Organism: Tetrao urogallus; assembly: GCF_951394365.1. Taxonomy (NCBI): domain Eukaryota; kingdom Metazoa; phylum Chordata; class Aves; order Galliformes; family Phasianidae; genus Tetrao; species Tetrao urogallus. The sequence goes on along the minus strand of NC_136835.1, from coordinate 1,510,305 downwards.
ACCAGAAAACATCATCTCAAACGGAAGATGCAAGGCTTGGGAAGAGCAAGAACTGCACCAGCCAGCTTCCACATTTCAGAGGATTATTATACCATGTTGCATAGGTAGGTAGGTCTGAAAACCTGAATGCCAACGTGATTTAGCTGAACTTCACAGCCCAGCTACAAAGGCAGATACCTACGGACCAACACCACGTAAGCCTAAGCCCGAGGCAGCAAAGGTTAGCAGGAGCTAACGAAGGTGCTCTGCCCACCCCTGCTGTCCCCAGGCCAGCTCTTCCTTGCCTTCCTTACAGCTCATTTCTGCCTCATCACAGCTCACCTAATGAGAAGCCTTCCACTGTAGAAATTGAGATCTCCCCAACCAGAGCATACTTTAATCAGTTCACAGAGATTAAGTTGCAAATTAGGCCACTATCTGGTCAAATCTAACCCATGCTGCAGGTGCAAAACACATCAGACAGATGATTAATGGGAAAGCAGCTTTTGCTCATAACATTAGCAGTGGCCCTCCATTAATTACAGCGGGATCTACCGAGGCAGCCAAGTACAATGTGGGTTTGCTGGAGCAAAAGGAAGGAGCATTCAGACATGCATCCTGCCCTGGTTCAGCCTGTGATCTGCTGACAATCTGCAGAGCAGCTACTTCTGTGGGTTCTATGCAAATTAAAAGCAATCGCACCACTTAATGCACAAAGATTGCACTTGTTAATTAAAACCAGTATTTGAATGAGCTTGGTTTAGCTAGCGCAAAACCTAATGGTGGCACATTTCAATCTATCTAAGCTGGTTAACTCGTCAAATGCAAGGTGAAAAAGCAGATCCTGGTTGAGTAAGCACGAGCTGCTCTGCAAACAGTGTTTGAGTGCTATTGCTACAGCAGCAACAGCAACACAGCAATTCAGGGAGGCCCATGTCTGCATGGAGAGAAGCTGAGAACTGAACCCAGCTCTGGGAGGAAGCTTGCCCATCTTGGTCCCCTCTCCATAGAGGTCATCCTTTTATTTCAGGGCACTACATTCAGTTCTTTCAGCACTCCTCCATAAAGGAATGAAAACAGTTAAACTTCTGTCTCAGTCCAGATAAGCAAGGCTGGGCCACGTCCGTGCAGCACTGGCTGTCAGGACACAGCACCAACCTCGCTTAAATCAAGGAGAAGGGAGGAAAGGCCTGGGAAAATCAGATGACAACACAGGATGTTCTCATCTTTTATCTGCTGCGTTTCCCACACATGGAGAGAAGCGCACATCAACTGCACGTAGGAGGGAAACAAAAAGCAGTTGCACACATTCAGCTCTGCACCTCAGCAGCAATGGAAAAAGCTGAGGAGGAGAGGTGGGAGGGGGAGAGCAGCAGGGACGTCACGGGTTGGGGATCCTGCAGGAGGGCAGGTTGCCTGGAGACAGAGCCAGCAGGAGCAGGAGGGAAGGCCAATGCTGGGAAGCAGAGCTGCCTGGCACCAGCAGGGCTCAGCAGAAAGGCATCAGTCTTCAGCTCTGCAGCCAAAGGCTGCTTGAGGTGCAGCCAGAAGACTGCATCTGTTGTGAAGATTTTAGCAATCTCAAATGTCCAGTGGGTGTTCCTTCAGTTCTAACAGCCTTAAGAAATGCCGATGCTGCACTACAGCTCAGAACTGGATGGGCCTCAGCACTGCTAGGAAATGCCCAGCTGCAACCAGGTGAGACCAAAAGCACTGCAGCTTGCTTTGGAGGGCACTGACGCACCAGGTTCTCCACTGCTATTTTAATTGCAGAGGCAGCACGGGGAGGAGACTACAGTGAATTCATTTATAGTACCAGTGACGTGTGTAAGCCTCCCCAGCGACATCCAATACCATCCAGCAGGCTGGAACAATCTCAGGAGAATTAGACAGGTTCTGAGTACATCAAATAGTGTGCTGCTGAAAGCCAGGCCCTCCATGACTTGCAGGAATCACAGCCAGAATCATCCCATCCCAACTGGTGCCGAATGCTGGGACAGCACAGGAGCGCTCAGACACAGCCAGCTGGCCAGCCTCAAGGTTGCACTGCAACATAAACATTCAACAAAAACAAGACTGAGTTTCCCAACACCTAACTCCCATTTGTCTGCAGCATCCCAGGTGGTTTTAGTAGAAACTGACTGACTACCATTCAGACATTCGATTTGTAACAGCTTTTGAGATTGCCATTTTAAAAATGAGAAGTGGCTGCTCAAGAGCCAATACTGCTAAAAATAAAAGGGGCTGCTGGGTCCAATTTTATTAATACACATCACACTGAAGAATGAGCATCTTGCAAAAGCAGGAGTGCAGACTCTCTTTGCAACAAACATATCTCTGCTTTGCCCAGAACCAAACAGTGGTGTGGAGCTGCTGCAGCCAACACAGCCGGCTCGGGTCAGAGCCCAGACCTGCTTCCAAGGTCCCCTGCACTGTAATTATCGTGTTTCTTGTATTGCTAACGCTCCTGCCTGCAGTCAGCAGAGCTGGAGGAAATCATACAAGACTGTTACTCACTGACACTACATTAGAGCAAAACCCTGGGCTCCCAGAGTTGCTTAGCAGCACAGTTTTGGAAATGTAGTCGCATGCAGGAAGAAATCTGTCACAGCAGGCTTCACATCAAGAATGCCGGGCAGCAGCAGCCACTGGTCACCCGCTGGGGAACTAAGCCATGCTTGCTGCAGTGCTGAGACTTGTTGGAGAGAAGGTGGAGAAGGACAGGGCACGCTGCCTCCTCCCACACTTTTAGAAGGTCTCAAATTCTAACACAAAGCCTTCACTTCTGAGCGCTGGAAGCTGTGAGAATATTGGAGCAGGCAGGTTTTACTTGTTTACTGAAAGGTACCCTGGATTTGTCGTTTTGCTTTAACTCTGATGACTTGAGAGCAAACAAGGAGAAGTGGTACGTTTCAGGTACACGGCTGAAAGCTAACTCAGGTGTGAGTCCAAGTGAATTGGTTTCTTAAAAAGCAAAAGCAGAAAAAATAAATTGAGTTGATGAAATGCTCAGAAACACGCTGTACACTTGCTTGTGAGCATTTTTAAGCAGCACTTACATTGCTACCATCTCTACTAGGGTCCAGAGGTCACCAGTAGGACAACAGCATGCCTCAGCCCGGCATACACACTGCCAGCACTGCCCCACAGCAGCTGGTTTTGACAGACAACATGCATGCACCAGGAGTGGTTCTGGGTTGGCTGAGCAGTTCTCTATGTTCTGTCACTGGTGTGCCTTAAGCTGCCAGGGGGAAAAGCAGCTGGCCCAGCACCAGGACGTGCCTCTGCACAGGTACCAATGCTTGTCCTGAAGGGATGCAGCAGTGGATTTGTAGGAGACACGAAGCACTGGTGCCTTGTCTCTCCTCGTGCACACTGTGATGGACTAAGCCTGCAAGTGCTAGGTAGGGTTTTTTCCTTTCTTTTTCATAACAACAAAGTGAATCTACTTGGATATTCAAACTAAGCCAAGAGTAATAGTTAGAAAAGGGAATTATGGCATGATAACGCTGCATCTTAAAGACTGCCAAACAGTAGAAATTTGTGCAAAACACTGAATTCTGAGCACTCCTTGCAGTCCCTAGCTAGATCTGCTCCCAGGGACCTCAGCAGAACTCACGGGTGCGCTAAGAGAGCTGCACCAAGAGCACAGCAGGGACATGGCGAGGGACTGGACCCTGGCAATTGTCTTTGTCCACCAAACGCAGATGTTTCCATGTCGCTACCTACAGCGTTTGCTACACAACCAGAAATACTTATATATCTGGTTTTGTAGAAACCACACCCAATAAACCAAGTCACGATGCAGCTGTTAACCATCAGCTCCTTAAGGTTTTGCACGTGGTCATTAGAAGGTAAGCATTTCAGATGAACAAAGCATGAATCAACAGCCTGCTGTGAACAGAGCACCAAGCGTGTGCTGGGAGGCCACAGAACAGGGCTGTGAGCAGGGCAGGAGACCCTGCAAGGTGCTCCCATCTTTTGCTGGTTCCCTATGAGCAAATAAATGCTTCTCCCCAGCTGGCAAGTTTAGGATAGCAATCAGAAGGTGATACTCTTGCATCTGTGATTAAGGGTGCCAAATGCATTGCTGTCACTGGATCACAAGTGCGCTTAGCAGGGAGGGGACCAGGATTTTGACAGCAAAGTGAAGGATGAAGCAGAGGACATGCCAGATCTAGATGATGTATTCAGAAATTTTTAGAGACTACATTTCCAGCAGCAGCCTTTATGCAGTTTGCTGTGATTAGCTGGCAGTTTCTATGGGAACAAATAAGCAGTGGCCCCGTCACAAAATGTAAACCACACTTTCTTACTGCTTAGCATCAAACCCGCCCTCTATCAGCACATCCCGAGATGCCAGGCCCAGAACAATGATGTTTTCAGTACACACGTGCACTGCCCTCAGCATTTATGATGAAAACCCCCCGCTCCGCGAGGCGCTGTGCAGCCACCAGGACTCATCTGCTCCCAGCAGCAGCCAACTCATTCAATAGTGGCTTTAATTCAGGCAGCTTCTCCCACCCATATAAATGCTCCCTCTGGGAGCAGTCCTTTTCTATGTGAAAAATGTTGGCAATAGCCAGGGGAAGAGCCAGAACTTCTGAATCCTGAGTGCTATGTCATCGCTGAGCCAGTTTCCACCAGCCTCGAGAAGGTGCCTGCTCTGCAGAAGGCACAGCAACCCGAGGGTAAGCAGCACTTGAAGGCCAAGCAGTCCATCACCCACGAGCCAGTCCTCACCTCAGCATTTTCTCCAGACCATCGTCCTCTTCCCACCCAAATCACCCCAAACACCGACTGCTGATCTTTAAGGCCCGATGAAGCGCCTGAGCCGAAGGCAGCCTGACTCACAGATGGCATTTTCACATCACAGAGCAGCCTTGCAAAGATTCCCCACATCAGGATCTCAGCTCCCAGGGCCCAGCTCGGCCGATGTCTGCAGCCAACCATGTCCCTGGGTCTCCTCCGTGCCCTCTGCTGGGTGACGGAGCCCACAGCTGCCTTCAGCCCTCTGTGCTCAGGGGAGGTTAAAACAGTTAAAAGGAAGAGCATGGTTGACAGCTTACCATCATGATCATCATGAAGTTTGGCTTTAAATAAACACATTTTTCTGCAGCGGTATTTTCACCAAGCAGTGAAAGGGGGAATGCTTAAGCAAAGTGAGAAACTTCCTCACTCTTGCCAAGGACAAACTAATAGCTTGCTGGGGACAAGGAAAGCTTTGCAGTTATTTCCACTAGCAGCTGCTAGCGATGGCAGAAGGCACCAAGTACCTGTTCCTTGTAGCCTTTGGAACACAGCCTCCTCCCCTACAAGCTTCGAGGAGGTTCTTTCCTGTAGGAACACAGTGATTAGCCTAAAATTTACACTTCATAACAATGCAAGCTTGACAGAGGATCCTTTCACAGCAATAGCTGCATAGGATGCCTTACAGGGTCACCTTCCACCTTACAACACTAGGGAAGCACAGAAGCCATTTCCAACAACAGAATCTGATTTTCCTTCTCAGTAGAAGTCCTGCCAGGCCTGACAACCAACCAACATTTTTAAATAAAGAAATTAAAGCAAGGGATAATGGAGCATTTTTAGAGCAGGAAATGCTGCTATTTTGAAAGCAGCCTTCAGAACCGTAGCACCAAAACTCTCGTAGTTGTAGCTGCTGCTTTACCACTGTAAATCATATTCCGAGGGAGTAAGACAGCAGCCAATACATGAGCGTAGGCATTGCACAACTGGGCTTCTGCGAGCACTTGGTGTGAAGAATAATGTTCTTAAAAGATTTAATTTCTAGGGAATGTTTAAATACTGAAGAGTAAACACTGAGTCAGAGACAGGCACTAAATACAGGTAAATGCAGCAGGGGCACGTGGAAGCAAAGCCGCAGCCTGGAATTTGCTCAATGCCTCCCCTTGTACGTGTGAAATTCTGGGCCTTGCAGAGGACAAAGCTGCTTTTATGCTTGCAGAAACTGCAAGAAAACAAAAACCAAACAAATAAAACAAACCCTACAGATCCGTTTGGGGGTCTTAAAACAAGCCTGCAGCACACAACTTCCCAAAGGCTGAGTTGTTGGTATTTGAGCCTTTTAGTCCATGTAAGGCACAGATGGGCAGGGAGCTCCAACTCAGAGAATCGCTGACCAGTGCAACAGCACAGAAGAAAAGGACAGAATCGTCGCACTTCAGACCCCAGCTCCTTGAGGCTCCCTGCCCACTCAGCGTGCAAAGAAGGAAGCAGACCATGCCCAAGCCATTCCCAAAGCTGCTTTGCTCCTGTGTTCTGCTGCTCCTCAGAGGGCTCCCCCCATCAGCTCCACCAGGAAATGAAGAACGGGGCTGGCTGATTTCATTACGCTGGAAATTTGGTTACCTCTCATCCTCTCCAACTCAGCATTAGGAAGAGAAGCTACCAACCTCTCCCAGTCAAATATTTGTAAATGATCAAATTCTTAGTCTAATACAAAGGAATTGTGCAGGCAGGTTTCCCTCATACGATTTCTTTTAAGAGCTCTGTTGAGTCCAACAATCACAAAACCCAGAGGTATATGCATTTCCCATAAATTGCTGTTCACACGTGACACAGATACTGCATATTTTCTGTTAACAACTCAACCTTCCTAATGCACCCCACCAGGAAATTATATTCTGACAGCATCCAGTGCTGACCAAATGCACCAGACCTGACTGCAGAACAAACCCTTGCATGAGATAGCATTTGTTAATACTCTTAATACCTAGCTGAATTCCTCTTTCAAAACAAACCACGATAAAGACATGGAAGGCATAGTCAGAAGCTTGCACAACATCTAGCCCCAGAAACACACAGGCAATTAGTGCAGCACATGCCCAGGACAGGGCTTTCCCCATGCATTCGCCCCACTCAGTGCAGGGACAGCACTTCTCTGCCTCCCTCACCCACAGCAATGCCTCAATCCAGAGCAGTGCCAAGGCACCTCTGGGCCAAGGGGTTTTTCCACATGGAAATGGGAGGGGGACCACAGAGAGCTCTCTGCAAACTTGGCAGCCCACATGGGAGCTGACACAGCCAGGGTGGGCGAGCTGGAGCCAGGCAAACAGCTTTGGCTCCCAGGCTGGAAGCCTGAAAAATTGGAAGTGGCACTCCATTTGTTTAAATTACCTTCTGAAACCATGCTCCATATGTGGGAATAAACAGTCACTCCGGTAGCCCTAAACACAACCAGAAGTAAATTGTTCCAAGATGCACATCTGCATTTACCAAAGATTAGACGGAAAGGCTGCCAAGTCAGCATTTGATTTTCCTTAAAATATTTTTTTTCTTAAATGGCAGCACAGAGAAGCACTATATATGGAACAGATCACCATGACCACTGCCTCATTCTCATAAAGATCGCAGTCTGTCCCTCTGCCTTGTGCAAGCAGAACCCACCAAACAGAGCACGCCCTGTTTGTCCCTCTCACAGCGTACTTCAATAGCCCACGTCACTGCAGAATACAAGAGAAAAACACAATCTCTCCCCAGGCAGCTGGCACAAAGCATTTTCACACTTGTGCCCACGCAGAGGGCTCCCTGCTACTGCTCCAGTGCCACTCAGGTAAAGGGTGTCATCAAAAGGACAGAGCAAAGCAAATGCTGGAGGAGGTTGGGGCGTACCAATTCTTTTTTGCACACATGTTGTTGTAAATGGAGACTGGAGGTCAATCACATAGATTCTGGGACAGCAATGGGTTTCAGTACTCAGTCTTTTATTTTGCACACCAGATCCGGGGATCTGGCAGCACAGCAGTCAGCTCAGCACTTGTCCCATTCGCACTGTATGCTGCGAGGAGCTCACACTGTATGGGTATCGAATGGCGCGGCCAGGAAAACAAGCTGCTTGCTTTCTAAACCTGGACCATCACAAGACCACCACATAAATGTCAGGCACAGCGCTGCCTGCTCGCTTGGTGCTTGCTGGCTGCCAGTAGGACACAGCCACAAAGCAAAGCACGCGCAGCGCATTGCTTATTGGAGACTGAGCAGCACCCAGTTGCTCAGGTAACCCGAGCACTGCATGTGCCACACGGCCTGCAAGTAATTAAGCACACCCTACTTGCCAGCACTGCCTGGTTGGAGCAGCAATCTGGATCATTCCAAGGCATCCCTTCCCCACATCTCCTCCTTTGATCATCCTCAGAACAGTAACTGGCATTGAATTGGGGCACTTGCTTCCACCACACATTTCCATCACTGTAACCAACCTGGAAAGATTTAGCTCACATGCAAAAGTAAAAAAAAAAAAAGACATCTCCTCACTCATAAGCACGCATAGGACCTTAAACTTTTGACTTCACACCTAGCTTTGTTCCTGTTTATTCATTGACATGCACTCTGGCTAATGCAATTACAAAATGCAGTATTGCTTCTGAAGTGCACAATCAGAGAAGGTAGGAAGCTGATTTAACAAGCAATTTAATGATCCTGAGCAAGGCAGATTTATGGCAGCCATACAAGAAAGCATGGAAGAAGTGCTGCAATCCAAACAGTACGTTCCTTTGATATCAAGCTTTTATCCAAATATTGACTGCTTGGCCATGGGTAGCTAATTTACAAGTTAACTGAGCTCTTCCACTGTTTTGCATTTTTAGCATGCACTGAAAGCCCAAGGAGTCTGAAACAGCTGCAACATCAGAGAAATTATGGTATTAAAGCAAAAAGGAATCCAGAGCTGCATAAAGGTTCCATAATACAAAATCTTTCCATGCAGCTGCAAAGTCATACAGAAGTGCTGTGTAGCTCTCTGCTGAGCACATACTGAACCAATTAAACAAGAGCCTCCTAAGACCCACACAACCTCAGCAGCTATCACATTATAGATCCTTATGTAAGGCACAGTGACGTAAATACAGTCTCCCTTGACACACGGAGGGTGCAAGATGAGCGAGCCTGCAGGAATTTCAGATCACATTTCCGATCTCCTCTATTCATTCATTTGTATCATTCGTGATGACCTTGCTCTCCAGGGACACACATTACCAGAAGCAGATAAATGAGATTTCTATCAATTTAAGCAAGAAAACAGAGCCACTATCTTGCAAAGCCGACCACTATTTTCTATTCAAATGCAGATATTAAAAAAAAAAAAAAAAAGCTTATTTACCAACTGCAAAGCTGGTAACACCAAACCAGCCTCAGTGCTGGAAGCCAGATAACCCAGAGAGTTTGTATTTCATCTGTAATCTCTCCTCCTGGGAAGAGAAGATCACGAGAAACACGCAGGCTGTTGAAGAAGCCTTCGAGGCAGCGCGCTGCTCCTCCCTGCCCCCAGTCCTCCCCTTCTAACCTCCACCCTCACAAATCCCAACAAACGTATTTCCACACAGACTAATCTCTGATCCTTTAGACACGTCCAAGTAAATTTCAAACCACGTATCAAAATCCCAACCAGCTAAGATGCTAAGATGTCAAGTAATGGTGCTAAAATAGACCCTCTGCTTATTTCAATTCAGCCCCAGCGCCGTTCAGCCTCGCAGCAGTGCAGGAAGACGGCAGCCACCAGGAAGAGAACAACTCAGTTTGTGCTTCAGTGTTACTTTCTAACCTTATTTTGCTGTATTCCCAAATGCACAGGAGCCAATGTGCTTTTAGCAACCTCGCTAGTGAACGCTTGCATTGGACACAGAGCCTTGCTTTTGGTCAGGATTGCTGCTCCTGCAGCACACAGCGCGCTGTCATCTTTCCAGGAGGATCACTTTCCATGCTGGATTTTTCCCCTCCCAGGTGTCCAACTTGTGAGCAGATGCCAAGTTTAAGAGCAGAAATACAACTTCTCCACCGTGACCAAACCAAACACATTTGGTTTTCTTTTGGAGGCCCAGTGTTTGGAAGTGTCACTTTCAACGGGTCACTCTCACTGTGAGAAGGGCTGACAGTATGACAAGCCTCCACCCAAGGCAAACAGGATTCAGCAGCAACCTTAAAAAACTGAAGGTTCCTTTTCCCAAGCAAAGTTACACAACCCCACTGCTGCAGAATGCAAGTGCAGCCCATGCACACAGCTAGTTTCACTCAGCTTCGCCTGCAGAGCACAAACCAGATCCATTAGCATAAGCTAACCACTTCCAAATCTGTCAACAAAAACACCTATGTTGCTGCCCCTGCATGAAAGACATCTTACAGAATTTCCTGTGGGTGCAGAAAGGCTCCGACCTCCCCATCAGGCAGCACGGTGAACACAGGAACAGCCCTGCTTGCCAGGCACAGCACTGCTGGAGAGTCCAGAAGGGAGAGGTGAGCGGAGCTGGCACAGCCACAGAGCTCTGTGCTGAGTGGGAGAGCTTTCTGGAGAGAACTTGCCTTTCCAGAAATGATCTTCAGCCACATCGACATGAATCCCTATAAATCAGGTACAGAAGGAAAATGGAGTTTCTATTCCAGTATCCATCAAACATTCCTTACATGCAACAGCTGCCCCAAGGGAAGCGAGAACTTTTCCCTGCTTATGAAATAGGGTAGAGTCTTCAAGATTAAATACCAGTGACATCTGAGATAGCCGTAACAGGCCAAGGCCAGCACGTGCGCCTCCTGAGGTCAGCAGGAGCACTGAACCACGCGGCAGGAGGGTTGGAGATTCGTGATCCTTGAGGTCCCTCCCAACCCGGGCCATTCTGTGATTCTGTATGCCACGACCTAAGGATGAAGCCCACACAAACCCAACCCGAGCGCTGACAGCAGCCGTGGAAGCAGAGCAACCAGGCGTGTGGTGGTGGCAGGCCTGGCCAGATGGGGATCTGGCACCACAACCCCGATCATCCTTCACCCCTCTCGCTGTGTGGCTTCCCCTGCCCAAGGGAAGTTGGCGAGCAGAGGGTAAACAGTTCTGCTGAGTCCCTATGGGGAAGAAGAAAGGAACAACTTTTCCAACGTCACGTCAATGGAATGTGAGGGAACTCAGCACACACACTGAGGAGGACGGCGTTACGCTCCAACCTGTGTGCAGCCATGGAAAGCACACAGTTCACTACAAGGTATCTGCGTTCGCACTCAGGATCCCATCTGAGGGTCTGAAGAGATATTCTGGTTTGTTGGAAAGTTATGTTAACCGAATGAATCATTTGGTAGGAATGTACAGTCATTCCAATGCAATGGAAAATCTAGAGATTAAAATGTTCAGTCTACGCATCCAGCAGAAAGGTTAGGGTAGCATTTCTTTAAAAAGCATTACTCATCCCTGCTTCAGCCGTACATCAGTGCAGAGGTGTGCAGAAGGGAGGATGAACAGCACCAATTACTTCTATCAGCTGCAGAACAAAACAACCAGGTAAGAGTCAGAGAAAGCACAAAGCAAGATCCAAACCCCCCAGATGTAGGAAACCTGCATAATACAGCCACTTCCTAGCCGTTGAGTCTTGGAACGGATAAGATTTGAGGCAGGTTTTTCAGTTCTGTCCCATTCTCAGTGTATCTGGCAGTAAATTCACACACTTTGGAAAGCTTCAGGAGAAGCTCCCCACCTCAGAGCTCCAAGTGCTACCTGAAATGCTCTATTTATCCAGAGAGAAGAAAAAGAAACAATGCAAGCCCGAGTTGAAAACAGCATAAACTCTGCATTGCATGCATGCTTCCCTAGGCTCCCAAAGCTATACTCAAGAAGTGCAGATATACAGTTACAGATTAGAGTTTATTCAGCAGCTATCTAAACAAACTGCTAATTAACAAAGGGGTTTATGCAAAGGGGGTTACACAAAGAGCTTTTAAGTTTGCCATTCCAGCTTGATTTGACGATATTTTGCCATTTTATGCACTGCATGGAATGGGAAGCAGCTTGCTGCCTCACATAGGCCATGCTCTCTGCACCATCCTCCTGCAGGCAGTCTGGAAGCCAGGCACTGAGTTCCCCTCAGATGGGAGGTGAGCTGGAACCCCTCCCATGCCACACACCCTTCTCAAACCCCTCAACTGCCTTCAGGTCTGTTGAAAAGCAGTGCAACGAGGAGCATATGGATAGATCCAAAGATACTCCGATTCCCTACAGAATGCCAGCATATATATTGCTGTAATTAGCCTCTAGCACAGTCGCAAAATTTGTTTCTGAAAAGCCTTTGAGCGAACAGATTTGGTTATATAAAGCTCAGACCCTTCCTCTTTTGCATGAGCTGATAGCCTTATTGGCGACTGGCATTTGCTATTAAAACATCATTCCCTGCACAGACAAATACACAACCAAACAGAACAGCTTCCCTGTCCAACAGTCTGCCGGTGGTGTTGTAGAACTGGGCACTGTGTCCACATCTGCAAAGAACACACTGGATCAGAAGCACCTTGCAATGCCAAGTGAGGGCCATAGCAGCCTGCAGGCCGCTGGCACAGGGAGCAGAGTCAGCGCGAGGGGTCCGACGTGAGGCAGCAATGCAACACCCCAACTGTCACCATCAGTGATGCTGCTGCAACACATCCTACTTCCAAGAGGACAGCAAGTCACTCGGCATACCTCACCAACCAGACAGAAAAGGTTCACTACGTTACCGAGAACTTTTAAATAACTGCAGGTTACCACTCAACGCTCTATCTTTTATCTAAACAAAATGTTGCAGGACTAGGCTTGTTTTAGGCACCTACGCCCTGGGAGCTTCTGCTCCCGATAGCAAGCATTTGGTTCTGTACGACTCTCTGAGAGATCACCTGGCTTCCCCTTCTCTACCTTTTATGAATCTGAAAGAACAAAAAGATGTTCTGTCTTGGGAGCTGTGCTTCACATTCTGGTTTCTTTACTTGTAAACACATAACAGGATTCTCCCCCACCCCCAAGGTTCTGATAAACCTCTTGTGGTTGAAGCTTTACTGGAAGCCATGCTTCCTAACTTGCTAGTTTTTCATAATACTCTTTCATTAAGCAATTTAGATACCTAAGAACTGAGTTTGATATGAAGCTTCTCAATGCTGAGGTCAAAACACAACTGGTCCTCTGTCAGCTCGTGGCTCCCAGTAACCACCTCAGCTTCTGGAAAAAGCTGCCTGACACCCAACTCCCTCAACCACCCGAAGGAGGCCAAACTAACACACATTTTCCTTGCAGAAGGCTGGTAAACAGTGGATTAATACACTAAGCTGTAGTAACTCAACTGCTTGTCAAGCCCTGGAAATAAGCAGAGCGCCCTCCTGCCCTAAGAGCAATAGGTGAAGCAGACAGACCGAGTGCAGCAACCACAGTGCCAGTGAAATACTGTTAGCTATCCAACCTCACTCCCAAATTATTCCTCAGAAACTTGTTGGCTTCTCAGTAAGACAGCAGCTCTGGATGTGCTTTATCCAACAATTCTCAACACAAAATACATAAACAGTCCCTGGAGCACAGATGGAAACTGATGCCTCTCCCCTCCCAGGGGAGTTCCCTCATCACTAGGCTACAAAATCATGTTCCCTCTTGCTTTCGGTCTTTGATGATACAAATCTTACGTTCCTTCCTACACAGCACCCCAGTTTCAACAGGAGAGGCAGTGCATCCCCTCCCTCATTAGCCTGCAGTGCAGCAGTTTGGGCACTCTCAGAAGACGGATTTGTGGCCCCAGTGAGACAGCTCACCTCGCTGTCCCCACCAGCATCATCTCGCAGCTCCCTTCTCTCCCTGCTGGCATCGGTGTTTGCCTCAGGGCCAGCTCACCCACCATGGGCAGACTCCAGGCTGGAGCAGACACCACAAGCACTCACCTGCCCCAGGTACAGGTTTGCCCCTCTCTTGGGAGCAGGATGCTGAGCAAAGCTGTTCAACAGCAGAAGTTGAGTTTCTCCTCCTTGTAGGAAATCAAAATTGCACAACAGCATTTTGCTTCGAGAGACTCAGGAAAAGAAAGCATTAAAGGCCAGATTTACTCTTCTCTTAACCAACAAGCAAATGAGGAATAAAAAAAAAACAAAAAACAAAAAAAAAACAGGTTTATTGAGACATGCTGCCTTATTTATGAAGCTTTAAGATTTAAGCCAAAATATTTGGAGCAAGATGAAATTCCATCAACCTCACACCACCACTTCCATCTCTCTCCAAAACAAGCACCCTAATGCAATCAGGAGGTCTGCATGCAGCAAGCACACGCTGTCATTCACGCTGCTGCTGCTCAAGGTGCAACTGACTGAGATCCCACCCCACTGCTCTGCTGCTCGCCCAGCACCAGAAGCAGAACATTCCACTGTTGTTTTGTTTTTTAAGTGAAGCCCAAAGGACCCAGGGATACTCTGCTCAGCAGCTCCAGCCCAGGCTGCAACCTGGGTTTTCACGCACCTCATCAAAGATCACCCAAGAAGGAGGCTGTGACTCGGCAGCTTTACAAGCTACAGGAACATTCCCATAGCTTACAACATCTGGAACTCCTCAGGTTTCCATTAATGCAGGAGAAAGCCACCAGCCTTACAGTAAACCGTGCAGCACGCTGTCACTCAGAGCTGCCCGCCAGCAAATTTCTCCTGGGCTACTGCTTTAATGAAGTTATCTGTGAGCTGGCCTCCAGAACCATTCAGCCTGTCAGGATGAGGCACTTCTCCAGCACATTTCCTTCTATCTAATTTAGAGGTGGGGGGAATGAAGATAACCCAAAATTGGCAAGATGAATACAATAAAAAGCTGAGGGATTTAGGAGCTCTCTAGAGCAGTAAGTAGCTTTCCCTCCCCAAGTTTTTGAGCCGATAGCTCTGTTATCTATCGAAAAATTCATACATTAGAGCCAAAGAAACCTAACTGAAGATAAATCATTAAGTAGGCACAGTGAGCTCAGCAGCCCCAAGTTCAGCCATCAGAGCAGCTGGGTGACACAAAGGGCAGCTCAACAGGCAGAGATGGGCCCAGGCTGCAGGGATGGGGCACTGTGGGGCCAGCCCTGGCAGCTGGGCTCCTCGCACAGAACAGCTGTGCAAGCACAGCTCTGGCCACACAGCAGTAAGTTCCCAGGATAATCTGAGGCAATCTGGAAAAGAGAAGGACAAGGCTCATCAGCTTAGACAAATATTGGTATGGGCCACTGCCTGAATGAAATATTTATCACTGCAGTAAGTGCCTTCCAAGGCACCCTGTTGAATCGCTTTCCCTCTAGCTACTACACAGCCCCACGTGGAGTGTAGCAGGGCCACCTTACGAGGACCACCAGCAAATCACACACTGACACCTATTTCCTATTACTGGAGGTCATCAGCTTCGGCAAAAGGCTTATAAGGTTTCATTTACAGGAAAAAAGTTAACACCCACCTCTAGACCTTAAAAGTAACTATTCTTGACAACACAGTCCCAGAGTTTTCCTTATACCTGTTCCTAAGACAGGAGTCAAACCCTTACACTGAATCCACAGAAAGCATATTTTGAAGTTCAAGCTGTTTCCACTTACAACAAGTGCTCAGCATCAAGTCTTTGTAAAACACAACCCAGGCTACTCAAGTATGTTGAAACAGAAGCAGGTTGGACATCACCCATCACACCACAGCAAACCTGAGTCCTTCAAAAGGAGATGGAAAGTGAAACAATGGTGTAAGGATAGGGAAGGAGGGCAAGAGAGGTGACCAAGAAGGACATCAGTGTCTCCTAAATAAAATTAATCAAAGCAGTAATGCTTCCACTCAGCTATTACATCTTGCTGGTTGGCAATTTGAAAGCTGAAACCAATGCAGCAGCGGCGCAGATGACACTGACAGCAGGCACTGCCACCCATCCCCTGCATTGCCTGCAGCGAGGACTCCGACAAACTCTTCTCCACAGCCATGAAACAAAGGACACATTTTCTAAAACTACTTCAGTGGTTTCAGAGCATTTCTCCGACGACTTCTAATTACACTTCTAATTTGCTTTTTATCAGGTGTGGATCTCAAGTGCATCACAGGTGCGCACGGCAGCATGCTGAAAGACAGAATTCCAACCTACGTGAATTTCTGTATCACAGCTGCACAGAGCAAGCAAGAGCTTACAGGAACTTTGGCTGCAATTCTTACTAAAATGAAGTCTCAGCCTGCCTCTCGTGCAGTCTCTCTCACAGTTAGGCTTGCTGCCCTGGATAACCAGAAACCTTCCAGGGCAGAGGAGGAAGGGAAGTGTGGGCAGTCTGACTCCATAGGCACGAGCAGGCATCCATCACGGAGCGAGTGACTCAAAGGCTGACTTGTGGCTGTGCCAGCAAACAAGTGCACTCTTACACCAGGCGTCTTCTCAGAAGTTACTCAAAAGCTGGCAGCCAACTGCCTCCTAAAAAACAAACTGCTGACGTCTGAAGTTATCATCTTGTTGGTCATTCATGCTCACACCGAGGGCCCACAGAGCTCTGCACTGCTCCGTCAGCCAGCAGCAGCCACCCAGATGCAGATGGCTCCTGCCTTTCAAATTGCATTTTCTGGGGTTGAGCTGTCTTCAACAGTTTGCTTTTCTTCATCGCCACAGTCCTCAAACTCTAAAGAAGAAAATCTGTAGCTGATCTTGCAATTCCTAGGCTGCTTCCACTGCTCCTGTGCCATTTCTATGATGGTCTCTGTTCAACTCTCCCACCCTCTCTGCCCTGCACCCTGCAGGAGGCCACAGCATTCCCCTGCTGATAGGACAGTGCTGAAAGGGGAAAAGACGTGCATCCAGGGACACCCCTGGACAAAAATCAAGCCCAAGTTGTGCTGCTGCTTCACATAGTCCTCCAGCCTCGCTTTCCTCAATGAAGACAGACAGGTTGCCAACCAAGAACTGCGCTCTGGGATTAGCCAATGTTTATGAAGTACTTTAAAGATTAAAAGTGTCACCTATGTGCTAAATATTTCTCTGGCACTATCAGCTTGAACAGCAACCGAGTATCTTGTATCTGCTCCTGCTGATCTTGAGCTGGTTGCCAGAGGTGTCAGTCAGCCTGACTTCCAAACCACTGCACTTGGCATCGCTCCTCAGAGCATTTCTAGGCACATCACAGCACAGAACTGGGGAACTCGATAAATGGTAACTTTTTGCCCTTGATCCCACATGGCCTAAGTTCCTTTTCCAGTTCACCTGTGTGGAGACCTTCCTAGCAGCACTGTCACACCTGGAGCAAGCTGTAAGTGTTCCACTGGAGTGCTCCCCGTGTGCCATTCATTCGCCTTGAGTCGCCTTCCTCCACCTCCACCTCTCCTCAGATCACTGCACCATCTGTAAGTTGGTAAACACACAAAGCACACAAACATCCCACTCTTCCCTTTGGCCCACAGGTTTTAAATAGCAGCAACAGAATCGAGTAATTGTTATCAAGTGGTGAGAAAATGAGACGCTTGGTCCCAAAAGTTTACACTGCATTGGAGACAGAAGAAAACCTAAAGCTGGACATTGCTCAATTCGCATAACCACCAGCTACTCCAAAAGCACTGCTGTCAACAGCGAGCCTCTGCACTGAATTGTGTGGACATTTGGCTTACAATTTGCCAACAAGGGGCAAGGGAACGCTGATACCCAGGCACAGGCACCCAGAGCCCAAGGACAGAGGAGCCCATTGCAAACACAAACACGATCCAAAGCCAAAACAGTGTCCCACAAGGCTTTCTACCCAGCAGCAGAGCCAGAAAACCACTGGCTTCTTAACACTTCGTAGCAACACAGGAACAACAGAACCGAAAAAAGAAAAATTGGGTTCTCACAGCAATGGTTATCAATCAGCTCCTCTGCAGCCTGGAGGGCACCTCTGGGAGGAACCATGGCTGCAGCACAGCCACAGCAAGAGGCAGCCCAGAGCCAAAGCACTGCTTTTCCCACAGGTTTCTAACGGTTTCACGAGTGACTGCAGCACTGCTTACAAGGCTGAGCCCCAGCCATGCTATCTAAGGAGGTGCCCTTGCTCTGGATAACATCAGTAAGGTTTATTTCCCAATGTTTTGCACAGGGTTTTTGGAATGCGTTCAAGTCAGTGTGGCTGACAGCTGCCTCATATCAGGTGACTCACTGAAGCCACACATCATAAATTGCTCTTACTCAAGCCATGAATTAGCATGGCAGGTTGGTAAAGGAGTCTGAAAACCCTCTGCTGAAGACGCAGCTAAGCCAAGTAAGCCCTTCCAATAACACATGCCATTCTTGCAGAGCCACTCGTACCCTTTTCTGCACAAAGCCAAACTGAAACCAAAGGACCAAACCAAGCTGCAGCTTGGAATTGCAGTTCAAGATCTCAAAAATATACAAAACAGGAAAAAAAAAAAATCTATCAAAAAAGAGTAGCAGTCTTAATTGCTATTTTAATTGCAAGATCTTCCCACTCTAATAAACTCAACATTTTACATGCTGAAGAATGGCTCTGATGCCCAGCTGAGTTTAACGCTGGTGAGAAGACAGACACCATCAGGGGTTTTGGAAAGAGAAGCCTTTCTTCAGGGATCCAGTAAGGAAAACTCATCGACAGAGCCCAGATCGCCTTCCCCTCCAACTTGATATCATCTGAATTAGGAGGACAGGAAGCAAGCTTTGTTTCAGGCAACAAGAAACAGTCTTATCACAAGCACTAATGCAACAGGTTTTCGAGTTTCAAGATCTACATGTGGCAAAACAAAAACCTTTTGGCTGTTTACCTGGGAGATACGCAAGCTGCTCTAACATAGCCTGCCTGGGTGGCTCTGCACAGCACCTCTTGTTTGGACAAGCACGTTCAGCGGGTGACGATTTGAATTCTGACTCACTCCAACATGCTGGGGCACCCGACTGCACCGAAGCCCGAAGTGCTGACTCGGGGTTTGTGATGCAAATCCGGCAGGAAGCGGCGTTTCCCCGCTGGGACAAACTGCCCTGGTCACCGGGACGCTGCACTGAGTGGCACAACGTGCACAAAGCACGCAGCCACACCAGAGCTGTCCCAGCCATGTGCTACCATTTAATGCCTGATTCTTTTTTGCCTCGCTTCAATCAAACTCTGGCAGTTGTGAGCAAACTTATCTCGTACCATTTGTGGATGGACAGCAGGGCAATCACAAGGAACTTGCACAGCACTAACAGATACTGGTCAGAGAACATAAGCACCGAAGATTTAGGCACTGAATCAGGAATTTCTCTGCCCCTGACAGAACTTTCACCAATTCATTCAGCAGCAAGCATGAACTACAGACCTTCCCCAAAATGAAAATACATAACAGACTCACATCATGCCCCCGGAAAGCGATGCAGTGTCAGTGCAACGCCGTGGGCTGCTCAGAGATCCAAGGAGCCCAAGAATTGAACAGCTAAGCTGTGCCCTGGCCTACAAAGTAGCCTCACAACTGTTCTGTTATTTAGAAGCTATTATCAAGGAAAAGTAAACAATCTGTTGGGCGTTTAGAAAACATTCCGGTCCGCTGCAGTCATTAAAAGGCAGCCAGGTGCTGTGCTGAGCTAGGAACCAAATCAGCAGAACTTGCTCCTATTCCCTAGTGCCAGATCCCCAAGATCACTGCCACCTTACCAACCCCTTCCACTGAAGGCAGCTCCCTGGCCCAGGACTTGCTCAGGGACTCACATTTCTAAGTGCAGCGTTTGCAGCTTACGTGGTTGTTTTGGAGAAAATGCTGAAACAACACAGGTTTTTTCTAAGCTTTGATCTACAACACAAAACATGGCTCTGCTCAGAGCAAGGCATGGGGAAGAAACTCAGGTTTTCCAGGTCTCTGAAAAACCAAAGGGAAAAACATTCCAACCACTCCTATAATTCGGCACTGCGTTCCATCCTTGCCTGACAGGAGGTGAAGCCCCAAATCTCACAGAACAGCTCAACCATCACAGCTGCCTCTGAGCTGCCATAGAGGAAGCAGCTCAAACCCAGCTGTCAGTGCTGTGTGAAAGCAGTGCTCCAGTTCTGCCAGCCATACCAAACCGGGACCAGCAGCACAAACAACACAGAGCAGAGATCAGGGCCCACATCCACCCAACGACTCAAACTGCAGATGTGCTCCCTGAGTGGGAAAATACCCACAGTCAGTCCTCACTCATCTTTTTACTGTGTGATGCAAGTACCAGCTTGGCTGAGAAAGTATTTCTATCTGGTTCTGACTAAGCATAGGCTTCCCCGTGCAACTCAGCAGCCATGGGGTGCACGTTGTCCCAGCACCCACACAGCAACAAACCCCGCAGACAGTGACTGAGGTTTCCTTCTCCTCCACCAGCACTGTGTCCTGATTCTTATACTATAAAACAGCTGAACTAACCAACACAAAGGAAAAACTCTGTGTTTTTAGTTGTGTTTTTGGTCTGTTTTTTGTTTTGTTTTGTTTTTTAAACCATCTTACACTTTCCAAAGCAGCTCAGGTGAAAAGCAACCACACTGGAAGCCAAATGTCAAAATCACCATATACAGAATGAATGAGAATATTTTCATTGGTTTCCAGTGAAACTGTAATGAAAACAAATGCCTGTTATACAACTGACAACCCTCTCACTGTGTCAAAACAAGATGCAAGAACATCAATGGGCTCTGTGCACCAAGATGATATTCCTTCACAGTTACTGGATAAGGAGTCTATTTGTTTAACAATATAATGCTTTTTTTCCCCAATAGCACTAACTGTGGCACAAGGGGAAGTCCGACAACCTCAAAAAACTGCTGATGGCAGCCCCAGGGACACAGGAGATAGACAGGAGCTCTGCACAGAGCAGCACTGTCCCCCAGGCACCTGGCAGCCTGCTGTCAGCCAGCAGCACACCACCCTTCCCACTTACAGGCATGGCAGAGGTCAGAGAGCCTAAGCATATAGGTGGCAAGAGGCACTTTTTCAATCTGTTCCCTCCTGTTCAGAAGAACGTGACCCATTTGCCATGGATCCACGCACCTTGCCTGCCCTCAGAAGCAGCCACAGCCCAGCAAGGGGACCTGCAGGCCAGCACCAGGCACAGGGCCTGGTGTGAACATCACCTTCCATCCCACAGGCAGCAGCTGGCTGCAAATTAGGACACCTCCACAATCCAGCACGCTATCAGATCAGACTTCACATGGTTACATTGAAGGAATAAGTTGATGAGTTCTAAGTCCATTAAAAAGACTTAGATCTTGTCAAAAGCTACAATTAGAAGAAGATCAGCTCCCATCCTACTGCCCTTGGCTGCTAGCGTGATGCCAGGGGGCTTGAACTAGACCGGTCTGATCCCTGGGAGCACCCACAGCTGCATGCAGAGCCCAAGCACAGAGCGAAGGCAGGAGCACAGCTGAACAGCAGCACTGCGTGCAGGCAGGCTGCCCAGCTCCTCTGCCAGTAGTGCCCGTGGGTCCCTCACACACCACTACAGATACTCCCCACGGATTGCTGCACACACATTCTGTGCAGGAAACAAGGTGCACGAGAAGCAGCGTGGCTGAAAGTTAACCAAAGGGAGCACAAACTGAGGGGGAGCTGTCTAGAAAAGGAAAAACCTTACAACAGTTTGTCTTGTGAGTCTGTTTCTTCACGTTTCCTTCTGCCGAATTCCACGTGCCCTTTCCCAGCCATGAAAGCACTTCACTGAGTCCATTTCATCAAAACTACTTCCACCATATTTTAAAAATCTCTGCAAGGAGAAGCATCGGTTTGCTTAAAGGCGGCAGATATCCCCAGCTTCAAAATGCAGCTTTTATTTGACGTGCTTTCATCTGATGCAGCCTCGTGCTCTCCTTCATTCCCAGCATCAACCACGCATCCTCCTAACAGATCTCCAACAGCCACCCCAAGCCTGGCTCTGCCAAACTGCAGCAGCTCCGCTCCAGCCCCAGTCACACAGATGCCCTACAGAGAAACCTCTTCTGAATGATCTCAAAAACTGGGCAATTAATGTAATGGAATCGCATCTGATATTCTAAGCTGAAGGCAGAGCTTCCAATTTCTGAGCCATACAGCAAAGCAACAAGCACCAAGGAGCTACTGAACGATGATGAAACCCATTACGTGTGACTGTCAATAAAGACATCACCTGTGTTACACAAGAGAAGAACAAAGGCCAGTCACCTCACAGCACAAAGCAGTCATTTTGCACAACGCAACGTTTTATGACCTTCATACACTCCAACAAAATCAACATTCACATCAATACCTCTGATTTCATACCAAACTTCCAGTGACCCAACGCTTTCAGGAGGAAAGTCTGTGCTCTGGCCTTGGGCACAAGACGACCAGGTTGTATCAATAACCAAAGCACAGAGCTCAGCCTGCTTCCCAGTCAGCTGGGCACTACCCAAGGAGGCCTGCCAGTCACCACAAACCTACTCACAGTGGGCAAGAATGAAGCCTTTTTTTCCTACTTCTTCAACATTATGGCATCCCTGAACCTGAACTGCATCTAGTCAAACTGCTGACATTCCCAGTCCTGGACCACGAGGCTGCTGGGACAACCAGAAGCAACAGCAGTGTTTCAGAGTCATCAGCATGTCTACATCTACCAAACACTCCAAGCAGTTGCACTCAGTGATCCATGTAGGTCCCTTCCTACTTGGGATATTCCATGATTCTAAGATGTTGGGACGTCACAGAACCTCACGGGAGAGCTGGTGGCTGTCAGTAAGACCCACCTTGGTTCGGATGCACGCAGCCCAAACATCTGCTGCCCCCCAAATGCTGCTGACTGGTGAAGCCGAGCTCAGCTCATCTCCCCCCACACACACAGCCAAATGCTGGGCTATTTTTGGGCGCAGCATGTCAGTTCCAGTGGGTGTGGGAGTTTGTTTGTGTGGGTTTGTATGATTCGACTACTTTGAAACTTGGCTGAAGCCACATAATTCTCTTTTTATGGAACCCCCTTTGATGGCCATTTAACAGAGGGTGAGGTTTAGCCTCAACTGCAGAGACTCGGGGTCAGAATTACTAGAAAAGAGATGCATAATGACTAACAGTGAATCAGTCTTCAGCGGTTTCTTCATTTAAGTGTTAATGCAGCATAATAAACCCCTGGACTAAGATCAGCAGGAAGGCCCTGTCTGCAGTAAGTGAGTTAGACCTGCACAGGCTCCAAAGGGACACTCGATCCTATTTAACCCTTGGTTGTACAACCAGTGCCATGCAGACAGCAGGACTGACACCTGACAGAGGACAGCACGGCTCCCCTTGGGATGGAAGAATTCACACACGTTTCTCTTCAGCCAGGAGGAATTTCAATTGCCAATTTTAGCCTCTACTACCCTGTCAGCCTTGGAGCACCTGCCTAAAGCTTGACTTTTGTGGTGCGGCAGGAAACTATCTTGGTACAATTATTCTAACAGGAGCAAGAAGGAGCATGCTACATGTGCTGGTGTGTTTTATGGCAATTGTACAAGGCTGATATATAACACAATGAAAGTATGCAGAGGGGAGGAAGGTGTTGAGTTGCTGCTTATCTTTGAAAACATCCAATGCCCAAGGAGTCCAGGTCCAGAGCAGCACACTGTGATTTCTGTATTTTCTTCTAACAAGATTCCTCCTTCAAACACAAATGAGAACATCTAATTCATCCTCCACGTCATTCACAAAACCTTTGCAAGACACCTACTGAGAAAAGAGACACCAATCCATCTTTATGTCATGGCTGTTCCTCTTCCCACCCCCGTTCAGCAGCAGTTCTCTCCCTCCCAGGGGCTATTTCTGTCCCTGCCCTGGGGTACCAAGCTCCATCCACAAGCATTCATCTGCTCCTGCAGCTCACAGCAAATCCAGAGTTTCACAACAACAAACGTTTGGGAGGAAGAGCTCCAGTGCAAAAGTGGGAGGCTGCAGCGCTGAAGAGATACCAGACACATAAGCCCCCTCAGCCCCCAATTAAGCTACCACTGACACAGCAGCAAAGTACTAATTACCTTTCCTGGTCATGCTGCTCCCTCAGCAGAGAAGGCTGAACGCAGGGCAGGTTCTGTGGCCATTTGCTCAGCCTGCAGGAGCAGTGCTGCTGGTAGCTGGTATCCGTCTGCACTGCTGCACTGTTACACTCATCAAGAAGAATCCTGGTCTCAAATTTAACCATGCTCTCACATTAATCTCTTGGTAACCATATGTTATTTCCTACAGCAAGAAAAATGTTTTAATGAAACATGTAATGTCTCTATTTCGGCTTGTAGTTGATACAGTTAATACCTCTGTGGGGTTTAATAAATATTCTCCGTTATCCCCACTGCAGCAACTACGCTCAGCCTAAGACCATTTCTGGCTCTTAGGCTTTTACTAAACCTCTCCACTAAATGAGAACTAAAACACAACTCTCTTGCAGCATACAAACGATGAGAACAAAAGGCCATGTGAGCAGTATTATAATAGATGCCGGAGGAATTAGTAATTACAGCTATTGGCTTTTCTTATGGCCAAGAGAAATAAGAAGCAGGGCAGACAATGCACCAACAAATACCAAAAAAGCAGAGGAAAACAACTGAAAAAGGTCACCTTACAAGGCCTTCGAGTGGCTCATAATGAAACAAACAGCAACCAGTGTGAAATAATTCTCCTCTGACACGACAAGAAAGGACCACAGCGTAGGGGCGCACAGACTGCTTGGACTATCATGCTCTGAACACTGATGATCTGTGGTTATCCCGTAGTCACATGCCTTGGTGCTGCATGCCAAAGGTAGGGAAGAGCAGGAGAACAAGCAGCAGCCAAGACTTTTCCAGCGACTGCCCCGCCAGCAGCTCTGCACTCATCTCAAGGAAACAAATCCAGACAAACCGAGGCGGCTTCTAAAGGCTCCCACATACAGCACATCAGTCAGGGCCAAACTCCTTCCAGAGCCTCAAAACCTAACCATCACAGCTGGATTTTAGCCTGCCTTTAAGTGTCACGGTGCCCAACTCCAAGAACTCTGCACCAGATTTTTACCATTGGCTCTCAATTCTTCTGAAACCACAGACACGAAGCCAGTTCTTTCAGAAGGGACCATCCTGCCCTGGCTAAAGCAGAGACGTCTCCTACCTCCAAGAAAGGCTCAGCTTCTTAAAAAGAGGAAAAAAAACAACAACTCAGGTCAGAGGAAGTAAAAAAATTAGCAGACCGTGAGCTTGCAAGAAGGTAAGGCTGGACAGCAAGAAGGTCGCAGGGCTTGGGAAGTTGCCACATTCTTTCAGGGTTGTGAGCTCTGATGTCCATTGCATTCCAGCCACGCACAATGCCCTGAAGAAGAGATGCAGCAAGATATCCTGCAGGTGCCCAACTAATCCCAGTCAGAGAAACCAGTCCTAGTTCCTTCCCAGCTATCAGAATGGGGCTCCTACAGAGCTGCATAACTGGGGACTGAACGTAAATTGCTGGCTTGGTTAACACAAATTGTCAACTGTTCCTTTCTATTTCATTAGTTCCAGCAAATACAATTATGAATACAGGCCTCCTGCCCTTTAGGATGATTAACATTCCCTTTCGTTAACGTCCCCAACACTGCTGACCCACATTCAACTTGTGAAATCCAGTTACATGTAAACTGCAATGCTCTGTGTCAGCAAGATGTGCCAGACCACCAGAGCCAGGAGCACAGCACAAGCTCTGCTCCTTTCTGGAAATAATCGCAGTCCTTTAACTACAGAACAGCCAACACCACCCAGTCCTTTAGCATAAGAATGGGCCCCAAATCCTTCTTTGCTTTACTTTTTTAGGTAAAAGGGGACACAAGCCAGGAATGCTCAGCTGTTATCTTCAGATGTCACATCAAAGTCCACTTGACCTGGCAAACATCCATAGGAAAGGAAAACAGATTCCCAATCCTTATCAATAGGCAGGCTACCTTTTAAATTCATGAGCAGCAATGAATACAAGCCTCCCAAGTTATTAATTTCACCTTCAAAGTCACGTACAAAGACAGGGCACGCTATTTCTCAAGTGAGCACAGATATTCATACTGGAATTCCTTTTGAAACAGAAGAGCATGGTTCCCAAGGAGCAGCCATGATGAGCAAACCAGCTTTTCTCTAAGAGAACGTGACATGGGGTCAAGTTTGTGCAGGGATTTGATGGCTATATTTGAACGCTGCTTGATTCTTCTATGCAACTACTACTGGAAGAAATCATCTCTGGAAGGGTTTGCCAGCACACTCACCAACTGTACTACATTTGTGTAGTATGTTCAAAGGATTCTTTCAGATCACAAATGGAACCATTTTACCAAGCCTTTACTTTCTTCTAAGTCACATCCATTAAGCCAATCCGTTCCAAGCATTAACTGGGATGAAACCAACCTCTTAGTGGCTGTTTTCTATTCCCACTGCCATTTCAAAAAATACTTCCCATACAGATTCGCCCTTTTCATGGTATTTTACATCAGTACCTCCCTTCTAACCTCAAGAATCCCAGAGCTTGAAGCAAATAAGTCTCCCCTCCTTCCTCACTCCTCTCCTGGAGTCGGCAATGACAGCGCCTGCAGAGAAGGAGAACTACTGAAATAACAGCACTGGGGATTTGCAGGCAAAAAGAGCCCATTTGCTTGGCAGGGTGGGATTTTAAAGGAAACCTGACCTCAGAGTTAAGAAAGCTTCCAGGTCAAGTTTCAGCTCCTAGCTGTTCCACCTCAGCCTTCCCAGCCCTGCCACTCACACAGCCAACAGATCCCAGCTGTTCTCAACACAGGTATTTCCCTCAGCATGACTGCCTTCAGAGGGACTTCATCTCCTCCACTCAGCTGAGGGGAATTTCAAGGCACACAAAGCACCGCCTCAGGAGCAGCTCCCACTGCAGCAGGCTCACTCACAGGTGACAGCAGCAACTGCACCTACATCCCACCCTGAGAACAGCTGTGCTGCTTCCTAAAGCAAACAAACCACCTTCCCTAGCTTCAGAGCTGCAGGCACCAGTAAGCTGCTGTTTAGCAGAGCTTCTTCACGGCTGGCCATTCCATCTTGTTCAATCATTCATAAGTAAAGCACGGGAGTTAACGTCAGTCCTGTCTGTTCTGAACGCAGCTTCCTAAGGTTGTGGACGTTTTGCCATTCTTCAAGGAAAGAAAAAGAAAAAGAGAGCAACCCGAATGCAAGATTGCCTCTGCTTCAGTATTGTGCAAACTTTGAGTTAACATCACCCAAGAGAAGCCTCGACTCAACAAGAAGGGCTGAATACATCAACGTTCCTTGCAGCCAAAGGACTGATCTCTGCTTAAGAGGAGAAGCCTTCTGCGTTCAAAGCATCCAAGCTGCTACCACTGCTTCTAGTAGGGAAACTCAGCATCACCATGGGAAAAAAAGTGACTGAGCCCTGAGCAAGGGCAACAGTAGCTGAACTGCGGGTTAAATTGTAGCATGTAACATTTGAAACTGACATCAGTTTATGCAACACACGCAAACGTATCCCAGTTCTGAACAGAAAGCTCCAGTAGATGTTTAGCAACTGATTTCTAAACAGCCCCTGCAATGAGTTTCACGCAGTTACCTGGGAAAAAGACAGATAAATCATCAACAAAGCAACCCCACGTTGAAACGGCTCCATAAATCAGAACGCAACTCCCAAAATTCAGACGGCGACTCAAGCATGACAGCTACAGCCCTCCTCACGACCCCAAGCCGCTAACGCAGAAGCAGGACAGCATCGCGACCGAGCTCTCCGGGCTGCGCTTCGAGCCGCCCGCACCGCACCGCAGTTCTTATCCCCCGCCGGGCTCCATCGGCAGCGCTGCCGTCTGACAGCACCGCCCGGCTGCGGCCCACGGCCCGGCCCGGCTCTCTTCCCCGCACGGCCCGGCTCGGCCCGGCGCGGCTCCGGCTCCACCGGCGGTACCCGACCGGGGCAGAGCCGACGGGAGGAGGCGGGCGGCACGAAGCGCGGCCGGGCCGGGCTCCTCACCTTGGCCCGGGTCACCAGGTGCGTGGCCAGCTTCACGACGGCGAAGTTGCCCTTGCCGATGGTGCGCTCGATCTCGTAGTAGCCGATGCGAGCGGGTCCCGGGGGTCTGGGGGGCGGCGGGGCCGGGGGCAGCCGCGGGGCCGGAGGGGGCCCCCCCGCACCGCTCGCCGCCGCCGCTGCAGCCGCCGCCGCCATCTTGTAGCGAGGAGCAAACCCCCCCCCTCGGGGCTGCGGCACCGCGTGAGCTCATCCGCGGGGGGGCGGGGGGCGGGCGGCTGCCATGGCGACCCGGCGGGGCGGGCCGAGTGACGTCAGCGCCGCCGTGACGCCCCCGTACGTCACCGGCCGCCGAGGCGCGGGATTGGCCGAGGGGCGCGGCCTGGGAGCCCCGTGCGGCGCGGCGGGGAGGGCGCCCCCGCGTGGGGCGGCGGTGGAGGGCAGAAGGTCGAGGGTTCGAATCCTCGACGCCTCGACGCGGGGCAGGTGGCCGGTCCACTCCAAACTTCATTTCGATCTCCAGCCGCTCGCTTCCTCGCACTACAACGATCTTTCACCGCAGTTACGTATCCGTGCTTCGTTCCTTTTGTGGCACGATGGAAAGAATGCTACTTTTAGCCTGGTAGAAAGTTCTACTGCCTTAATATCGTACCCGTAATTGGAGCATTAACACTTTGACTCCCAATGCACTACATGATGTTATGATGTGGAATACTGAAAACCAAAAAACACAAAACCATGACAAATATCTTCTCTAAGAGCAAGCATCCAGCCTCGAAAATATTTGCAACTGCAGGCCTGGCTGCTCTGAGCAAAGCACTCAGTCCCTTACAGGACACTCGGGAATGTCACTGTGGGTCTGCAGACGCCCCAGACTCAGTGCAGTCCTGCACATCCCCGCAGCTCATCGCACTGCTGTTGTGTGCTGGGAAAATGGCTGCAGGGTTACATAAAGCAGGCAGGGGCACGGTGCTGGCAGCACGCCGGGATCGCCACCCCTTTGTGTGCTTCCTGGCAGCAACCTCAGGAGCAATCCTCCCTCAGAGGTGTAGCAGGCATGAAAAGGGATCCATAGAAACAAGGGGGCCTGGGCAGGAGTCGCAGGCAATGCACAACTGTAGTTCAGAGATTAAATCTCTGAAAAGCCTGAATGAGGAGCTACAAAAACCCTCCAATTCTTCTGCTCACCGCCCATGGTTCACAGGCACTGCACTAGATCATAGCTGGCTTTTTGCACCCCTCAATTTCCACCCAGCAGTGCCTCCCACCCGCAGGGATCTTCCCAGAAGTTTGTTGTTGAGGTTGCCTGGGGAAACGGCTGAATTCGCCTCGAGTGGTCTGGCTGTTGCTAAGAGCAACATTTCAGCTGCAGCTGCCCATGAAAGAAGACAGGTGTGCTAGTTATGTGTTTTAAAAAGCCGTGAAAGAGCAAAAGACTGCTTGAAGCGCAGCCTTCCTTTAATAATCATTAATCCTTGCCCTGCTGGCACTGATCACGTGGAACAGTGACAGCCACTGGCAAGCGGCTGGAGCGCAGGGAACCTGAACCACCACCACCTCACCATCTCCCTATTTACCCCATGCTTTCACAAAGCTGCCTCCTTGCCACTGGGTCTGCCTCGTCCTGTCCTGTTCCTGCTTCGGGACAAAGTAGAGAGAGAAACCAAATGGTCTTCTCTTTGCTGCTTTAACTTCAAAGTACAGAACTCTGGGGCTGCAGAAACTGCCCATGGCCTTGGGAATGCCACAGTGCGCAGCTCACTCCAGCAAGAAGGGTCTACGAGGAACACATGCAGCGCTCACCGGTCACAGTGAGACTGAAAAGATGCACAGAGAGGTGGGGACGCTCGGAATGCAGCGATGGCTCTGCAGCCTGGTGGCTCCGCCATGTTTTGCTGCACCTGCATGGCACTGACCTACAGCAGCCCTGTCACCGCAGGCTGCCGCCAGCCCGCCTCACCTCACTCCCCGACGCCAAGCCGCGGGCCCGCCTCCACCGGCCCGGCAGAGCGACTAGACCGACGTCACCGCCTCGAGAATGACGTCATAGCGACGTCACCGCGGCGCGGTGCCCCCTAGGGGCCGAGCGCAGAGGAGCTCTGGGCGGGACTTCCGGCAGCGCGGCCGGAAGCGCCGCGGGGAGGCGAGTGGCGATTGGTCGGGTGGCGGCGGCGGAAGCGGAAGTGGCGTTGGCGCAGGCGCGGAGAGAGCCCGGGCCGAGGGAGGGAGGCGCCCGCCCGAGCGAGCCATGGAGCTGCGGGGGGAGCTGCTGTCGCCGTGAGTGCGCGGGCACCGCCCGGTCCCGCCCCGGGCAGGCTGCAGGGCTCCGGGCCTCGCCTCGTTCCGTGGGGGGCGGCGGGATGGCGGCGCCGTGCTTTCATCCCCTCCCTGCCCGGCGGTTGCGAGCGGCTCGTGGGAGCCGTTGGGCGCGGGCGGCGGCTGCGGGCTCTGCTCAGGCGTTGGCCGCGGGGCGGGGCGGGATCAGGCCCTCAGCGCTGCCATCCGAGGGAGGAGTGCGGCTTCGTCCCCGTGCCCGCAGGGTGCAGCTCGCAGGGTACAGCCCCGCTGCCCTGCCTAGCGCCTGCACGGCGCGCTGCTCGGACCTGGTTTTGTTGCGGTGCCTGTGCTCTGCGGGCTGCCGGGCCGCTGGGTGAAGGGCTGCGTTTGCCCCGATGGCCGCTGCGCTTCCTGCCCGAGATCCCTGGGGATCGGCTCGGCCGCGATGCGGAGCCTCCTGCAGCCGCTTAATCCACCTGTACTGCGCGGCTCAGTAGCCGTAAGCTGGCTATCGCTGTACTAATAGGAGCTAATCCTCGGATTACCAGCATTTATTATAGTTAAGGATTTGCCCGGCTGAGGTGTGCTTCTGCAGGACGGTCTCTGAAATGAGCTTTTCTTTGTCTTTTTAAACGCGTTGTTTTCGCGTGTCAGTAGATGGCTTCAGGGAGGGCTGCCTGCAGTCTGGCAGTCCTGCACCGAGTAAAATGGATTTTGTTGTCAGCTAAAAATTAACGTACTTCGGAATGGTCATGAATTGTCCGTTGTGAATGTCAGGAAGTGCAGTGGTTTTTCTGCCAGCCTGCCTTTTCCCCTGTGCTTGGATTAGCTGCTGAAAGCAGCCTGTCTGAAATGTTCTTTCCACAGGAATAGAATGAGCTGTGGAGACTCGAATCCTGCAGCAGTGCCGCATGCTGCTGAGGATACTCAGGGAGATGACAGATGGATGTCACAGGTGAGAGAGCTGTCGTGGGAGATGGGAGCCTCTTTCCTGAGGGCTGGGGGCTGCTGGGTGAGTGCTGCACATGTCTGTCTGACCACGTTCTTGATTTGAGGTTGTAAGAGCTCTGCTGCCCAACAGCTGGCAGCATTCTGATGCTTCCCTCAGTTGAATTGATGAAAGAAGGCAAAAAGCAGCGTGACCTGAAAACTACACTGTGAAATGTTTTCAGAAAATAGTCCTGTTGGCCCATTAACTGAGAGAAATTGCCAACCCCATTGTTAAACCAAGTGCAAAATAGTGCTTTCCGGTGTGTATCTTTGCAAGGGAGTGATAAAGCTGAAAAGCAGAGCTGAAGTGTTTGGTCTCCCAGTCTCTTTCTGCAGCACTTCCTCCTGCAGAGTGTAACAGTCAGAGGATACTTGCTGCACTGACTAACTGTTAATTTATCTGCTCTTTAATTGTTGAATTTAGTGGGTGCCTAACGTATGGGTTTCATATGGGTGGCATGGAGTAGACAAATGCTGCTCTTCTCAGAGCCGAGGTTGCAACCCCTGTTAGAGTTTATGCAGTTGAGGGGATTGTCCAGTAGTTCATGGGTTAACAGAAGCACATTGGAGGGCAGACAGGAGGGAGCAGGGGGAACTGGTTGGGCAACTGTCCCTTTCTGTCCTGCAGCAGAGATGCTGATGAGCAGTGATCAGTCTGAGCTTATGCTTATACTGCTTTCTTTTAAACAGCACAATAGATTTGTTTTGGACTGCAAAGACAAGGAACCTGATGTGCTCTTCGTGGGTGATTCCATGGTGCAGTTGCTACAGCAATATGAGGTACTGATTAAAACAAAACAAAAAAAAAAGAAAAGGCAATTGTGGGGTTATGTGAATTAGAATTTCTAATCCATTAACGTACAATTACTCACTGTCCAGACTATTTCTTTTGTTCCACTCTGATTTTACTGCTGTGTCTTCTGGTTTATTCCTTAGTCACCCAGTGCCCGTTCAAAGTCTTGCTGATTTATCTCTATAAGCCATTTGTCATTCTCTGAAGCAATTAATAACTGCCTTCACTTTGTACACATACACAACCCTTCCTCGATTCCAAACTCTCCAGAACATGCCAGTGAAATCTTTGTAGGTGTGTCTTTCTCGGCCAGAACACGTTTAACCCTTGAGGTGCTATGTGCACTGACACACCTGCTTTTCTGTTGACAAAGTGTTGAAGATCTTCTCAGAAGTGAGATTTACATTAAGGACAAGCTGGGTTGTGTTCCTTTGCTTAATCTATGAAACTGCTGGAGCAAAATTAAGAATTTTGCTGCTCCGCAGTGGTGGTAACTGAGTAACATTGTTCTCCAAAAGCTGCTTCCCAGTGTAGTTCACTTTTTCTAGTTTTGTTTCCTGGCAATGTGGATGCCTTCTTTAGAAGTCTGTAATTAGCTAAACGAGGGACACCATGATCTGCAGCAGCTTCCCTCTGTATCTCTGATGCCAAATAGCTGTTCAGGAGAGCTTCCCCTTCCTCTGTGCCAGGATTGTGTGCATGAATGTCAGCAATTCTGTCTCATCTGGACCATGAAGTAAAGCTTCATCCTGTGCTTAAATGCCACTTCTGGAAGTGAGTTTTCAGAGGGTTTCTCACTGCTGCTTCCAGTGTTACTGAAGACATTGTGTGTCTGTAGTATCTTTCTCTCGTGATCTGGATGCTCCTCTCAAAGAGGAAACTGATCTCTGATTGCAGATCTGGCGAGAGCTCTTCTCACCACTTCATGCATTGAATTTTGGGATTGGTGGAGACACCACTGGGCACGTTCTGTGGAGACTGAAGAATGGTGAACTGGAGAACATTAAACCGAAGGTATAAACAGCCAACCAAACGAGGCAGCCTTGTGCTGACTCATAAGAGACATCAGGTCCTTGAGTGGTGTAAAACTGAGTGAGCCATTAACTCTTAGGAGAACTTTAGTTGAAGAGCTGTTGCCACTAAGTATGCATAAGGTACTGAAATGTGTTAGGCTGAGCTAGAAGTGCTTGGGAATGGAGCCACAGTTCTCGTACAGGTGGCTTTCACTGCTAACGTGCATCAGAGGAAGTCATCAAGAGAAATGGCCTTATAGTCATAGGCTGATCAGCACTTGTGCTGTCATTAGATTCGTTTGGAGTTGCAGTGACTCATACCTGAGGGATGCTCTCAGATAGAGATGATGAAACATTTGGCAGAAAGCGAGCAGAGATGCTCGTATGTGCAGTGAAGAACAGCTTCCTACTTCACACCTAAAGCTGCAGTCCTGTGCTCTACTGAAAGCAATGAATGGCCCACCACAGTATCCAGTAGGAAGGCAGTGTCACTCATATTTCAATCTGTTATTTAGCAGCTTTAAGTCATTTTGTAAAGAAGTGGAGGTGCACAGTTGTCCTTGTCCTGCAGGGCCTCACGCTGTGCTGTATAAATGCCCTCTTCTTGACCAAGGTATCCTGGAGAGCCACCGAGAGGCTCTGTGGAAAGGGGTGGGCTCACATCTCACAGGCTGTCCAGAAAACCTTCAGAAGTCCTTGTTCTTCATCTATACTGGATGCCAAATCTGAAGCTTGTAAGATACCGTCCAAAAGTCAGCATAACTGGCAGCTGAAACCCTGCATTTTTGGTTTATCCTCTAGCTAGCCTGACTCTTGATTGAGCTTGATGACTGTGGGTGATGTTTACGCAGTGCTTTCAGGGTCAGCAAGATTCTTACAGCTTGTTCTTGAAAAAGATGCAAACATTTCTTCTCCTTGTAGGTCATTGTTGTTTGGGTTGGAACAAATAATTACGAAAACACAGCAGAAGAAGTGGCAGGAGGGATTGAGGCCATCGTGCGCCTGATAAATACCCAGCAGCCACAGGCCAAAGTTATTGTGCTGGTATGTTTATTGGAGAGCTGCAGAAGCAGAGCCCTCCGGGGAAGCTGTGTGTTCTCTGCTCTGTGTCTGTGTGGTGCTGGGAGTTATGGTGGTGATGGGGGAGGGCAGTTGTTTCATTTGTCTTCTGCTCTGTGCGTGCATCCCCTCGCCTGGCTTTGCAGAAGTTATGCTGTTAGCCCCTCCAGATGTGTGGTCGTCCTCATCAGCAGCAGTATTGCTGTCCCACCTTTGTTGAAATGTTCTGTAAGGAACAGATCAGAGCTGGGATTTGGAAGTCTTAGTTAGTTTTCTTCCTCGTTTCAGCAAGTCAGCTGGTGTCCCTCTTTTTGAGGAGGTGAGCCAAAGCACTCAGCACAGCACTGAAACTTTATAAAAGGAATACAAACTGATAGATTTTCTTTGTTTTAGCAAACAAACAAACAAAAAAAAGCAAATTCCATGCCAGTTGTGCTTCTGGCTCATCTGGCTCCTTCAGTCACATTTGAAGTTAGATCTAAATGGACAAAATCAGATTCAAGGAATGAGATCCTTTTATCATAGACATCTTCAATCTTGAAAGGGTGCCTGAATGGAAAGGGAAATCATTATTACACCATCAGAGTTGAATGAAAGCTCTTCATTGCCTCCTTCTTGTGTCAGGGCCTGCTACCTCGTGGAGAGAAGCCAAACCCTCTGCGGCAGAAGAATGCCAAGGTGAACCATCTGCTAAAAGCCTCACTTCCCAAACTACCCAATGTGCAGCTCCTGGATGTAGATGCTGGCTTCGTGCACTCAGATGGCACCATCTCGTACCACGATATGTTTGATTTCCTGCACCTGACAGGAGGGGCCTATGCAAAGATCTGCAAACCCCTCCACGAACTGATCATGCAGCTACTGGAGGAGACCCCTGAGGAGAAGCGAGCTGCCCTGGCCTGATTAGCTGATGTCAGTGTTAACGTCACCCAGCCCATCAGATCAGTTCTGTCACTGGCACTACAGAATCCTTCTTTCTTAAAGCACTTTCCATTGTAGAATGTTACAGATGTTCATATCTCGTGTTTTGAGGGGGAAGGCTGATGTTTAACTGGTCTTGTACAGATGAGGGCCAGCTTGTTTGGTTTTATGCAGGAGGAAATTAGCTGAAGAGGAGTTTTACTTTTAAACCATTCCTCATTTAAAATGAGCACAGGACTGTCACTCTGTGCCCCTCTCACGTGTTGTTGCTCTGTGGTTGTCCTAGAACCTTTTTAGCCTGTCTCTGACAGCCCATACGCAGCTCCTGGCCGCCCTTCCTGGCTGTAGGAGTTGTGCTCTGTGTATTAGCCTGTGAACAAGAGTTACCTTTCACTTGCTAATAACAGAACAGATGCATTTTTCCAAGCTCAGTCCCACCTTTTAAAGGTTTCTGGTTGTTTTTTTTGGTTGTTTTTTTTCTCCTTTTTCTGGGGTATTTTAAGTGACACGCGTTGTTTCTCACTCCTTATTTCTGAAGCAGCATGAAACTGGAATTCAGAAACCTAAGGGAACAAACTGTTAACTTCTCTAAAGCTCCCAGGTGCTTGTCCTTGTGCTCATTTCACCATACCTGGTAGCCTGGGCACTCTTCATTCCATGTAGTTTCCCTGTGGGCACTGTCATTCAGGTGCCCCTGATGGCAGCCCTGTCTGTGTAAGGCATTGCTGGCTTTTGAAGTCATTCAGTTTAGCATTTTAATTATCCAGCTGGTATCACACAAGGCAGTCACTTCCTCGCTACTATGGAACTGACATTTCATTCCTTTGGGATGCCTGTGCTCCAGGGCTCTTTGCAGTACTGTTCATTGTTCTTTTTTGCTTTGTTTTTGTAAGTATGACTGTTACACCCTTTTTTTTTCCTAAGGAGAACCCACATGAACAGCCCCTTTTTTTCGAGGCATAAAACAGTCTGAAGCTTTACAGATTCAAAGGTGTATATTTCTTTATTGCTTCTGTTTTACTTGTATGAACATTTTATTCAAGCAACTGCAGCATGAAGTCGAGGTGTGGCCTTTTGCTACCCTGGGCGCTGCTCGCCTCTAGCCAAGGAAGCCATTGCAGCAGTGCTCTCTTACAGGGGCTGCAGGTAGGTGGGATTTTTGTTTTGTTTTTTTTATGAGCTGGTTATAGCCTACTAATGGGAAAATAGCCTTTCATCTCCAATGAAAGCTTCTCTTTATTCAGAAAGAAACCGTTTTGGACCCTAAACGCAGAGCCCTAGGGGAACAGATAAACATACTTGCAAATAAAACGATTTTAAATGAAGTCTGTTCTTCCTTGGCTTACCTACCAGAGCTGGAGCTTGCAGCACTGTGCAAACACTGCAGTGGTTTGCAGCGTGCTAGCTGATGGAGAGCTGCCAGCACAGATCTCTGCACTTCTTTCAGTGTATGAGGAATCTGCAGCCACACGTGCTCATCTCGGCAGGTAAATTGGAGAGGAACCGATGGCTTTGGAGCAGGCACTTCCTGCTCTGTTCTTAAGGAGGGGTGTTTAGGTGTCCAGGTTGCTTGCTGTGCCCTGCTGCAATGAAAGTACGTAGGTGCTGTATATAGTCTGTTTGCCCTTTTTTATAACAAAGGGTGCTGGTGTTTAATGCAGTCTATAATCTAGCATTAAGGAATACTTTTACGTCCCCACTACATTCCCCTGTTCCTGTAGATTTGATCATAGCAGGGTTTCTGCCTGGATTGCATGCATAGTTTGTGTTTTGTTTCCAGTATATGTGATCTACACACAGATGAAGGAAGGATGAAGCTTTCCACTTCCCAGAAATAAATACCAGAGTGCTGTAGTAGAGGAGGGATGGCTGTCTCACCCCAAAGCAGGCTGAGCATGCACTGCTCCCAGGCCTGTGTGCTCTGCAGCCCTGCTGCCTTGCAGAGGGGCTTTAAGGTAATGTTCTTCACACTTCTGGTTAGATGCTCGCTGGAGAAGTTGGTATAAGAAAGTGTAAAGTGTTAAAAATAGGCTGCAGTGGAGGATTCTTGGGGAAAAGTTCTACTACCCCTCTCCCCCTCCTCACGCCCTCCTTCGGGAGAAGGGTTAAAACCCAATCTGCTCCCTGTGAACTTTGCAGCTTTTGTAATAAGGCAGTGTGGTAGCTGAACCTATGCATCCCTGCTTTGCTCCCTGCTGTCACAACGTTTGGTTGAAGAGATGTTGGCTGACAGTAACGTGTTCTCCAACAGAAAAGCTGTAACTTCTTACCTAAGCACCCTTGCAGCTGGGGCTGTGTCCTGCCCTGAGTCAGCTGCTCTTGGTGGGGCGCTATGTGGTGTGAGAGGTTTAGCAGGTTCATGACTGCAGTGTGACCCTGCTGGCTCTCTGCTTAAGCTTGGTGTGCTAAGGTGCCATGTTCTGTGCTTGCTTCAGTGTTCACAGCCCTCTGCTACCTTCATCGTTGCTGGTTATGACCGATGGACAAAGAAAGGGCAGCTTTGTGTCTGAGACTTCAGCTCTATTTGTGGCTGTTTAGTAATAAACTGTCCTGCTTCACATGGAGGGGTTTTGTGTGGGGGGCAGGCAGGGATTGTTCCTCTTCCCTGAGCAGGCACCGAAAATGAGTGCCTCGCTGTCAGAAGTGCAGGAAAGCTTCAGTTGCAGCCCTGGGTGACCGATGTCCCCTGGGATCGGGGTTGGGCCGCCTCTGCCCAGCCAGCACAAACTGCGTCATTGTTAATGGCTGGCTGTGAGAGAAGTGGCCCTTTGAGGCCTTTTCCTTCTGTAAACAACATAGCTGCATTGCTCAGTTCTGTGCTGAAGCCTGGTGTCTTGTCTGTGCTGTGACCTGCGAGCGTCGCCGAGTTTTGTATTTATTACAGCGGAGAAGAAAAGATGTGAAAGGACAGCAAGAGTCTCTCGTAGCTGAGCAGAGGGGGGAGAGCATTGCAGGCGTGATGGGGAGCTGCGAGGAGCAAAGCCTGTGTACGTGGATCAGCAGCTGCCCCATCACTGCTCGCTGACTTGAACCTTCCCAGGAAGAAATTGTGATCCTGCTTTGGCAAAAAAAAAAAAAAGAAAAAAAAAAAAAAAAAAAGAAAAAAAAAAAGGCATCAGCTGGTAGAACTCGCTCTGTTTAGTGCATATTTCGATATAAATGTAAATGTTTCACCCCAACGTGTTGCAGTGTGTGTGTGTGTGTGCATCTGCACGTGCGTCTTCCGTCCCCCTGTGTTGGTTGCTTGTTTTGTTTCTGCTGTGGGAAGTGCTGCTGGGAGCAGTGCTGCTGCTCGGGGTGGGGAGAGCAGAGACCTTCCAAACTCGATCCGCAGTGTTCCCTCCTGGGACATTTGAAGCCACACTCATCCGGCTCCTCACTGCTTGTTTAATCTGTCCTTATTTCTGGTCTGATTTGGTTCTTTTTCTTTACTTCTTTTACTCACTGTTTTGAAAACAATGCCAAAGCTCCCAACAAGGTTCTGCAAGTGAAGGCAACTGACTTTTTTGGTCCTAGACGAGACTTTAGCTTGCTTTTGATGACTCTGTGATTTATTTTTGATAGCTTTGAAATGCGTAGGGAATGCACATCACTACAAAATCAACCTTAAAGTCATTCCAGCGGAGGCAACATTTGCATCTGAACAGGAGCTCAGGAGTTTGCTGTGTTCTGCTCCTGGCTCCTTATGGACTTCTGTCTGTCCCCAAGCAAATCACTCGACCCATTGGCAGCAGCAGCACCACCCATCAACTGGAAGCACCGCACAGACTGCCTGAAAAGTGCTTGAGACCCTCAGTGAGAGGACCTAGAGAAATAAAGTGCACAATAGCAGCAATGCTCACGTCTCTGTATGTTTGTCCAGCAGAGGCGTTGCGTTCTAGCTCGAGTGCAGGGATGGATTCTGGGGGAGTCACAGAATGGTTTGGGTGGAAGGGAGCTGAAGGCCGCCTGGTGCCGCTCCCTGCAGCGCACAGGGACACCCACAGCTCAGCAGTGCTCACAGCCCCGTCCAGCCTGACCTTGGCTGTCTGCAGGGACGGGGCACCACCGCCTCTCTGGGCAACCTGTGCCAGCGCCTCACCGCCCTCACTGCCAAACCTTCTTCCTCAGCTCCACCTCAATCTCCCCTCCTGTAGTCTGAAGCCATCTCCCCTTCTCCCATCACACAGACCCACTGCAGAGTCCGTCCCCTCCCTTCTCACAGCCCCTTCAGATGCTGACGGGCCGCTCTCAGCTCTCCTTCTCTTGCCTTCTCTTCTCCGTGCTGCTCAGCCCCAGCTCTCGGCCTGTCCTCGCAGGGAGAGCTTCCATCCCTGCCGCCATTTCTGTGTCCCTCCTCTGGCCGCGCTCCAGCAGCTCCACGTCTCTCCTGCCCTGAGGACTCCACCTGTGGACGCAGTGCTCCAGGTGAGCTGTCACAGCACAGCAGAGGGGCAGGAGCACCTCCCTGCCCTGCTGCCCGCGCTGCTCTGCCTGCAGCCCAGGGTCCGCTTGGCTTCCTGTGCTGCGAGGTTTGGGGCTCAGCTGTTTTGCGGGACCCTGCGCCGCGCTTGGCGCAGAGGGCGTTGTGTGAGCACGGGGGGCGTTGGGACCGGGGGACAACAGCGGGTGCGATGCGGGCAGGCGGTGCTCACCTCTCCCGCAGCCGCGGTGCCGGTGCCGCCCCGGGCCGTCGGTCGGGGCGCGGTGAAAGCCACCCGTGCCACGTGTCACCGCTTATCGATCCCGCAGAGCGAAGTCTCGCCGCACCGGGAGCTGCGGGGAGGTGTTGGGAGCGGGCTGCTTCCGAGCCGGGCTGCGGAGCGCCGCCTGGGAGTCGGCCCCGTTCTGTCGCTGGGGACGGAGCGCGGTGCCACCCGCCCGACCGCGTTTTCCCCCCGGGCGGCGTCCCGGCGAGCAGCGCCGCCGCCCGGCGCCGCCCGCCGCCCCCCGCGTCACTTCCCCGGCCTGGCCCTATGAACGCGTGTCACCGCCCTGACGTCACCGCCGGCCCCGTGTTTACAGCCGTCCGCGGAACGGGGCGATCCGAAGTGCCGCCGGCAGCCCCGCGCCGCGCCATGGGGCTCCGCGCCCCGCCGCGCCCCGCCTGACCGCCCCGCGCCTCCCCCCGACCCGCGGCACGGCAGCCCCGAGCCGGGGATGCGGGCACGATGCCCTCCGCCGGGGCCGCCGCGCTGGCCTGGGCGCTGTTTTGGCTGCTCGCCCCTCCGTCCGCCCTGCCCGAACCCCTGGACCCGAAGAAGAACGTGGAGCAGAAGGACGCCGTCTTCGACAAGATCTACTCGAACTGGGTGGCCGCCGACACGCTCAACATCTACGCCTTCAACCACACGGTGCTGAGGAACAGGGTGAGCCGGCGGCCGCGGCAGGCAGCGAGCGGAGGTGGCCGGGGGGGGGGGGTTGGTGTTCTCTTTTATGGGGTGTGTTCCCCTTTTGGGGGGTGAGTTTCCCTTTCTTTAGGGCGTGCATTTCCTATTTTTGGAGTGAGTTTCCCTTTTTGGAGGTGTGTTTTGTTGTGGGGTTTTTTTGGAGGGGGATGTTTCTCATTTGGGGGTTTATTTCCCATTTTTGGGGATGTTTCCCACTTAATAGAATCATAGAACCACAGCATGGCTCAGGTTGGAGGGGAGCTCAAAGCCCACCCAGTGCCACCCCCGGCTGCCCCCCACCAGCTCAGGCTGCCCAGGGCCCCATCCCACCTGGCCTGGAGTGCCTGCAGGGATGGGGCACCCACAGCTCTCTGGGCAGCAGCGCCAGCGCCTCACCGCCCTCACATCCAACATCTCCCCTCTTACCATGTCAAGCCATCCCCTCACTATCCTATCAGCCATTCCCCCTTGTCCTACCATTTTAGGGCTCATTACCCCAATTTGGGGTTTATTTCCCATTTTTGGAGCCGTGTTTCCCAGTTCAGAGCACATTTCCCATTCCCTGCTGCCCCGGCACCAGGCATAAAGCGGTGCCTCTGCTGACCCAGGGAAACCAGGCAGACCAATGTCGCCGCCTGGGGTGACAGTGTAGCCGGGCACTGGGGACAGCCCAGAATCCCGCAGAAGGGAGGCGTCCCCCCAGCAGCAGGGGCCGACACGTCTGCCAGCGCAGGCTGAGCAAAGTCCACATGCCGGGGGAAGGTCCTGCCAGGCCAAAGTGTCACCTTCCCACAGACGGAGGGAGTGCGGGTGTCGGTGAACGTCCTGTCCGACCACAAGGACCTGCCCGTGCTCTTCGTGGTGAGGCAGAAGGAGGCGGTGGTCTCGTTCCAAGTGCCACTCATCCTTCGGGGGCTGTGAGTATCGATGGGGCTGAGGCTCCCAGGGCTGTTGGCACAGCGTGGCACAGCTCCCGTCTGCCCTCCCCAGGTACCAGAGGAAATACGCCTACCAGGAGGTGAGCCGCACGCTGTGCCAACCGCAGACCAAGGTGGAGGTGGAGACCCAGCACTTCTTTGTGGACGTTTCCACGCTGTCCCTCAACGCCTCCTACCAGCTGCGGGTCACCCGCGTGGAGAACTTTGTGCTGCGGTGAGGAACCCCCCTCCCATCCCCTGCCTGCTGTCGCGCGGCAACCCTCATCCTCTCCGTGCTCTCTGCAGGACGAATGAAGCCTTCACCTTCAATGCCACAGCGTCACAGCCGCAGGTGAGGGGCTGTGCTGGGGCAGAGGGGCGGCACCGGGGGGAACAGCGCGGGGAACGAGGTGTCCTTCTGCCCACAGTACTTCAAGTATGAGTTCCCCGACGGAGTGGACTCGGTGATTGTGAAGGTGACCTCAGCCATGGCCTTCCCATGCTCCGTCATCTCCATCCAGGACATCCTGGTAGGATGGGGCTCAGGGTCTCACCGGGCAGCCCTTGGTGCTCAGCTGAACTGATGGGCCCGTCCCTCTGCCCGACAGTGCCCCGTCTACGACCTGGACAACAACGTGGCTTTCATCGGGATGTACCAGACCATGACCAAGAAAGCGGCCATCACAGTGCAGGTGGCTGTGGGGGGGACGTCCCACCCCATAGGGTCCCACACGTTCCACCTGGGCGCTGCTGACCCCTGTCTCTCCCCAACATGGACACTGCAGAGGAAGGATTTCCCCAGCAACAGCTTCTATGTGGTGGTTGTGGTGAAGACAGAAGATGAGGCCTGCGGAGGAGCCCTCCCCTATTACCCCCTCTCCAAGCGCACCTCCCCAGGTACTCACTGTGGGGCTCGTGCTGGGGATGGGGCCGGGCCCATGTGGGGCTGACTGCTGGCTTTGCCTTCCCACAGATAAGCCAGTGGATCAACACAACCGGCAGAAGATGCTGGAGGTGGTGGTGTCACCGGCCATAACCTGTAAGCCTGGGTGGGAGGTGGCTCCGGGTGCCGTTAAGGGCTGGGGGCTGCCGGGTGGTGCAGGGACCAGGGGTTGCTGCTCACCCTGAGGCTCTCTGCAGCGGAGGCGTACGTGAGC